>NC_056591.1:17337963-18537963 GCF_018340385.1 Cyprinus carpio | reverse complement strand
TCCAATCTGTAGACAGACATGGTGCAGATTGGATCCAACACTACGTTATCATCATCAACCATGACTGTCTCCATAATTTACACAGTATGATGGCTCTGTGCCTCTGATGCGGACCACTGATTTACTACAAAGATCTGGCTCGAATTAAGCTGTCTGGCCTCAGTTCTCTTACTGTACTATGCTTGATAGTGCTGATCAGTGAGAGTGTGGGGGGAAAGGAAGAGGAAATGGGGTTAGGGGGTGGATCAAATATTCACTGTTGTAAAACAAACCAATAGAGGGCAGTGCAAGACACTCATGGGACTACATGCACTTTCCAATGTCTAAAGTCTAACAAAAAACCTCCCACACAAGATTCATAATCTTAAACATTTCCTCCCACCTCCTCTTTCTACATTCTATATAACTTCTATATTGGAAATGAAAGCAATTTAGACTGACTGTATCAAATATCACTCTCATGTCAGAGAATAATAACCCAACAATCCAGATGAATTTGAGTGAGATGAGAGAAAAAAAAGAAATCACAGAAAGAAAAAAAAATCAAAGGATAGCTTTCCATATGTACAGATCAGGAGAGAAAGGCCACATGTAAGCGATTATACCAGTTCTGACTAAGCAGATATGAACCAGGAGGCTATGATATCCAGCATGGTTGGTAATAATACTGAAACTATTCTAAATGTGCCTCAGTTTATAACATTTATCGCCATCATTTTGTGTATTCCCTCTGCTGGACTTGTTTCAGTAAGAATTAGCAGTTAAACCCTTAGTCATTTTGCATTTGCGACATGTATCAGACATGAAGAGCAAAAAAGCATGAATCTTTCAAGGCATGTGTTGCTCATCATGCAGAAAATTTTGACCTATTTTGTATCGAAATAAAAAAATAAATGAAGGAGTGCTGCAAAAAAAAAACATCAGAGGCTCCAGAAAGACAGAACCAGCTCTTGTTGTCCACTGCTTTCTGAATTTTGGCAACTACTTACTGAAAGGTACACGGAGGGCCAGGCCACAATGAACAGGTCTTAACAAAGCCTGTCAAAATCTCCACACTCCTGCCAAGTCTTCAAAATAAGGGCAAAATAACAGATTAGGAATTGTGATTTGTACTGAGGTTTCAATAGCGCACAAACCATCTTTTTATATCAATGTTAATGGCCTTTATGGTCGGTACAAATAACAGGCAACCATATGCTTTCAATTTCTGAAATGCAGCAAGAAGGGCTATTTGAAGAAGTGTATTTTGATTTTTTCCTTACATTTAACACTTCTACCTTCCAATCACACCCACCAAAGTTATTTGACAGTTACAAATTATATTTTGGCAGATTCGTATTTCAAGCTAGTGTGGAAATGATCGGCTCTTCCAGCTGACAGATCTGCGGAATACAGGCTAGAGGCCAACTGTGTTCAATAGCATGAACGTTTCATCCATGGAGAAACGATCACTACGATTCATTTACATCTCACATACACACAAAGGTACAACACAAGACACAAATGCAAATGTAAACAACATTACCAAAAATGCACCAGTGAAAAGTACAAATTTTGCTTACATAATCTTATATGTAGAAAAAAATCTTTCTCTGTTAATATTGTAAATTATACATGGCAGTATTTCAGACTAATTCAAATGGTTTAATAGTTTGAGCTATTCATTACAAGAAATTATATTTTTAAGTTTACATAAAAATATTACAGGATATATTAATGTTGCATTTCCGTAATAGGTTTTAAAATTTATCTTATAAATATAAAGGAGCCATAATAAATATCTAATAACATTCCATACCAGATGGGGGCAACTACAGCAGTTTTGAGTAGTATCAGATGAGATTCATTCAAAACAATAATAAAACCAAATTTCTTAACTACAAAAGTGAATATGCAGATTTATGAAAATTAAGCTAGGGATAAATCTGAGTAACTCAGATCCGAATTAAGTGGGTCATAAACAACAGCTAAGACAGCGGATCGCTTAATTTGACAGACAGCATTCTGTCAACATAAGACAACTTTACATTTTTGTCAAGGGTCATAAACAACAGCTAAGACAACTTTACATTTTTGTCAAGGGGTTCATTTTCTTTGGTGTCTTCATGCATGTTTTTCACAAAACTTCACACACTCCTAACCATTCATAATAAAAACATATCCATGCATTTTTATCACAAAATTTCTTCACACACTCATAAACTTTCCTAACAAAAAATTCACACACTCTTACTTAGAAAAAAACCTTCCCACACAAATAACAAAAAAAAAACTTCCACAAATCACAAAGGCCTAACGTAATTGAAGGTAGCAAGGCTGAAGTTATATCACAGCCATAATAGGCTGGCTCCCTTCCCAGAAGAAATTTAGTGGCTACAGATTGACATAAACAAGCCGTGCGACAGCAGGTGTGGTGTACATCAGACATGTCCCGTGGCTAGTAGATCCTGCTCTGCTCCAGAGTGTGTTTTATGGAAAGGTCATTTTTTGGATATTTTTACCTCATTAAAAGCAGTTTTGAGTAAAGTATGAGATGAGATTCTTTTTCAAAGAAGTGAATATGCAGATACAAAAAAATCTGATATCAGAAGAATTAAGTTTACTCAGCTGTGCAACTTTACATTTTTGTCACATGTAGTTTGTTATGAAGTACTGAGACTCTCTTAGATGGATCTTATCCATTGTGTTTACAAACACTGGACAGCGACATGGTAAATCCTCTCGTAATTGAAGGTAGGACAGGCTAAAGTTATATCACAGAGCTGAAAGAACATGTCAGATAAACCCACAGCAGTGATGTTACATCAGTTCACAATCTGCTCCAGGCATTCCCAAAAACCATGAACTAGGACAGCTTGTTGATGGCGTATTAATTGTGTTTACTGGACAGCGACACAGAAATCTGATGACAGGATAACGAGCGTAATTAGCTAGTATAAAGAGTAATTAGCTATGCAAAAAAAGCACTCCAACTATTATACTAAAAAACAAAATCTTCAAACAAATCCCAAAAGAGGATGGTTCTGATTATGCTAAAAAACAAAGTGTTTTAAGTAAGCCCTCCAACTAGTTTACTTGATCATCGTATCTGCAGGCAAATGCCAAAGATCCACATTCTCAACACAGTGAAAACCACTCAGAGGCCTGACAAATGGCTTTCACAGGCTTGCAGTTGCATGCAAACGCTAGTTTTGAGGGAAACGAAAGAAAGCACCTACCTGTTCAAACTCTCTCAGGCTATGCATCTGCAGAACAGAGCTCTTCTCTGCATCAGCACTGGAGGAATCTGTTAAAATACAACCAATAGATAGAATCTTTATAGGAAAAAAATAAATACTTTCAGGAGATTTTTGCATTACTAATAAGTTAGTAGTAAACAGACAGGTTTCAGGGGCAAAGAGGGAAATTGGATGCTGTGGGCCAGGAGATATTATACCATAAAGATATAATTTGGAGATATAATAATTTATTTATAAAACAGACATTTAAAAAAAATAATATTTGTTTATTTTTAATAATGATAATACATTTTTTATTACAAAAAATATTATTTATTTTATTGCCATGTCAGCATTGAAAGGCTATATTCATGGCAAAAAAATATATTATATTATAAAAAATTATAATATTATTTTATTTAGTTTTTATTTTATCTGGGAGGAAACAGAAATACATGGTATGCTGCAGTCCAGACTCAAACAATTAATATAACGTTTTATTTATAAACAATAAAAAATTCTATTTTATTATTATTATTATTATCATTACAAATATGATTTGTTTATTTTATTGCAATGTCAGCATTAAAGGCAAATATACATTTAATTATAATAATATATTACAATATTATTACATTATATTTTTTTTATTATTAATGTGCTCACACATATCTGTCCCTACGCAAATATCCACATACATAAGAGCAGAACTGTGCCAAACCATTACAGACAAAAGTTAGCAGAAAAACTCCAGGAACAGGGCTAAAATTATGTGTTGTTTCCCCAACATGAGAAGAGGAGAGTCCCCACAGGGCATAATCACAGAAACACTGGCAAGGCCCAATCTTCTTGCAGTTTTTAAAACCATGGCATGGCCTCATTAAGGCTTATTAAAGGACTTCTATTTAATATCTGTCAGCGATGTGTATTGGACGTTTGCCTGGGGTGTATTGGAGATGAGTGCATGGTACAGTCCTGCTGTACTACACATTTACTGTGCCAGAGAAATGTCTAACACGCTCATAGCAAGGTTTTGTGGAACTTTTACTGGGGGAAGTCATGGCCTAGTGGTTAGAGAGTTTGACTCCTAACCCTAAGGTTGTGGGTTTGAGTCTTGGGCCAGCAATACCACGACTGAGGTGCCCTTGAGCAAGGCACTGAACCCCCGACTGCTCCCCCGGGCACCGCAGCATAAATGGCTGCCCACTGCTCCGGGTGTGTGTTCATGGTGTGTGTGTTCACTGCTGTGTGTGTGCACTTTGGATGGGTTAAATTCTGAGTATGGGTCACCATACTTGGTTGTATGTCACGTCACTTTCACTTTTTTTATACATAATTAAGTCATTACCTTTATGTTTTTTTCTCCAAAGCATAAATTGTTTTTCCATTTTTTTTTCATAATGTCACTGCCACAGTGTTTTGCAAACTCAGGTTTATGGTTAAACTAGTTGTTTTGGTAAAATCTGGGCTTAGGCTATTAAAAAGTCTTCAAGTCTTCAAGTTGTTCTAAACCTGTATGATTTTTTCTTCTTCAAAATATCTTCTTTTTCATTCAACAGAATTATACAGGTTTGGAACAACATGAGGGCGAATGACAATGTTTATTTTTGGGTGAACTGTTCCTTTAAGCACATCATGAAGTAGCATTTGAAATTATATACTTACCGCCCATGTTGATCATGCTCTTGGGCCAGGCTGCTTTATGTCCATTATAGTGTCTGAAAAATACAAGAAAACATTAACATTTGCCCTCTGAACATACCATATTAGGTAAGGCCCATATTTGAACAAAATATAGTTTTTAGGCTCCAGTCATATTTAAAGAAGCAGGGTTGTGAAAGTTGTGCAAGTAATTTTCCTGATAAACAATGACAGTCTAGTTAAATGGCTCTTATCAAACAGACATTATGATGTAAAACTAGACTGCAATGTTAGTATCTGTTGGGACAGCACAGTCAGTTGTACTAATAAACAAATATTCTTTGGGCTTCTCAGTAGCACAATGATAATTATAGTAATGCAATTATAATGAGGTTATATAATTGCATAATGATAATGCTGACATGAGCTGTGGGATAACATAAATTAAAGAAAGTAGCTTTCTCCTTAGTCTGCCCCATTCTTTGATACAAGATAACAAAGTTCCTAGTATAGTGTAGTTCCTCTAAACATTAATATTTAACTTTCTAAACACATTCTTATTGATTAGTGCTCACAGACTCTAAAACGCTGCTCAGATTGCATATCATCAGCACAAATGGACACAAGGACATTTGAGACAGACTCATCTTACACATGCACTCAGTGCCTGAGTGCTTGGCTTATATTCGAATGACAATGATTTTGTAATTGTATATTCTAGCATTCTTCAACCCCTTGGTTTTAAGCCAAGCCTAAAATAACATGCATATAGTACAATATTACAATTATATATTTACATAACCTAGTGTTCAAAAGTTTAGAAAAAAATGTTTCTGGAAAAGGTCTCTTACACTTGCTAAGTCTGCATTTATCCATTTTATTTGATCAAAAGTACAGTAAAAACAGTAACAGCATAAAATACTACAATTTAAAGTAACTTTTTAAAAATATAACATTCCTGTTATGGAGAGCTGAATTTTCAATAGCTAATACTTCAGTCTTCAGTGTAACATAGTCATTCAGAAATCATTCTAATATGCTCATTTCATATGACATCACACTGTTGTCATGAGACTGCTAAGAATCAGCTGTTTGCTGCTGCATCAGTAAATGGCTTATTGTGACGGTCTAATAGGATAATACGGTAAGATGATGCTCTCTCATGCTCACATGTCTCAAATATTGCAAACATTCTGACTGCATTGCAGTTTTTAAATGGCTAATAAGATGTAAACTGAATTTGACATTAACAAATGGATGCTTGTCAACATGCTGTAAATGCAAAGCTGAATTTTGAGCAGTCTTTAGCTACTTCGGTCTTCAGTGTCAAATGATCAAATCATTCTAAAATTCTGATTTGGTGCTCAATAAATATTTTGTTTTATTATCACTGCTGAAACCAGATATATTTTGTTTTATTGTCACTGCTGAAACCAGATTTATTTTCAGGCTTCTTTAATGATACAGTAGTGTAAACAGTAGAACAGTAGTGTATCCCCATCAGGTTGATGTGCTGCTTTATTGACACCAAATCAGATTACTTTTACTGGTTTAAAGTTTTAACAAATGAAAGGAAAAATCTTAATCTCTGACCTGCTTAAGTACCCCCTAGGGTACGTATACCCCCGCTTGGGAATCACTCATCTAATTAAAGCAGAAAACTAAAATCTATTTGAAAAACAACCATTTGAATTTACCACTTGATATAACAAATGCAATACAGATTCTTACTGCTTTCGTTTGAAAACAAAACACACACCCAGCGAACATTCATTCACTAAGTTAGTCTTCCTATTGTCATATGTTCAATACCACAACCAAACTATACAATCCAGCTACTTCCTGAAGTCCCATTAGATGACGACTGTCGAACATGAGCTCTTAACACCTATCATATAAATGGGTTCAGACAATAATACAGGCCAGACAGTGGTGTGATAGATGGGGCCATTTAATTTCCTCACTTTTATGTGAGAGACAAAGAAGCAGCTGCCTAATTTACATGATCCATATCAAACCACTTAAAAGATCTCAGAGTGTCCTAAAAGCAAATGAACATCCATCACATTATTGCCCCACTGAGAGCAATAGACATAATATAGTTCAGCAAGCAAAAGGAACATAAACAGATGGTCTTCCAAACACAGTTGACCCAGGGTTTCAACAACTTCACCATGTCGGCAATAGGGATATGCGGTATCAAATTTTCATGTTGCGATTAATTTGCTAATGCTTTTATCACGGTATACGGTATTACCACAGTACTGAAATTTAGTTTAAAAAAAGTGGTCATAATACAGTATAAAAGATTTAATAACTTTTTTCTTATAACAAAAATAACTGAACATTTAAATACAATAAAGCAATACAGAAAAATATATAAAGTTAAAAGTTTTACACAGATTAAAGTGCAAAAGAATTATAAAGACCAATAGGTACCACTTTACACTAAGACCTCGTTAGTTAACCTTAGTTAATGCATTAACATTCACAATGCGCAATAGCTACATTTGCAACAGAAGTTATTAAATATTTAATAAAAAAAATAGTTCACATTAGCTCATTAAATAACACAGCTGCAACTTTCGATTTTAACAACGTGTTATTAAATATTGGAATACCGAAGATTAATGAATAATCAGAAGAATTTTTCATTGGCAATTTATGTTAACTAATGAATTAACTAATGTTAACTAATGAAGCCCTAATATAAAGTGTGAATGAACAATAAAGAATCAAAACACTTTCAAACAATATCCAGGGCATGTTGTAGTCCAGATTAGAATGTAAAAAAAAGTTTGAAAATGAATAGCCCATTAAGTCTAAATATTTAAGTATTTGGAGCTATGGTGAACACCATAGCAAATCCACAAATCTGAATGGCTATTTAAATCTATTTAAATACATTTTAGAAAGTAGCGCAACTGCTTTATTTATGGGGTTTCCAGGCTGTATTTTCTGCAGTTTAGCGCCATCTGCTGTCAGAGAGTGAATGTGCTTTCATTCAGCACGTCTCTCATGCGTTCCCCCATGTGCTTCTCATGCGTGCTTGTTTACATTAGAGCGCACATGTGTCTTTCAAGCAGCATACAGCAGTATTGTGCATTATGACCAGTTGATGGGAAAAGTATTCTTAAAATACACTCCAAATTCTGAATAATTTTATTTAGAAGTGCCTACGATAACAATATCGTGCATATTCATTACCGTGATATATCGCATTACCGACTACCGGCACATGTCTAGTTGGCACGATCCACCCACTAAGGTGTGCATGACATGGGGGATGGGCCTATGCTAATGAGCTTCTAACGTTCCTCTTTGTTTCTGTAAACAGCCACCACTGTAGTAAGATTTTCCATGGAGAAGGAAACATTGCAATTCAGCTTCATCACATATAGACAAAACATGCCCAACAGCTTCAGATGCCAAGAAGATCCCTAAGTCATGGCCACCTGCTCTAGGTCACTCATAATCACGCTAGTGGTCAGCTGAGAAATAAACTCCCCCACACTGACAAATGGTGTGCTCAAATGTGAATGCTGTTTAAACAGTGGTATTGCATACACAGAGAGGCATAGTTTAGTATTTCCATGTGTTCAGAGTTGCATAAACATAAATAGCATTGAAAGAACTTTCTGTACTTCATTTACTCATGCAAAGTGTACCAATATAATGATTTCAGCCTTACGATGAGGAAAACCAGACACTGTACTCCCACATTTTTCAAATTACTGCAAGTTATGCCTGGATTCAAACTCAACAAACAAATCCCAAAGACATGGTTGGAACACACAGTAATACAACAACAAATTCCTCAAAAACAGAAAGCAAGCTGTCTTCTCTCCTGAAGTATATGTTTCCCGCTCTGTAAGAGGTGAATAGCTTACCTGCCACGATACAGGAATCCACTCATCTTTGCGACATCCAAACCATACAAAAGTTGAAAAAGAACAGACAGGAACAAACTCAGCTCCTACAGAGGGAAAAAGCTAGACTCTCTTCTGTGGCTCTAATCTCAGTCCAGTGTTTTAGTGAAGAAATCTTCATTTCCAATGACTAGGCTGGTCAGGAGTCCAACCAAACACAGACATACACACACACACATGCAGGGCAAAGTTGCTATTTCTCTCTGGACGGCAAGCAGGAGACGGTCATTTGACGTGGCGAGGCCAGACCGGGAGTCAGTGAAACACACATACAGGGTTGGTAAGTGGTAAACAGCACAGAGGTGAGGGTACACACACACACAGAGCACCACTGCCTTGCCATGAAAGAATGATCTGTTTGTGCATGCTCAAAGACAGGTTTCTCTGAGTATGTGTAGGGAGGAGGCTGTGTGCATGTGGTTTTCAACTACCTTCCTGCCCAGGCTTGAGGAGCATCCTTTAAGTTTTAAATGGGCTATTCGGCCCTAGCTGTTACTGTCTATGAGCTGAGAGGAGGGACGATGAGAGAGGGACACAGTCTCAGACAGGTCTGAAGGTAAAAAACAGTATTTAAGAAGATTATCTCTTTCTGCTGAAGATGAGGATTCAGACATTACTAAGTTCAAAAAGACTTTGAAAGTTAAGTCAACCGTAATAGACAAAGACTATATATATATATATATATATATATATATATATACATATATATATATATATAGCACAGACATAATTGTGAGGTTCTGTCTTGCTCCATAATGATTTATAAAAACCCTAGTGTGTGTGACTAAACTCAAGGAGACCAAAATGGAAATTACATCACATGTTTTCCATGGGAGTGGCTGATGAGTTACCTAACAGTTTAGTGAGAGAAATATTCACATTTTCATACTACATACAGTCTCACTGAGAAATTTACTGATATAGCATAACATTTTATGGAAGTTAGAAAGAACACACACACACTGCTTTTGGAGGGATAGTTTAGCCAAAAAAATAAAATTTTGTCATTATTGATTTAATTATTTTCATGTATTGTCAAACCTATTTGAATTCCTAATAATATATTTGAAGAGAATTAAAATGCAATTAATAAGAACAGGGACTAAAACATTCAAATTACAAAAAGGACACAAAAGCACCAAAATAGTATCTTAAAACTGGTCCATATATGACTTGAGTCATTTCTATTGTAGAGTTAGAGTACTGATTCATTTTTTTTTTTTTTTTTAATTAATAATTATTTTAGTACTTTTTATTTTATTTTAGTGTTTTTATTTTATTTAAGTGTTACGGCAACATTTTTGTCTTTTTCATCGAACATATATATTTCATTTTATTTTAGAAACTATATTTAAAGTCATCAAAAGTCAATGAGAAACATGCCAAAATTTAGGTTATGTTGTCACAGAACATATTTACTTGCATCATAATTCTCAGAATTCATAAGAGTTCATGATAGAATAAGCAATATCCAATTCATGAATGAATCATTATTTTGAGTAAATGGGATGATTCTGTTTACAAAACCAATCTGAATGATTAGCTCTTGAAATCGGACTGATATGATTCTCAAGTTCAACTTAATGGCTTAATGATTTATTCACAGCTATTTAAGGGATAGTTCACTCCAAGTAGAACATTTTGTCATCATTTACTCACACTCCACTTGTTCCAAACCTGTATGAGTTTCTTTCTTCTGGTGAACATAAAAGAAGATATTTTGAAGATTGCTGGTAACCAAACAGTTGATGGTAGTCATTGACTTCCATAGTACTTTTTTTTCCATTTAACAGCTCACTGGAGCAGAGAATTTCAGTAAATAATGGCTTGAATAATGAATATGAATTCCACTCTGTTACTAGGACTTCAAAAAGGTGCTTAGGGTTATTTTGAAACTTGAAAGCTTCAGTCACCATTCACTCTAACTGCATTACAAAAAAAGAGCAGCGGAAGTCTGTTTTTTTTTTTTTTATTCCAAATGATATAAGGGTTAATAAAAGATGACAAAATGTTTAATTGTGAGTGAACTGCCCCTTTAAATGAAGCTTCTCAGAACAGTTATGTCACATTTTTTTTTCCAAGGTACAGACTGACACCAAGAGCAGTGCGAGAAATGCCATTCCGGCATGTTACATAATTACAAAATCTACCCCCAGTCAAATAATTGACATTGTAAGAGCCTGCTAACAGTTCATCATCATGTGCTCATAATCAGCTACATTTTATTCCTTATTAAGCCTGCTGTTAGTCTTTTTGCAGGCCTGGGAAATGGCATGCAAATATGTGACTGTGTTTGGACTCTCTGAGTGGTTTCTCATCAGCTCAACAGAATGATTAAAGATGCTTTGACATTCAAGGAGAAAGAAAATATTAAGATAGATAAAGAATATATGAAATCTACAGAAAGAATCACACTTAACCTAAGTATATTTCCAATAACAGCGAAAGAGGTAGTGTATCTAACCCAGGAGCCACGGTGACCCTGTAATTACCACTGAGACTGCACTATGTTCCCACCCTTCAATCTGAAATCCCTGTGTTTGAACAGCTGCCCAGGACCAGCTGCTGTGTGTACGACTAACGGAGAACCACAAGTCACACAGGACTCTAGAACTAAACCACAAACAGTCCATTTCATATCAGAAAAGTGGATTCTTTCATAGTGAGCACTTTGCCTCAGAGCAGGTGATCCTAACAGCTATTACATCACTACGTGCAGTATTTTTATAGACCTTAAACATATAGCAACAGAGCACCCTTTTATCCCATAATATTTTTGAAACATAATGTGAGTGAAATTTTTTCAAGCATTAAGACATCTATGACCTCACATGTTATGGTTACATTTACCAGTCATTACATGGTATGTAGACGGGACCGGCTACAGCTATTATTATTTAATCATTTCACTGGTGGAATTGTTCATGCTTCTATGTCTTGTATATAATGAATTTGCAGCACTGACAGGGAAATTCTGGGTTGCCATATGTGTAGAATGAATCCCAGGCAATCCCTGCACTGGCTGATTAGAAACAGGACATGTCCTTTATTGTATATATACGTCTGTGTGTAAGGGGGAGGGAGGCGATGGACTCCGTAATTAACTCTGTCACATTTTTTACAAGCTGTTAATGAAGTTGTATAACTCCTACAATTCCTTGCTACACGTCCATCTGCGTCAGTACAATTAGAAGCAGACATAATATTATGTCAATTACAATTAAAAAACCATTAGGAAGCAGATGCAATGCTAAGAAAGCCATTATCAGATTCATTTTAACATTCCTACTCTTCAAACACTGAAAATATTAACAGAAGTAAAATGACACTGAGATAACATCAAACAGCTGCTCTCACATATGCTGTAGCATTTACCAGCAATCTTAAGAAGAAAACGAATGTGCTGGAACACAAATTGTGACTATGAACATTAGTAATGTCCTATAATAGCTGTAGTTTACTCCTAATTTAGATCAAAATCTAACAGAAACTACACAAACACTGACATAACAATGAGGAAAAATCAAACGGCACTTAAATACGGTCAAAATAAGTTTTACTGTTTAAACTGAATCTTAATTGAAAATGAATATTTAGTCATTAAAATTAAAATAATTAAAAATTAAAATATTTTTCAGCCTTCAAGTGGATTTGAAAAATATAATATTTTATGAGTTCTGAGCACATGAATCATCAAGCAAAGTTGTATTGAATTATATAAAATTTATGTAAACTAAATAATGTGTTACTTTTACAACTTGAATGTGACCTGTAATAATAACAAAAGCCCAAATTGTAAATAGGAGCATCCCAGGTGCACTTGATCAGCATCCTAGACAAGCACCTGATAATAAGAGGTACTGATATCCTTATCATAATTATTATTAATTCATTTGTAGTAAAGAGCAAAAAAGTGTCAAAGAGCACTGAACCCCACATGAACAAACACAGAGTATCCAAACGCATCAGTATGACAGTATACAAATGAACAAGTCAACACATGGTCCAGCGAGGTGTTGTGGTCATTATTTTGTTCATTAACCCTTTGTAGCTTATAAAACAAACAAGTCTTCAACTGTGCCGTGGACACACATGAAAAACAACAGCTGGTCGCCATCAGAAACAACGTTATTATTATATATAGCTTTATATAAAATAAGATAAACCCAACCACTGCATTTCAAATATGTTTTCATAAACTGAGGTCTCGCAGACATAGCTACCTTTCAGCATCGCTTTGCTATCGCTCACCACACGGTGCCCAGTCCATATTACTGGTCCATCTGTCACGCGCCTTCTCGTATATCCACAACAAAACGTTGGATCAAATCGTCAGATTACGGTATAAATGAACTTGACATTGTGTCGCAGATATGAGGATGCACAAGTACATTGACGGCTAATTGGTGTAGAGTCAGTGCAAGCAAAACCCCCCGCGGTCCATTGCACTGCTGGCAGCGCTCCGGATATCGCACGCGTCAGGAGATGCTGCGCGAGAACCATATCAGAGGAGTCTCGCGCTGATTGTGCCTTCATCACTCTACAATTAAAACAAGCGTTTACCGTGTGCATGTGTTTGCCGTTAATAAGGTCACTTGTTACAGATTAATTTTGGTCAATGTCATTATTATAGGTTAAATACTTAAATATATATGGGCCTATATATATATATTTTTTTTTTTTCCGAAACAATGAGCTATCGATGAACCTGTAGTAGACAATACAAACTAAACAATACAAATAGGATTTGCATAGTAGCCAATCGCAAGACTGTTTTCAAACAGGTTTCCAACACATGGTCTGCCATTGGTCAGAAAAACAGGTAGTTCTGCCTAAAGTCGCGCCATTGGTTGATCAGATTGTCATTTATTATGTCCAGCCCAATAAGGCCACTTAAACCACATATTTAATTCTGGTTGTTGCTGTCACGTTTAAAGGAGGTAGGATACACTGTATTGACAATACAATTCACAAAGAAATTTTGTCATCAGGCAAAAAGCCCTTTTCCTTTATTCTTTTATTCGCCATTTATTTTTTAAAAAGGACTGTCTGGACTGGAAAAGCATCTTCAGAACCAGGTCTCTCCTATGGCTGTGTTAAGGCATAGATAAATTTTACACAGTTGGTCATTGCCGGAAGCATTTTGAGAATGAATTGAGAACAAAATTTTAAAAAAGACATCCACATGTAAGCATGAATTATTTAAGGAAAACTGTTGAGTTACATCCTGGTTACATAATTAAAGGAACTAAATGAAGTAACTCCTCTCTCTCTCTCTCTCTCTCTCTCTCTCTCTCTCTCTCTCTCTCTCTCATCTCATGAATAGGGGAGAAATGAAAGACAAGGAAGTAAAAAAAGGGTGAAAAATTATAGCTTGCATAGCTACAGGATATCATCAAAGTATACAGTTATTGGTATGGTTTTAGAGGTGAGTTAGAGTTTGGTTCAGGTCACATGTGGCACATATTTTTTTAATTCAAAACCTCAGACGTTTAATTGTGTTAATAAACTATTTCTAAGATAATTACAGATTGTTGCTTCACATGAACACTGAGAAAAGAGATTTTGGCATATTTTGGCTCTCTGTTTCTCTTTTTGGTAAGCAAGGAAACAATTTTCGCTACTGGAGCAACACTTTACTTGAAAAGCATAATTATGTGTTAGTTACTAGTTCATTTACTAAACAAGCCCAACCTTCAGAATTTACCCACAACAACATGGAAATAAACTAATTGTTGTCAAATGTTTTGGGGTCACGAAAAACACATGGTACCTCTGCCACCCACAACCATTTAAAAGCCATGCTTACTGCTGCTTTCTGAGAATTTTAAGGCCACCTTGTGGCCATGACTTGTTAAAGCACACCATTAGATTCACAGCGAAACGTGAATACATGTAAAAAATACATATATATATATATATATATATATATATATATATATATATATATATATATATATATATATATATATATATATATATATATATATATATATATATAATACATACACATTATTTTTGTAACTGCAAAATAGAAGCATTTTTTTACTAGTGCTCTAAGACATTGACCTTTCTGAATTTGTGTACAGCCTTACATGTTTAAAGAACAATTTATGACAGAATGCATGAGTCAGAGGGGTTTTTGGGTGGGGTGTCATTAACTGACCCCTCCCTGCTTACCCAGTCATCACTCTGTCCCTCAGTCGTCCCCGGGTTTGTTTGGAGCTGTCATAACAGCCTGTGATTCGTCAGGCATTCTTCAATGTCTGTGTTAATATTACACTCTGCCCTCTGTGTCCACACGCTCCTATTTTTGTTTTTTTAATTATCGATCTGCTTGCTGTCATGGTGACCCCTGAGGGAAGAATCCATGTGGAGGCGAAATGGAGCCCAGAGTTGGCAGCGAGTGAACAAGTCCAGTGCACGAAAAGGGGAAATGCACCAAATTCCACTGTGCTCCCCTCAGAGCAGCAGGGCTGGAGCACAAGCTGCTGTTCCCAATGCAAGAAAAGCCAACAACAAAGCACATAGATGGGCAGTTTTTATTACAATGACTTCCACTGGAGTCCGTGGCTTTGTCTAGCAGTGAATGCTAACTTGCTGTGGATTATTTTGGCTTATTATTTTTTAAATAATCACACATACAGCCTTAGTCTATTTTGTTTTAATATTTGAGCAAATGGTGTCTCTCTCTTTCTCTCTTATTTTGGATTCATTTTAGTGAATCCCCTCTCTCATATAGAGTTGACAAGTTCAAGTCAAGTCAAGTTGAGCTTTATTGTCATTCCGCTACATGTGTGGACATACAGTGGAACTAAATGTCATGCCTCACAGAACCACGGTGCTACATAAATACTGACATACAACAATTAATTAAACAGTATAAACCTATACACAACTAACCTACTGACAGATTTTGATTATAAATACAGTATACTACAGTATATATTAATGTTTACCTATACATAAGCTAAAAAAAATCGACTATACGAATGCTTCACATGATAATATACCTATACACAACTAACCTACTGACAGATTTTGACTTTAAATACTATATATAAATGTTTACCTATACATAAACTAAAAACAAAACACAAACTATATAAATGCTACACATAAACACTGTACCTATATACATAGACAAAAAAGGAAAAATATATACGAATGCTTCACATAATACTGTACATGTGCAAAGAGAAACATTGTAAGTCAAGCAGCTGACTGGGGAATAGTGCAAGATTCTAGTTTAGTGAATTGATTCATCCCAAATGATCCTCTCTCATGTAATGTTGGAAAATCCGATTCATTCTAGTGAATTAGTTTGTTCAGACTGTTCATGTAATTGAACAGATTCACAAAACTGACTCATTGATTCGACTCCCTGTACTATGTAGGCTAAAATATATTTGACTTGGTTATGTAAATTAGGGTGTTTTGGATTTATAAATGCAATTGTTGAAATTATAATGAAGACTAATGTGTTTCCCATTTAAAATTCGTCAAGCTGAGAAAGAATAATTCTAGCACATGAAGACATGAAAGTTGCAGTTGGACTTCCTTTGTTTCTGAAACCAATAATTCTAGGGAAACCGAAGAATTGCTCCATCCCTGGAAGCCAAAAGAGGTCCATTGGTGCATAATTCCTGTCTAAAGACATTCTTGAACATCACAGTGTAATATTTCATTAATTCAAAAGGCGGTGGAATGCTTTTCATTAAATGCAGACAGATGGTTACTAGGTTTTCCCTTAGTGTAAGAGCTGAATATGAGCCAAGACGTCATGTTCACCTGTGGCTTTCGGGGCTGCTTACTTTCAATCAATGCCAATATAAAAACATCAACAAACTGAGTTTTAAATACTTGCGCATATCTTTATGAGCCAAATGATTTACAAGCCTCACAGGGTACATGCTTGAAAAATGTTACAATTTATTCATAGGCCTTTGTAAAGAGCTAGTCTTATATAAATATACTTTTGATTAATAATGTTAAACAAAGCCTAATATCTTTAAAACAGGCTCCAGATGTGCTGAACATGACTTAAAATGATAAATAAACATGTTTGATATAATATACATTTACAGACTTAAGGAATGTTATGTTCAATAAGTGAAAGTGGGGACCCAGTTTTACCAGTACAGTTCTGTACATCTGCACCACAATACAGTTTTTAAAATCCCATCAATCCCTGTTCTCACATCAAAGCCTGCAGCGGATGGCTGAATGTTCTTACAACAAGCCCGTTGATCATAAATGATTTCTTTGTTTGTTAGTCTGCATTTGTGGATTGTGTATAGGCAGTGCCAACACTCAAGATGAATGCTTCAACTCAGTAAGCTCAGTTCTGAGATAGAAAATGACATGGACAGGATCCAAAAATATTATGCCCTATGTAGAACATGAAATTACTTAACAATATAATTTAGGTTATTTAACGCTGATGTGTGTTCAAATATAGTGTATTGAGCCAATTCATATGGTATTTAACTGTGCAACTCTGTAAATGCATTCACATAGAACATGTTTTTGCATTCCACTGCACTGCTTTTCCATTGTTTTTCTATATAAACATGTGGCAGACGAACATTTTTGTGCATGACACGATGTTCTAAAAACGTGGCGCTCAAGTTAGAATAATTAGAATAATAGTTTTTCATTGCCTTGAGTCTTGCATTTTTCTCGTATTGTGTGCGAATGGGTGCTAAGGTGTAAACAGGGCCTTCTCACTTTTTTTGTGCTGCTTTTTAATTGTTTTTCAACAAAAATGTGCTAGACAAGCAAGTAGCATGTTTTTTTAGTAAGTTTTTACGATGCCATGTCAAGTTAAAAGTTCAAGTAGCCTTTTATAAACCGCAAGAATGTGTTCTGTGTGACCATCCACTTCCATTAAACACACAGAACAAACAGTTGTGGATGATTACATTTATTTTTACAGCATCTCATACTGACATTAATGCCTCTGTATAATAAAGACCCCTAATTTCCTTTCATCGAGTCTCATAACAGCCATACTACTAAAATCAGGCAACTGAGAAGAATAAAGGCTTGCATTAAGTTTACTCTGTTCTGCACTTGCTTCTCCCAGTATCTCTTTCTTTCTTCTTCTCTCTTTGCAAGCATCTGTATGTGTGTGTACATGTGCTGTGTGCGTGCACATGTCAGTGTGTGTGCCAGTGGAGAAAATTAAAGGCAGACTTTCCGTGGCAGGCGTCACCCCCAAATTTGAATTTGACCTGGCCTGAGATGTGACAATAATATTCATTTCAGCGTGTACCCCACTGCACCCCCTTTTACACACAGTAGAGATCACTTCTGAAATAGAAAACCCCAAACTAGAAAGAAAAGAAGAGTGATTGAGAGAGAGAGAAAATTATTTCTCTCAGTTTTGGAAGATAAAAACCAATGGTAAGTAGATCTAAGCGTCGGCTGTTTGGAGAAGATATGATGGATTGTGGCTTTAATAAAGATTAATGACTAGATTATTTTCTCCCTGTAAAGTTAAAAGAATAGACTTTACTATGGAATATAAATCTAACTGTTACTTAAAGTGGAGGGGGATTTTTAAAACAAAAGCTTTTGACCTTCTCTTTTGATGCGTATGTTTGCTGAGGGTCTCTAGCTGACCTCATACCTTAGATTTCTATCACTTATGTCTTTGATTTCTTTTCCTACACAAGTTTGAAACTGCACAGTGTTAGGCATCATAATCCTTACAAATGGCTTCCTTACAAAAGACCCTTGATGAAGGACTGATCATATGTCTGAATTAACATCTTAAATGATCCTCTCCAGAAATTGACCTTTCTTTTAAAACCTGAGGAAATGGTGTGACACAACCTATTTGCGTTGTCCTGCAGTTTTAACAGGCACTAGGGGGATTTGGGTGCACGGTGGATGTTGACCTTTATGTTTGACTCGGGCGCCGTTGTCACAGAGCTGCTTCAACTCCAGCAGGCCGGCGCCACTGGGACTTTCTGTCATCTCAGCCCTGCTGGCAAGAGTAATGAAAGCAGGAAGTTATCCAGCTCAAATTAGTGATAGTTTAAACACTGAGGTCAGCCTAAACAGCCCTTTCCACATTTCTTGAATATATCAGCAAATGTGTGACAAGGCATTAGAATCCTGTCAGCAAGGTAAAGTGGAAACTCCAGGTCTGATCTTGTTTGTTTTTTGTTAATATGCATTAACATTGTAGTGAGAACAGGATCTTTTATTAGTGCAAAAAGGAAGCTTGCTTGTATTAAACTAGGTATTTTGGAATGGACCTTGTACTTTCCAGTCAAGCTTTCCTAGAGCTGGCAAATCAAAGCATAAATAAATGTTATTTCTAACCACTTCCTTTCAATGAAAGTCTACTCATTCAGGTGAATATTTTGGCTAGTATGAAAGGGCAAAGTGTATCTATAAATACTCCACATAATGGTGCTCATGAGTGTGTCATTTGTCTTGTATTTGTTGAGCTAATGAACACATGAATAGAAATTTAAATCTGTCAGATAACAGTAGTTTGAAATATATCTCAGCAATACTGTTTTTTCTCACAATTCTGACTTTTTTCTCATAATTGCAAGAAAAACAGTTGTGAGATAAAAGTCGCAATTTTTTGTTTAATTTGTATTTTTAAGGAAACAAGCTTACATAGTGATGCAATTCAGGAGACTTGAGGAAGCTATTAATTCTCCATATGAGCCCCACTCAATATTTAGATATTCCAAGTATTAATTAATTTTGCATCACATATTCAGGTAGCTTATATAGAAGGCCTGGTGTTATTTATTGACCCCTTCAAGGTCAACTAAATGGTTAACTGTATTTCATTGGAAGGATTTTTATTTTTAAAATGTAATGCCAAACCACACAGAAGGAAAGACAGATTTTTGCTCTGAAGTAATTTGGCAAGAGAGAAAGATGTTTTGGTCTGCATTTCTTCTCCGTTTCTCACTCCAGAACAGGGAGAGTTGAAAGCTGTCACCAGGATGGGCCAGGGCTCACATGTGTTTTGCTCTGAGCCATGTAAACCCAAACCCCAGTCCACTTCTCCATTGCCCCATTTATAAATAAAAGCCTTTTAACAGTGAATATTTTAAATAGCTCTGCTGTTGAGGGAATAGATGTGACTTTTTGTGCTGGTGGAAGCTGAAGTTGATTATACGGTGATGATGAAGACCGATGTCACATCAGCCACCAGACTTGTGATAAAATACATTCATCCAAGTCTGAGACATCCAAACAGCCAGTTAACGTCCCCCAAATGTCTATTGCATAATAATTAGCATCCTTTGAGACAACCCGTAATTACACACACAGTGAAAGCTCTGCAAAATAGAAAGCTATATGGCTGCCACTGTGGAGTTGCTCCCTTTCCTTTCAACAAGTGTGCGTGAGGCTATTATTTTTAAAAAGGACTAGCCTATATATAATTTTTATATCAAGTAAAATATACTGAAAAGATAACAAAAGCATTTATTATTATTATTATTTTTTTACTTGAGGGAATACAATTAATACTTCTTGATACTGCCATTCAATTACAAACCACTCAGATTTTTAAGTCACACCAGAAAGCATCAGGGGAGTTGAATTAATGCCATTTCTATGTTTGTAAAGCTCTATGAACACCTCATTTTTTTTCTTTTTTTTTTTACAGTGCAGCAGCTAAGTAAAATCACACAAGGGAATTTCACCATACATTTAAAATGCCAGTCAATCCATCTGAAAGGCCAAAGTGCTGTGTTTTTTGTCACAAAGATGATTGTATGTTCCTCTGTGGCTGAACCCAGCAGGTGGATTGTGATCTGTAAACTCTGCACGTCAGAAACACATTTAATTCAACTCCATTCAGCATCAGAGTATGTCAGAACACAATGCCATCTTGGCATTCCTTTCTGCTGCACACTGTACACAGCTGGACTGTATTTTACAAAAGACAAGTAACTTTTTGTGTTGTGCAAACCCCAGTCTAAGTGCTCACATTAATAAACTGACTGTGGCCACATGTTCTCAGCACCTTGGCCAATAGCCAGAGGGCTGACATTGAAGGGGTAGATTTGTTATGGAGCAAAGGAAAAACGACAAGAAGGGAAACGGGTTAAGAAATGAAAAAGGTCACAGGAAGTAAATAGACGCATGCATGCTAAAACTTACTCCAAACATCTCCACCTTATCATACATATATTCCACATGCATGTTTGTTCAGATCCCCCCCCCCCCACCCCCACTGACCAACCCAATGCTCACTTTGACTGTCTCCTCTGTAATAGGGTCCAGATGTGGTGGGGGGGTGGGGGGTGAGGTGTTTCTATGTCATCTGCTCAGGCGGCTACGCGTACACTGATCCGAGGGGGATGCTGTCAGCCCTGATGGAGGGGGCCCGGGCCCCAGGCCTACGGTGATGGGGCTGGGGGTGGGGCTAACGGGTCACAGCCTACGCACATCTGGAAGCACTTCAGGTCAGGAGGGCCCGACTGCCTGAAAGGTGAGACGCTTCGACCTGACCTGAGCAGCACAGCATAGAGAACATGCAACAGTCTGGATGGAGAACAAGGTACTAGCGCACACACACACACACACACACACACACACACATATATACACATAATTCATGTCACTAATCAATGGCCGTGGGTGTAAACACATGCCTCTGAAAGCATTTTCAATAGTTTGGGCAGAGAATAATGATGGGAAATAATAACAACCTCATCCCCTGTTTTTGATTTAGTGAATATCCCAGAATTTCTAGCACTTCTAACTTATAGTCTTGCGCTTTGTAAAAGTGGGGTTGACTATAGTGAATAGCAGCTAAAAGTTTCAATATATGACATCGGCAGGTTTTCAATAAATAAGTAAATGATATAAGCATTTATAGCATAAAGTAAATGACACAAAATCACTATGTTAGCAAACTGCCATTACAGTTTTTGCATACATTGAAATACATAATATTTTAGCTGTTGGAACAATAGTTAATCATTATATACTAATAAAGACTTTAATTCAGTGTCACAGATACAGCAGTCAGTACATCATATACTGTATACTGGAGCCTTGGATTATTGGAAAAATATATATATATTAGATTCTGCAAGCATCTATTTTTTTGTCACTAATTTGATGGAAGTCAACACATTTTCCTTTTATTCAATTGGTTTGGGGTAAAAAAATTAAATTTTAGATTTTCTTTTACTTTATTTTAAGTGTAAGAAAATGCAGACATACTTTCTTTCTGTATTTTATTTCCCCCGTAGAAATATAGGGGTAACTGGGATTCGCTTCCCATCATGCTGACATAAAAATTACCATTGGACATTTTGGACAATTACCTACCATTGTGGCTATCTACTTGTATTATATAGGAAATAATTGGTAACCAGATTTAAACTTAAACGCTCTAAATTTCCCCAAAGTGATCACGTCATAGACATGCACACACATAAACAAATAAAGTTACAGATGTTGCCCAAAAAGTTATTTTCAACACATTGTGTATCAGATCTAGGATCTAATCTGTACTTAACATATTGAGTAACACATGTTCAGTGCATATGTTAAAGAAAAATATAACACTACTCCATCAATGTAAACAGCTTCTGTCAATAAATGATTGAATTTGCAATTAAATTGAGAATAATCAATTGAAACATATGAAAAAAAAATATCATAAATTGAATTTGATTTGAATTGGTGGGGCATTTTCTTTCTTTGTAAATATGCAAACCATGAAGAATCAACATTTGTTAAAACAAAAAGTTCTGAGATGTTTAGACAGAATAAACACAACCAGAAAAGCATAGCTCAGCGGCATTGCATAGTATTGTATGATGCTCTAAAATTGTTTCTAAAAACACGGGTGTGTTGCTTAGAGTTTTCCACAGAAAGACTTAACCTACAAAAAACTTGAACAGGTCAAAAATTATCTTAATATATCATAGGATACATTTTAAACCATATTTTTCTCTCACATTGTATCGGACACAATTTAAAGAACACTGATAACCATCAAAATCTATAATATGAAACAAAATTCATTTTGGATTATTTATTTTGTAGCATTGGTGTTTTGACTAACATAAAGCAAGAAATGTAACATACGGATATATTTTGTAAGGTCATGTTGAAGTAATAATACTGTTGCCTGCAACAGTTTCTCAGATATGAGCATTTAACAAAAACAGCAAAAACAAATATGCATGCCTCTTCAGCTGCGGGATTTAACACAACAGTATAAGATTTATTGCTTGAAATGTTTTATTACCATATGGTTTCCAAATATAAGAAGGAAAGTATAATTGGTAAAAAAAAAAAAAAATCATATAATCCTTTGAAAAACTGAAAAATAGTTGTATTAATGCACTGTGAGCATATACATAGGTCACCATGGGGCACAGTATTTACCTTAAACAGTGGTGTAATATTCAAGACATTAAAGGATGTAATCCGACCCCAATGTTCCCATCAGCATTGATAGTTTTAAACATCTCATTTTTACTGATTAAAGTCCACAAATTTGTCTTAATTCTAATGGATGTAGACGTGGAGACATTTTGGGTCACTATTTTGCCAAATCTCAGCAATAAACTTCTTGTGTAATTTAAACTATTCAGTGGTGAATGGTGAACAACAGTCCACCATTGTTTGCCATGAAAGTATATTTACTTTCCGTCCGGTTCGACCCAAAATAAAGCCAAAAAAAGAACATGGAAAGAACAGCTTACAACATCCACACGCTCTGTCTGCTACTTCTTACGGATTTAGCGGAGTCCTGCTCGTTGATTTGTTCTCCAAAGAGCAGACCTTGCGCAGTCTTTACAATCTTCGGATCAGTACAAAATGAGATTAAGTTTCTCAAAAACATACCTTCATCTGTGCCAAATGAGAGGGACACCAATGCAATTCCATTGTTTTAGGAGGAGGCGAAAAGTCAAATCCACTCTGCTCTGACACTGCAGAAGGCCAAACTAATCCAGCTCCTCTTTGTTCTTCTCTTCTCAACGTCTCTTGCTTCTCTTTGTCCCCTCATCTCGTCCCTTGTTTCAGGCTTAGTTGACAGTGGGCACCTGGTTGAGGCTGTACTCTTTGGCCTTCAGTCTCAGGTTAGCAATGCTGTTGGCCATATTCATTCCCTGTGTGGAAGTGGTGTTGGCACAAGAGGGTGGGTAGGTTGCCATGGTGCTGAAAATAAGATATGAGATTTTAAATAAGCTAAATGTATTCCAAATTCAATTAGATTCAATTTATGGGAAATAAGCACCAAATAAAAATAAAGAATAAAGAAAGAAAAAATATAGAAAATGTTTATTATCTTCTTGTTAATCCAAAATATAGCGCTTAATTTTTTTTATTTAAATGATAACCATAAAAAGAAATGTAAAAAGTACTTGCTTTCTGTGGGCAGCATTTTCTGTGGCACTCGCATTGGCCCTCCCTCCGGCCTTGGGTACCATTAAGAATATATAAATAGTTAATAATTCTTCAGAAATACTGCATTAATATGTATGCATTATATGTGCACAGTAATGCGTTAGGTGTGTGTTGAAATTGTGCAAGCTCGTTTTACTGGCATGGTCGCTGGTCAAATGCGCATCCATGCCAGAAAGTGTTCCCAGTCGAGTTGCATATTTCAGCTGCTGGGAAAAAGGTATTTGGCCGGAGTGGCAGAGTTAGTTACTCTATATGGCTTTCAAGAATGAAGATTACTGTAAATCACAAGCAAAGTGTAACTAGAGTCACAAAAAATCCTGCCCAATGGACTTTTCTCCCTCTGAAAATCAATTTGTTTCCTATGGCCCAAAGGTCATGAGGGTCACAGGCGGATTTAATATGGTTTGTTTTCAGATTATCACTTCATCATCAGGGGATTGGCCCTCCTTTACTTTCACAAAGAGCAGCGGAAAATGACTTGCTAGCCTGTCCTTGTGCTACTTTGGACTATTATACCAGAGCAGTGCCGTTTCTGCTTGTTTGCTGGCTACTCCACCAAAATTTTTAAGGAAAACAAGAGGGCTTAAGAATGAAATTGTACAAAAAAATCTAATCTAAAACATTTGTAAGAAAAAAACATGAGAAGATGAAGTCACGGCAGGAGAGCAGAAGACACACAGAGAGGAAATGAAATGTAACCAGAGCGCTCTGATGAGAAGGACTCAGCGAGTTACCTGTATGGGGCAGCGCTCCCCCAGGACAGGTAGTCGTTCGGACGGTGTGCGGGACGGGGGACGATAGGTTGCTCCACCGCTGTTACGTCGCCTGAGTACGATTTGAGAAGTGAAGCGTTCTTACTGGCCAGCATTGCCCGCTCATTGCGCCGAAACTTTGCCCGTCTGTTTTGGAACCACACCTATGAGAACACAAGCCGAAATGACACAGTATGGTGGTTACTCCAGATACTCAATGTACAGCGATTGAAGACAAATTGCAGAGGAAAGCGGATTCTTAGATTCAAAACATAGCTGGTATACTATTGCTGGCAACAAAAACAAAAATGCTAGATCAAAGCTATACAATTTCAGATGATTTTGTGTTCTGTGATATTAGATTTTTTTTTTTTTATGCTTGAAATTGTTCCCTACTTACATGACTGGCTCGGCTATGATCAGATTCAGAAAACAGAGTGTGAAGATTGATATTAATAAATCAAATGCATTCAAAAAAACTTTTTTCAGTTTCAAGCTTAACATAACTGCGTTTTGCCCTTGTAGCACAATATTTGGCTGCACTTTTTGAAATTCATCCTGATCCGCTGGTGCACACATGTACACCTTTTTTTGCAGAAGACACATCAGAGGTTTGAAGAGTGAGCAAATGCGCTTGAGAAACATGGTTGAAGACAGAGCGGGAAGCCTAGATCTCGAATCCTTGGCTGTAGCACCAGGCCTGGTGGAGGCACAGTGTCCGGTTACGCAGCGCCTGAGGAATGAGCTCAAAGTCTCTTTTATCAAAGCATTTCTGTATTGCTCCCTTTCTGGGACACATTAATTGCAGATGTGTTTGTTCTATTTCTTTCCTTTCGTTCTCCCCTTCCTTCTCTTGAACTATAAACGGGAATAATCCCCATCTTTCTACAAAAACAGTCTCATTACAGGAGAATGTGGAGACTGGCTGCGGCCTACAGCATGTGTGCTGAGAGGCAGAGTGATCGGCTGGGGATTTTTAAACAATCATACTGAACTCTTGACAACACCAAGCTTCAGTGTTACCATCACGTACATCTGTAACTGCATCTTTGCTGAAACCTTGAATTAGGCAAGTGGTTAAATCTTCTTTTTTGATTTTGTATTATGCATACAGTTCAGTACGCTTTTTTTATGAAATTCTCAAAATTGATGCGTTCTCTAATCAACTGGTAAAGATGCCAATAGTGCGCAGATGGTTATTGTGGGGTGTGAAGTTTACCTGAACTCTAGCCTCGGTGAGATTGACCCTGCGTGCCAGGTCTTCTCTAACAAAGGCATCTGGGTAGTGTGTCCGCTCAAACACTCGCTCCAGCGCTTGCAGCTGGCTGCTATTGAATGTGGTTCTATTCCTCCGTTGTTTCCGCTTCTTCTTTTCTTCTGAGTTCAGCTGCTCATCTGGTAAAACACACACATATAAAGTTATATCAGGAAATGCAGCTTTTATACCATTCAGATTTAATGTCCATCAGCAGGTGTTGCGCTCTCATTATGTTTATGTTATTTTCATAGCCATAAATCACAAACAACTATTTATTAAAATATAATATTTACATTATTGCCTTTTTTATTTTTTTACAGTGGCTTGAAAAATAACATTTAACACAAATTCACACGGCAACCAGTGAAGTGATTCTAGTTATTAACCCAGTGGGCATTACTGTACTATAGTTATTTCTCACAAGAAACCCATAACAGGGGCTAATTTTCCCACTCAAGTCATTTATAAATATAACTTAGACTTTGCTTTTCATGTCACGGATTTCTTTAGACAAACGATCATGGTTGCGATCACGTGCGATCATGGATTTTGTTCTTGCTCATATTTTATCTTTAGTTAGCACTAAAGGAAAGATTTATAAACATAGAGAAACGGATTAGAAATGCCTTTGCTGTTATTTAATCTGGCCAGCAGCACTGCAAAATGTCCACTGTTTGTTTCACTTGTACTTTTACAATCAAGCAATAAATAAATAATGGAATATAGAAAAGGAGCATGTCAAAACAGGCATATTTTGAAACAATGCTTAAAGAGCTTATTCCCATCAGTTCTTTACAGCCACAATCACAGAACTAACTTAGACTCTCACGAGACTCGATAATCATTCATCTGACAGCACAGACAAACTGCAGCCTATGGGGTTGCCATCCCTTTGCTTTTCATGACAACAGAGTTACACTACCATAATTTTCCAAAAGGATCACAAGATGAACACTGACATTTGACCTATAGGCATAGCAGGGGGTATAGGCCCTTTAGGCTTGTTGGAAAGATTGTTAAATGCCAGCATTTTATTGGTTCAATTTCAGATTGTAAAGGTCAGTTTAATTACTATTTAAACTTCCTGTTTGCTACATTTAAATGAAAACTCAAGTGGTTTAATGGGGCATTGGGCTTGTTATGGGGAATGCTTAAAAATGCTTCAACAAAAGAGTCCAAGAATTTTAGGGAAAACACTGACAAATAATTCTGGAGTGAATGGAGTTTAACAAAATATAAAACAAGAATATTAGACTCATGAAACCTTTTCTGATTTCCCTGTATTTGCAGTTTCTCATCTTGGAACAATCCTCAAAAGATGACAACAATAAGACCATTTATATTAATACATACATTTCAGTGTGAATTTAATAAAATTTGGGGGCAAATTTCATCAAAATGTTGTCTTTAAAAACATAAATTACTTAGCTAAAATGTAACCTATGATCTAAAACCAAACTCGCGTTCTCAGAGTTTGAAATTATAGCTATGTGAATGATGTGTGAGTATAGTTGGTTTGCACAGCAAATGAAAACTAAAGCATTTAATCTTCTACGCGCGCGGCTGGGGAATAAACGAAAAAGCAAAAACAAATGCAGACTCGTGTCAAATAATGCAATAATGACGACAACCTTTTCCTAGTTTTACCTAATAAAATTGTAATTTCAGGATAGAGATACGGTTTTAAAAATAGGCCTACAACAGAATCAGTTGAGGGAAAAGCTATTAGCCTATTATTATTATTAAATTGTGAATTTCACTACTATAAGAAAGGCAATGTACAAGCAAGCGTGATTCCCTTAAATTGTTACTTTTAATTAATAGGACATAACTAAAATGGAAAGCGTAATGTAAAAAGTAGGGCCTATACCCGTAATATAGACTTCTAAATTTTAGGTTAATAAAATAATTCCACTGTAACATAAGTTTGAGAGAAAGCAACAGGCCAAAATATTTTTTCCTATTTCCCGCAAAGCACAGAAAACAGACATAGGCTGGCCTATATTGTAGACATAAGTAATGGAAGTTTGCTATTTGATACCATAATAGCATATATGTTCTCTTTTCGGATGCAGGATAATGAAGACAAATTATAGTGTTTCAATGAACTGAAAATGTCCAGAAAGTAGATTTATTATTTTGTTAGTATTTTATTTTTAGTGGGGTTTTTTCTAGCGCCCTTTTTATCGTTCATATTTTCCTCAGACCAAAAAAACTAAAAAATAAATATATATAAAAAAAAATAAAGACAGACATTTGCCTGTCATTCATTAACATACCCCCCACTCCCTCCCACCCGTTGCATATGTCCTGTTAAATATTATATAAATCAAATTATGAAAATATAGTCCATTTTAGTAAGCAGGTTCGCGACTTTTATGGGGCATATTTTCATTAATGCATTACGGGCTGGAATGTCAGCAATCATAAATTATGTACAAAATGCGTTCACGACCCAAAAACTTTTCTTTTGCTACTATTATTTCAGGAGAAAATGTTCGTAGGCTATCACCTGTCTGCACATTTGCTAATGAAAACTGTAGCTATAGTAGGCTAGTAAATACTAAATTTAATTTACACATTAATCCCGTCTCTTACTACACAACACTTACAGAATCAAGTAGGCTAGTCATAAAAATTGACAGTATTTCTGTAGGTTACTCTACCAGTCTGCTATTGTCAGTTAATTTTCTATAGTGTTCAGTATTAATGATTCTGCCTATCTGTCAACAACGACACTTGATTTTCTTATAGAATATGAGCAGACACTTACTCTCCTGTTGTGTTGTATCACTGCCGCTGGTTAAACCCGGAGATTCCAGCATAGTCCTGCCCGTTTCGCCAACACTTTCGTCCGCATGAGAGCCGACCATTTCTCTAGCTTCCTCTAGATCCAACAGGTGGCTCACCGAGAAGTTCTTTTTGGCTTGCAGGTTTTCCAGGTTGGCTGTAATGGGACTCTCCAGTCTACTGGATATGGTTGCTTGTCTGTCCATTACATGTGCATAGCTAGAAGTCATGACGCAAATACGACGCAAGAGAAAAAAATGTTTATTAGGTTAACCAAACAGGTCCTCCTTGCGTAAATTTGATGACAAACTCATAAGAAACAGCGCCTCCAAACCGATGTCTTCGTTGCCTTTTCTTGACTATGATAGCTACTTATCCATCAACCTAGTCTAAAACTTTGTGGAACTTAACAGAACTATAAAGACCAAAACTATAAAAACCAATCCCTTTTAACCATATCCCTTGTAGCCATATAATCTCTTTCTGCATAGTATTGTTGGTTCAATATGGGGGGAATAAACTCCCTGAGCTCCAAAACTGTTGACTGAGCGCCGATCCAAAAATGCTGATGCCTTTCAGATGCATGTGCGTAAAGCAGCGAGAGGAGGCAGGACACTCCACCGCCTTCCCGAAGCTGTTGGCTCTCTCCTCTGCTCCACGCCGTGCTCTCTGCTCAATCACGCACACACACACACAAGTTCTGGCACTTCAAACGGCGCGCTCACTGGCATGCAGTGGAGTGGATTGTAAATGAAAAATGGAGACCCCTGGGAGAGAAGATGGAGCTGAAAGGCTCTCGTAATTACGTGGCAAAGGACTTTGTGCTGTCTTTGACGTTTAACAGCCCCCCTCCCTCCTCCATCACAGCTTCCCTTCGAAGGTTAACCCTCCCCAATCTCTGAATTCCAGACATCTGTCACTTTTTATAATTTCACCCAACAAAACTAACATAATGTTAAAGCAAGTGGTGGCATCAAAACATTAAGTTTGTAAGAAACGTCCATCAACTGGATGGTTTGGTTAAATACAACTGAAGATGGCATCTTTAAGTTTTTACGCGAATGAAAACTAGGCCGTATAAGGTCGCCTAAGGTTGAACCGTTATAGAGGCCATTCACACAGAACGCGTTTTTGCGTTAAAAAATTGGAATGAGAAAAACGCCGCGTCTTTAGAAAGGTGTGTCATGCGCAAAAACGACACAAAGAACGCAAGATGGGGTGAAAAGACGTCAGTCTAGGACGTTTACGTTAAAAACAACGGAAAAGCAGCTCGGTGGAATACAAAAAAAAAAAAAAAAAAAAAAAACCCTTCTGTGTGAATAGCGCCTTAAGGTCCTATGTCACAAGATTTTTTTTTTTTTTTTTTTGGAAAAAAAAAAACAGGCCTATTTTTGATAATGCGTTCGAGGTTTTTTCGTTCGCTTTCTTGCTTAGCATCATTTTCATTGGCTAAAAGATGATACTCTGCCTCTGAAATAAAGACAATTTAATTTCTCAGAGGTTTTTCAAGAGTGGATAATACCACTAGCCCATAAGAATACAAAGCATATGCATTAGCTGTTAATATTCCAATGCAACTGACGTTCAAAGTTTTGTCGTCTAAATAACTTTTTGTCGTCCAGACCACATAGGCTACATTATCTGTCAACCAAAAACCGGAGAAAGTTCTGGCTGCAGTGGCCTACTGTACATATCTCCAGCTGGGACGGGAGTAGCGTCAGACCACTTGGTGAGCTATAAGCAGGGGCTTCACAAGGTAGATGTGCATGTGTTTCAATGGCAAGAGTCTATAGGCTCCTCACTGCCACAGACATCCCGTAGCTTCCAGCCCCAGATCTGGGAAAAGAACACTTGATGCCATCAAAGGAAAACGGATTGAAACCAATGTGATGTGCTGCTTTCGTTCTTTCCATGTATTTAATTAAGCCGCTGTTGGGATGGAGTAGACCTTTTTCATCATTAGTTTTCCCTCTACATTCCCACAGCCAGCTCCTCTACAAGCGACTTCTCTCAAAAGGGCCTGCTATCGGGGTGAGGGATCGTGCAATAGAAGACAGTCTGTAAAACCGGTCCTTTCAACCACAACCAGCAAATGTTTTTTTAGTCAAATGTCAAATCCGTGTGGCACATGTCCTTCATCGCTTGAACTCATACGAGCCAGTTAAAGGACATTAGGCTACATTTGTTTTTGGCCTGTCAAAATCCAAACTTTAAAGGTTTTTTTCTTCTTCTCTGTTTTATGATGACTTTGGACCGACAACTTAAATTTAGACATAGATCTATAATTTGGACAGCTATACCAGAAAGTGTTCTTCATCAATTTCTTTATTTTGTTTCCATTTTAATCGAATTCCATTGATTTAAAATCCAATATTTGACCAATTGAGTTCTATGACTTTTCCATTTATTTGATATTGCTGAGATTTAGATAAAATATAAAGAGACTGCACTAATGTTTTAGAACTTAGCTAGAATAAATTACGTTTTAGATTTTATACATTTTCAAGGCCTGTAAAGCATAATCTTCGTGATATCCTTGGGTTTTCCATGACCATGTGAAGTCTGTAAATAGATGGACAAAATAACGAAATGAAGGGTTATTGTATTTCGCTTTTCAAAGAAAAAAATCAATAAATAAACATAAATAATAATAATAATACTTTTTAAATTATTAAAAAAACACCAAAGGACAAACCATTGTTGAAATGTGTTTTTTATTTCCTTGCATGTTATGTTTTTTTAAACAGATGATTTTATAATGTAATTGAAAACATGACTCATAACTCTGTGGACTGACATAATGGCATTGTGATAAAAACAGACTCAACAATCCAGCTAAACGCATGAATTACAAAAGGAGTTAATTAGTAGCCTAATCGAAATAAAACCCAGAACAAGGGCAATACACTTCAGTTCACGTCTTAGAATATATACATATTTTGTATTCACAGAATCATGTGATGAAAAAACCATGACAGCCCTTGAATTAAAAACGTGTGTAGCCTATATTCCGTTTGTTTAAAAGTAACCAATTTACAGTAGTTAAAACAATATACACAAGATCTTCTTAGACGAAAATAATAAACAAAAAGCAATGACCAATTTGTCAGGAAATGTGTACGACCATTTTAATGCGCCTAGCACACGAATTATTACAAGAATGGGAAATGGGACTTGGTTTAGTAGTATTGTAGCAAGAACTTTTTTTTTCTTTAAAAAAAAAAAAAAAGCAGCGTTCTCGAATCAGTAGTGAGCAATTATAATTTATAAACATGCTTCAATATGGCCCAAGTATGACTACACCAGCACTGTATTTTTTCAGACAATGAGAAAAATGTTGTCTTAAAACGTGTTTTACCATTCAACAGAAGTCGTCTAGTTATTGCTCACGACACCATAAACATTTAGTGTATATATGACTTGAACAAGTTTTGGAAATTGAATTCCCCTGACACTATCATAATAGCGCGCGTGTGTTTTCCGCGCAAGGTATGAAGCGCGAGCACAGAGGGGGGCACTTTAATTGTAATTAACAAAGTAATACCTTGCGGTCGTCTAATCAGCACCAGGGGTCAATGGACAGCACTGCACTTGATCGTGTTTAACACGACAGAATGCCCTCTGAACAGGAGAAATTCAGTCGACTAGTTAGAGCAGGTCGAAATACGACATGAAAAGACAAAGTGTTGTAATAATTCCACCGTTTACAAATAGACTATAGTCAAAATTTTTTTAGTCCTATTAAATCCATGGCAATATTGATCACAGTCTAAAAAATTTTGTCTTAATTAACTAACTAAATTTTATTATTCTAACTATAGCATTCGTTCCTTATTTTAACCTGCATGCAGTTTAACCTGCTTATTCTAAACTTTTTTATATTCGTTCCTGTTTGAATTTTCTGTATAATATTTTGTATATATGATATATATATATATATATATATAAGAATGTTTCAGTAATAATGAATTTTAAAAAGAAATAACATTAACAGTTGTTGCTTTTCATTTTGCATTATGTTGCCATGAGGGTAATCATCATGATCAAAACCGGATAACTCATGGCTTGCCAGAAGGCAGAATGTTTCAGTAAAAGTTGATAATTTTCTTTTCCCCCCTTGAGTTTCTCGGGTTACGGAGTCTTTTCAACCTGTCCCGACGGACTGAGGGCACATAAATCAGAAAAGCGCTCTCACAAACTGGGCTTCACGAAAATCTCCTTTGCTCTATTTACTTCCAGGATTTGTCAGTCTATGTTTTATAAAGTCAAACCAGAATAGAAAAGAAGAGAATATTGTATTACATATTGAGGTGATTTAATACAATTACAGCGAATGACGATATTTAATACGTTTTACTGTTAAGCACATTAATATTAGTATTAATATTTGTGCTTTTAGCCTATGGTGGATAAAAGTGCAATGTTCTAGCAAGAACTGTAGTTTGACAGAAAAAAACGACATATTAATTTACAAACATTTCTCTACGTATATTTCTCAAAGGCTGTCCAGACGTTACTGAATCGCTGTAAAGTTTTAGGTGAATATAAGGAGCCTAGAAGTCGAGAGACACTTGAATGGGGTTCATGGCTTTCCAGGAATTCGTTTATAAAATAAACCATTATATGAAAATATGAGATTAACAGTTTCTATATTCTTTACAGATAACGAATGCATTACCACTTTAAACCATGTTTAAAAGACAAGCAAACATTTCAAACATGCCATGAGGTGTGCAATAAAAAAAGCACAAAACTTGTAACAATATTAAAACAATTTATTCACCAACAACTGAATTCATAGCATATTTTAAAACCACTATAATGCACACAAATATAATCAAATGCATGACATTCATAAAATATCTAAAAAAAAATTTTTTGTAAAAGTTAATGCCTTTCAAAAACTTTTTGAATAATAACAAACATAATAACATAAACATACTATTATATAATGTTAAATGTTTTTAGTGTTGGTGAAAATCTCTGCATAGAGAATCGAGTTTTATCAGAAAAGCATATATTATATACATACAGAAAATGTAAAAAACAAACAAAAACAAAAACATGGCATTCCACTTCCCACTCTCCAAGATTTTTTTTTACAGTACAAAAAGAAAGGTTCTGTGCTGAGCAAACTGTCAGCTTTGTATGATAAAATCTGCTGTTATTGATTTGTTAACATTCGCATCAAGTTTTTTTTTTATGTGAGAAGCCATAAACAGATAAAAGGTTCCACCATTCACTTGTGCAACATCATGTGAAACAAATCACAACTACAAACCACCACCAGGACATATGACACTATTCCATTTCCAATAATGCCAAAGTTATGGAACAATCAGTAGAGTTAACAGTATTTAGTATTTTTATAGTGTTTTCAAGAGACTTGTAGTCCATTTACTTAAAAAAAAACCCTAAAAAAAAAACAAAAAACTGACAAACAAAGAAACCACAATAAAATACTTCCCACATTTAGGATCATGTAGCACCCTAAATGAAAACCAAAAACCAAGCATTGAGCCCCATAATCTCAACTTTTAATGCAAGTATAATACAAAAAAAAATTCAAAAAACTTCAAAACATAACTAAAATCAACATAAATCAAAATCAGTCTTAAACCCTCACAAAACCCAACAAAATTCAATACTTCTACATTCTCCCAAATTCTCTCAATTTCTAAAGCTGGTAGCAAGTGTTTTGTAAACCGTCATACAGCCTCTATTAAATTGATGATGTTTGGAAGCTAGCTTAGCACATCTGCAGAAACATCTGTTGCTTTGCTCTCCTGATTGTCTTGGCTGATCTTTGGTTCTGTAATGGAACTGTCTTTGCTCATACTTGAGCCGTCCACCTCTGTACACCCCTCCGTGTCTGCTACAGGACCGTTTTCAGTAACAGGCTGGGAGTTGACCTCCCTCTCTTTGTCCTCTAGATCTGTTTCCTCTGGGCTGGGGACTTCCTCAGCATTAAGTTCCAGCTGAAGCATCAACTCCTCCAGTTTGCAGGCCTTGCGCAGCTCATTCTGTTGGATGATTGCACATAGGTGCTCTGTCAGCTGCTCTTTTACTTCCGTTTTCCTGTGCAAGTCCATCTTAGCGGCAACATACTCAGCCTCTGCTTTCTCAAAGCGCTTCCTTTCAACAATAAGTGATTGGCAGAGACAGGACGGTTAGAAATATAGAAATGCATATGCTAAGCTTGATGTGCACACAGGAACTGCAACTATTTTGCTGTACTCGAAAACAACTTAGTTTATAAGTTAATAAAATAAATAGAAAGATTCCTGCCCTGGTAAATAATTCTCAATAAAATATTTAAATAAAATTTAAATAAATAAAGATTATTATACATTACTACTAAAATATTTTATTAAATATAACTGTATTTCAATTTATTTTTTAAATTATATATATATATATATATATATATTGAAAGTGGTTTATTGTAAAATCAAATTGATTATTCCCAAGGATGCACCACATCCTGAAATTTATGTACATTACTGTCATGTGCTCGCTTTAAACATCCGCAAGTTAAAACTGGCTCATCTCATATATATAGATACACACACACACACACACACACACAAACACACACACATCATTTACAATACAAATATAAATAAATATACTTTTTAAATTAAATATGTAGTAAACCTGTTACAAAGTAAACTGAATAACAAAACTAAATATAACAAAATTAAAAAATATGTTAATGTTTTGCTACAAGTTATAATTTACATGCACATGCATTTGTCTTTTATTATTTGGCCGAATTAATAAAGAAATGCTACAGAGGGCAGTATTTTCACCCACTGAGCAAACAGATTCTTTGTGCATGTACTATTTTAATTATGTACTAGATGTACTAGATTATGGTAGTACTGTAGATTTGCTACTTTAAGGTGATAAATTTGAGGAAGTGGCACATAAAACAAAGTGAGCGGGATTTCAACAAGAAACTACTGTGAACTTGGTTTGCAGTACACTTGGAATGGACCTTAAAAAATGAACTAGAAATTAATATTTACCATGCCTGGGAATAATCCATGCTGGATTGCTCTATCAGTTTTCTGAGAATCCCAATGTCGCTGGACACAGAATCGTCTAGTAACTGAAGTTCTCTCTGGATCTTCTTCAGTTTCACAGTCTCAGCCTGTGTCTGTTTGGACCTGGGAAATAGTTATATTTAAAACATTGTGCTTTTCACACAATACATTTAGATTTTCATACATACAAAGGGTTAAACTCCCTTTAAAAACAAGAGATTTGCTCTTACTTTTCAGCAATGGTTTTTGTAAGGAGAGCTTTTCTTTTCTTATTCTTCTCTTCCATTATCCGTTGCTCCCACTGCAACTGCTGCAGACGGTTCTTCTCTCGCCTGTCATAAGAAAAAATTAAAGGATTTATATATTCTTAAATAACACTGATTCCTACATATTCAACTTTAATATAACCAGTAAAGGATTTTTGAACACTTTTGGAGATAACATTATTTCACTAATCATTATATATAAAAAGCTTTAGAATATCTGTCTCTATTTTCTGTCTTTCCTTCTTTTTATTTTATTTTAGGGGTTAAATATCATCCAAATATTATCTTGTTTAGTAATATAAATTGTACACAACAGTGCATGAATATCTGAGCCTGTGTTTGCAAAGGAAATAGACTTACTAACAATTCCACTTCCTCTTTGCCCAGCTCCTTGATGACTGCTGGTGGTGCAGACTCTGCAGGTGACTCTGGGTCGTGTTTAACAGGTGCTGCTTCATGTTTAACCAGCTGCGTCTCCAACGGGTTGGACTCGTTCTGTGATCTGACAGAAGCAGGAAGGGTGACAGCAGGTGGGCCTGGGGGCTTGGTAAGCTGTTGGTCGGGTGGAAGAGAGTGGCTGCCCTCTCTTTGTTTGGCTGCCAGGTGCAGTGCCCTTTCCCGCTGCAGCTGCTGTCTGCTCCGGTTAGTCGGAGCGGCTCTCCGTCCACGACCCAATGTGACTGACACAGCCTGGTTTACTGGACAAGAGCACATTAGAGCAGATTTATCAGTTTTCACAATTAGAGTTAGTAGCCGTGTCTTAAAATCTAGCAGGGGATCCAAACACGGTGTCTTGTTAGGCAAGTCGACATGTATGTTTTGAGACACACTTTAAGTACTTAATAACTTAAATAACAATCAGCATCGTTATATGTCCATTTCGTTACGTATACAGACAGATTGCTCGAATGAAGAACGTTTTTGAGTGATGGTTCAACATGTAACTACTCACTAAGGTCGTCGTTGTGTTTCAATCTTTGCAGTTCTTCCTCTGAAAATCCAGCCCATGCAGCCATTCTCAGTTCCCTATAAAGTTACTTGCAACTAAATTGCAAATCGGTTTTATCAAAGACAAATATATGTGGGTTAAAATTGTATTTTTCAACATACATACGCGGAAAATAACTTTAAGCTCTCATCTGGCCGCCATGTTTGTGTATAACTGCCACGTTCAAGACCCTAGAAAGGCCCCTTTGCGTGTGCCCTTGGAATTTGCCTGTTTTTTTTTTGGACACGTATATGTTTTACTTTTATACAAGTTTAATGTTACGACTGAATACAAGGTTTTTAACTGTATAACTTTAGATAATGAAGTAAATAAAAAATAAGGCAATAGTTTTAGGTTTTTGAACTTTAGAATGTCTATGGGCACATATCAAAACAAACCAGTTCCATTCTTGTCATGGGAATAATCCCTGCATGGTTATATCTACTTACCTACTTTATATAAAATGAGTAGAATGTATGCAGTAAATAAGAAACAGAAAGCAGACCAGACGAGTCTCAGCACTGAAAAATGTTTTTATTACAGGCTTTAGGGGAACCCTGGTCACAATGATAGATAGATATCAAGTTTGGGTATAAGGCAAATTTTTTGGTAGGCCTGTAAGACATTAAAGAATATGCTTGTACTGTATGCATACAGCAGTGAATTAAACCAGCTGGCTGTATGGTTTTGTATAACTATTGCATAAAATAATGTTTAACTGTTATATGAAAGGTGTTTGGTTTTTAGCAGTCCTCCAGGAAAGCTACGTCAGACTATTGGAGTCAACGGCTAATTTTGTTTATCCACCTCTTCTTGCTCCAATTACACTCTTCTCGTTCACTGAGCCATCCTACACTTCTAGTGGTAGAGAAGTCAGAGGTTAATGAAAGAGCATGCTTGGTGATAAAAAGCATGAAATGCACAGAGAAAAAGAAATGTCAAACAGTTGTATCAAGTTACACTTTTGCTTTATTGCCAGAAGCACCCATGATTGTGGCAGGAGTAAGCGCAGAGCTCTGTGTGGGGCTGTAAGAGGCCCTGTAATTACTCTGGATCAACTGCTTATCTGTGTGATCTGGCACATGTTGCCAAATTAATCCTGAATGAGTGAATTCTTGTCTGCTTCTTTTGCTGTAACACTGATGTCTGATTTCCCATTATTACCATTAGCATCAGTGAGCTTCTGGTGGGTGGTTTGGTAGCCCATGTGTGTTGAACTGCCAGTTTTGGCAAGTAAAAGTTCTTAGTGGTCAAACACTGAGATATATAGATAGCTAAATAAATAAATTAATGTTATATTAGTATTAGTATTTAACATGCATTGAAAGATACAGTATTTAGACAGGTTTTAAAGGGTAAATAAACAAATAAAAAAAATTATGTATTAAAACTGATTGCTTTATGCATTTTTAAAAATATTTTACAAACACATTACATAAATAAAAATAATGATATTACTATATAATTCTTACTATATTATTACTCCAAATTCATTCATTACTCTGCTGAGTATTATGAAAATTCAATAAAATAAATGTTAAAAATATTTAACATAGGATGTGAAATATACAAAATATAAAACATTTCAATATTTTATATGTGTGTGTGTGTGTGTATTCATATATGAAGTTAATTTAAAATGAATTCATATTCATTGCATTGCATTGATATATCTGTGTCTGTCTGAATGCACTTTTACACTATAATACTTCACATACATTTTGAAATGTCTCTTATGTGATTCTTCACAAATATCACCTATTAATTCATTTAAATTGTCAGCCATCTTTGACAGATTTGATGTGTTTGGCCCATTGCCCTCAAGGTGCAGTGTTGCCATGACATAACACTTCATCCAGACAGGAAACCATAAATAAAAACCTTGCAGCTAACAGCCCCCTTAATTCTGTCTAGTCTCTCTTTCTGTTTTCTGCTCACTCTGTACTATTTTTTTCTGAGTCTGTATGTCAACACACAGAGGACAGATATGCCTCTGGCCTCCCAATCATTCTTCAACTTTATTTTGTTAAAAAGTCAAGCACTGTTAATTGCTCTACACAAGGCAACTAAACATTCACTACCACTTCACAGCAGCTTTTTACAGGCAGACTTACATCTTTGATCCATCTGGAATTATTTGTGCACTTTAAAGAGAAACACCTCAGGAAAGGATAAATGGAGACTTTGAGAAGACAGACTGATGCGTGGGCTCCATATGGCAGGGTGAGTGAACATGAGCATGTGTTAAATTAAGATGGAAGACCATATTCTTATTCACAAGAAAAGCCTGTGAGCAATGTCCACCATTACCCAACAGAACAAGCAGCCTGAATTTGCAGTTCATACGTTTAAACTTCAAAGCAAGGATGGCAGTGTTAGATTGTGTGCCATACATAGTCTAAAGGCAAAATAAATCTTGCACATTTGTTTTTGTTAATATTCAGATGTGTTGAGTGAAACTCTTAAGTAAAGTATCACTCCTACATCTGAATGTAAGACAAGAATGAATTCAGAACAAATATGGTTTTATTAGATACAAGTCCTCTCCATTAATAAAACCACATTTATTGCATCATAATCTTGGTAAGAGTAATCATAATATTTAACAAATAAGAAATAAATGAAAAAAACATCAAACAAAAACCTGCTAACAAGTTCTGCTTGGCTATCGAAAATTAAACAAACCAGATAAAGTTATTAATCATATTCTTTTAGACATAATTTAGGTACATATTAATCATTTGGAATGCTTTGAGAGAGAGAGATTTGACACATAAAAAATGAATGATTCATTCTGTGCTATATCATAAAATAGCGTTCTCTTTGCTGAGAAAGATATATATTTAACAAAACTACAGCTTCACAGATCAAGTTTGACATTTTAGACCATGTAAGGGAAACAGGAAGAGCTTTGACAGCATTCTCAGAACTTTGGCTAACATTCTGGCAAAGTTGTATTAAAGTTATGAACAAATGTTCTTTTCCAGTAATGTTCGAAGAACATTTGTTCAGAGTTATCTAGTATTTAATAAAGTTCTCAAAAATGTGATTTATACAAAGATTAATGGAACGTTTTATTTCTGAAACGTTTGTTTTTAGATGTTATTACTTGTTTCAGAACGTTCAGAGAACATTCAAAAGTAACATTCCCATAATGTTTGCAAAATTATGAAATGGAATGTTCCCTTAATGTTTGCATAACAATAAATACATAATAATTAAAAAGACATTTCAAAACTGGATGTTTTTAATATTAAGAAAACATTCAGAAATAATGTTTCTTAATAACTTAATAACTTAATTGAAATTTTAGCAAAACATTCTTAAAACATGTTTTTGCTGGGTAACACAGCTGACAGCCGTGTATAACTTATGGTCAGTTAAGTAGGAATCAGTAAAGGAACAGCAAGTGCACATAATGGCCTCCCTGTGACTTCAATAAAAACACACTTCCCTTAATCAGTCAGGGAATGGGTCAAAAAGACAAACAGCCAATTGATGGTTGACCTCAAGAAAGGTTGAGGTCAATATGGGGATGATTAGGGGTCAAAGCTGTCAAAGACTGAACTTTAGGCAGATGTAATGGTTTCAGATCCCACATGTTTTGACTCTCCCACATTTGTGTCCGTCACAGAACAGTTCTTTTCTGTGAGACAGAGTTTCAGTTTCCGGTCATGGCCATCTGCAAAGAGTTTAGGGGAGACGGATCTGTGTGATGTCATGCGATGATTAGAAAAGACAGAAATTATCCTGTGATCATTTGCTGTCTCTTTCACTGCATATTTATCATAAAACTGTTCCACTTTCTTTCCTTTAACCCATCTCTGATATATCTAGGATGTTTGTAAAAAAAGTAAATAATGCTGAAAAAACAACCAAAGATTAATTGGTGATTTTTCCTGGGACAAATAACAAGGATTTTAGTCTCAAAGATATACGTCTAATAGAAACAAGATGAATCACATAACATTTAAAAAAAAAAAAAAACGAAGTAAATTCTTATTTCATGATAATGGGTTACAATAATGACAGATTTTAAGTCATGGCATTCTAACATTAAAATTTTCATGTGAACAGCTGCCTAAATTTTTACACACTGTATACACTGCTCTCTTTTCACATGTGCTCTTGTATAGTTATCCCTATTGGCATGATGTGGCATTGATTGACATAATTAACCTGTGTCTTGTGAGTTACGTAATTAGAGGGGACCAGAACAAGAAGAATCTGACTCCACCTACAGTCTATATTTGTGCCCAAACAGCTTGAATTAGCAGTTTTGCTCAGAGACTTGTCTAGGCTCTGCTCCAGGACTTCACTGCAAGTCTGCTGTACAGCCACCCACAGCACGTCTGGCAGAACCTCAGACATACAGCAAAACAAATATCAAGATGAAACAAGGGTAGATTGTGTAAGAAACTTCAGACAATATAGAAGGTTCCACAGAAATGCTTTGTAGGCAAAAATAGATGGTAAATAGTTGAGAAAGACATCATTTTTATAGAGAAAAGGGAGATATAGCTAATACTATTTTAAATGAAACAATTTTAGTAATCATTTCATAGGAAATACTAAAAATCTTGGCGTAAATAATAAGTAATGTAAATTCTGTCATAATTTTCTCACTTCCATGTTGTTCTAAATCCATATGATGTTCTTGCATGGAATACAAAAAGAGACATGTGGGAATTAAAGATGGAAAGCAATCTTTGCACAAGTGTTACTACAAATTAAGATTAATTTAAGATGATACATTATAAATCTTAAGATTCTAATCTACCTAAATGGTTTGAACAGTTAATGAAAAACACTGTAATGTGATAATTTAAGTATTTTGGAGTGATGTCTGGTATTATTTAACTTTAAACAGATGCTATGTATTATGAGTAATTTATTGTTTGCACAAATCTTGCTGGTACAAGTGGAAATGGCAAGGAATTTAATAGCAAAGACTATAGAATACCCAAGACATGTCACTCGTATAGTTTTGAATGGGAAAAAATGCAACGCTCAATATGGCCGCTCAATCGCAGGATGCCCTGCCTTCTGAATGAAGGAGCCAATCACTAATCGATAAAGTCAGCGCGTCACTGCAGCTGCCGTTAGAAGCGTCCTGGTTGCTATTGAAAAAGTCAGCGTTCTGAGATGTGCACTGAGGAACTGCATGACCTAGCCTAAATAATAAACTTTTCATAACGCTATTTGAGCAAAATAAACAACATTTATGACAAAGTTGTTAACAAATTTATTTTTCCACTTCAAAAAAGATAATAATTCCCCATCCTAACAAACAGTTTTGTAGAATTTGATGTTTCCCCGTTCTAAGAGATAGGAGTTGCACTTGGATTCCCGAGAAGCGTTTTTTTAACAGCTCTATTATTGATTCTTTTGAATCTGAAGATAGTCAGTACTAAACTATTTCACAATAAATCTCACAAGCCTTAAGTACAAATTCTTAGTTCATGGAGTCGGGCATTACAAAACTATTGACTTGCAGTTCAGGATGTGAGTCAGGATAATTGAGAAACTGCTCCAACTGATTCGTATGTATTTGTGATTCACTAAAAAGAAATGGAATCAGATTTCACTATAAGTATCAAAATATTTTAAACAACCAAATTCAACTGTTCTTGAGTCGTATAAGGAGCAACATATCTGAGACACTCAAACGATAACTAGTTCTTGCATTTGTTTGTAAGAGTTGGTAATCTGACTTCACTGGTTGCGCTTATATGTCTTGCACTTCAGGGAAAACTTAAGTAAGCTGTTCTGATAAAAGCGCACATGAAACAGATCTCCATGAAAATCACTTGATTCTTATATGTATATATGTGTGTACAGTTTGGCTTGCATTTGTTAACAGCTGCAAAAAAGCCAAATATGTACATAGTTTTAGCACTATTTGTTTGTGGACCAACAGTTCTTGCATTTGTTCTCCACCTCTCCCAGTGGTCTTCTAAAATTCATTAATGAACATCTGGTCATAAATCTTGAAGTGTACCCATCAGCAAGATGGAATTGGCCCACCCTGAGCCCCCATCAGCAGCCACTCTGTGCCTGCAGCTTACTCAACACCAGCCGCAAGGCCCTGAATAGTTTTTATGGGATTTTTAATATATTTACTACAGGAGAAACTGGCACAGTCACAGGCAGCTTCTTCCATACATGCATGCCACTGTTGTGCACACCCCACCCAACCGCAGCCCCCTAATGCGAAGAACAGTTACTGTAATGCATTTGTTCTGTTGTTATATTACACACACATACGCCTGGGTGATTTACTGCCTCTATCTACTTTATGAATGTAATTAAACGTTTACAGTTATTTTGCGTTGGAGGAAAGTGCTGCCTGTGTGTTTTGTGGAAAGGTTTACAGCAGCGTGAGATGTTGTTGAGTTTTAACAAGAGGCCACAGGCTTTCTTTGATGTATCAGAAACATGGTGAGCTTGTCCATCGCAAGACAGCAGTGTTGATCATGGGCTTGCTTTCCTGTTTTTTACCATCTGAAATCATTTAATTATCCTCATGTAGTCAAGTCGGCTTCATATGGGACAAAACAAAACCATACCCGCCATAATAAAACACTTGTTTGGTTTAACCTTCAGCAAGGCAAATGAGCTAAACAACAGTTGTGTATGCAGTTTCAAGGCTTACATGTCTGTATGTCAACAGGTTTTCCTCTGTTGATGATACTTAGTGTAGTTTATGTTAAGGACTAATATGTTTGACTAAGGACAGAACAGACTAAATCAAAACAGGTTAACAAATGTTGGCTGTGCTTATTGTTTTATTTCTAGTGGTCTATAATGTAATGATGAATAATATGAGTACATAATGGCTAATATTTCCCAGGACACATGCAATGCACAACATTTTAATACTGTCAGACACAATAGGTTATATTTGGTCATTTTCATATAACATTCTGTGTGATATCAAAATAACTAAAATGAAAACTGAAATAAAAATGAATTAAAACTATATAGACAAATAAAAAAAAACTGCTAAAAAAAAATAACATCTATAATAGTATTTAAATTATACTGAAATAACACATAAAACTAATGATTGTAATCAGTGTAAAAAAAAAAGTGTTATCAGTTTAAATCCATGATATGCTCATTAATTGTAATTTGTTAAACATATAAAAAATCCCCAATTGAATATAATTTAAGACACATTTACATTACTGACATTTTTTCATGTATTTTCTTGTTAAATTCATTTTATATAAATATAAAACATTTATGCAAACAACTTAAAAGGTTTCCATCCCTTAGTGTATACTGGTGAGCAAATCCATGGTGAATTATATAGGGTATAGGGTAAATGTTCATATATACAGGAACCAGTGGTTGGGTCTCCTTAAATTGTGGGTGGTAAGTCATCTAATTATTCAGCGCTGGCAACCATGACAGACATGCTGTCATCAGTACATGGTACAGTGTGGAGGATACACGTCGATCAGCCTCCAGCCTCTGGCACTTCTCATTATGTACATTTGTCTGACGCTGTCAAGAGGCTTTGTGAAGGTAAACTAGTTTTTTCCCCTTGTTAGATACTGGAGAGTTAAAATGACATGCAGCCATTGAGGGACCCTGAAAATCTGTTTTTGCTTTAAGCCAACTGAAATTGAAGAGAAGGGAAACTAAAAGCATCTGTCTTTATTTTAATGTAAGTTATAGGTACACAAAACATGCCTAACTTCACCAATTTTCCTGTGACGTTCTTAATTGGTTTAATTTGTTACATATTTATGGCATGGTGTTGGAGCTGTATGCTTAGTGTATGATGTCTATAGCAAGACTTTAAAAGCCATTGCTAGAGAAATCTTTATAGTGATGATACAATTAATGCTGCTCTGGAAGTTTCCGTGGTGTAGTCTAGTTTTTCCTCTTGCATAATCGAACAGAACTTAGTCTTAATCATGTAGAAACATATGCTAGAAATAAAAAAATATATATATATTATTATATTTTTATTTTAATATTTGCTGAAAGAGATCCCAAATGAAGATAACTTAGTAAAGACGAAAACATTAAGGCCAGGTTTCACAGACAGGGTTTAGACTAAACCAGGATTAGGCCATAGTTCAATTAGGACATTTAAGTAATATTTATAAACATACTTAGTAAAAAACATTACTGGTGTGCATCTTGAGACAAAACAAAGGCACTGATATATTTTAAGATCAGTCAGTGCGAGTTTCTTTCATCTGAAACAGCTCAGACTTATATTTTAGTCTAAGATTGGGCTTAAGCCTTGTCTGTGAAACTATGGGTATATTGACTTTATTAAGGCATGATTAATTAATTTCCTTACTCTATTTTCTATGTAATTAATAACAATAAATTAAAGTGCTTAATTGATTTTACATAAATTCAAAACATTTATTGCATGATAGCAACAATTTCAAAGATACATATGGTTTGAAATTGCACCATAGGCCTGTGTTGCAACATCTAAAAAAATTGCAACAGCACAAATACGTCAATACTAAAAATTGCAAATGAAGCACATTTTGGAACACACACGCATTCGGTAAATACATTTTGACACTAAATAGGTAAATCATTTCGCTACTGACTGTTGGCCCTGAGGGTCCTGTCTATGACGATTCACTTGGAAAAACTTCATTTAGACACTAATTGGAAACAAACCTCTCACAGAGTTAATGAGGTTAAGTCACTTTTTTCCTTGTTCATTCAGTACAAATGAAAAATAACCAAGAGTGACAGAAACAGATGCAATCAGATCTCAGTGGCCTGCTGATGAACTGTCACTCATGGAAAAAAAACACTCAATTTTCACTTCCCGCACTTCATTTTTCTTCCCTGACGGAGATCTCTCACACACAGCCTTAAAATCACGCTTTGAGCATCAGAAGGCCTTGTTTGCATGAGAGCAGGAGCAGAGCATGTGCTTGTAGTCGTGACATATTTGTGTTTTCAGTTAAAAGAGTGATTGAAAACATGCTAATGTCCGTGGTGTTGTATTCAAGAGGAGAGATTTTCTCATCGTTTGCCATGTGCGATTACAACAAAGAAACTTTAAGAGCCTTGAGGAGTCATTTTTTGAATGAGTGCCCCCTGAGATGTCAGATTGAATAAGATGTCTCCCTGTTGCTTCTCACCACAACAGGAAGGAGATATTATGATTTTGCTTTATGTTCATGAGAAAATACTGAGAGGGCACTAGATCTCCAGCAACCCACGGATTTCACACTGCATGTCTGTGACAGCTGTATTGGATTAACTGATTGACTCATTACAGTAACTGCCGAGAAGTGACGGAGTCAGCGAGTAGATAAACAAGGCTCTCTGGAATACTTTATTCTGATTGGTCATCCACCAGTCTGATATTTCTTATTACTTTCACCATCACCCATGGCAGCACTGTATATCAGGGTAAATGAAACAGATGCTACTTTCAAGTAGTGATGGGAGAAACAAAGCCTTTCAAAACTCTGAATCAGTTCAACCAATTGCTTCGCTAAAAGATTCACAGTTTGAAGCACTCGAAACACTGCTGCTGGTCAAAAAGGTGTAAATGCAAAGTGAACACAACCCAAATGTGCATAAAGACACTTTTTTTTCAAACCAATTACAAATGTTTGTAATAAAGTATAGCATATTAAATGTAATCTACAAATCATTAAATACCTTATATTAGGCACCGGTTCATAAGTTTACCAGATCAACATCCTCTAGCGACGAACCATCAGAATTCAAGCTTCGAATCCTAGGTAATGAAGCCTCATGTCCCTAAATGACATGATTTGGACAGTGCTGTTTGATAGGATGCAAACTATAACTATAAAGTTTTAATAATCATTCTAATTGAGAATAGGGAAGTTTGTACCACAACTATAACCAAAATCCTTTGAATCACTTTAAGAAAAATTTATAAAACATAAAAAAACATACACAACATCTGAATCCAGTCGATTTTAAAAATCCAATAAATTTTAGAAATGCATATGACAACTGTATCTAAAGTTAGTGTGGATGCTAATATAGTTATTTTTATCTTTATCAGTGTTGATTTGAACAGGTATTCATTCTATAAGTTTATAGGGGAAGCAATATTGTTGGAATTAATTTCAGAGTATTTTTATAGCTAAAAACATTATCGTTTTGCATTTATAAGGAGAATGTGAGAGTGAACGGGCATTTTTTACTAGAGTGACCTCCCTCACTGCTCTGTAAAAGCAAGATGGCAGAGTGCAGTTTAGAGCTTTCTGCTGAAGGCAATCTTCCGCATGCTATTTTTTGTCTTTAATACTTACCTCATCACTTGCCATTGTTTACCAAAGCCAAAGGTATCTCAGTTCGTTACTCTTGATGTGTTGCATGACAGGGGCTGTGAACGAACAGAGATAAGGTGTGGCTGATGCCATGCGTGGGCTCATGCACGACATCTTACTTGGTGGTTGGAAAATTGTATATGACACATTTAAATAACTTGAGGATTAAAAGTGGCAGCTGGGACATTTTATAGTTAAACACTTATAGTATACATAAGTATATAAGAGTAAACACAACGTTATCGTCCGTTGGTGTGGACACATAATATACTTATTTACCCTAAAAACACCCATCAAAAAACTAAGTGTGAACGGGCATTTTTTACTTTTACCCTAACGATCTCTTTCCCTCAAACATGTACATATGCCTTAAATCACTCAGCAAAAAACTTCATTTAACACAGCGTGATACTGTGTAACTCAGATCTGTTTGCTTCTGTCAGCTGTGCTTTGCAGTGATGACTCCTGAATGACTCACAATTTACCCTCAACAGTACTAAATGATAAGTAATAAAAATATTTTCTCCCACCACGAGGAGGCTGTCCAGCCGCTGTTTGAAAGGTCTAATATTTTCCGACCCATATGTCCAGCACTTTTTACAGTTGGCGTCAGTGCATAAAGAAGGTCTAAGTGCAGGCACTTTGAAGTGTTTGTGGTGTCGCCACATCTGCCAACAAGATGTGTTTGTGTGGGATATGGAGCTGAGTTTAAGCCTAGGGATTCAGGGGTTTTCGGTATTCTTTAACGTCATGTGACAATGAACAACATCTCTTTCCTGGTGAGAGAGACTCATAAAATATGACCATTTATGTTAAGAATCTTCAGGGTGTCTGCATTTTTTTTAAAATTTGTGTTCATATGATCATTGAACAAGATAATAAGGATTACATGGAAGTCATTGATGTGACTACATCCATTTCCCTGACATCGTTTGGATTAGCTTAATACATCCTGAGTAATAAAACTAAAATTGTTCCTGTCAAATTGTCCTAAAACGTGGGCATGGAAAATGCAGAGAGTTGCCAGCACAATTTCTCATGCCAGTGTATGTCCTAATCCTTTCACACATTCCAAATTTTGGATAGGAATAACAAAGAAACTGATTTCAAGGTCGCTTTCAAAACTTTTGGATCTTTAAAAATAGTAACTGCTCGAGACCATGTCTGAGGTTCACTAGCGCCAGGCAGAGCCATCTCCATATTTCTGTTAACCTCCGACAATTATGACTACAACAGAGCCTGTAACACAGTTAAATGATGGCAAAACCACAGAAACTAGTTTAATCAGGAGTTTAGAGAGACAGTTTCTGCTGTGCCCATATTTGACACACTGCAAAGCATTTTCACAGTTCATTATTTTCCTCTATAACTTCAGTCTCGCTACCATGTGCCAATCCCGACAGCAGCTCTGTCATTTGTTACCATTATTAAAGTCATATTTCTCAGCTCGGTTCATAAATCGTACTCGAAATTGGTAAGCGAGCTGCCTGCTCTCTCATTAGCAGGGGCTTTGCTGTGGCCTAGAGACGGCTGTTTGCTTAGAAAAATTCTGCATTCTTTGGTTGGAGCCAACCAATGTGAAATTAATGAAAATGAATCAACATGTTGTGAGCTGTAAATGTAATTGCATTAGGCTTAAATGTATTCAATGATGCTGGTAATAGTCATTTAGCAGATTTTTGTTGTTGTTGTCCAAAGCGACAGTACATTGAAAGTAAAAGTAACTTTGAAAGTTAAAACTTTTATTCAGCAAGGACATATTAAACTGATCAAAAGTAACAGTAAAGACTTTAATAATGTTACAGAATCTGATAATTATTATTTTTTTTCCAATTTAAAAATAATAAATTTAAGCATACAGATTACATGAATTTTTTAAATTTGAGTTACCATCCAAAAATCATTTCAATGCTAAACATTTTGCAATCAAGATGATACACAGATCACCAGCCATATTTCCAGTCATATGATTCCCCCCCCCCCCCCTAATCTGTTTTCCTCCCAAAGAAAAATGAATAAGAGACTGTTGGCATTATCCCAAAAGTTATTACACAAACCAAGCCTGAACCCCCAGTGGGGGAAAATGAGCTCAGCTCCAGAAGATCAAGAAGCAGGAAATACCTGCCACTACGTCCACTCTTTTTTGGGCCCGTTAATGGCTCTCTCAGGCTTTCTCTATATTTTACCCTCTTATTTATTTTCTCTCATGGTGATCTGTTCTCACGACCCAGCTGCGATCCAATGTAGTTCACCACAAAACAATCTGAAAAGGAAGAGACTGTTCTCAACAACAAAATCATTCCCGCTCTTGCTGTGGAAACCAATAGTGAATCATGAACCTAAATAGCTTTGGTGGAAAACAGTTCATGTGAGAGTTATTTTGGCTCATTATTGTGTAATCCGAAAGGTTAGCGAATTGAAACCAGCATGAGCAATGATTCTTCCAAAGCCTGAGAGGACTACAAGGTGATTATATAAGTTTTAAACAAACAGCAAAACCAACAGATTACTAGAGACGGATTGTGTTGTTAACCACTTCTTTGAATCTAATTGGGTGGGTTTACAATTAAACTTTTGCACAATGTCATTAAATTAGGTGCTAGCTGTAGCTAATTAGCTTGAGTTATAGGCTTGCACATATAATTTCCCTCCCTTCTTTGTCATCTAATTTAGCTGGAAGACCCCTGCAAAGTAGTGAAATAGTAATGTTTGCCTCTCACTTAAACTATGACATAGCATTAAAAAAACAAGCTTCTGGCTCAGTTGTGGCAAAACTAACACATGTTGCTAGTCAGGCTAGTAGCTCAGGGAGCATTAATTAGGAAAACAGACAACCATGTTTACTGTTTTTTTCCAGTGTGGTTGATTTTTATCCCCCACATTGTAAAAGCCCAATCCAGTCACAAGGACAAATGTCTGACCTCAGCAACCAATCAACCACATCAGGCCAGGCCAAACATCACATGATCATTGATGAGGCAGCTGTGGTTTGCGGCTGACATTTTAAGGTGATTCTGGCTAAATGAATTCTCCTCAGTAGTACCAGTCTGACCACACTGAGGAACCAGACAATTCTGAAGTACTATGGTGATATGAACATCCATTTCAAATCCTGATGATCTGCAGAATGGGATTCCCAACCTTTTTTATCGGCTGAACCCCATTAACCAAAAATATTTACCTATATCCTCCAAATTTTATTATTATTTATTATTATTATTTTAAATTTAATTATTATTTTTTTAAAAAATCGTATTTTTTAGTTAGTTGTTTTAGTTTGTTAATTTATTATTTTATATTTTTATAATTTAATTAATTATTAGCCTTTCATCAACTCAAAAACAAGAGTTTATAGAGGTTCATAGAGGTTTTCTGATACCCAGGACTCTCAGATATGGATAATATTATCTTTGAATATATATATTTACATTTAGTCATTTAGCAGACGCTTTTATCCAAAGCGACTTACAAATGAGGACAATGGAAGCAATCAAAATCAACAAAAGAGCAATGATATACAAGTGCTATAACCTATGGCTATAACAAGTCTCAGTTAGCTTAAACGCAGTATATGTAGCAAGCGCTTTTAAATAATATAATAAAATAAAAAAAGAAAACCGATAGAATAGAGAAAGAATAGAGCAAGCTAGTGTTAGAGGTCTTTTTTTGCTTTTGTTAATTGTATAATAAATGAAAACAAAGCCGATCGAATACAAAAAGATTAGAAAGCTAATTAGATATTTTTCTTTTCTTTTTTAAAGAATAGAATTAGAATAGTGAGTGCTAAAGTTAGAGGGTCAAATATAGATGGAAGAGATGTGTTTTAAGCCGATTCTTGATTCTTGAACTCAGCATGAGTCTACCAGGACTTTTTAATTTAAAAGTCTGTAAAAGTGACTTTGTACTTCTTTGGGATGGCACAATCAAGCGACGTTCACTTGCAGAACGCAAGCTTCCTTGAATTTTATGCGAGCAGCTATTGGTAGCCAGTTCAAATTGATAAACAGAGGTGTGACCTGTATTCTTTTCGGCTTATTAAAAATTAATCTTGCTGCCGCATTCTGGATTAATTGTAAAGGTTTGATAGAACTGTCTGGAAGACCTGCCAAGAGAGCGTTGCAATAGTCTAGTCTGGACAGAACAAGAGCTTGAACAAGGAGTTGTGCAGCATGTTCCGAAAGAAAGGGCCTGATCTTCTTGATGTTGAATAAAGCAAATCTGCAGGACCAGACAGTTTTAGTAATATGCTCTGAGAAAGTTAGCTGATCATCAATCATAACTCCAAGGTTTCTGGCTGTTTTTGAAGGAGTTATAGCTGATATGCCAAAATGGATGGTGAAATTGTGATGAAACGATGGGTTTGCTGGAACCACAAGCAGTTCTGTCTTGGCAAGGTTGAGTTGAAGGTGATGGTCCTTCATCCAGCAAGAAATGTCTGTCGGACAAGCTGAGCTGTGAGCAGCTACCGTCGGATCATCAGGATGGAATGACAGGTAGAGTTGAGTGTCATCAGTGGTTGAGCCAATGGAAAAGCCATGTTTCTGAATGACAGAACCTAATGATGCCATGTAGGCAGAGAAGAGAAGTGCTCCAAGAATATATCTAGCCAAGGTATCATCATATTTACGAGGCTGTGAGGGAGTGTGTGTTAAATGAATTGTACTGTTGTTTGACGACATACCGATTGTTTAGTTGATGAAACATCTTTCCCAAAAAAATTTCAGTAGACAAAAACGCCATTAAACAGTTTTGAAAGTTGTGAAGGTCGTTTTCATCCATGTTAAATTCAATATAGTCTCTAACCTGACTAAGGTCTATGGTGTATCTTCTTTCTACTTGCTATGATGGTAATGTTAGATTTATAAATCTTTACAAAAATTATTTACAATGACTGTCAGTGGAATAAGCACAGTACGAAAATAAATGAAAATAAAATAAACCATGGCTCTCTGTTTGGAATACCAACCCTGTTTAATAATTCAGATTTTAATCAGCTTTACCTGCGCATATAATCATGGGATCTAAAATGATTGTTCTCATACCAAAGGGCCCCATTGGTTGAGCCAATGTTGCAAGCTTTACCTGCGCATAGAATCATGGGATCTAAAATGATTGTTCTCATACCAAAGTGCCCTTTAGAGACAAATTTATCCCATTTGGAATGCTGCAACGGTGTTTTTTTTTTCAAAGTTTTGGGGGGAATCTACAAATGGCTTAGGCCTACTTATCTCTGCAGATTTTCATACCAGAAGGCATTTTGACACTTAAAATACTATATTCCATTTAAAAACATCAATTTGTCATGCAACTTGTCAAAGTTTGAACAGTTTGAAGATCAAATTAATGTAATCAGCAGTACATGATAGGGGCAGTGCATATCTGAATGAACTATTGAATATCAACATGGCCTATAAAAAGTATGTGTAACTGAGCTCTAGCCTTTGAGCTGACATGTATAATAAGGTTGAGAACCGGTACCAGACAACAAGCTGTGAACGTTTATGGTTGTAACTCTGTCACTCTCCTGGCAGGGACCAGCTCCAAATCATCACAATCCTTCATAATGATTTAAAGGGGATATTTTGAGATTTAAATGCATTTTTTGATTATTTTTCTTTTCCCAACGCCAAACCATAATATGTCAATCAGTGGTATCACATTTCAAAACCCAGAGGACCAATTTTCCTGGTATCAAGCCTGTAGTTATAAGACTTTGAGGTTAAAGTCTAGTTACGAAAGGCATAAATTCTTATTAAATTTGATTAAAATTAGATTTGAAGCAACTTGCATAAACTTTGACACCACAAATGAGCATTAGTCCTTTTGAAAAATTAGAAATAATTGTTGAATAAACCTGAATTTTGATGTCGCTGTCCACTGCCAGCTCTAGGCACACGATCATTTGTTGATAATTACTTATGTCAGTGCAACACTCCCAGTTGCCTGTCAATGTTATGTTTGACTCTCTGTGCCTGGAGATTGGCCCAATTCAGCTCTAATATGACCAAATTTATTAATGTTATTTCTGTTAATACAGTCCATTAGCTGCCAGACTGCCTGTGAAGGAAACAAGAAAGATTAAACTTGATAGCAGAAACTGCCAGGTACGCTAACCATTTCTGAATAGGCGAATAGACATTTGGATGCTATTTACACAGATTTATGAACGAAATACGAATGCAGCCTGAGGGTGTTTTGAACTTTGAAAAATGTATTTGCAAAATCCCATGAGTGCAAGGAATATGCTTGGTAAAGAACCAGCATAGATCACTCAAAAACATAACAGATTGACTGCATTGCGTGCTGTGAGTGTTTGCGCTTTTTTTCCTGACAAACCGCCTATTCACAGGGAAAAGGACCTGCTTGAATTTTTACACTGCACTGCTCAAGACATCTTTGTGAGGCTTATATGCTGAATATTTGAGGTGACTTGCTGATGCTCTTTATGCAGACACGTTCTGACAGATTTGGACAGAGCCCAAAGGCATATACAAAAGAGTAGTCTGTCAAAACCAGGGATAATTCCCTTCCTCTCTACAAAGACACCATCTGAGAGCCATTTACCTAACCAGTGTGGTTTTTCATGGTTGGGGGAATACAATGAAGTTTTGAACTTGTTGACATTATTTATCCTTCAGTTCTTTAAATATGTGAAGCAGAGATCTGCTTTAAGAGACACAAAGAATACTTAAAGGAAATATCCAACAAATGCTCACCATCATATCTTCAGCATTGTAAGCAAACAAAGATCGTCTAGTATTTTGCCCATTTTACCTGTAAAGCTTAGTTGTTTTAAGCACATACTTCTCCCACTACTTAAAGCATTTGTCGAGACATCATGACCAATATCATTGAAAATGTTCACTAATGTGGTTCAATGATTTATTTCTTTATTGTTATGACTTATTGTTGTAACAAAAGAAATGTCAATGATACAGTTATTTTTTTTTATTTATTACTCAGAATGATTAACATTTTGTACTCTAAATAACAAAAAAATTAGACTATAATGACACAATTCTGTCAGTTACATCAGACATAGACAACAGCATTATTTTCTTGTAAAAATAAATAAATAATTTATTTTTCTTTATGAAACTACAGTAAATGTACAAAATACTACATCTTTTGAAAAGGGTGATACAATTATATACATCTATCTGTTTAAATAAAAAATTGCATATATATATATAAAAAATCTACACCACAGATTTCTGTCAAAGCCAAAATAACATGTTTGCACTTCTACATGATCTTAACATGTATATGAAGTAGAAACAAAATAGCCTGCTTTCATTGCTTTTCAAAACTGCAAAAGCTACTGAAAAGATCACAAAAAAAAAAACACTGATTCTGTAAACTGGAATCACTACAGTTTTATCTGGTAAATGGAATTTAAAAAAAAATATTTGTATGCATGTATAATATATTTTATACATACGTGCATGTACAACACATTCATCTAAAAAAATTCTCTGCTTCTAACCCAAGTCTTTCCTTCAGCGCATGGCAATCATCCATACAGGCACAATGACCTCAGGAAAGCCTTCCTGCTTTTCCACATCCAGTATGGTGAGGCCTGCTGTCTGAATGATGTTCTTCATGATGTCCAGGTGGCGAATAATGCTGCTGTCAATGGGATCCAGCTTGCAGCCCTGCCGTGCCATGTTATCCTTAATGATGATCACACCATTGGGCCTCAGGCTCTGCTTAGCACGCATTAAAAACTCCATCAGGTCCTTATCAGTAAGATGACCTGAGCAATTTAAAATAGTTTGTGAATCCTTGAGTGTATACATTTCAAATGTCCACAGTCCAAAAGTCATTTAGCAGATACTATATATAACTACTTGTTGTTGTTCACTTTGGTTAGGTCTTAAAAAAAATCTGTCACCACCTGGAATTCATGTAGCATCATTATATGATTTTAAGCACTTTCATATAGAAATCTCTGCTGCCAGTGTCAAATGTACACAGACTGCAGTGAGGGAGATAAAACTGTATACTTGAACAAAAGACTCTGACTAGCATTCAGCTGCTCTCATTACAGCAAATGAGCAAAGATAGCCTGGACCTACTAAAATAAGCAAAAGTAGGTGGGCAGAAAACAAAGCTCAAATTAAAGTAGTAAATGCAGACAAAACATAACTGTAAAATACATCTTCCATAAGATAAAATAATCCATGAAAACAATCAATTCACTCACAGGCAACCCACTGCAGCCAGATGACATCGTATCTCTTTGTAGGGGGGATGAATTCCTGCAGATTGTAAAGGTAGTAGGCTTCCACTCGGTCTGCGTAATCTCCGAGGTAACACTCATGAGCGTGGAGGATGAACTCTTCCATCATGTCAAGCATCTCCATGGATTCAAACACAGGAAACAGAACTCCTTTAGACACCCTCCCGATTCCACAGCCACAGTCTAGTGCTCGCTTGGTGCCAGCCTTTCCTGGACCCTATCAGGATCATAAATAATAGTAAAACACATAATAAATTATCCATCTAATTGTTTTCCACTTTTTTTTTTTTTGGTGTTCAAAAATAATAAATAATTATTATCTAGTCCAAGTTCATGGTCAAAGTTTCAGCAGAACAGCTGAACACTATTCATGAAGCTAATGCTATTTATCAACTTGGATGTGTTAATTAACCACATGTTTAAATAGTGTAGAGACATGTGTACAGCTTGGTCATTCTGATTTTGAGGTCTTGCTATCTAAAAGTATGTGTGAGCAGACTGAAATATGCAGTTGAAAATGATTGTCTGCTGTTATAGGCTGTATCTGATAAATAGGATATTATGTTATATATATACAGATATATATATATATATATATATATATATATATATATATATATATATATATATATATATATATATATATATATATATATTGCATGTTTGTCACACTTTAATGTTTCAGATCATCAAACACATTTAAAATATTAGTAAAAGATAATGCAAGTGAACACAACATGCAGTTTTTAAATGAAGGTTTTTTATAACTAAGGGAAAAACAAAATCCAAAACTACAAGGCCCTGTGTGAAAAAGTGTTTCCCCCTAAACCTAATAACCTAGTTGGGCCACCCTTAGCAGCAACAACTGCAATCAAGCATTTGCGATAACTTGCAATGAGTCTGTTACAGCGCTGTGGGAGGAATTTTGGTCCACTCATCTATGCAGAATTGTTGTAATTCAGCAACATTGGAGGGTTTTTCGAGCATGAACCGTCTTTTTAAGGTCATGCCACAGCATCTCAATACGATTCATGTCAGGACTTTGACTATGCCACTCCAAATTCTTCATTTTGTTTTTCTTCAGCCATTCAGAGGTGGACTTGCTGGTGTGTTTTGGATCACTGTCCTGCTGCAGAAATCAACTTCGCTTCAGCTTGAGGTCACGAACAGATGGCCCTGACATTCTCCTTCAGGATTTTTTGGTAAACAGCAGAATTCATGGTTCCATTGATCACAGCAAGTCTTCCAGGTCCTGAAGCAGCAAAACAGCCCCAGACCATCACACTACCACCACCATATTTTACTGTTGATATGATGTTCTTTTTCTGAAATGCGGTGTTACTTTTACGCCAGACGTAATGGGACACACACCTTCCAAAAAGTTCAACTTTTGTCTTGTCAGTCCACAGAGCATTTTCCCCAAAGTCTTGGGAATCATCAAGATGTTTTCTGGCAAAACTGAGACAAGCCTTTATGTTCTTATTGCTCAGCAGCGGTTTTCATCTTGGAACTCTGCCATGCACACCATTTTTGCCCAGTCTGTTTCTTATGGTGGAGTCATGAACACTGGCCTTAACTGAGGCAAGTAAGGCCTGCAGTTCTTTGGATGTTTTTTGTGGGTCTCCTTCAGGATTTTTTGGTAAACAGCAGAATTCATGGTTCCATTTATCACAGCAAGTCTTCCAGGTCCTGAAGCAGCAAAACCCCAGACCGTCACACTACCACCACCATATTGTACTGTTGGTATGATGTTCTTTTTCTGAAATGCGGTGTTACTTTTACGCCTGACGTAATGGGACACACACTTTCCAAAAAGTTCAACATTTGTCTTGTCAGTCCACAGAGTATTTTCCCAAAAGTCTTGGGAATCATCAAGATGTTTTCTGGCAACACTGAGAAGAGGCTTTATGTTCTTTTTGCTCAGGAGCGGTTTTCGTCTTGGAACTCTGCCATGCAGACCATTTTTGCCCAGTTTCTTTCTTATGGTGGAGTCATGAACACTGACCTTAACTGAGGCAAGTGAGGCCTGCAGTTCTTTGGATGTTTGTTGTGGGGTCTTTTGTGGCCCCTCTTGGATGAGCCACCGCTGTGCTCTTTGGGTAATTCTGGTCAGCCAGCGACTCCAGGGAAGGTTCTCCACTGTTCCATATTTTTGCCATTTGTGAATAATGGCTCTCACTGTGGTTCGCTGGAGTCCCAAAACTTTAGAAATGGCTTTATAACTTTTTCCAGACTGATAGATCTCAATTACTTTCTTTCTAATTTGTTTTTGAATTTCATTGGATCTCTGCATGATGTCTAGCTTTTGAGGATCTTTTTGTCTACTTCACTTTGTCAGGCAGGTCCTATTTAAGAGATTTCTTGATTGTGACCAGGTGTGGCAGTAATCAGATCTGGGTGTGGCTAGAGAAATTGACCTCAGGTGTGATAAACCACAGTTTTAACAGGGGGGCAAACACTTCTTCACATAGGGCCATAGTTTTGGATTTTGTTTTCCCTTAATAATAAAAACCTGCATGCAAAAATTTAAAAACTGCATGTTGTGTTTACTTGTGTTATCTTTGACTAATATTTAAATTTGTTTGATGATCTGTAACATTAAACTGTGACAAACATGCAAAAAAAAAAAAAAAAAAGAAATCAGGAAGGGGGCCAACACTTTTTCACACCACTGTTTTTAACTGATGTATGAAAACAAATGTAAGAAAAAAATTGGCGTAGAAACAATTATCATTCAGAAATTGGTACTAAATTTCTCAAATAATTACATTGAAATAAACATGACATTCTGAAGAAGAAAGACTGAAATAGTATTTTCTTGTAAAACGTACTCCAATAATCTTTGTTTTAGTTACTTCAAAAGAGAAGGGTAAAATTTCATACAACAAACTTCTTCAGGAACTGTCTTGAGCCTTCAAGGTCAATCTCCGATATCTCCACAAAATCTCCCATCATGCCCTCCTCTGATGCCGGGACATCCTTGTAGAAGTTCTGTGCCCTGTAGTAAAACTGCTTCTCTCCTTTAATGTACTCACAAGTCACAGGATAGAGTTTCACTGTAGGGCAATAAACATATAGACAGTGAAGAAAAAAAAAAAGCATAACAATTTTTCAGGTTTTTGTAAGTATTTGAATTCTTCACATACTACAAGAGGAAAAATAAGCCATTCATTTAATTACTAGAAATCTAATATTGTGTTGTAGTTGAAATATAAAGATCAGCTGTGGGATCAAAGCATCTCATGGGAAAGTGTAGCCTAAGAGATGAAGTTTCAATGCAATCGTATCTTCTCATTCACTGCTCACAACAACATTTAATCATACATAGTTTTTTAAAAGGTACCGGTTATTAATAGCATCTGTTTATGGAGCAACATATCTGAATTTCCAAGATTTTGTCTTTCTGCAAATGGAATTGAAGCATCAAGATACTGTTGGTATTGACACTGTTGTACTACATTGCAAAGGAATGCTTTGTTGGCACATTTAGGGGTTTAAAGCAACCCAACATGCGATACTCTGTCAGCATCAGTCTAATGTCACATTATTAAGTTCAGCTGGAACATCTGCTCTCTCAATGGCTGGTTACTAAGAGGACAGACCAGTCATTAAGTCAATGCATGCTTGGAAAGTTCGAGTCAAACATCAGATCACTGGATGATTAGTGGGAAGACCTTGCTGAAGGGCTACAGGTGAGAGAACTGGCAGGGCGATTGGATCGTGATACTGAAATTGTGAGCAGGCTTTGACATGTGAACCACAAGTTTACTTGTCCAAAGTCAAAAATAGTAACACTGGGTAGTGATTCCCTGTGGACTGTTTTATTTTGGACCTGTATATTTTTGATGGCCCTCTTTATAGCTTAACACGCACTCATCTGCTTTGCCTTATTGGTTTATGAGGCAACATTAAAAAAAACCTGCTAGCATTAGGAAACATTTCAGCCAAAACAGACATTAATACTCATTTTTATGTGAAAGAGAAAAATCCATTTACTCACCCTCATGTCATTCCGAACTTTTTTTGTGAAACATAATATATATTTTGAGAAATGTATCAGTGTTTTTTCCCAAACAATGGAGATCAAAGATCTGATTTCCTTAAAATATATTCTCTTGTGTTCCACAGAAGGAATAACGTCATAAAGTTTTGGAAGGGGGCATTGGTGGCTTTGATGACAGAATTTTCATTTTTGGATGAAATATCACTTTAAGCTAAGCACAAAACACTAATGGGTTCATTTCAGTCCTCCAAAAAATGTGAATGACCCTTTTGGTCTGAAATGTATGATGCATTAAAAATATTTTCGCTGCTAATGCTTAATTTTATTGTAATTCATTATGAAAAATTTTACTGACACTAACAAAACCTTGCTGTAATTTGGCAAGGCATTTCCAGTTTCCATCGTGCTGAATGGGGTAAATGTTTTGCAATTTTATGTGTTTTACTCTTCCCACAAACTCCATACATTATATAGGCTTATTTTTGCATGATTAAAGCAAGTGCTATTGCTAGCTTTTAGTTACCTGGAAGATGTTTTATAGGGTTACTTTTTTAGAGTATAGTTCACAGTTTCTAAATTTAATAAAAACTCTTTCCAATATGTTGCATTATTCATTATTCCTGTAAATATAACTGAATACCAACTGTCAACTACCTGGGTAAAGGCCAAGGGTAAAAATGTGTTGTTCTTTGTGCTTTCTTATTTTTAATGCCACACCAAACTCATCAGTAACAATGCAAATGGGTGTGATTGTGTCTGTTGAAAGAAATCATTATATCATTTGTTAAGTTTTTTAATGTTTTCTCAATGTTTCACCAACACTTAACCACAATTTCTGAAGCCTTCCAATACTTTGAAATCATTCAGTCATTGCTGCTAATACACCAACATATTAAAGCCACAGCTGATGTTTTATTATTCAGTAGAATGTAAAATATGCAGCATGCATATATATGGTTATGCAATTATGCTTAAAATAACATTGATTGCTTAAATTAATAGTACATATGTATACTGTACAGTGAAAATTGATTGTTCCTATTAGATATTATGGTTTAGGCATAGTTGTTCAACAGTATTTTCAGATATCATTTTGAAGCAGCTTTAAAGGGGAAAGATATGCTAATAACATGAATATTAATGGTCGCAGGCCAAACACTGACAACTCTGGCACTTCATTCTCCAACTCCACGACTCCATACTTTAAAGGTCTGCCTTAAATTTCTCATCACAACAAGATTTAGAGTGAATATCTGTAATCTTCAAAGGGTCTTAATTCATACAAACAATTCACTGTGCCACCCACACCCACATCTTACCCAGAGGAATCTGTTCCAGGAGGTACAGGTAACTGGCGAAAAACTCCTTCCTCAGCGTATTGTGCAAGTGGAAAGACATACTGTGCTTGCACATCTCATCATCTGTCTTTGCCCAGCGGTCTCGGAAAGCTTGATGTGTCCCGCTAAACTCCTTAATGGAGGTGGAATCAGACATTCTGAATCTTCTGCAAAGTGATTCAAAGCGTATGTGATAATGTGTAGATTAAAGTGTCTCTGGAAGAAATGCTAAAGACACCACGGTGCTGCTATATCTGTATGAGGCCTCTGGTTACTGACCGGTTGAGCGTTCTTTTCTCAGCAGTGCGCTTAAAACTACCACATCTTATCAGTTCACCTGCTTTAGGCCTGGGGTGGAGGAATGAGAAAGGGATGGGTAAGATTGCCTCAGAAGAGGGGTGGTGCCTTCCTCTCCAGTTCCAGAAGAAGCTCCTTCTCTTATGTTCCACAGACACAGAATGGCATATTAGAGCATACCAACACAGGAACCAGAGAGTCATGCATTCATTCACAGCTAGCGACAAGCTGCTTATGTAGTGGCTATTCTTAGCACTGCCTTCTCATGTTTGTATACACAGTATTGGTGGCAAGTTCACGGTGGCGAGGAAAGTTCAAAGACAGATCTAATCTGAACATGCTGTTGCTGCTTATTGTTTGCATGCATTGCACTGCAGCAATATGTTACAATAAGAAAAATGCAATTCACTAAAAAGAAATGTTACTCATACAAATTGTGTGAAAAAGCAGAGAGAGCGGGAGAGCGAGAGAGAAATAAGATATCTTTTTTAGTCAGCTCATGGGCCATGTGTTACTCATATGACTTGAGTTTGAAATTTGGATAAATTGCCAAATGATCATCACCTTAGTGTATGTGATATTCAGTGAACCAAAACTGAACCAGTGCTTAAATTGGAAAAGCATGCTCAGTGCAATTAGAGAAGACTGTTTATAAATAATGCAGGTCTTACAAAGTTGGTCCAAAAAAAGCCATATTTATATGATTCAACAAAGAATACAATAAGACATATTATCATATAAATTAATAAATCTAATAGATATCACCAACCACCATACTTGCCCAGCTGATTCATCACATTATACAATAAGACATTTTTTTGTATTAGCCTACACGTTTTCTGAAATGTTATGTCTTAATATGTAAATGAGGTGTTATTTAATTAAAAATGCACTCATTTGCATACATTTTCAGAACAGAAATCTGAACATTAGATAAAGCCAGATTCAAAATTAATTCAATTTTGTTTACATATTACATATAAAAGTCAAATATCTTCGATATACCATATATCTACCACACCACAAAAAATGTACACAGAAAAAAAAAATACAATTTTCACTTTGTTTTTAGGAATAAAAGGTTATATAAATCAATCAAATGATGAACAAATCTCTCTGTAAAAACCTTTAGAATAATAAAAGAACAATGTTTGGTGTATGCAAGTGCTACTGAAGTAAAGATGGCTTGCTCAGCACGTGAGAAAAATAAACTCATTTTGAGAAAATGGCCTTTAAAGATATGTACTGTCATTGAAAACTACAGATGCAAATATAGTTTGTAAAGTGCAATGAATGAAACATTTAAATGTCTACTTAACTTACATTGTTTCTTTTCTTTTTTTTTTTTTTTTTTTTTTAGTCCAACAACTCTTTAAAAACTGGAATGGTGGTTAAAAAGTATTCTGTATTCTTACAGTCTGTATTCTTGTTCTTCCAGCAATAGATTGTGCAATCTAATCTGGATAAGGTTTTAGAGTCAATAGCTAGTTCACTTCCAGTTGTAAATTGTAAGATAATTAAATCTGTGAGGCTTGAACTAATACAGACGCACCATAAAATGCGTTGAAGAAGAACAGTATACGTATAAATACATTCAATACAAATCAAATTCAACAACAGTCAAGCCAAGCCAGCACATGAATTCCGAGTGAGCGCTTCATACCTCCACATCTACAGATGGCGCTAGAGATTCTTACGCCCATTTCTGCCTTTTCGCTCGTTCACGAAATTTCAGGACACACCCATAGCAACACAAACAACAGCATCCTGTCAAAGCAGAAACGATGAAGCAGTCGAGACATTAGGCACACATCAAAATATCTGATAGAATTCAACCGCACATGTTTATTTGCTTTGATTTATGAGCAACAATGCAAGCGGACGACGCCAGATATTTAAAACGGTGAGTGTTTGTGTAATGCGCGCGAGGTCTGTCATTAACTGTAGCGATCGAGCTTGAGCTTAACACTGCATAAAAAAACACAATATATGCCTGCAAATGTTGTTTTCTAAGGTGTAAGATATTGATTTTTGCTATATGTGTAGGCAATCTTATGCATAGGCTTTTCTTTCAAATTATGGCATCAGTTTATATTTATGTGTCGTTTAAGGTGACGTTTATAAGGTCATAATCATAATCATCGCCATCACCAGATCATCATCATCATATTAAATACAGTTACTAAATAAATAAAATGTATTTGTACGAATGCTATATTTATAATGGTACTGAATGTTTACATTAATAATTATTTTATGTTACTCCAAGGTGCTTTGAAAGATAACATGGTACTATCAGGGAAAGTGTCTGAGAAAAAACAATAACAAAACACGATTGTTTTACCAATAAAGTACCACTTTTATTTTTATGATAAGCCTTATAAATCGACCATCGTAGGAAAAATGCATAAGGCAATAATAATCTGTTATGTTTTGTCTTCAGGAAATATAAGGGTGGCAGTTTAGATGTCCACCCCACAGAAAAAGCCCTTGTTGTCCAGTATGAAGTGGAAGCTACGATCCTGGGGGAGATGGGAGACCCGATGCTAGGAGAGCGCAAGGAGTGCCAGAAGATGTAGGATCATTTAAATAAATGGAATAGTAAGCAAATTGATTGTGTGGTCGATTTTTAGAATTAAAATTTTCCTCCGATTGCAGAATCCGTCTGAAAAGCCTGAATTCCAACACGGACATTGCGTCTTTGGCACGGAAGGTAGTGGAGGAGTGTAGACTCATTTCCCCTTCCAGACTGCCTGAGGTGGAACAGTTATTGTTCTACCTGCAGAACCGCAAGAAATCTGCTGGTATGCGAAGAAGAATGTTGTAATAATATAATAAATAATGCTTCAGTGCTTTAGTGATTGTTTATGTTTTGTGTACTCAGAAAAGAAAGAGAAGAAACAGATCAAGCCAAGAGACCTGACTCCTTTTGAAGGGATGGAGGTATAGCTGAAATGAATATGCATTTGTTTCATTGTTTTTGTGTCACATATGATATATGATTGTCCTCAACCAAAAAAATTTTTTGACTCACTTAATGCTTTATCTTGTGTCCTGTAGCTTGATGAGGAGGCCAATATTAATAGCATAGATGACTATGTTGAGCTCTTGTATGAGGATATCCCTGAGAAGATCAGAGGAGCTACCCTCATCCTCCATTTGGCCCGTAACCCTGACAACCTGGAGGAGTTGCTGCAGAACGGTGCGTCACACACTGGAGCTCATGGCTAGAATGAGTCATTTTTAAACAGTTTAGGATTTTATTTTTAGTGTTCAAATACATTTACATTACAATATAAAAGAGCTTGGATTTGCTCTCATGTAAGACTTTATGATTAAAAGCATAGTTCACCCAAAAAATTAAAAGTCTGTCATCATTTACACACCCTCATGTCTTTCCAAACCTGTATGACTTACTTTCATCTGTTGAACAAAAAAGAAGATATTTTGAAAAATGTTTTAGTGTTTGTTTTTGTCTGTGCGAAGACCCTAACCTTTTACAAAATATTTTCTTTTGGGTTTGAAAACAAGAAAGAAAGTCATACAAGTTTGGAACAAACTGAGGTTGAGTAAATTATGACAAATGTAACATTTTAGGTTGATATATCAACCACTTTTATAGGATGCCATATTTAGGACATTATGATTCTCTCTTCACAGTCATTCTCATTCCATGATTTTACATACCTCATTCATTCCTTCATAACAAAAGGACCTCTATGCCCTAATGTTTTCAACCTCTGCCCTTTCCTTTATGAAAAAGGGCTTGTCATATTAGCTCAAAGACTTGTACCCTACACTGTAAAAAATTATTGTGATTTTAACAGTAAAAGACTGGAAAAATGCTACAGTAAAAACCTGTTACCAGTAAAATACTGTTAAAGTTACAGTTTCCATACTATCTATAATTTACAGTGAAAAAACATAAACTGACATTCTCAGAATTCCCTGCATGACACTTCATATTTCATGTTTTTTTTTTTTAAATAACTATGTTTCTGTTTAGTTTTTTTCATATCAGTTGTGTGCATTAGGGTCTAAAGTTGTTCAATTAATTATTTCAGTATCATGCGTGTTACCATGATGGTGTTTCGTATTTATGTGAATTTCACTGTGCACCTTCTGTATGTCAGTATTTCCCTCCTCTGCTTGTGGAAAAGCGTTTTTGGTGGTTATCACTGTATTACAGTGGTTCAAAACAGATATTAGTACTTCAGTAGACTGGTATGTTAACATTACAACAGTTAATGAAATATGTTTTTTTATTAGTGAATTTAAGTTAAGTCTGTAAAACCTTAAATGTTGCTACAATATTTTTTACGGTGAAGTTCTAACAACCACAGCTGCCGGTATTTTACTGTAAATGTCACTTGTTTTTTTTTTTTGTTTTTTTTAACTTCTAATCCATTACAAAAAAAAAAAAAAAATCAGTCAGTAAGATTAAAAAAAAAAAAAAAAAAAAAGAATACTTTTATCCAGCAAGCATGCTGGATGCTAAATTTAATGCCACTAATAGTAAACATTAGTAAAACAGAGAATGGGGGTCTATTCATAAAAATTATGTTTCTTCTATTTCTGCTTTCTTTCATGTGTTCAATCTCTTTGACCCCTTTGGCCTCTAACTCTATATTTGTAGCTCTACAGCCTGTTTTCCACTTTCCTCCAAATATTTGCCCATTAGCATCTAAATAAAAATAGTGTCATTTGATTTTACCCACAATGCATTTTCTCCTTTGCAAGCGTGTTCTTTCTTTTCCCATCAGCCCATATCATAACATATTCTCCATATTCACAAGCAGTCACATATTTCAAACCGTTGCCACTTTGAATTGAGTTTTTTCATGAGCAATGAAAGCATTTAGTGTTTTGTCTGCTCTCCCAACAGAGACAGCTCTGGGCGCGCTGGCCCGGGTCCTGAGGGAAGACTGGAAGCAGAGTGTCGATTTGGCAACCACCATCATCTACGTCTTCTTCTGCTTCTCCAGGTAAACGAGCTACACATCTGCACGCTCTAGCCAAGACTCGCTCTTCAGTTTGATGGGTGAGTCACAACAATGGCAATGTGCCATGAGGAGAATATATTTTCTTAAATGAGAAACATAATACTAAATACTCCTATCATAATATGACACATCAGCTGCTGTCAGGACTCATATGAAAAGCTAGGCTGTAGATAAACGTGAAAGCTAGAATCATTCTTGAATCTCTGCCATTACTATGTTATTCTGCTGAAGTCTGCAACGGTTTGGTTAAGATTCATCATATACTCTCGGTGAGCGAGCGTGTTTGACATGGGTTGAGGCTTTATTTTGGCATGGTTGGAAACATGGTGAAGGTTAGACAAACAAGCTTTTTATCTCCAGTTTCTCCCAGTTCCATGGCCTGATCACTCACTACAAGATCGGAGTGCTGTGCATGAGCATAATTGAGCATGAGCTGAAGCGCTATGACCTATGGCAGGACGAACTGCTGAAGAAAAAGAAGGCTGATATCCTTTCAATGTAGCAGGGGTCATAGGTGAAAGAGCGACAGGATGTCAGAGAAAGAGTAACGGTAAAGTCATGCCAAGGGTCTGGGGGGCATGGGTGTTATCTTTTAATTAAAATGTTGCCCTTTAATTACTGCTCTGAACACAAGGGTTTAATAGACAAGGTCCTTGACTTTTTGAAACGGGACGATGACCCAGACAATCAGAACCTGAAGAAGGAATATGAGAAAGCCCTGAAGAAGTACCATGGATTGCTGACCAAACAGGAACAGCTTTTGAGAGGTAGAACACATTATTACCCACATACCCACAAAGAAATGTCTCATTTTACAGCTTAAAGAAGTGTTTTGACTAGACAGGCTGATACAGATGCCAAATATGATTGTTGTGGCCGATTTTGTAAATATGCACTGTTCTATACAAAATTAAAAACCAGTTGTCTTTCTATAGATGATGTTTGTAATTTTCTTATTAATGGAAGACAAGAGCAGTAATTTTGAAAATAATTATTATTTTATAATTCTGTTGGTGCAGAAATTCCACTGCTCTTTTGAAGAAATAATCACATATTAGATCAGACATTAAAATATTATTATATCAAATATAGAAAAGATGCATACATACACACTGTTTTTTAAAAGTTTGGGGTCGGTAAGATTATTTTTTTGTTTTATGTTTTCCATCACCCTAATTGATGAATGTCTAAAATAAAAATTTGACATTTGAGTGGTAGGGTATATACAGTTTGAACTGAAAAAAATATATATATCTGCTTTCAATATTATCTTCTTTAAATACAGATTTGAAAATGTATTGAAACTTTGCTGCTTGTGTTTCTATGCCATCAGTTGCTCTGTACCTGCTGCTGAATCTGTCTGAAGACACCCGCACAGAGCTGAAGATGAGGAACAAGAACATTGTCCACCTTCTGGTCAAAACTCTGGACAGAGACAGCGAGGAGCTACTGGTGCTGGTGGTGTCCTTCCTTAAGAAACTCAGTATCTTCTTAGAAAATAAGAATGACATGGTAAGGAATACTCTCATATGCTTAAGTGACTTTGTTGAATTTTATGAGTACACTCATTTAGAGATGCCCTCAAAGCTTACAGACATGGACTAATATCCCCAGAACTCCCATTTTGATTTCATGGGGTGTTTAAATGCTATGTTTAAAGATTGTAACCTGGAAGGTTGCAGGTTCAAACCCCACAAGGCTACACCACCCAGTTGTTAATTTCTTCCTATTACTCCTTTCTTCCTAAATCAGCCACACCTGTTCTCATGACTTGTTGCTTATATGATGTTCTGTACTACTTCAAGACAGTTAAGCTGTACTGTGTAGTCGACCACTTACCCACACTTCCTCCACCTGCAACCAATCACACACTTAACCCTAGAACCAAGGTTATCTCAGCAATCGTTTATTTTGATTCATAAATCAGCTAATTTCTGATCTTCTAAATGAAACACATTTGTGAAGGCAGCTGACCAAAGATTGTTACAGCTTTGACAAATGCTACGGAGATGATGGTTCTCTGTTATTAACGTTGAAGGCTTGATTTGAAAACTAGTTCCAGGCTGTGAACAGTGGCTTTAATGGGGATCATATTTCTGCTGGGCTGCCTGTCTGTGGTTGTGTTTGACCACAGCTGGAACAGGCAGATGTGTTAACAAGCAAAGGCTCAGGCACATGACTAAGAGAACTAACTAACTGACCTTACAACAGTCTCTTACATCACTCCATTGCATTCATCTCTCTTTCTTTGATAGGCTGAGATAGATACAGTAGAGAAGCTGGCGAAACTGGTGCCCTGTGAACATGAAGATCTCCTGAACGTCACTCTGCGCCTCCTCCTCAATCTTTCCTTTGACACGGGCCTCCGCAGCAAGATGGTGCAGGCCGACCTTCTGCCCAAACTCACCTCACTGCTAGGTAAGATTCCTGCAGAAAGAAGCCAGATGTGTATCCGTATTAGATTATTGTGAAAAATAATCCGATATGGGACACAAAATCCGTAAAATGAGCCGAACCTTGAGTTTTGTGATCCGTTGCACCACTAATTCATAGTATAGAGAGGACGTGACATGAAGGGAAGAAATAGAAAAATATTAAAAATTTTGCAAGCCAGTTTCAAACCCACATTGCCCACATAACTCCTTTGCCCTATTTTATATCAGAGTTATGATTTCAAATTATTATTAATTATTTAACAGACTTGCCATGTTACAACCATTGAGACAGCATAAGTCTTGCTAAATGTACTGGTTGTTTATGTTGTGTTTGAGGAAGCAAACCTTTCTCATAGCCTCATAAAGCAGTTACAGTCTGGCTCTGTCCTGTCTTTCAAAGACCACTTCCTGAGATGAAACGAAACACATGAATGATGCATGGACTACACAGACAAGCGTGGTTGGCTTTGGCACTTTTTTTTGCAAGGCCTCAGGGGGGTGTCATGTGTCCCATGCAATTAATATAATATATTTGTTGAAAAAACAGTTTCGGCTCTAAAGTAAATGTTGTTCTTCCAGCACGAGGGAAGTCCACATTTAGCGGCTTACAGAGATTTTCTCTCTCCGTCAGACACATACAACTACTCATTCTTTATGAACACTTTGGACTGGCTGCCAACAGCTAATGGTCCTTTGCACTAGTGTGGATGATGTGATGTTTTTGTATGTATTTTTTGAAGAAGGTGTGTGTGACCTCTGCTTTTATCTGGTCTGCTTTGTAAGAATGTGACGTCCTGTCCTGTCAGAGTATTACAGATGCCTCATGAATCTTCAGAGTGCACCGAGTGAAGCTCCTATCTGCTCTTCATGACCTTGCTGATAAGATGAAAGTGAAGCTTGGTATCCTCTCAAAGCACCTTGATGAATGACCTCATAACCAGAACCCACTTACTAACAAAAACTCCCTCTCAATTCGCACTGCAAAAAATTATTTTCTAATGATGATTATTTTTGTATTGTTTATATATATAAAAATAATATCTTACAATATTATAAAAAAATAAACATAAAAATAAAAACAAATTTATATATATATATAGTCTTTGCTTAAAACAAAAAATTATATCTGCTAAGGGGGTAAGAAAATAAACTTCACAGGGAAAACAAGTTTATTTTTTCCTAATTCATTGACAGATACTTTATTATTATGATAAAAAATTCACTTAACGTAATATGTCATTTTGCTTATCAAGTGTGTCTTGATATAAGAATGTTTAGATATATGTACCGGAAAACAATACTTTCTTACAGAGTAAGAAAATAATTTTTTACATCCAAGTGCAGTAAAAAAGAAATCACCATTTCACTTGTCACACAGCACACCACTGCTAATATATCACATATATTTGTGTTGAATTTAGCAGTAAGCACCTAAAAAATGCCACCCACTGACACTTTTATGGTTTCAAAATTTAAATGTATTTTTTTTTTTTTTGCAGCACTGTATATTGTTGTTTATTTTTTACTTAGATAATGTTATATAGCTGGATAACATAGATAAGGTTGTTTAAATTGTTTGCAAATTTTGTTTTTGAAAAGATAAACAAAAAAATATAGGAATTTAAAAAAATATAAACTATATTATAAATATTTTTGGCAAATAAAAAAATACATTGCTAATAAGAAAAATATTACAAAGTTGGCAGGGCAAGTAAAAATACTGAGCATTGGCTGCTAATGAGGTGCACTGGAATGACTTCAACTCCCCTCTTCGACTGATTGCCTATAGGAGGAGCTGTCTAGAACTAGTGGACCAATGATGATGCTTAGGCATGCCTTGATTTACATACAACTCAAGTGCAGAAACGAGTGAACAAATGAAAAAACACCATTTGCATTAAAAAAAAAAAAAAAAAAATACAAATATTTGCAGAAAATGTCTCAGAGCACAAAAAAACCCAGAAATATAGGAAACCATGATTTTGCATTAATATTTCAGTTTCAGCAATATGATTTTAAATGTTTTTAATGTTTTGATTGATGCTTATTATTTTTTTTAATGCGTTATTAAAGTTTTGATTCATGCTTATTATTTTTCCAATCTGTGACCATTGTTTGCTAATTTGAAAAAAATACTTCCATTTTTAAATGTTGTGCAATATAATTTAGTTGGGTTTTTATTTTGGTTTCACGCTTATTTTTTTATTTTTTTTATCTGTGACTGCATAAGTGGGCCCTTTGCACGTCTGTTTTGTCATTGCGCATTATAAGTAGTGGCGCCCCCCATGGGATTGAAATGCCCCCCAGTTATGCCATCCTTCCGCCAGGCCAGATATATATATGTATATATATATATACATACATACATACATACACACATATATATATATATACATACATATATATCTCTATGTATATATGTATGTGTTATATATATATATATATATATATATATATATAATATATATATATATATATATACATATACACATGGAGAAAGAGAGAGAAATAAACAAGTCAACATCACTAATTGAGTAATCGGATAACAGTTAGTCGACCATCTTGACCCATCCCTTACTGTTTACCATTAGTGTGTACTCAATGTCTCAATCAACTCTGAAGGACATGGGCTTTAAGGTTGTAGTGGTCTCCTGAAGGCCTTGCTGCTGTGGCTTTTATGGTGGTTGGGTGGTTTAAATCTTACTGGGGTGTAATTGAAGTTTAGCTCTCCTGCTCTCCCACTAAATGCACCCTGAACAGGATAATGAATTTTTAATGGGCTTTTTTTCTCCCAGGCTCCAGGGCTGTTTTGAACATTTTAAAGGGCCCTTCTCCTCCATCCTCATAAAGGATCTCCCATTTTCCTCTCCTGACATGCAGGCCGAGGCGTTAATTCGGGTGTGTGTGTGTGTGTTTGCGCTTGACCTCTGAGTGTGTGCTAAAGCTCGTTTGTATGCTTGTGTGTGTCTCTCACTAATGAGAAGCAGATGTGGGCTAGTCATGGTGCAGGCGGTGCAGAGCAGCTTGGCTTGAAGTTATTAATGGCAGTAAAATTTATGCTTCCTCCTTTTTTCTCCAATTAAATGGAGAAGCCCTTCTCTTTTCAGGGGTCTCTGGGAGCACATCTGGCTCCAATAGGTAGAGATAACCTTGCCTAAAGGGTCCGTGGCTGGCTACGACCCGCCCCCGCCCCCTCTTCCCTCTCTCGGGGTCTGGGTCTGTCTGTCTGATTAAGTCAGGGCTCAGGTTCTTACCAGGTCCAGGTTTCGGTCTGCTTTGTGAAGGGTAACTGTGCTTTCACAGGGTCAGAATTACTCAGGTCTGAAATAAATACCAGATTTAAAAAAAAAAAAAAATACAAAGATTAACAAAATAATTCTTGCAGATTTTTTTCTCTATATTAACACTATTGTTAAAAAGTTTGAGGTTAAAAAGTCTCTTATGCTCATCAAGATTGCAGTTATTTGATTAAAAAAATAAAGTAAAAACATTCAGAAATCATTGTAATATGCTGATTTGATGCTCAAGAAACATTTCTTGTTGTTATCTTATGTACAAAACAATTGTGCTGCTTAATACTTTTGTGGAAATGGTGGTACATTTTGTCAGAATTCTTTGATGAATTTTTTGATGAACAGAAATGTTGTATCTTTTTTTAAGTATTTAATGTAATTTGTGTTCAATTGAATTCATGCTTTCTGAACAACAGTATTAATTTCTTTCTTTCAAACAAAAAAGTCTAACTGACCCCTCACTTTTGAATGGTAGCATAGGTCAACAGTAATGGACAAAAAAAAAAGTCTCATTCCACTCTCTAGTACCCTATGACGTGGATCCTGAACATGAATTCTGGCACTAGCAAAGGGCCTGTATCGACTAAATATTGGGACACTCGTGACTCGAATTGTCCTGTTTATTCTGCTGTGTGTTTCTACTGAAGAAGAAGGTGTAGTTCAGTCTACCTTGAATATAAGGAGAATGTGTCTGTCCATTCATGGCTCCTGTGTGTTTGTGTTTCAGGAGACGAAGCACAGAGACAGATCGCCATGTGCATTTTGTACCACATCAGCATGGACGACCGTTTCAAGTCTATGTTTGCCTACACGGACTGCATTCCACAGGTGAGAGGTCAGCCTGCATTAGCATGATCTTATAGCATGGGATAGGAGAGCTCTATATCCACTCACACACATGTCTAAACCGAGTGTGACCATTGTCCCATTGCGCCATGCCGCAACAACTCGAGGTTATGTTTAACACATCAAATTGAAATCCAAGTCCATTTCTATTGTTTTCGGAAGTAGTGCAAGCATGTGGAGTACGTCAGAGTGAGAACGGCATCAGTTTGTATTCAGTGTCTTGTTGTGTCATGATGCTTTCTCAATGCTTCATGCGTCATGAGTGTTGTTCATATCCGGTGTAGACACTGTGTCTCAGATAACTCACTCACTGGCCCTCTCCACATTTCTTTAATACTGTACATGTGTCTATTGTGAGATTTGCACCATAGAATTTCACCACCTGAGGCCAGCTACATAAACCTTGCCTCTGTGTTAAGATTGTCTTAAGAACTAGTCTGACCGACAAGCAGTTAACCAAGGAGTAATTAGTCTTATTTTTCAGATTCACATTAGAAAAGCTTAAAGGGGTCATATGATGCGATTTCAAATTTTCCTTTCTCTTTGGAGTGTTACAAGCTCTTGGTGAATAAAGAAGATCTGTGAAGTTGCAAAGACTAAAGTCTCAAATCCAAAGAGATATTCTTTATAAAAGTTGAGACTTGTCCACGCCCCCCTGTAACGGCTCATTCAAACATGCCCCCACATCTCTACGCCACTATGTAGGAATATTTGCATAACGCCGCCCAGATGTTCACGCAAAGAAATAAGGCGTACCTTTTATTCTCGTTGTAGTATTGTTGTTGCCGCCGCCCCCATGTCGTATAGACGCTGTTTGTTTCACTGTGAAAGCGAAACTACTTTGTTTGGCCTTCCAAAAGAGGACGATATCCGCTTCGTTATGCCTGGAGCTAATCTGTGCTGGTCACTGAGGAAATACATCAACTTTGCACCACATATGAATCCTAGTCCAGCCCGAGGTCGTCACATGTGGTTTCTGCTGAAACCACAACGAAAAAACCCTCATAAAACCCCCCTCAACCCCCCACCCAATCCTCACTCAGTTCACTCTAGACCCACACCATACCCTCACCCAACTTCTCACTAAACTTTTTCGACGCTGTTTCGTTGAGAAAGTGAAAATACTTTGTTTAGCCTTCCAAAAGAAGACATGACTAGAAATCATGTTTATATCACATTTATAATGGGTTTTATGTTTATGTCTCGTCGCTCCAGCCGGACAAGGCATCATATTATGTTAAGAGGGATAACATTTCCGTCACATAATTTAGGCATTCGGCCAATCACAACGCGCTGGATAGCTGGCCATTCACAGCACACCTCGCTTTTCAGAGCGATGAGCTTTGTAAAAATACACACGTTTCAGAAGGTGGGCAATAATGAAACAATAATGTACAGTATGTGGAAAATAATGTGTTTTTTTTAACCTTAAACCGCATAAACACATTTCATTACACCAAATACACAAAATAATGTTCTTTTTAGCAGCATCATATGACCCCTTTAATTATCAAAGGGAATGTTTGTTTGACAGTTTTTTCGATAAGACCAGAAACATACATGACAGTGATAAAAATGATTTTCATTAAAACGTTGTTAATGAGAATTTTTTTTGTTTTTGTTGTTGTTGTCAAATCAGACATTAAACTACAAAACTAATAATTCTATGTTATTTTAACAATTTAAAATGGGCTAAAATTAATTAATGTGGCATGATAAAAAATTCAAACATTTAAAGGACATTTTCATAAAAAAAAAAAAAAGAGTAAAATTAAGAGGTTCACATAGTCATGAAAAACATGAGAAAGTAATGGAAATTTCTTCATTAAACTAAGGTTATCAGCTGATTTTCAGCTCCCCTTACTGAACCCTACCGTCCCCTCATGTAGCAAGGGCCGTCCCTACTGTCCGCTCCGGGGGGGTGTTTGATTTAGCCAGAGCTAATGGACCTATAAAAAGGCTAGAAGTTGTTCTTTGTTCTAGTCTAAGTGCAATCTTTCAGTCAGTAAGTAGTTTTTTAAAGAAATTAATACTTCTTATCAAAAGTATGCATTGAATTGATCAGGTAATTACAGAATCTAAAAGTTTTATATTTTAGGTCTGTCTTCTCTACTTGTATTCAAAGGCTCAGGTTTGATATCAGTTGAAGTCGAAAGGTGTGAGAACCCTTAGGCTTGTCATCAGTCGAAAGGTGTGAGAACCCTTAGGCTTGGCGAAAGACGAAAAAGGGAAAGGAAAAAAAAGGTTCACATTTAAAGCAGGCTACAGAAGCATGCACAATAATAAACCAACAAACAAGTTAAACAAAAAAGGAAACAAAAAGACACTAAATAGAAAAAAGAAAGGAAATGCAAAATACATTAAAACACAAATACAGCAATTAGAGTTTAAAACATGACTACAGCATGCTGGATAACAACAATTTTTTGGGGCGACTTGATGCTACTGGATGTATCATGTGAAAGCAGGGCAGGTGCCAGTAAGTCTAGCCACAGTGATTTAGGCTGCAGGGCGGCTGCTATGTGATACTCAGAATGGGACTGTATGCTTTGCATACTCACCACTGCCTCCTCACTCTCTCTCCGGGCCTCCTGCTTATCGTTAACATCAGGGGGCGATGTTGACAACCCTTGACCACTTCAGCCCAGGCCTGGACCTCTGCCCAGTCCCCTTCTCCCCCATGCTCCCTTACTGAATACCTACCCCCCCAGGTATCAGATACCAGACCCCTGTCCTCCTCTCTGCTCGGGGGGTGGTGATGTTAGCCAAGCTAATGGAGAGTGACATGTAAGGTTTGTGTCTAAGGTTCGGATTTGCTTGAGAAAATCAGGAACCCCTGGACGTCTGGGAAACTTACAAATTGGGTACGGGAGTGTGGAAAAAATGTTTCAGGTCTGTCAGCTTTTTTGTGGGACAAAGGCGGGTTTGATTAAAGTTCTAGTCGCTTGCTGACTGTTGAGTTGGATCTTTCAGGAAAGAAGGGCACACTTGAGCTTGAAGCTTTTAGGAATGAGGTAACTGGACTAAAACTGAACATATATACACACTAGCTAACTTTAAGGTCAGTAAGTATTTTTTTAAAGAAATTAATACTTTTATTCAGAAAGTATGCATTGAATTGATCAGTAAAGTTACAGTAAATACATTTATAAAGTTTAAGAAATATATTTCTATTTCAAATAAATGCTGTTCTTCTCTACTTTATCGAAATCCTCAAAATGTATCACAACTTCCATAAAACTAAGTGGCACAGCTGTTTTCAACATTGATCATTGACCAAATCAGCTTATTAGAATGATTTCTGAAGGATCATTGATCATGTGACACTGAAGACTGGAGTAATGGCTAATCAGCTTATTAGAATGATTTCTGAAGGATCATTGATCATGTGACACTGAAGACTGGAGTAATGGCTGGTACTCTATGGCAAGTGCTTTGATTGTTTCTGTTAATTCATGCTGTTTTTTTTTGTCAGGTAATGAAGATGTTGTTTGATTGTGGTGATGAGAGGATTGACGCTGAGCTCATTTCCTTCTGCATCAACCTGGCTGCCAACAAGAGGAATGCCCAGATCATGTGTGAAGGTGAGAACAGATACAAATGTGCAACCAAAGAACAGTGAAGTGCAGACTCAGTGCTTAATTTAATGTTGTTGTTTTTTCAAGGCAATGGCCTGAAGATGCTAATGAAGAGAGCACTGAAGCATAAAGATCCTCTGATGATGAAGATGATCCGAAATATATCTCAGCATGATGGACCTTCTAAAAATCTTTTCATCGTGAGTGTCAAATGTCAAAACAATGTGGTAATACTAATAATACCAAGTACTGGGCCATTCATATTCTTCAAACTTCCAGAATGGAAGTTTTATTGTAGAGATCTACTATGATGATGTTCATTGGTTTTTTAAACTAATAACGCATGTGATGTGTTTGAGGACTATGTTGGAGACTTAGCGGCTCAGATACATACCTAGCTCACACAGTTGAAAAAAGCACTATTTTTCTTGTTTAACAAATGGAAAACTGTAAAGCCCAAGGTGTCCCCGCAGGTGACACATCTTATTTATAAAGCGCTTAGAAATAAAGTGGCTTGACTTAACAACAGGGGATTGCTCCTCACATTATCACCGGTCCTGTGAAGCAAGGATGGAACACACCGACTTTGTCAGAGAAGAGGCCTTTGCAAGGTAGGTGCAATGAATTTAGGATGGGGGCAGCAGAGGAAGCCATGGTTTTTTTCACAGCTCTTTGTAAGCCGATACCTGAGAATACACTGAGATGCACAGGGAATTTGGGAGTCCTGAAAGTGTGTTCCGTCATTTTGTCCTATGTTTCAACATCGATCCCGGTTAACACAATAATAAATCGCCCTAGGTTCCCCTTGCTGATCCAGGAGCCCAACACAGCGGAACTTGCTCCTTTATTTAACCTTTTTATAATCACGTTTGTTTCATGAGACTGAGCACAAAACATCTTTCTTTAGCAACATAAAGAACCCAGTTATTTCAGATGAAGAGGCCTTCTTGGCTGCTCTGCTTGAAAAATACATTAATTTCTTGACCCCTATTGTGAATGTTCTGATTAGACAAAAAACAGTATTTGGACACTTAATCCTAATATTTTAAACTAAAATAAAATTATTTTAAAGCAGTAAAGCGTAAAACATTATTTTTTAGTAAAACATTGTCAGGGCCAACCAGGAAAAGTTAAATTCCCCCAAGAAGTATTTGGACACTTAATCCTCACAAAATGTTTAAAAGACATTGTATTAGTGTTAAGTGTTAAAATCAAATAGAATGTATTTATTTAGCTTTCATTAATACTTAAGGTTCGGGCAAACTTATGTAGTAGACAGGGAGAGCTGCTTATTGAACTACATCCTGTGGTACTCTGCTGGGACACCCTTGTGAACTTGAGGACTGACCTTCATAGAATAGGCACTGAATAAGTAGACCTTTGGTTATATGAGTAGAGGGGGGCAACAGATGGCTAACTATTAAGTCAGCTCTGATAAACGGTCTCTCATGTATTTGCTACCTGCAGATTTACACTTGATTTGATTATGCTGTTCAAAGTTTTGGGGTCAGTAAGTAGTGGTTTTTTTTTTTTTCCGTTATGGTGTTAAAGGGGACATTTAAAACCATGAATAAATCCAGCCTAGTTCCCCTGGTCATTAGCCAGGACCCAACACGTCTGGGAACGGCTCATTCAACCTGTCATATGGAAATACTTTTAGTTATACAATAGACCAACCATATTCTCATTTAGCACACTAAAGAACACTTTGTTTTTCAGATACGAAGACGCACCTTCTTGCGGCTCATTTGCTTGGAAATCATGGATTTCTCTATTTGTGAAGTTGAATTTGGAACGAAACCCGGGTGTTTAGGGTGAGCAAATTTAACAGAATTTTAAACTCCGGGTACCAGAAGAATAAAAGAGACTGGCAACACAGACACTTTCCTGTTTAGAGGTTTCCGGGTGTTTTTTTACAGGATCTCACCTCAGTTAAGATCACAGGATCTTAACTCTCAGGGTCCACTGGGGCCAGACATGGGGATCTTTTTTTAGCCTGTCCACCCTCAGATCTTCAGATTATCACCAAGTGCACTGTGTCTGTGATCCTTGTGTGTAAAGGGCCAACGGCTGTGATTCATAAGATAATAGAAGAAGGATAAACAATATCTACATCTCAATTGATTTGGTTTAGATTAAATGATTAGACAAATGATTCTAGATGGAAAAAAGGTTGGTTTGAGTCACTAGTTACATAATTATTTGCGGAAACCTGTGGAAATGTCATCTTTTCAGCTTTCCTGGAAAGGATGACAGCATCCCTTTGGGATGAATGATTCACTGCAAGAATGATTGTAACACAAACACACACTTTTAAAGGCCTGTCTCTTACCTGGAGACTGCCTTTTCGTTCCCATCAACCCTTTTGAACTTAGTTAGTTATAAGCTTCGGTTTCACCCAAACTCTTTTCAACACTTCCAGCCTCTCCTCCTCAAGCTTTTTAACAATGTCTGAAATTTCCCCAGACTGCATTGGTGTACCTCAGAGGTTAAAGACAGGCTTGCTGCCCAGAGAGGGTGGGTGTACTGGGAGTGAATGGGGTAGCGCGTGTAACCGATTGCTGGAAGTGATTTGGTCTAAAAACAACACAGCATTATGGGAGCTGGAAGGGGCAAAGCAAACAACCCATATTTTAAGAATACAGGCCAAAGTTGGATGGGTATTTATTTAGAGGCAGATCATACTAGTCCATTCCAGCTGATGTGACATGATCCCGTTGCCTTGAGGAATTAATATAATTCTCATGGTTTTAGAATCAAATTTTTAATTTGTGAACACTCCTGGTGTGAATAATATAATATAATATAATATAATATAAAATAAAATAACATAATACAAAACAATATAATATAATCAAAAACAAAAAAAAAAGCCTTAAGGGTTTAATATAATTTTATTGTTATTGAAATCTAATTTTTAATTTGTTAACACTCCTGGTGTGAATAATATAATATGAAATGATGTCATTACCCTGAAGGATGTAATATAATTTTATTGTAATATAATTTGTAATGTAATATAATTTTATTATAATTTTATTTAGTTGGTATGTCACTATGTAGGTTTGGAGCAGGTCTGTTTCAAGTCTACTGTAGGTAGATTGGTTTTGCAGAATCATAGCGCCATCTAGTGATGCTTATAACCTTCATCTAACCCATATACAAGTAATGTCCTAATAAAATACATTGACCTGATTTATGTTAGTTATTGTGATTGACTGATGTGACTGTCTCTCTTCCTCCAGTTCTTTGACAGACGGGTACGGACAGATAGGTGTGACTCCAGCGCGTCCTGCCACGGCTTACGGCTTCCGGCCTGATGAGCAGTTTTATTACGGTTACACGGCATCACGGTAGAAGAGTGTCAGGAAAGACCTAAAAGCTATGAAAACCAATTAAATGGATCTCAAAAAATGCTAGTTAGGTTTCTTTACTATTTCAAATGAAAGCCACACTACTGATTTTCTTCATCATCTATATCATTATCAGTAATGTGTGGATATCTATTCCATTCCATGTGAATCTCAGTCTGAATGTGTTTTAAGCTGAATGTTTCTCAATGAAGCTATGATTTGCAGCCTTCACTTTGAGCTAGATCAGGTGGTTTTAACATAATTTAGCCTATTGTGTATTGCTTGTCAACACTGAATAATCTAGTGGCACCACATCGCCTTTTCTGTGCAATATAACAAAAGTAGGATTTTATAGTAGGTGCATGCTGTTTCAGTGATGTAGGTGAGTTAATTTATGAGCGTTTAAAACACCATCTATTTATACATTAAAGCACATCTGTCCGTTTAATGCATGACGGTTGTTCAGATTTATGGTTTCTGGAAGCAAAATATTGTCATCCATAATAGGATTTCCTTCAGTTTTGCATATGTTTACATAAAGCGACTGATATAAGAGTCATTTTAATGATAGTGGTGTCCCTCTGTGGACTCACATATGAAATGACATATTTTGTTCAAATACATTTCATACATGATAACACAACACAGTGCCCATTGGGACAGTAATGTCACTTTACAGTCTTAATATCTTCACTACACACAAATTTTATTATACTAAACAACCAATCCTACAACACACCTTTTCATAATATAGTGCACCATTTAAAAAAAAACATGTATAAAGTATTTGTAGTACCAATTTTACAACACATCTTGGCTTTATATGGTGCATTGTTGACAACTTCATATGTATTTTGTAATGTGGCCTACTCAAGTGTTCTTCTGAAATAATACGTGTGTAAATAATATGTGTGTTTTAGTATTTATGAAACTCAATTTCATTGGTGCCTGGGAACTGTCTTACTGTTTTATATAATATGCCTTTTTGTTTAATGTGGTGCAGTATGAAATACATAAATTGATGTGCAAAAGCTTTCCTTGTTTATGTTATTTTGATAAAAATCTTTTGCATATATAGTTGGGTTTTAGCACAACAGAAACTCCACAGATGCTTCCCTTGTTTACTTTCACTTGATTGCAGTGAAATGCCATGCATCTCATTCATTCTCAGTCATTCACTCCCATCATTCAAGCATTCCTTAAAAGGGCAGTTCTGCATATTTAAAGATGCATTGATGGACTGTCTTATTGTTTATGTGGATCTTGTATAGGGAGCCAAATGCCTGGAGCAGAATCTGTAGTGATTGTCTCCATGTTCTTCTGTATGTACCTGCAGTGCACATGCGGCAAATGTACTTGTCACTCAACGTTTGTTCATAAAAACAAACGGCACCTCGCTTTAGATATGTCACAGAGCCAGATTCCATGGAAATCAAACCTGTCAGACTTGCGTTATGTCAGACTTGCGTTATGGCAGACTTTGACACAGCTTTGCATTTTAGGGAAATGTACAAGATTCTTATTGTTGAAACTTTCTTCATGTTGTGATTATATCATCTGAAGGTTGAAAACTACTTTGCCGAAATTGTAACAAGGGCATGTTTCTTACTGAAGGATTCCTCATAAAGATTCACCAAGGTTACTCATTTCTAACCCGATCTCATGAAAGTGTGTATAAATAGTACGCCAAATAAAATGAAAACTTGTGGTATTGATATGCAAAAATGGACTTTGGTGTGCATATGCTATGCAATGGGTAGGTTTAGGGTTATGGGGTAGATGTGTATCATATATACACGAAAACTGCGTATCATATGCACGCCAAAGTCCATTTTTCCATGTCAATACCACAAGTTTTCTTTTTTATTTGGCGTACTATTTATACACATTTTCATGAGACTGGGCTCTCATTTCCAAACTCAATATTTATGCTATAGTTTAGATTTCATATATTATTCAAATGCTAACATAGCAATTCATTTGTACATATTAGCTTAAAATAATATTGAAATACGATTATCTATATTACATTCATTTTATTAAAATAATCCTCTTTATATAGAGAAACATTTAATTCTCTTTAACTACTTTCATACAACACAGTATATATATACATATATATATACATATATATATACTACCTTTGAAAAGTTTGGTGTTGGTAAGATTTTTTTTATGTTTAAAAAATATATATATTCTGAAATATTATTAGTGTTGAAAATAATGGTTTTCTATTTTAATATATTTTAAAATGTTATTGTACATGTGTTCTGCATATTATTATAGAGGAAAATGTGATACTTTTTTTAAAGATATTTTGATGAATAAAAAGTTGAAAAGAACAGCATGTATTCAAAATATAATTTTTTGTAACATTATTACTGTTCTTAGTGTCACTTTTCATCAATATAACACTTCCATACTGAATAAAAGTATTCATTAAAAAAAAAAAATCTTGCTGACCCCAAACTTTTGAATGGTGCTGTATATAGACATATATATCTACAGTAAACTATAATTACCTTCTGCACAATGATGAAGTCAACTCCAAAAATGTACAATTTGTGTCCTCACACAGAAAATGGAGGGGTGAACAAGTTTTGAATCCTGACCCGACATAATTATTGAAGCTTAAACTACAGCATCTTGTTCCTCGAACGTTTGAACTTGAACTTTTTCTCCGTTTTCTTTGGAAGGCTGAACCACATCCTCTATTTCAATAACCTCCACTACAAGGTCCCGGATCTCCTTCACACAGTCCAGGGGCCTGGTTTCATCCTCTATGTTTGGTGAAGACTGGGATTCTGAGGATTTTTCTGAAAGGTCCATGATATGTTTGCCTGTGAACTCTTTGTAGATATCTCCAACTTTTGGATCTTCAGTAGATAAACAAACTGATATCGGATATGTGCTTTCATCACGTGTTGGTGAATTAATCTGGGCTTGATCATTTGACGTCTTAATTGTTTCATTCCTGTGATCCTCAGTTTCAGCAGACTCATCATCAGAACCAGAGGTTTTCATATAGATTGGGTTGATTACTACTGTGGGTTTATTAACAAAGTCTGAAGAAGTTGCATCACCACCTTTTGGTGAATCACAAGTACCAGCACTTTCTACAGCTTCTGTTTCCTTTATTAAAGGGGTGGAACAGACCGAAGCTTCCAGGGCGTTTGTGGTGAGGTCTGGTTTAGTCTCAGCTGATGTATTCGAGGTTGATGTTTCAGCAGTGAAAAATACGTCATCACTGCTCTCCTCTAAGAGAGTCTTTTCTCCTTCATCGATTTTTTCCATGATAGTCAGAGCTTGACCCATTGCACTATTTTCTGACATGTGAACAGTCATGGATTTGTCTGCTGTCAGGCCATTTCCCAGCAGCGGGGAGGGCGGCAGGGGCGTGCGCAGGCTTGGGGATGTGTTTAAGCGTGCTGGGCTGCTGGGTGCAGATCCTGGGGGTGTGAAGGATAAGCTGGACACACTGAAATTGTACCTGCTCTCTGTGAACAGGTTGAATTTCTTCTTGCTGGCTGCCTCCTTGACCACTGCCAATCAGAAGCACAAATAAGATTTGAGAAAATTATAATAAAATATAATAATTTCTTGTTCAGTAGCATTTACATATATATATATATATATATATATATATGCATATAAATATATATATATATATATATATATATTCTTAAAAATATATATATTTTCTAAACTACGATACTCAACTAAGATTCATTTGAGGTCTGTATAATTTTTTATAAATACATTTTTTAAAGTCTTATGCTTATCTAGGCTGCATTTATTTGATCAAAATGTTGAAATACCATTACAATTTAAAATACATGTAACTGTTTTCTGTTTGAACATTTCTTGAATTTTCAGCAGCCATGTTGGAAACAGTTATAAAATATTTTGCTGCCACTGTATATGAATGTGCTAACATCATACATGTGCTAAAAATGCATGGATTTAGTTTTATTACTTTAATCTAGTGCTTTATGCTTACTAATGATCCTAATATCAGTAACGTTTTTGTAAAGGCAGTGTGTGGAGGCCTTTCTGTGATCATGTGACATACCCATGCTGACGTCTTTTTCCAGTATCTGCTGGATTATGTCCTCGTACACGTTTTCCACATTGATGAAGTTTGAATAATCAGCAAATATGTACTGCTCAAATTTAGGTAGCTCCTAAAAGTGCATTTTGAGAAAAGACTATTAGAAGATATAAACCAATTATGGTTTACATATTTAAGCTTTCATTGATTGTATTTACACAGTTGATGTCTGTAATTGATCTCAAATGTACCTCTTTGAAGGATGGGGCCAGATGCTTCTTGATGCTGGGTAGAGTGATGTTGATCAAAGCCTCCTGCAAGATCCTCTTCCTCACTGTGCTGCTGTCATAGTCAAATTGCTGTAGGACAAAGACAAATTAAATTAAGCAATCTGACACAACCATCCGTGCTTATAAATGAAAATGATATGCTTACCTTCAGAACCCTATTTGAAGCCTTTTGCATAGCCATCGAAAGGCTGACCGATGGATCCTCCAGAGCCTTTCGCACGAGCAGCTCAAAAGTGTACTCTATATTTTCCATCAGCTGAAACGATCAAACAGACATGTTTTGGATCAGAATCAGTCACAGAAAGTTAGAAAAGGGTTGGCTACTTGGTTTTGCAGTTTTGGGTACCTGTTTTAGGTCTATCTGTGTGCTGTCCACTAGACCTTTAATGCAATAGTTGAAGGGTTGCTGTAGCTCTTGGACGTGATCTGCCAGTCCATTCACTTTCTCATAACAGCTCTGTAAATTAGCCTTACTCATCTTAAACAGAGCTCAGTGAGAGAGAAAGAGAAGCAGATATATTGTATCACATCATTTACTGTACAGGTTAGCATTAATATTTAAAAAATAAAAAATAATTCTAAATAATTTGGCTTCAGAAAAATTTAGTGCAAGTCATATGGACTTTTTATGGTGATTAATTGTAAATTTGTTAGTTTTTCTCACCTGTCGGAGTTCCTCCCTCTGCTCAGGGTCCTGGAAGTCCTGACACAGCTGCTCCATCATGCTCTCACTTAAGTCCCGGGCCTCTATGAAGCCCAGGCTGATGGGCCCCATCACTTCTTCCAAGATGGCTGGCAGGTACGGCTGCACCTGCTCTGTGCAGTATTTTGTTGCTGGCTCAGTTACCATGGCTAACCAGATGGGGAGAGAAAAAAATAAAGTGTGTATATATATATATATATATATATACGCTAAATTTTACAATAACAACCTCTTCTTCTATGATGGCCATTCAAAAGAATTTTTAATTTTGTAAGATATTTCTAAATATTTATTTCAAACACTACTGTTCAAAAGTTTGGGGTCGGTAAGATGTTATTGAAAGAAGTTTCTTATGCTCACCAAGGATTCAGTTATTTGATTAAAATTACCATAAAATGGCAATATTGGAAAATATTATTACAATTCAAAATTAATGTTTTCTATTTTAATATATTCTAACTCTAGTCTAACTCTAGTGTCACATGATTTTTCAGAAATCATTATAATATGCTAAATTGGGGCTGAAGAAACTTGTCTTATCTTGTAAATAGTAAAAACAGTTGTGCTGCTTAATATTTTTGTAGAAACGGTGATCTTTTTTCCCCCCCAGGATTCTTTTAAAAAATAGAAAATAAAAAAAAAAAAACATCACTTTCTAAAAAAAATAAACCTTTTAAAACAATAATAAATTTCTCTTTAAGCTCACTTTTATTGCACCCTTGCTGAATAAATGTATTAATTTCTTACACAAAAAAAATCTTTTTGACCCCAAACTTTTGAAAGGAAATGTAATTTGTATTATAGTAGATTTTTGGCCAGTGAGAGATTGTGTGTGTGTGTGTGTGTGTGTGTGTGTGTGTGTGTGTGTGTATATATATATATTAAGGTGTCATGACATGGTTTTTTTTATTTTATTATTATGGTCCCCTAGGTGCAATTATAGTATTACTATAGTTTTTTTTTTTTTAAAAACTTTTAAAATGTAGTGAATTATGACATTTTCCCACCCTGTTTCTCATCCTTTGATTCAAACAGTCTGTTTTTGGCTTGTTTCCCCTTTAAGAGTTCAGTGTTAAATTGTGCTGTTATGATTGGCTAACGACAGTGCCTATGGATCAATATTAACACCCCCAGCCAGAACATTTGTGGATTGAGCGTAACTGTTTAGTAGCGGGTGATGCATTCGAAGCGATGGCTCTTGCAATGATAAAAACCTTACATGTTTGAGACATCTGCGTGGCATTGTAATTTTCCTGTACACAGACCCACTTGCTGTCCGTCTACTGAACACTTGTGAGGCGCGCGGCGCGACAATGATACGAAATGAGCGTAGTTGTCTTGTGCTGGAGGCGGTCATATGCAAATAGTTGGAACGTCACTTCGCACCGTGACGTCACTTCTTACCGTGGATCCAGAACGAGCTGTATTTAGAGCTTGATTAAATAAATGGCTCGTTTAAAATGGGGAGGACGTCTTAAGCTATGAAACTTGCAGGAGGTTTTAATGGGTACAAAGACCTCTTATATTCCAAAAGATCAAGGCAAATTTGGTTTCTCATTTCATGACCCCTTTAAAAGCTTCTCAAAAGCAAGAAATGGGCTTATTTTTCATGTACCTCTGAGTTTGCCCTCCAGGAAAGCTCTTGAGCTGGTGATCTGGTCCATATCAGAGCGCATGATCACCTCCTGCTGTTTCACCATCTCTTGGCACTCCTGCTTCAGTGTGGATATCCTCTCCAGCAGATGCTCTTGCAACAGGAAATAAGCAGCTTCAACCGTCTATAAGACAAATGGCTGGGTTCAAGGATCATTCATTAATAACATAAATCATTCATAAGTGTTCTATTAATCATTCTTTGTCAGTAATCACAGCTATGGAATGTAAAGTGTTTCTAGTACGTTTCTGGTTTGTTCCACCCTTGAGGAAACACCATAGGGACATTTCTGTCCTACCTGTCCTAAAGCTATGTGGGTGTGGGGCATCCTACATATACGTCAGCATCACACCCCTGTTTCAAGTATCAAGGGCAGGTTCTGGAGAAACCCAATGACATAATAGGACTTTATCTATACAATAAATTCAGTAGAAGATCTAAATAGGAAAGAAACACACCGCAAACCACACTCTCCTCTTGTCTGCCCTCTTGCTCTTCAAACATGGCTGCAATTCTTTCTCTAGATAGGGCATCAAGTCTTCCATGAACAGATTAGCAAGAACCTAAACACACACACAAGTACAGATTCAGAAATACTACACATACATGTAGCTGAACAAACATTGAGAGCAAACCCTTAAGTGCTAAACCCCAAATGGCACAGTTTATGTAACCTTAAACCACAGACTAGACTGAATTGAACAATCAACTGATATGATGTTTACCTAAAACCACAAATCAATCACTAACCTGCCTTCAGTCATTACTCAAACACAATCCAAATAAAAGAATTTAAATGAATAGAAAATGTGGCGACAGGCAACAATACTATATCATATTGACTGTTATAATATATAATATATAGTAATTCAAAACCGTTCAAATAAACAAAAAATAAGCAAAAACTCCCACTGTGTGTGTTAATGTTTGTCAAACACTTAATTCAATAATATTGATTAATGATATGCTGTGAATTAACACAAATTACCAACATATTCAAAAGCAATTAATTAATCCATATGATCCATTTTTTTTAACTATGTACAGTATGTACCACAGAAAATATTCCAGTGTTTTACTGTGAGCTTCAGGACACTTCATGGCACATGATGTACTACCAGCAAGTTATTTAATATGAGATCCACTGACATATGTGATGTATTGATAGTTCATGGTCACGTTGACTGTAATAGGTGAAACTCTGGAGTGAGACTATCTGTATGCAGCATTACTCAGATTCCACACAGTGCTCAGCCCTGATGTAACAGTGTGTGAGTTTTGGAGAGCAAGTACAGATATCACATGTGGAAGTGTATAATACAACTTGAAAAAATTTAGGTGTGGTTTTTATACCCAAATCTCCCATTTAGTGAGGAAAACATTTCTTTTGGACAACTCTTTTGGACAAAAACCCAGTTATACCAAATATGTACAAAGACAGAGAGAATGAGCCTCGATTTGTTTTAGCACAGTGTTCTACATTTCAACAGCTAGAACATTACGTCATACTAGATCAACAAAAGGTGATGGCTATGTTGTTTATTGTATAGAACATTATTGGGGTTTTCTGACAACATGCTGTAAATGTGAACCAGCACATGATGTGAAAGGACACCTACCCGCACATCACTGCCTACGAGCATATCCCATGATTCATACTGGCCTTTCTTCTGCCCATAGAGCTGAATGGCTTTGAGAAAAGCCTTAACCTCGCACGTCGTCTTCTTGAGAAAATCTGTTGAATGGACCAAATATAATATATTTCTTCACACTACAGCTTTCACTGGGTTACACCTTCCTACTGTGGTTCATTTATAGTGAAAGTGATACCTTTGTTCTGGTGGCGAACACAGTCAGATAAGATGGAGATGAATTCAACTTGAGAGTTCTCATCTTGGAAACAGAAATAGAAATCCCGGCGGTATGGAAGTCTAAGATAAACTGGGAACTGCCCTGGCATGCCCACCACAGGAGGTGCAAAATCTTCCTGGACATCTGCGTCACAACACAGCCACATTTTACTACCATTTTTGTGTTTATGCACTATTATCCATTCATAAAAAAAAAATGTAATTCAATCAGTAATTAATGAAATTTATATTAAAATTAATATTCAGTAATATTATCCATTCATCTGCAGTGACACTATTGGATGAGAAAAAAATACAAATTAAGTAAAATTTAAATTAAGTTAAAATAACGAAAATACATTATTTTTTAGTCCTACAGAGCAGGCCAAATGCACTCAGCTGGAGTTGTATTAATTTTGTGGCTGAATAAGTCTGTAAAATTAGCTCACGTAAAATATATACTTGCACTCTAATTGTACTCACTGTTAGTGCAAGGGCAGCACTGGTCAATCATTTCCATGTATTTCTCTTCTGTAGTCAGAATGGTGCCCCCTGTAGGTATCAGTCTGTGTAGTGGAGCCGACCCTTTTAAAAAGGTCTGCAGGAAAGCAGGTAAGAGATGATGGGGTAAATCATGTTATCATTACCTCAGTCAGCAGAAGCTCATTTTTAGATGGTGGAAGATGGCTTATACCTTGTAGCTCTCGTAGCACTCCAGGATGTAAGTGGCACGGATTACTATATATCTAACCTTCCACCTCCTGCTGTCATCAAAGCAATGCACATTCTCTTCATACAGCACCTTTCCAGGTTCTGGAGAGGCCTGGGTGAATAAAAATAATGAGTCAGTCTCAAGAAGAAGAAATGGTCATTAAGTTAATGATATATATGTCATTGTATGGAGTTTATCCATACATGGGATCTGCTTCCTACCCGTTGTTTGAGAAACTGTGTGTGCTCCTCTTTGCGTTGCTCAAATTCATCTCGGATCTGGGACAGGTAAGCCAGAGAATATTGTTTCCTATAAATCGGTGCAAACTCCTTAATTTTCTCGTCCACTTGCCCTGCAAGGCAACACAATCCAGAGATCATTACACTATTAAAAGATACTTGCTTAGCAAGAACTCAACTTTGACTTTGCCATAATTTACAGATTTTAACCTATTATTTTTAAACCTATTTTAAAGGGAGAGGGGACATGCATAACACATGTAATTCATGAGGCATGGTGTGTGAATAATCTCCAGGCAATGCAAGGTATCACTATTATTATTACAATATCACTATATAATCTTAATTCTAAAATGGATATTTCCAGTTCTGGGTGCTGACTGGTCAATACAGCGAATATATAGTGGTTATATAACATACATTTTTTGATATCACAAAAATAATACTTATTCACTTTAAACTATTGATGCTTCTTGTAAAGAATATTTGTGCCTTTAATATTTTATTTAGGAATAAGGCACAGCAGAAGGCTGCATGTTCTGAGTAACATTCTGACTGTTTGCAATACAGCACAACCTCTGCTTATAACGGTTTATACGAGTGAGAATCTTTTCTATCAACAACAACAACAATATATATATATATATATATATATATATATATATATATATATATATATATATATATATATATATATATATATATATATATATATATATATATATAATATATATATATATATATATATATATATATCATATATATATATATATATTAAAAGCATATATGTCTTGATGCAAACATTTTGTAATGTTAATAATACAGTATGTGTAATTAATTGTTTCCCCTGATACTGAACTTTTATATTTAACACCCAAACCAGAATGCCCACTCTGAGAGGGTGTTCCTACTTTCTTAAATTCCTTGTATCATTTTTTTATACGTTTTCAGATTCTTGCATTACGTAACATGCAACTAAATTTAGATGAAAGCTGAGAGCTACGGCATTCACTTACAACATATTTCACAATGGATTGAAAGTACTGTAATGAGCTGCTCTTTTATCATATTCCCTCTCTCTCTCTGCAGTGTACTGTGTCTCTTCATGCAGTCTTCTTTGAACTATTGTTTTATTTTTAAAAGAGATTAATTGTATTGAAAGGAACTGTGGTTTGAGATTTCTTGAATTCTTGAGCTCTGACGTGTAACATACTTGGCCTATCATAGACATTATGAAACGGCATGACCTGCAAAGCCAGTTCTGTGTGAACATAACTTAACACAGACATCATTACACTTCTACAAGAGTACAAGGGTGACGGGAATGTTCGTGAACTCCTGTACATGTGTTTGTTAGAAGAGTTTTTTTTACATCCTTGACTATGTGCAGCTGTTGACTACACACTCTCTTTTCACCTTAAGTGTGAAAGCACAGCACTTGAGTTTACTGTCGGCTCATTCACAGGAAGTGGTCACATTTGTGTCCCATTTGTATTTTCGTAACATAATTAACAGGATACTTAACATAAAGTCACGTAATTTGATTGATTTAACTCTGTTTGGTGTGATGGAAAATTAATATTAGAAAAATCCAATTTTACCAAAAATGTCCTTTTCATTGAAACAAATCATTTCAGGGAGTGTAAGGTAAACGGTATTATTTTATTAATTTCCAAAAAAAATGCAGAATCTTTCTTTGACACTCCACACACTGATAGGACTTCCATGTAACCTAATATTTGAGGGAGTGATAAGTAATACAATTCTCCACACTTAGAGTCTTAATCAGATATTCATTATGGTTTTACTTACATAACCTAAAAAGAATTCTGTATATGTTTGTGGAACTAAAACAGACTGTAAAAAGTGTGGTGTTGTCCAAAATAATTGCTAATTAAGTCTATTGTTGGCTGTTTCTGCACCAAATTTTTAATGTAATATAGGTTCATATAGATAGTACTAACAATACTGTTATCAATCCATGTGGAACAAAGTTCAGTTTCTTGGAAATGTACGGACTGGCAAAATATAAACACAAGCTTAAATGCTCTATAAATTGCTTTCAAAGTGTATGTCAAATGTATGCATATATATAAATACAAATTATTATTAAACTTACTGTGATGGGACTGAAATATTGTCTTTTACATTAGTATATACACATCAAAATAAGTGCTTTGCAAGTCTGTAACCACTTATTCAGGATTTGCATTGAACCGAAAAATATCTGGCTGATTAACTGAAATGTAGTTTTAAAATGCATTTTAACAACATCCTCAGTACTGTAATGCTCTTTTGGCATGTTTTGTCAGCTGACAGATCTAAGGTGTTTTTCCATTTGAGCAAATAGCAGAGCTGCTTTTAATCCTTTACACTGTCTGACACACACACACACACACACACACACACCAAAACCTCCACCCATATAGTTTACAATGGCCAGAAGAAGAAAACAAACTGGTTTCTGCCTCTCACTTTTCAGCCATGCAGACTGCAGTTATCTGATTGACACTAAAGATAGTCATTGTCCAATGAGGCATTTACAAGTCCAAATTCAGCATTATTTTTTTTTTCTAACACTGAGAGGCCATGCAATTTAGGACAATAGATTCTGCCCATATCATTGCAGTATAGAGAAAAGTTTTGAATACCCTATTATTATTATTATTAGCCATTTAGAAGCATCAGAAAATAAAACATCAGTGTACAAACATCTTTTACTGCTATTTCCACACTAAAACTATTTTAAAGGAATTCCCAAAACCACTTAGTGAGCACATGAAGTTCCTACAACACATACCTTTTATGTAGTTGGATTTATTTTCATCCAGTAAACTGGATGATGCTCCCATACTGCTCTGCTTCAGGTGAGCTCTCCTCTGCTCTGACGAAGATGATTCTGTGTCACTGTATTCACTACTGAGGGAGAATCTGAAAGCAGGTGTTATATTTCAGGATGGTGGGAGGGGCATGAAAGAAAAAGTCACACCGGGACATTCAAGGGTTGCCTTTTAAAACCTATACCCGGTCTATACCCGGAATTCTGTCTAGTCTAGGGAGCTCACTAAGTTTTAACACACTTCCTTTGATTTCATGGAAATAACATGCTATGTGATATGTGCTTTATACATCAGTGTTCTCTGTGAATATGCAAGAGCATTGGGGCTGTGTGAAATGATCAGGTTATCATTAAGTTGTCATCCAAGGTACTTCAAAGAAAAACCATGATATGTTTTGTTTTGTGAAATACAATACACCTTTGACATAATAGACAGACTTGGTAACATACCAGTTAGTAAATTTTAGTGCATTTCAGGAAGGTCACGACATCGTACTATGTAAATGAAACTGGTGTGGCACTAATTTATGTGAAGACTTTTCACAGGACAATAAATTCAACCTGTGGACAAACCCAAGTCCTTTTTTCACCCTGAATATATATATATATATACATACATTTTACCATTACTATGACTTAGTAACTATGAAAATGATAAGATAATGTACTTTTTTCAGTCACATTTAAAATATACTACACAGTGAATGAAAAACTCAAAGGAGTGCATTTCTTAATTACTATGACTTAGTAACTATGAAAATGATAAGATAATGTACAATAATGTACAATCCAAAAAGTGCATTCATTAATAGTCTTAAATGTATGCTCAATTTTTTTGTTGTAAAATGTGGCCTGGAAATGTTTGTTGTTGTTATTGTTTGTGATTCACTAAAACAATGTTCTCAATGTCAATCTTCTCAAATTATAAGAACAATATATGATGTGAAATGTTTTATTGACTTTACAGCAATCAGGCAAAATACTGACGCGGACATGAAGTGGATCAGGTAAAAAAAATCAGATCAGGTAAGATCATTATAATCCTTTTAAAGGGTATTTATAAATCATTTCAGAGATTAAAAATGTACAAACCAAAGAATAACAGTCAATACTGCATCACTGTTAGCATAGAATGATTAATAAAATACTGTATGCCTGTAATGGGTCAACGCCTCAGTGCAGTCCACAAAAAACATCAGCCAAACTGGAACCACCCCTTTTCTTTCAGATGAAACTCTTTTTTCTTATCCAAAAAACAAAACAAGACTTTGGAAATAAACTTTCTAAATTAAATAGGAAAATTCATCAATAAAATCAGCCAAAGAAAAAAGCAGGCTCTCAAATGCATGTCCACATAGGCAAAATTAAAATGCTGCTTGGTTTCATGAATATCTGAAATCAGAGAGTTTGACGTCGCTCTGAGCTGACAGCGCTGCTCTGAGGGGTGGACGAGTATGTAGGCACGCTGTATTTTGTAAGCACTTCCTTAAACTGTGCCAGGGTGGCGTCAGTCCGCACCCCTGTTGGGTCAAAGTGTGTGCGGCTGACTCTGAACCCGGCCTCCGTGAGATACTGCAGGAACTTATTGAGCCTGAGGAACAGAGCTTAGTGTCAGATCCTGCATGCATTATGACATTTGTATATGACACTGTACAGCAATATATGAGTGTATAGAGAGGTTTGCGCTGACTAACTTGGGCATGTTCATGCCGCGGATGCTGTGCCGATGGATGCTGTAGTAGAACGCTGGATGCTCCAAAGATGTATCCGCTTTGATTTTCTTCAGCACATTCCCAGAGTCCTCCCCTGTGGTCTTTCTTTTCGCTAGAACAAAAAAGTATAAGATGTACAATATTTTCTATATAATCTATTCACTACATTTTTTTATTCTACCATAAAGTCCACTTAAAGGCATAGGTTACCCAAGCACGTTTAAGCTTCCTTTTACCATATTTGATGAGCTCTATATATATGTGTACTGACCAGTGTTTATCTGTGCTCCTCATATGATCATGTCTCTACAGAAGACTTGGATTACTTTTATGCTCTCCTTGTGAAATTGTTGATGCTTTGAAATTTTTGGTGTAATGGCATTGCAATGGAGGGACAGATATCTGTTAGGTTTCATTAAAAAAAAATAACTTCATTTGTGTTTCAAAGGTAAATGTAAGGCTTATGGGTTTGGAACAACATGAGGGTGAGTAAATGATGACAGATGTTTAATTTTTGGATGAATATCCCTTTTTTAATCTTGGATAAATAGGAACAGTTAAATCCCTAAGAGTAGGGAGGAGAACAGCAGATCAAAAAAAAAAAAAAAAAAAACGTTGATAAAGCAACAAATACCTGATTGGTCAGATGTATCTGCTTCTTCAACCTTCTGTAAAGTTTTTATGACCACACCACACTCCACTAGAGACAAAGATGTGTCAAAATTAACTGAATAATATTACATTACATTAATATTACATTCAAGTCAATGCCCCGAATTAAAAAAAACTGATTCATCATCTCCAGTTGTACTGAATATTAAGTGACAGACAAAATCTTGCACACCCAAACACACCTTGGTTGGAGAGGGCAGAGTATCCCAGGACAGGGAAAGGCTTGAGAGTGGTGCAGTCAGCTTCACAGATGAGAGTCTTCACCAGAGGCTGGATGTCTTCCATATTGTGCTGCACTGCCGCCACCAACATCCTCCTCAGAAATCCAGTGTTAAACAAAGGACCAGCCCTGATGGATGAAACAACGAAGACAAAGGGGGAAAAGGAAGAAAATTTAAGCGTGATTAATGAAGGAATTACGCATTAACAAGTGTTTTTAAGAACAAAAAGGAAAATGTAAGAATGACTTCATCTCACCAAAGTGGTCCAAGCTCGATTGCAGTTTTTCCTGGCATGCTCCCATGGCACTGGCAAGGCAGCTGTCTGTACAGGTTTTCTGTTAATACCATAAATAGAAATGTGATTATTTATGCATTCTTTGGGAATCAAACCCATGACCTTGCCATTACTGGCTCAACTGTTTGGGCTATAAGAAAGTTATCAGGATGCAGCTATTTGTTTGTCTAAATGCCTTGTCACCTTCCACCATGCTTCCTGGCTTGAGGAACACCCTTTCTTCACACCACTGGCAGTGCAACAGCTGCCGCAGTTTCTTAGCAGACTCATCTGCCTGGGTGGGCCCTCTGAGAACTCGCACCACCACGAGAACAAAGTGCTCAAGAGCCACGGCCAATAGCACCTCAATCCCCTTGTTGCAGCGTGCAGCAGCCCTGCAAGTACACACATTAAAAAGACACTGTCAAATAAACTAAATTTGTGTTTGGTGATTCATTTGAGAAAGACCTGCCCACCTGGCCACTGATGCCAATACCATACGTGCTGCGAGCTCCCTGTAATACTCCGTTCGGACAATCTGGCAGCCGTAATGGCGAAGCGTCACATTCAGGGATTTGGAGTAAAGCGAACCAGTGTCTGTCGACGTCACAGAGACTATGCCCAAGTTCCGAACATTGCGAAAAGCAGCATCCAGATAGTTCACAGACGTTCCAAATGGGTCGAGGTGTCTGATTTAAAGACAATTATGTGGTGAGACAAGATATTTGCAATAAATAATCATGGGTACAATGTTTTTAGTCATTATTTTTCAGTCTTACATGTAGTCAAAGGGTCTCAGGTGCATGATGACATTGGCGTCCATCTTCACCACCTCTACCAAAGCAATGGGGGAGTCTGCGTCTCCCGCTCCATCTAGCTGCCGGCCCGTACGATTCCCCTCTACTCGGATGTGGTTCAGATGACAATTCTCCTTGATCATCTTAACGCAAGCTTCGTTTATGTCATTTATAGTAACCTTAACAGAGTTACGCAAATGCTTTGCCCACTGCAAACCCATGATACCTACAAAAGGGATCAATATGTTATGCAAATATGCTGTGTTATACTTAATTTTTTCTCAGATAATTAAGAGCAAAACCACCTGAGCAGTGATATTATCATCATAAGCTATTAGATTATCTTTCTGTACAGTAGATTTCCTACCAGTGGCTCCAAAGGCATCGAGGCATTCGAGTGGATTCCTCTCCTCAGCAAGAACAGCGAGAGAGCAGAACACCAGCTGCCTACAAAAATTACATAGAGATAATATGTATTTATTTATATATTTGCCATTTTTTACTTTACTATAAGATTCTTCAACAGAATGTCCATGAACCATAGAACCAAATAATTTTTTTCTAAATTGTATATTTTTAATAAAAAAAATTATACAATAATAAATATTATTTAATTTATAAAATAAGTATTAAATTATTATTAGCATTAAAATATTTTTCAACCAAAGTTACATTTAAGACGCTAAAGAACAAATAAATATTTAATGTTGGAAGGACAATGTACACAATGAAAAAAATGTACACAGAAAAAAGGAACAAAATTTTTTCAAACCTGTTTGTCTTCATCTTGCGGCTAAAGTAGGTGTCTGTCTTCTGGGGAGTGGTGTGGTTGGGCAGGAGCTGGACATTGGTGCCCAACTCTTTCATAATCTCATAGGCCTGTCCACCTGGGACTGAGAAAATCAAAATGTTATCAAAATGATTTCCAATTAATGCAGCTAAATTTGTATGCACATATTGTAATGAATAGAAGTGTTTTATTGCTACAGATGCCTCTTGTGAGACTGCAAACCAAAGCATAATCATAAACAACCACAAGGGGATCTTCTACAGAATGTTACTTCAGAAGACATTCATCCAGCAAATGTGTGAGTGCTTTATGGTTTAGGTTAGATCTGACTATTCTTACCCTACCTGAATACACAAGGTTTAAATGCAAGATAAATGACACACCATTAAAAAACAAACTTGAATGGAACCATTTAAATTATTCCACATCAGTAAACTGGTATCTAGTTCAGGCAGTCCTCCTTGAATGGCAAGTCTGGCACTCTGTCAACATCAACAGAGTAAAGGCTCACCAGGGTCTTCAAAGGGGACATCCGAGCTGCCTGAATAACTGGCCTCCGTCTCACCCTTGTTGATGTGGCGTTTGAGATGACTGATCATGTCTGTCTTGCGAGCAATAGTGACAGAGCACACAACACAGTGGTAGTGAGCCACCAGTCTGCCTTGAGTCTGGAGATGAGATAAAAACATACATTAATATCATACATTCCAGAGGATCTCTTTTCTGATTGACAGGCACAGATAAAAGTTTTTCGATCCATCTATACTTCCAAGTATTTTTTAGAGCAACCAAGTTAAGTAAAAAAGTTTGGAAATTAATCAAAAGAGATATTGTAAGTTTTCACATAAAGTTATAAAAGATTTCTTTTCCACATAAATGCTGTTCATGTGAACTTTCTATTCACATAATCATAGTTTCCACAAAAACATTAAGCAGCACAACATTGATAATAATAACAAATGATTCTAGAACACCAAATCAGCATATTAGAATGATTTCTGAAGGATCATGTGACTCTAAAGTCTGGAGTAATGGCTGCTGAAAATTCAGCTTTGGTGTCATAGAAATGAATTACTATTTAAAATATATGAAAATAGAAAGCAGTTATTTCACAATATTATATTTCACATATATTTTTTTTATCAAATAAATGCAGCCTTGATGAACTTAAGAGCATTATAGACTTTAAAAGCATTAAAAAAAATCTTACTGACCCCAAACTTCTGTGTGTGTGTGTGTGTATAATAGTGAGCTTCTATCATTGTAAATGAACAGGTGAGTCTCTTTAAGAATCACAATTATGTATTCTAAATAAGGCATCTCTACCATCACTTTTTTACATTTACATTTGGTCTCAATATAGTAATCAATAATATGGCCATGTCAATATATTTTCAGCACAGGAATGTGTATGGAAAGAAAAAAACAACATAACCCTGATCTTACCTGGTCAGAGCCTAGACTGGACTTGAGTTGTCGGCAAGGTAGATGACAGATGCACATCCTTTGGCCTGGAGGAGAGGAGTCAAAGTTCATTTCCCCAAGCAAAATTTTCACACATGTATTAGCTGATACCTGAGGTGCCAGCTTTCAAATGCTTGTTGGAAAAAACAATTACAGAGGTGCCAAAGGGAACCTAAAAACTATTTACCTTCAAATTCCACATAAACTTTCCAGTGCAGGTTCTGCAGATGTCGTCTGAGCTTGTGACTGTAACAGGCCTTGAATTTCTCTTCTGGACACAAAGGACAAGACTTCCTCCCAGCTGTCGAAATCAATCATATTTGTTAGCTTCCCATCCAAGTGGTCTGCTGGTTGTGTTAATAAACAGACAGAACAAACAGATACTCTGGTTTCTGTACCTCCATTTAAATCCACAAGCCCTTCGAGCCCCTCCAGTGTAGTTTGGATAGACGCATGTCTCTCTGAAACAGAGACAGACAATTTTTTAAAAGATTTAACAATACTCAAGGACATCATACCTGGGGAGTGTAATAATTATCATAGGGTGTCAAAAATACTGTTGAATATTTACCAGACACAATAATGGAGGATGTTTGTCCATTTTTGTCCTCTATTTTCAGTGGATTAGTTGAGGCTTCGCAAATAGGCATTTGCTCACATGCCTCAGATTCAGCAAGCATCTTCTTACTATCACTCTCAGTATCTGTCGAGACAAACAGCAAATTCACACTTCAGCAAAATACTGGAGCAAACTTAAAGACAAGAAAGTGTTCCTTTTGCATTAAAAAAAAATCAATTATCAATTACAAATATTTATAAATATTTATATTCATAAATATTTAACCATTAAAAATATTATGTTTCACTTTTGCTAAAAAAAATTTAAATAAAAAAAATAAAACAGATTCCAACTTTTCTTTTTGTTTTATGAATGTCACATTAAAATTGCCTTGGTATCACATCTTAATTTTTTTTACATTGTACATTTTATTATTTCACCCTTTTCACAGATCAAGACTTTCAATGTTAAATCAGGAAAATTCATCTTGAAAATACAACTAATTAAAAACAATGATATTTTACACAATGAGTGAAATAATAATTTTAGTATTATTGTGTGAAGAATGTGGATTGGTTCGATTTGGAGACATATAAAAAATATATTACAGTAATTCATAATTAGTACATAAAATGTAATGATTTTTATTCTAACATTTTATGACTTCTCAAATAATTTCTACTTTTAAGTCATAATTATTATTTACCAAACCATTTCCAAATACCTGCACAGGAAATAGGACGTTTTATTCAAATGGATTATGTTTGGGCTTTTAGTGCTTAAAGAAATTACAGAAAAGTGATGAATGATGGATCTTGCAGACACTGTAGTGAAGAAAAGTCATGCAAATTCAACAACTATACTTTAGCGCCCTCGTATGTTAGCCAATGCACATTTGGCCATGGAGTAACCAATCCCGCTTTCCGAGGCTGATGTTTCCAAGCAGAACGGCCCTAGTGCGGAGCTCCGCGACAAGACCATTGCTACATAAATACAACACTGTAATTTACAGCTTATTGTTCAATTCAGAGAACACATCGATTCATTTAGTAGTATTTGCAAAATCTCTTTTCATGTCAGTTGTTAGTCGATATGCGCTGAGATACAGAGACGCTTTGAAGATTTACATTATTTACACCTAGGTCCTGTGGTGGAGCTCCGTGAGGAGGCCTATATTTACTTCAGCAGTTTTGAAGTCGTATTAAGAATAAACTGCATAAAAATACTAAATTCCTAAATTCTGAGTGTTATTTAAAGAACGTACAAAACACGTTGGAATCATTTTATCATTATTAATTCAAATTATTGTGCCTTTTATATTGGCGTCCTCCTGGTGAAGTTGCTCAGAGTCCTCTTCCTTGAGCTCCGCCATTTTCGCAAACAAGCGTACGTAGATTCCGTACGCATTGAGCGTTGTGGGCGCGCACCAATCGTGTTCTCTTAAACTACGCGAACTAAAAAGAAAACGGAAGTGAATTCAACCAGGCAACATCAGTGTAAGTGGGGGGGAAGTGAACAGCTCTCATTTCTTCAGAATTTTCTTCTCTTTCTGGCACTCAGCGTCGTATTTAAGTTAACAACATTCTTCCCACTTGTGGTAGGTAAACCTCTTTCACACTAAAGCTGCAGAAAATACAATTAAAACCGGTAGTAGGCTCTTACTTTCCACCAGTGCTCAGTATGATACGATTTTAAGTTGTAAACATTTAGGAAGGTCAGGACAAATGTGTTATGATGTAAATACTCGGTAGTATTTTTCTCCTAGATTTGACATATAAAGGTCCATGCTGTTATGATTAGAAGGTGTTTTCGGGTAGGATGATGGAAACTTTATGTTCTTCAAAAATATTTTTCTATGTAAAGGATTTTTTGCTAAATTTGTCTTTTCGTTTCTCTTTTCTGAAGAGGAATTTCGCAGGTCATGTCAGCGTGACTTTAATTCATCTTAGGTATAGGGGGAATATTTGACTGTAGACAGGCTAAATAATGACTGATGCAAAATCAAATCCAAGTCAGACGGTCAAGGTGCAATAATATGTAAATTTATTGAAAAGAATATAGAGAACAGAAACTACAAATCATAACACGGAAACAAAACACCTAATAATAATAAAAACCTTCAAATATAGAAAATACAAATCAACTGTACATTTTTAATAACAATCCATTTATGACGGATTGAACCCATCTAGTATTAATAAAAACATTAATATCAATAGTAACCAAAACATAAACAATTATTGTCTGAATCAAAGATATCAAAGCATAAAGGTATCAAAGTATCAAAGTATCTGAATTGAATAAAAACCTGTAAAAGTTTCTAAGTCTGAGTCTATGAGTTTTCGAGTGAAGCCAAAGCTTGAAAGATAGAGTGACCAGAGAGTCTCAGAAGAGTCATATCTTGCAGAATGCACAGGGCTCTCTTATATACTATTGTTCCAGACAGAAGTTGTCATCTAAAACATAGAAAGACTATAATAATACATCATGACCTTCAAAAATAGTCTAGTCTGCGTCTCGGTTTTGGACCTCTTCCTCTTTTGAGATTTAAAATATTATACTAAGTGATAGTTCTTGGAAATACTGGCACAAAAGAACAAATATACGTGCACTTTAACTTATATGAAACAGACTCAGCTGATTACACAGTTAGAAATACTTGTCTATAACTCTGAAATTTCATATGAAGATATACCACAAAGTTTACCAAAGACATTTTTGAATATATATGTATATATATATATATGAAACGTATTAATATATATGAGACATATCATTAACATGGAATATTTTTGATCATTTAAATGAAACTTATCATTATGAATAAGATACATTTTGAATACGTGGATTTCTCAGAATTCCATTCACCAATGACATAATGGATAAATTCGTATGACATTTATGGTCCAGACAAAAACATCTAGTGATGCTGTAAGATGTAAGTTTTCTAGTATGTATATATATATCCCAATTGGCTTTTCAGCTTAGCCTTTTCTTTTCTTCTGCTCACATCACATGCTTTTTCATTATGATTATCATCTGTAACTGTTATCATTTGTGAATTAGTCTTTAAATAAATTGCAGTTTTACTGAAAGGCTTAGTCTCCCTGGATCTCTCAGTGGATCAAAAAGTAATTTGTAAGTTAAGTTATTACTGTTAATATTGTAGCAAAAATCGGAATGTAAATTTTTAAATCCAAAGCTAGATGTCTTCACCTTCTTATATTTTTCCCTATAAAAACTTTAATAATTTAATTGGTTTTGTTAATGAAAAGTGTACCCAATTATTATAGTATTTATTATAGTTTTTGTTATATTCTTTTATTCGTTTTTTTTATTATTATTTCTATTTAGTTTTTTTTTTTTTTAGTTTAGTAATTTTAGTACTTTAAGTACTTTCAACTAATTTCAGTTAGATGCCAAGACAACTAATATTAACTAATAATGTTTCTAGTATTTAATATTTTATTTCAGCTTCATTTCAATGAATGAAAACCGTTTTTTATCATTTTAGTTTAGCTAACAACACTGGTACATTTGAAGTAATATGATGTAAACACCGTTCAGCACTATAGTTTTACTGCTCTCCTCTTAAAAAGTAATGACCAACCAACCTGTGGAGATCTTACCTGTGGGGACACAGTATTTTTGATTTTTGAATGAAATTGTTTAAAAAATATGAAAAATATTATGTTCTGTATTAGGGTTTTGAGGATGTCAAGCAAGAAATCAAAATAATAACAAAACAAAAAAAAGAAGAAAAAAAAACATCAATAAAAATCTAAGTAGATTTTAATCTAGTTATTCCTAACATATGATTTATGCCTGAGATATATAAAGTTATTCTTAATCTAGTTATTCCTAACATATGATTTATGCCTGAGATATATATTTAAAATAATTGATCATTCAGTTTGGCGTGTTCATTCTCATTATATATTTAAAATAATTGATCATTCAGTTTGGCGTGTTCATTCTCATTCGTTATAGCATTAAATTATTAAAATTTTTTGGTCACAGGAGAGAGACGCAAAGAGATTCAGCAACCCAAAAAGAAAACACAAACATCATCATCGGCATGTAAGGTAGGTCTCAGGGTACAAAATATTTGTTAATTACAATTCACTTTTGAGTGTTTGTCATATACTTGTATATATTGCATATACCATATTGTATACAACTGACATCCTGTCATCTTTGCTGTGTCTGAGGATTTTTTAATTTACTTTAAAAAAAAAAAAAACAGATCTAGGCTCGACATTAAGACTTGTTATTTGCATCAGTCATTCACTTATCCGAGAAAAAAAGGTTACTTTGATTTATTTGTGTAAATGTAATTTATTCTGAACTGAAGTAATATTCTCATCAGTGTTCTGTGAGCACTTAAATCAGATTTCCTTCATAAAGGTCTGTTTTGTACCTTATTAAATCTATTCACTGTCTTTCATGACAAATAATTCTTAAATTTTCAATAAATTCAAAAAGAGTAGTAAGACACTATAGGGCTGATACCAATCATATGAAATCAGTATCAACAAAATCCATCTTTCCACAGCAGAAGAAAGCTGCATCTTTTAGAAATCATTTACACAGAAGCTCAGAAGTATCATGAATGCATGTACATTGCAGAATTACAAATGCATAAATAATGTTATGGGATTAATGTTTTAAATTAAATATTAAAAATGCAAAAATTCCAAATGCAATGATACCTTTAAATATGAAACTAAACCGCCAATAGGTGGCGCCAAGTGACTGTTTTAATGAGTGAGTGAGTCATTCAGTCATTCAACCGATTCGTTCAAACGGCTGATTCATTCAAGAATGAAGCAAGTGATTGAACAGTTAATTGAACAATTGACTGACTCGATTCGTTCAAAAATGCTGAATCATTTGGTCACGAAACAACATAGTGTCTTGATCAGAGATATGCAAGTTCTGCTGTGCATTTGTATGAAATTCTTTTCGTTGTCGAAAAAGAGCAAAAACAGTCAATATTATGTCTAAAATGTAAGTCACTATATATTAACATTAATATTTGTATATTGAACTGTTTTATAAAGTTAATGTCACATTTGCAAACAAGCTTATGATTGTGCTGTTGCTTAACTGTATCGTATGTTATGTCATAAATCCACTTGTCTAATAAAAGTGATTATCACACATGTTGTAATATAATAATAATGTAATGTAAAAGTTAAAAATGATCAGCATAATAAATGTAATTAAAACAAAGAAGAACCTAATAAAGGTGCTTAAAAGAAAGAAAGTAAATATAGAAAGTAAGTCATATCACATTTTTATATTTCCTGAATCACCGTTTTCTCACCAAAGAGTTATTGTGAGAGTTATCTATTCAATAAAACTTACCACTGGCTTCTTTTTCTAATAATTTGCAGTTCTGACCAAGACAAAGCTAAAGAGAGGAGGGCCACCGACTCAACATCAACAAGAGGATTTGAAGGAAGATTCAAGAAAACAGAAGTTAGAGACAGCAGGCGCAGGGAAGAAAGATCCCGAGAAAGCCAAGCAACAGAGAATTTCAGGCCAGTTTTCAAGTCACCTGTTACACATGAGAAAGAGCTACTAAATCCCAAAAGGAAGCATGAAAATGCGAGTCCCCATATCTCAGGGAGAAGCTCCAGCAGGCATGCTGCAACAAACCAGCCTTCTTCAAAAGAGTTGGAGAAAAAGAGACAGGAGCTGGTGTCGAGGAGATCCACAGCAGAGTATCCCAGGTGGACACCTGCAAAGGATGATTGTCCCCCGGAGAAACTCCAGGAGAAAAGGAGTAAGCTTGTGAAAAGGCCGTTGTCACCAGAGCTTCATGCTGAACCCAAACGAAGAGACATTAAAAACATCACCAATGCTGCACATGCAGAATCTCATTCTGAAGTTCAAAAGGAAATGATGAAGACGTTAATGGCCAGGAGGTCCAATAAGATCAACCATAATGTTGGTGCGCAGAGATCTCATAACAACTCCAAAGAAGCTTTGCCAGTAGTGAAACATGTAGACTCTGGATCTAAACTGAAATTACAAGAAGATGTTTCACCCAAGAAGCAAGAGCATGTACAGTTGGGGAATGAACCTGGTGTAATCTTAGGAGAAAAAAGGCCATCCTTTGGTGGTCCCACAGCAAAAGTCAGTTTCAAGATCTCAAAAAAAGCCAGTACTGTTAAAGCTTGGACAAACACGGATGTGTGTAATGTGAATTCTTCAGATGGCAGGACTCAAAGTACCGCTCAGCCTTCTTTCCCTGGTTCCACTCCTTCTAAACACAAATTTCTCATCTCACAGCAGCAAGGACAGAGGCTTCAAGAGGTTTCTGCTCAAACCTCTCATAAACCCACTTCTCTTAGCTCGTCACATCTGTCATCTATATCTCACCAAGTCCAGGAGGCACACACCGACAAAACAAGAGAGGTCACAACGCCGAACAATACTTCCTCCAAGGTTCAACATGTAAGTGGCTTGTGTTTGAACCAACTTCATAAAATTTTCACCATAGTTCTATAGCAGAATGCAGTAAGATCTACATGAGAGTGTTTACCAAAAAGTGGCTAAAAGGCTATTTGCAAACTGGTTAACATTATCCAATAGTCCTCGCAGCATTAATGACAACAGAAATGAAAATATGGTCCATTTTAGACCATATTTAAGAGGAGACAACAGTGAATTTGAACTTTATTAATGCTGCTGAATGTTAACATATCTCTAATAGGTGTTTTATACAATTTCAGGTAACTCCTCAGGAAGCCGCAGAGACCTTTGACTGCGACCATGAGGTTAACAACATTCTTAGGATTTTAGAATGAAATCTTCTGTGTTTGTTTGTTTCTCATTCTGTTTCGTTCATTGTTTAGATGGAGCTGGTGGAGGAGCTTCATCTGGCACGCTCTGAGAGGCGACTGGAGGTGAAGTTGGTGGAGAACTGTGGAGAGCTCACCTGCATGGACATTGACCCTCCAGAAGAGGGAGCCGGCACGATGCTAAGTAAAGTCACCTATGAATAAAAAAAAAAAAACAATATTACTTGAGTGGCTAAAGGCCCATTCACACTAAGAGCTGTAACTATAAATAAAATATAATTATAACAAACATAAAAACAACATAATAAACAATAACTGCTTTTTATTTAAATCATCATAATTGTATGATAAAGCATAATTGTGCTTTATTGTCTTTGTGTCTTTAACACATATATGTGAAGATCAACATAAACAGGGACTGCTTATTGTTCTGGATACCAATGTGCTGCTCAGCCACCTGGAGTTTGTAAAGAAGATTAGGTCACATGGTCTCGGTGGTAAGAAAAAAATAGTTTGTTTTTTTAAGTCTCTAGCTTTTTAACTTTAAAACATTTTAAGAGTTATGTGGGTGCAGCTTTTCACTTTGAACACGCTCATCACAGGGCTGGGGTTCCCCACTTTGCTGATCCCATGGGTTGTGCTGCAGGAGTTGGACTATCTGAAGAGTGGTAAACTCTCCAGCAAGGTGGAAGACAAAGCCAGACCTGCTGTCCACTACATTTATAGCTGCCTCAAAAGTCAGGAGCCCAGACTTGTGGGCCAGTCAATGCAGCAGGCCTCCCAAGCTGTTGGTGAGTAATTCTTATCCTGAAATGCATTATTATTTACATTTGTGATGTGCCTGTATTGTGTATTTACTTCTCTAGACATGTAAAAAGAAGTACACTTTGTCAAGGGGTAATAAAAATCATCTGCTGGGGCATTTCCATTAAAAAAAAAGACAAAAAAGAAACTCAACCTTAATTATTTTCTGTCTAATTTCATTTAAAGTTCATGCTAATTAGTTGTATGTATAATTAAAACAACTTTGAACAGTTGTATAATTAAAGTCATTACCTCTCAGCTGCGATATGTGTTTTTGTTAATCGAACTGGTCAAAATAAAATAAAGTATAAATATTACATTAAAAAATTATACATTTCTAAAAATATAAAAATAAAATCCAATTCTAAATATTAATAAATCCTATAAAAGTATATAAATTATGATATAATGACACTGCATTAAGGAGCACTGACATGTAATATTTGCATGCTCTGATTTAATTATTTTAAAATAATTAAATATAAAATTATAAGATCACACATGCAAAGTAATGTTAAAAAGTGTTTTACAGTTGTGTCATAAAATTGCATTGTGATACCAAAGACCACTTTGTCATACAGTCACCTACTTTAAAAATGATAAATCTCAAGCTCTTCCATAGTGCAGGGGAGTATGGTCAATACTAGCTCTAAAAGCATCCATGCATACCATAAAAAAATCCATTGGGATCATTATGTCACCTAGACACTTTTGACATAGTTGCACCACTCCTAATTTGCCATAGTACTGTGCATTCTATGGATCATATGAGTTCAGCCTTTGTCTCTTGGCTTTTCTTTCCTTTAGGTGGACCTGGTGTGGTAAATAATGATGACAGAGTGCTAGAGTGTTGTCTGCAGTATCAGGCTCTGTACCCAGAGGGAGCTCTAGTTCTTTGCACGTGAGTACAAATACTTAGACCTCTGTTTCTCCTCTAGGAATGTCTGCACATTAACAACATTCCCATTTGTTTGATCTGTATTGTCATTCGACAGCTAATGAAATGCAAGATGGCCATGTGTTTGCTTTATGAATGAAGATTATCTGATTTAATGATTGTATTTCAGCCATTAGTGTCACCCTGAAGAATATTCTTATTGAAGGTAGAGGACATGCCTTTCTGCTGCTCAAATATGTGTTTTCTCTCGCTCTCTCTCTCTCTGTTTTTTTTTTTGTAGCAATGATAAGAACCTATGCAGCAAGGCTCTGCTCAGCGGGGTGAAAGCCCTAAGTAAGGCAGACTTGGTAAAAGAGGTGGAGGGAACCAGCTCTACGATTCTAAACTACATTCATGCTCAGTCCACTGTGCCGCCCCCAGCTCGACCTGTAGAGAAAGGTCAGCTGTTTTCAGTGTCACTGGTTTAGCTTCATTAGTAGAATTTTTCTGAATACCTGATTTTTTCTTGCCTGAATGTAATGTCCTTTTGTTGCCACCTCCCTGTGTGAATGAAGCAGAGGAGAAAGGATCACACAAGAATAGACACAGCGATGCAGCGGAGGAACAACTGCTGAGTGAGTGTGTGTCCTTGCTGGAGTCCTGCCTCCAGGGGGCGCTGTCTGAAGTGCTTGAGGAAGAGATGAAGGCAGCTTATGGAGAACTGTGGACTGAGGTACCACTGCACTCTCTGCACACTGATCTGTTCATCTCTTAATTTTTTATGAAGTTTATATTAAGAGCTGCTCCTCATTCATCTAAGTGCATTAGTCACATCTAAAGTGTGATTCAGGGCTTAGATTTGCTGTAGTCCCATTGTCTGTGACTTTATCTGTTTGTGAATGCAGATAGTGTACGTGAAGCCTCCGTGGAATCTGGAGGGGCTGCTCAAGTGTTTTAAGAAGCACTGGATTGCTGTGTTCGGAAGCATTATTAAGAGGAGGCTGCTCAGCTGTGTGGAGATGCTGAGTGACTGTCTCTGTTCAGGTGTGTAAGTCTTACTACTTTAGTCTGATACTGATTACTATAATACATTAAAATCTTATTCTGCTCTAAATTAGAATCTAATTTTTACTTGAATTATATTCTAATTTGAGAATTTTGTTAAGTCTAATTCTATCCCATATGAAAATTGTATTTATATTCTATTCAAGAATTCTGTTGTTACACTGCCATTCAGATGTTTTTGGTCAGTAAATTTTTATTTCAAGAAGCATTAAATTTAATTAGCAATGATGCATTTAATTGATCAAATGTGACAGTAAAGACATTTATAATGTTACAAACGTTTTCTGTTTTTAAATAAATCCTGTTTCGTTTGAACTTTTTGTTAACCAAAGAATCCTGAGAAAAATGTATCATAGTTTAAAAAAATAAATACAAATTAAGCAGCATAACTGCAACATTGATAATAATAAGAAATGTTGTTTTACCAGCAGTCGGCATATTAGAATGATTTCTGAAGGATCATGTGACACTGAAGACTGGAATAATGACTGCTGAAAATTCAGCTTTGGCATCACAGGAATAAATTACATTTTAAAATGTATTAAAATAGAAAGTAATTATTTCAAATTACAATAATATTTCACAATATAACTGTTTTTACTGTATTATTGATCAATAATTGCAGCCTCGGTGAGCCTTCTTAAAAACAATTAAACAGAGTTAAACAATCATATAGACTCCAAACTCTATACAGTAGTGTATATTCACAAAAAGATTTCTTTATTCATAATTAATCATGCATTTCTGACACCCCTTTGTCAGATTCATTATTGGAATCTCTGAATTGTTGAATCTCAAAATCTCTGAATTGTCACCTTGTTATAACTGTAATTCCAACAGGATGGCAATATAGCAGTAAAATTCTATTCTGTCACAGTTTGTTTCCTCAAACTGAAAATGTGTAAGTAATTCACATAAACATGGCTAAACGTTATATAAGAAAGGACAAAAATGCATGCTGCTCTACCTGCTCCCCCTGCTGACTGTATGTCCTTTGTATGTCCTTCAGTTGCTTATTATGTCATTAAGGGGAAAGTTCACCCAAAAATGAAAATTCTGTCATCATTTACTCACCCTCAAGTTTTACCAAACCTGAACACACAAAAAAAGATATTTTGCAGACTGTAGGTAACCAAACAGTTGCTGGTCCCCTGTGACATTGATTGTGTGGGAAGAAAATACTATTGGGTAAATGATCACAGAAATATTTTTTTGGGTAAAATATTCCTTTAAAGGTTCCAAACTAAAAACCAGTATAATTGGTTTGTGTGTGTGTGTGTTTGTGTGTGTGTGCATGTGCATCTCTGAGTTTGTGGTTTTGATCCACACTCTGTTCTCATGTTGTGTGTGGAGTTATGACTTTGACCTCATTCTGCCAATCACTGCAGCAGGAGTATAACTGTGCCTTTCTTCTCTGCTGCCTTTGGCCATGAGCCCAGCCCAGCAGAGGGGAGGAAGTGAGTTTGTGCAGGAGTGGAGGGGTGGAAAAGTACCAGGGGCCTCCTGTTCTTGCCTAAATGTGATTTACTGCACTTTATAGTGCTGAGGGAGTGTCCTTCACTCATTTTGTCTGTTCTTTTGTTTTAGTGGGTTAGTGGTATGTGTCCAAGAGGTGATAAACGGGTGTCACTCCCACTTAGAGCTGTGAACGCATTTGTGAACTTTTGTATTCTGCCCACTTCTGCCTTTTTCCTATTATACCCAGTAATAGGAATGGATGGAATATATTGTGACACAGTAGAAAATGTGTCTGAACTGTATTGCAGATGGGCATGTGTACCTATCCTTTCTAAGCTCTTGTGTTGTGTCTGTCTGTAGACAGGTCCATAGAGCACGAATCTTTTCTCAGAGCTGTAAGATTGGCTGCAGAGCTACTGTCAGCACTGGCTAGCAGATCTCAGTACAACGGTCATGTAGCTCAAGCTCTCTCTACCATTCATATGCTACAGCAAAGACTACAGGTCAGTCTCATTATGATACAACAGTGGATAATTGTTTCATTCTTATTGCTCATGAACTGTGTGTGTGTGTGTGTGTGTGTGTGTGTGTGTGTGTGTGTGTGTGACAGTCTCCGAAAGCTCCAGTAGAGGGTGATGACACTGATAAAGAGGACTCTCTGATGGCAGAGATAGAGGAGGATGTAGCTCCGCCTCCTCGGACATCTCATGAGGAAGTTTGGGCGTTATTTGAGAGCATCTGGAACAACGTGTGTCAGATTAGGTGAGAGAGTCACTGACAGAGACTGAAGTGTATTTATTTTTCAACATGCACTACTGTTCAATAGTCTGGGCTCAGGAAGCGGTTTTTTTTTTTAAAATAAATTTTACTTATTCAGCTAGGATGCTTTAAATGGATCAAAGTTATCATTTTTACTAAGTACAAAATATTTATATTTTTAAATAAATGCTGTTCTTTTTTATCATGGTTTCCACAAAAATAAAGCACAAAAAGCAGCACAACTGTTTTCAATATTAATATAAATAAGATGTTTATTGCGCATTAAATCAGCATATAAGAATGATTTTTGAAGGATCATGTGACACTGAAGACTAGAGTAATGGCTGCTGAAAATTCAGCTTTGCCATCACAAGAATAAACTATCTTTTAAAAATATATTAAAAAAGAAATCTGTTATTTTAAGTTGTAATAATACTTTAATATTACTGTTTTTTACTGTATTTTTGAAACTTCTGTAACATCTTTCAAAAACATTACGTTCTTTTTTTGTTGTTGTTGTTTTGTGTTTTGTATTCAGTGTAGGTTTCATAGACACACTCTTCTAAAAAATAACACACTAAAAAAAACTGAAGAAATACCTAACAACATCAAACTATCCACTAACGACAAAAAAACAACAAACAGAAAGTTCACTGCATTACAGAGTTGTTTTACTGATGTGTTTTAATGTTTATTTCCGTTTGGTTCTCTCTCTTCAGTTCAGCTTTGTTCTCAGCGCTCAACTACACTCCAGGAACCACTGAGCCCAGCCAGCGATCTACCTCACCCCCGCCTCAGGAAGCCCTCTCCTGCCTGCAAAGGCTCTCCACTGCACTGAAACAGCTACTGGAGGCTCTTCAGAGGTACATGCTAATAACCACACACAATTGTGCAGTCCTAGAAGCATCTATTACCATTCCAATCATGTGTCTCCAAGCAGAATTTGCTCAGTGTGTGTCCTTAGTCACTTGAGCATGTCAGAGATACGTGTGTGTTACACGGGGGGGGGGGGGGGGGGGTCTTATTCTCATAATCGTCATTACATATTCATTATCAAATCCTTTCTTAATCCAGTGTCTCTGTGACTCACTTCCGTTGCTCAGCATTCCTGCAGCTTTTACGGCTCATAGCTTGCAGGCAGACGGATTTTACAATGACATGTCAATTTTTCCTGTAAATTAAGTTCTCTGCATCTCGTGAGCAGGAACTGTGGAGTGAGTCATAGCTGTAGTTACAAAGAGACACCTATTTTTTGTTGCAGTGTAATAACAGCCATGACTTACCTCACTGGCATACTGAAATTCCTGCTTGTGTCATTGACAGCCTCTTAATAAATATATAAATCACTAATAAAAAAATAAGGTCTCTAATAATTCTAAACTCTTATAAGCTAGCATATATGAAGATCTGTTTTTGTTGAGGTTTTTGTTTAGCAGAAAGAGGAAGCGTACACTTCATTCAGCACTGCAAATTAATGATTTGTCATGTGAAACGTGTGCTGCATTGTCTGTCTAATTGATTATATGCTCTTTGTTCTCATACAAGATGCCACACTCATGCATCAGTGCAAAAAATTGATTTGCACACCAACTTATTCATTTTATTCTAGTCTTTAATTATGACTTAATATGGTTATATTGATTGTGTTTGGAGAAAGATACAAAAAAAAAAAAAAAAATACCTAACTGAAGTGTGAGTTAATAAAATCCAGGTATTGTTCTCCCTAAACAAAGTCACGCACTTTGATCTTTTAAGTGTTCTCTTCTCCTTACCAATGACATGATCAGATATAAAGCCTTTCCACTATGTTAGTCATCTGTCTGACAGTGATGTCACGAATCAAACCTATATACTTATTCACTCATGCAGATGACCCGACTGAGTCATTACTCAATGTCATAGTGTTCATCTGAGCTTCAGGTTTGTTGCTTTTCTTCTAGGCTTGTTTTGACTTTTTTCTGCATTTCATTTTTGTGCATTTGAGTTTTCCCTTGCTTTCAGTTTAGTGTTTTTTTTAGGAGCCGTTTACATGACAGTGTTTTCAACCAAAAACGGGAATCTTTTTATGCGTTTTGCCTGTTTGTTTACATGAAAACAGCATTTTGGGGACTGAAAACGCATATTTTTGAAAACGGGTTTCAAAGTGCAAGTTTTAGAAAATGCCACCGTTATTGTTTCTGTGTAAACACCCAAAACGGAAATCTTTGAGAACGGTGACGTTATGCACTTGCATAATATGTGTTAAGTATGTAGACATGCGCAGTACATGTCGATTTTAAAGGCAAGCCAGAACAAACATACACAACATTAGTGGAGTATATGGTACTGTTGTTCCTGCTCAAGAGTTTGCTAACGCTTCTTCAGCAAAGTGTAGCTTTACTTTACCAATATTACAACCAACAACGGAGATGCATCATATACAACATATAATCACCATTTCCCTACAGGTACTGTTTACTAACAAGGTGACAGTGCCAACTACTGGCCTGGCATACATAATACAGCGTTTTTGACTGTTTTCACGGATGTGTAAATGCGAATCGTTTTGAAAACGTTGTCAGGTATACATGAAACTTGATACATGATACTTGAAAAAAAATGCAAGGGAAAAACTTGCATACATCGTTGTCGTGTAAACGTACCCTGAGAAATTAGGATGACATGGTTTGAAGGGAGATTAGGTTCTGTCTCCATGGATACAGCTAGACTCATTTTTATGTGCAGAAAGCAGACAGATGAGTCATCAGAGCTAACACACACACACACAAATGTGCAGCGCTGTTCTGTCCCCCTGTGTCCCTGAATGAGAAAGAGCATGCATAATTCAGGCTTTCTTGCTGAAAAAGCTTTTTCTTTCTGCTCCCTGCTTCATCTTGCCACTTACTCCACATTACATTCTCTCCTTCTCCCTCCCATTGGTGTCCATGCTGTCCATGCTTTAGAGTCCCCCCACCACCATTTCTCTCATCTATCCTCATCTTCACCCCCAAAATCTCACTCACAAAAATATCTAGATCAATCAAATTATATTAATAAAAATATCACATTATTGTATTTTCATACAACAGTATTTTCCGTCAGCAATCTCACATGTGTAGAATGTAAGCAGCTCATATTCATCTTGGCAACCATGTTAACAGGTTGCAGTATTCACACTGCACAGGGAGGCAGCACAACGCTGCATAACAGAAGCGATGCTGCAAGGAGAGTTTTGGCACTGAGCTTGTTTTTACTACATGGCACAATGACGTTGCACTATGAACCTGTGTCAACACAATCTGTGCAAATATAGATTTTTATTAAGCAATATAAAATATTGTAGTGACCTACTTAGCAATTCTTGGAAAAAAGGTTTTTCTGGTATGATGCAGTGAAAGGAATACAAACAGCTCTTCCCATTCAGTAAATCAGACTTTTATTTAATTTTGGTTTGGTTTGGTTTGTTTTTTTGTTTTATTTTCCACTGTTGCAATTATGCTGTTTTCTCATTGCTTACATGCTGCAGATACAGGACAGTTGAAACAGGTCTCAGTCCGGGCATGTTTAATCATGGCAGCAATATGTCCAAGTTTCTTAGACACTCTGTCTAAAATTAGAGGGTTTGTGTCTGTCTAAATTTCCCTCTTTTCTAACATCACACAGATTGTTAATGAGTAGATGCAGTGAATACTAATTTACACATTTTCTGATCCAAACACAATTGCAGGTCACTTACCACAGGGTCATTCAATTCAATTCAATTCATATTGCTTTATTGGCATGACATACTTAGGTACATATTGCCAAAGCATTGTACATAGCAAAAAAAAAAATAAAACAAATATAATATATATCCATAAAACAAATAAAACAAAATACATGTAAAATACATCAATATATACATATACATACATACACACACACACACATATTCAAATAAACACTGATGGTATTACTAATGTAGATGTGTTCACTCTTTACCTCTTAGTTTGTGGCATTTGTAAATATAATGTGCTACCAAAGAGGAAGCAGGTCCTTCACCAAGTAATATTTTTAATTTGTCATGTTCACGGAGTGACTGGAACTCAGGAGTGTTCTGCTGTATTTGACTGTACAGTGCGTCTCTTAAGGATGTGTATTTGTCACAGTGGAGGAGGAAGTGCTCCTCCGTCTCAACTGATCCTGATCTACATTCGTTACAGACTCGCTCTTCTCTAGGTAACCAGGTCTTTCTATGTCGTCCTCTCTCTATGGCCAGCTGGTGGTCACTCAGTCTGTACTTGGTCAGTAAATGTCTGTGTGTTATATTCCTGACTGAGAGCAGATAGTGAGCCATACTGTACTCTCTGTTGAGTTTCAGATAACACTGGAGACGACTTTGGTCTTTGGTTTGTTCTTTCCAATACTGTATGTATGTCTCCTTCTATTCATTCATAATTTCCTTGATTCTATGTTTTTCAGGATTGGTGATATTGAGTGCTTTGTTAGTCAGGTCGGACACCATTACACAAATATGACTTTTATGAGCACTCTTTTTTTGTGTTTTTTAGTGCTTTAAAATGAAGAGAATCTTCCGAACTAGAGTTTAAGTGGATCCAAAACTTTAAAACTCTTTTTTTAATGATTAGATTTAGGGGGAAGACGGCCTAACTCTGCTCTGCAGGCATTATTAGGGGTGTTTCTGTGCACATGCAGGATGCTTCTGCAGAACTCGACATGCAGAGCTTCTAAAGGGTGTTTTTGTGCCAGTCTTTATGGCTCGAGTTACTCGCTGGGCCCCAGATCTCGCTTCCATACAGGGCAATGGGCAGAATGACACTATCGAAGATCTTTGTCCAAATTCTGATGGGGATGTTTATTTTGAATAATTTAATTCGTATAGCGTGCAGTGCCCTGCGGGCTTTTATAAGTAATGTTTTAATTGCCAATTTGAAATTTCCAGTGGGAGTTAAAACCAGACCAAGATAAGTATATTGTAAAGCATGTTGAAGTGCGGTGTTGTTTAAAGTAAATAAATGTTTATGTTCTAGATTTCTGGGTTTTTTCTGAAATATCATAATCTTAGTTTTTGGGATGTTGATGTCTAAGGCCCAGTCCTGGCAGTATTTAGTTAAAATGTCAAGGTTGTTCTGGAGACTTTCTGGTGTTTTAGATAGAATTAGCAAGTCGTCTGCATACAGTAAATATTTGACTTCTGTGTCGAATAATTGTAGTCCTGGACTGTTTGATTGGTCCAGTAGATCTGCCAGTTCATTGATATACATGTTAAATAAAGTCGGGCTGAGGCAGCAGCCCTGTCTCACTCCTCGCTGTTGAGGAAAATAGTCTGTCCTTTGCTGTCCAATTTTTACTGCACATTTATTTTGGTTATACATGTTTTTAATTAAGTCATATATTTTACCCCCTATGCCACTTTGAATGATTTTATAAAACAAACCATTATGCCAAATGGAATCAAAAGCCTTCTTAAAATCTATAAAGCATGCAAATATTTTTCCATCTTTCTTTTGGTGTACATGTTGATTTATTAGCGTGTGTAGTGTGTGAATATGGTCAGTGGTTCGATGTTTAGGGAGGAAGCCAATCTGAGATTTGCTGATGACATTGTGCTGCTTTAAGAAAGATGAAATCCGAGAGTTGATTATAGAGCAAAATACTTTTCCCAAATTACTGGTTACACAGATCCCTCTGTAGTTATTAGGATCGGTTTTGTCTCCACTTTTAAAGATAGGAGAGATGAGTCCTGTGTTCCAGACCTCAGGAAAAACACCTGAACTCAAAATCAAATTAAAAAGTTTGATTAATGCAATTTGCAATTCAGGAGAGCTGTTTTTAAGCATCTCGTTCTTTATGTTGTCAGGGCCACAGGACTTCTTACATTTGAGGGATTTCAGTTTTCCACTAAGTTCTTGTTGGGTTATTGGATAATCTAGTGGATTTTGGTTGTTTTTGATGCATGATTCAAGAGCATTCAATTTTACGATGACTTTTAACTGGTTGGGATTATTCAGAGGGTCAGTTTGATCTGTATAGAGCTTCTCAAAATAATCTTTCCAAATCTGACCATCTTGTTTGGCTAACTCTTGTGGCTTTGTCTTGTTCAGACTGTTCCACATGCTCCAGAACTGACCCTGATCAATTGAGTTTTCCATCTTCTGAAGTGTGTTGTTATAATAATCCAGTTTCTTCTGTCTCACTGTGTTTTTGTATTGTTTCAGGAGTTCTGAGTGTTTTGAGCGTAATTCTAAATTGACCGGATCTTTGTGTTTTTTGATTTGAAATGAATCGTAGCTCTTTTCTTATTGTTTTACATTCATGTTCAAACCACTTTTCAGAAGGTTTTTGTTTAGCTCTATTTTTGTGTTTATATGTGGTAGTTTCATTTAAATGAGCCTTTTTTGATATATTTTCAAAAATGTCATTAATATGTTTAATTGCTAAATTCATTCCTTTCCAATTATTATCATATGTTGAATTGTTAAATAGTGTTATGGAACTGACAATTTCATTTGACTTCAATTCTTTAATATATGTTTCAGCAGCACTACGAGTCCATCTATATGGTGTTTTGAGTTTATGTAGATGAATTGGCTTTTTATGAATTGCCCTTGATTTGCTGTTTCCCCTTTAATGAAGAGATTGATCTGGCTGTGATCAGACAGGGGCGACTGAGCTTTGATGGTAAAATGCACTGAAATGGGAAGGGCTTATCTTTGATATAGCATAATCTACAACACTGTTCCCGAGATCTGAGCTATATGTAAATTGTCCACAGGAATCTCCTTTGATTCTACCATTGAGGATATAAAGACCTAAAGTTTGACAAAGGTGGGCTACCTCTTTCCCGTGTCTACTGACTCCAGTATCCTGGTTATTTCTTCTAGGTAGAGTACTGAAGAGATCTTGGGGTATATGTGTGAACAGATGTTTATCTCCTGAATTATCAATATAGTCTAATTCTGAACCAGTTCGAGCATTTAAATCTCCACATAATAAAATTTTCCCGAGAGTTTGATATTGATTAATTTCTTCTTGTAAAGCGTGGAATACTTCATCGTCGTAGTATGGGGAATCTGATGGAGCAATATAAACTCCACAGATAAAAAGGTCATCTAGAATTCCAAAGCTTTTATCCAATTTTAACCAAATGTGATTTTTGTCTTGCTGTACTGGTGATGTAAAAGGGGAAAGGTCATTTTTTATCCATATGACTAAACCTCCAGAATCTCTACCACGATGTACTGAGTTGAGTTTCCATGAGGGCACTATGATTTCAGAGTAACCTGAAGGACACTGAGTGGACACGTCTGATCTACACCATGTTTCTGCTAGAATTAGGATGTCAACATTTGTGATGCTATTTAAAAATTCTGTGTTTGTGCTTTTTAATCCAAATGTTTTAGAGCACAAACCCTGAACATTCCAAAAGCTAATATTTAACATTTTGATATGATCAGCGATTAAGCAATACTGCTGTTTATCTGGAGGCAAAACCAAAAACAAAAGCTTTTATAAATAAAAATAAAATAAATATGAAAATAAAATAAATAAAATAACTAAGTAATAGTAATAGTAGAGCAAGTAGAAAAGGTAGTGAAACTGATTAAAATAATCATTGTGAATAATGACTAAAAAATAACAATAATACTATAGTAAAAACAATAACAACAATTGATAATAAAACTAATCACAATGATAATAATTATTGTTTGTGAACAGTGCTTGTAGATTTCAGTTGAGCATTTTGTTGCAGAGAAGGGTTAGCAGTCGTTTAATTTCCCACATCACTAATGGGGAGTAGGTCCTGAGCGGATGATGAGGGCGTCTGCTGGGACAGTACCTGGGCATAGCTGGGTGTCCGGCGCTGGGATCGGCCTCCAGTGTAGAGCTGACTCTCCTGCTGTCTGTGAGACCATCCTGAAGTCCTGGGTTGTCTGTGACAGTCTCGTGGTGGTCTTGAGTGAGATGAAGGTCCAGATGCCTCAAACGGCTGCATTCTCACGTTTCTTTTAGCTCCTCTATAGTCGGTTGTTTGAAAGCGTCCAAGAGCAACATCTTTGATAGCTTTGGCAAAGATCCTGACTCCATCCTGATTGAGGTGGAGCCCGTCATACAGGTGCCATGGTCTTACAGAGCTATGATGGACTAAGTGCACGTTGGGCAGACTGGAACAGGAGTGACGGACCTCCTCGTTGATCTGATCGATCACAGAGGGTGGGACGTCGAGCCGTGGGAGCAAGGTGGAGACCAGAACACGTGAAGTGGGGAATGTCTGTGAGGCTTTCTCTGCCATCTCATGTATTGCCTTAGCTGTACCTTCATTTAACTGATGGAGGTCATTCGTACCTGTGTGAATGATAACACACTGGGGGCTGCCGAGATCATCATTGGTGAGCAGTTCATGAACGCGTTCTGTGTTTCTGCAGTGGAGCGCTAGGACTCTCTGTCTGGGGAAGAGTTTCTTGGGTTCAATGTTCTTTCCAGTGGAGTCCATCAGAAGAAGCACTGAGGTCTGAGTCGCCCTGTGTGACGGTGGTGGTGTGTGAGCGCGCTCCTTCACTGAGTCTGCAGGTGCAGAGCTGCGTGACGTCGCTTCATGATGGAGCCGCAGGTTACTCTCAGTGCAGCTGTTGTTGGGAGATTCCCTGTCCTTGTTTTTAAGCTCTAAACACATTGCAGTCTGTTCTTTCAGCTTTTCTTTTAACTCGTGGATGTTTTTCTCAAACTTTCTTTCTCTCTGTATTGAGTCCTCTTTCATTTTTGACATTTCAGCCTCAAGTTTCATGTTGATGTTGTGCAGCTCCTTAATTTCAGCCTTGAGATCATTAATGGTATATTGATCTGGGCGGCTCAGGATGAGCTGCTTTAATTCTGACACCTCCATCTCTAGAAGAGCCATCTTCTGGGGAAGACACTGGATATATCTGGGAGCATGTGTGGCCTGCTCAGTCATCAGTTCATCAGATGGGGCCGGAGATGTGCTGACCGGAGAGTAGGGCAGCAATTCATTCTCATCTTCAGATTCCTCTTTAACACTGCAAGCTGTTTCCTCCTCAACTATCCGCTTTAATAGGGGAAATGATTTTTCGAAAGCTTGGAGACTAGCTTCATTTCCTTGAATTAAGACTGTTCCACTGTTGTACAGATTGATGGTTTGGAAATGGGAGGAGTGGTCAGCTGATTCAAAAATGCAGATCTGACATCCTTTACAGATTCCCTTCTTCTTAGTGTAGGGGAAATATTTACTAATAACACTTTTCCATATGAGGCTTCTCTCTGTATAGAAGATCAGATTTGTCCTCTTTTCTTGAGATGTCATATCAACATAAAGAGATTCAGGGTATTCATGTAACAGTGTCTGTTTAAAGGCTTTTCTTTTGTCTCCTTTAATGTCTGCAGGATAAACAATCTCCATGGCAACCGCTGAATGCATCCGTTATTGACAGTTGAGATTTATATGATGCTGGTAATTGTTGTTAATAAAAATAATATATATAATATATTTATATTATATATAAATCTTCTTAATGGCGTACTGTAAAGTGGTGTTGATGAAGGCAGTGTTAGTGTCTTCTTGAGTTGCGCTGCTGTACCGTACTGCTGTATGTAGTCGCTCCGAGCGCTCTCGCTGCGGCCGATGCTGCTGTCAGTCACAATTGCGGCTCCTCCAATGAAGCGATTAAAAGTTGCTTTGCTTTTTTTTTTTGCTTTGCTTTGTTTCTGTACTCTTATATTTCCATAAGTGTTAAAACACAGGCTTTTTATGAGCTTTTGCCTCAATTAACAGCAGTCCTCTCTCTCTCTCTCTGTGTGTGTGTCTCTCTCTCTCTGTGTATGTGTGACTAAAAAAAAACACTCATTCACCCTTGGGCAACCTCGATGGTTCAAGTATCAGCTCAGATCTTTCACCACTAGAAAACACTAACCTGCAAATGATTATTTGATAGATTCACTGATTTATCTGATATATTTGTTCAAAAGCTGCCTCTTTACTTATGGTTAATGATAAATGTATAAGTGTGCTCTGGTACACTGATGCATATTAAAATCACACACAGGATTCTCACTGGTAATATCAGGCAATGACGACAAATATTATACACATGAGGGATATAATATGTATATAAGTGATAAAATTAAAGGTAAAATGTAAATACATGAAAGTAAAGATAACATTAAAGTACAATTAAAGGTTTCCCCTCCCACAGGCTGTTATCTGCGGAAAGCAGTGTTCAAGATGCACAGTCACTTCTCTCCTTCATTCAGACCAGTGAGGTAAGAAAAAAAAGGCCACTAAAGATAATACTTTTTACTAGTCATACCCATGGTTATATGGTATAGAACAACAACAGGTTGGGAAATTGATGGGGAGAGAAAAAAAATAATAATAAAAAAATAATATATATATATATATATATATATATATATATATATATATATATATATATATATATATATAAGCAATTTATTACTTGTCAAAACTGAATTTTCAGCAGCCATTACTCTAGACTTTAGTATCACATGATTCTTCAGAAATGATTCTAATATGCTGATTTGCCATTCAGATAACTCAAGTAATTTCTCATTATCATCATTTTAACAGTGATACTTCATTAGAAAGTTCACAGAAGCAGCATTTATTTTGAAATAGAAATATATTTACTGTAACTTCTGATCAATTCAATGCATCCTTGCTGAATAAAAGTATTAATTTCGCTCTCCCACAACCCTCTACCCAACTAAAAAAAATAAAAATAAAAAAAATCTTACTGACCCCAACATTTTGAACTTTAACAATACATTCAGCATAAATCTAAGGTGGTGATTATCTAGTACATGTGTGTTGGGCTGTACGTTGTGTACTTGATGTTAACAGATATGCTTTCTACTTTCAGATTGCTGCTATGGAGCCATGTTTCACTGCCAGGGAGCTATTTGATTGTGTGTCTCAACAGGAATACCGGTTAGTTAAGAGTCATGAGATAGATGAGACTCATTACTTTATCTGTAAGTCATACTCGCATTCTTTTGCTTTTATTATCCTGGCTACGTGTGTAGAGCAGTTTGTTCTGTTCTGATCGTTTCAACACTGCACACTTTCAGCAGAAAGGCATTTCAGCTGGAGCACAGTATGCTGTTCTCAGGTCAGTGCTCACTTCAGCAGGCTTCTGCAGACATCTACTGTCTCAGAGAATTAGTTTCCACTTTAAGAGTGTTACTGCATCAAAATCTTACCCAAACTTCAGAAGACAGTTCTGGTTTGAATGGCAAAGTGAGTCATGACCTGTTCATTGTTCGTTGTGTACATGTGATATTGAAATCCAATTAGGTGATCCGTTCAAAAGCTTAGGGGGCAGGAAGGTTTTTTTTTTTTTTTTTAAGAATTTAATACTCTTAATGCAAGGATGCATTAAAATTGATCAAAAAATACAGCAAAGAATTTTACAATGTTACAAAAAAATCTTTCAAATACATTATTTTGAACTTCCTATTCATCAAAGAATCAACAAGATAAAAAAAGAAAAAATTATATTTTAAACATCAAAAAAATTTTAAAATGAATACAACTTTTATCATATCTCAAATAAATCAAATCTCTATTAAAAAAATAGACTAAACAGATTTTCATTTCAGCATATGTCTAGTTAAAATTTTGATTGAATATCTAAGAAATTCTCTCTCAGCTAAAGGTATAAATCATACAGGGTATATACACAAATCAAGTTAGATCTAGTTCTCTGACATTGCATAGCATTCTGTGCAAAAACTCTCACTAATGTGGCACCTGTGTAATAACAGGTTATGCTGAAAAATGTCCTCTTGTGCACTCTAAATCACACTTTAACACTGAGGAAAGCATTAATGATACATAGAGTGCACTTAATGATGCATCTCCTCTTTCCCTTAAGTCGTTAACCAGTATACACAATTCTGGTATTCTGGTAAGATATTTCGCAATTTATTCCTAGCAGTGTACAAAGGTGTTTGTGAAACTTGTTCTAACTGGAAACTAGAACATAAGCATGTTGCACATCTATCTTGCCTCAAAGATTTTCATATCGCCAGTGTGATGATTTTGATTATGATGATGTTGATGCTCCAGGCTAATGGGGAGGGCTGAATATAATACTACAAATGAATGCTAATTATTGAGTGTATAAAGACTCTAATGTGATTGAACTCATAAATATTAAGATTTGCATTGATTTGGTTTTATGCCATTTTACTATAGAAGAGACTATAGCACTATGGCACTGTTTCTTCAGTTGTCATTGCAATGATATATAATAATTTTAAAATTAATCTTTCATAGGATATATAACAAATAAATTATATAACAATATAAAAAAAAAAACAGAAATAAAAAAAAAATACTATATCAATCAGTTATAATACAACATTTTTATATTGTTCTATATATCATAGTGTATCCATATACTAGATGCGCATAACGTTATTGCAAAATTCTAAATTTAGCATGCTCTAATTTGCAAATTTTACTTAAGGGAAGGCTTTGCTCAGTTTACTGAAATGTATTGTGGTGTGTACTAATCAACTTAGTAACTAACCAATCCTACTACTGTGGAAGCATGGCTTGTGAATATGTATGTTTAATTTAAATTGTTGGTTCTGGTTTTTTAAACTTCACTCCAGAGCAAAGTCTTCATCTCTCTAATTCACTTTCACCATAATTTATTTAATGATTAATATATTAAGATAGATTGTTGCTTACAATCTTTCAATCTGAGTTTGTATAGCATATCTTGTTGGTTCTGGTTTTTTAATCTCATTTGTAATAGTTTATTAAGCAGGATTGCCACTTGCAAACTTTGATTCTGCGTGTGTTTGTCAAGGCTTTGTTAGTCTGTGTCTTCAGGGCCGAAGAAGATGTTCGTTGATAAACCTTATCAGTCTAGTGTAGCTACACGCTTGCGCACACATTTGTGGAGCCGTTGACAGCTGATCTTTAGCAGCTTACTTACCTCAGCTCAGTCAATGAACCGTGACACCCAAGAACTCAGTGACCTTATTTCATGCACTAATCCACGCGTTTCAAATGCTTGCTTTAATGGGCCTGATCAGAACGGGCAGAGACTGTATGCCAATGCACACAGACACAAAATGATCAGGTCATGTGCCCAAACTGTGGTGGCATAACTGAATAACACCCACAAATACATAAGAAGCATACATTATCAGTTGCCTCAATGTGACCTGTTACATAACAAACTGGTTTCAGTAAGCTATCAGGCTTTGCTTCGGCTTTCTGAACATTTCATATCTTTTGAAAGACTTTAGAGGCCAGTTGGGCTGTCATCTCATGTAATATTGATTTGTGGCCTCAATATGATCCCCCCGAAGTTAATCTGTAACTAAAAGCACCAGTATATGTTTTACGGTACCAGAAAGAGTTATTCAACTGAACATCTTGTCTCTAGGTGCTAAATCTCACAACAGGGTTCATATCTAAGCAACCAGGCACAGGGCTGACGCTGTCAACTTGTGACGTCTGAGACACTGCTGCAGCTTTTGTCTGATGTTCAGTGCTGCGTGTTTGTTTTCGAGCAAGCACCATCACTGTGGTGTTATGTTCTGTTGTCGATTTGTTAAGGATTGGCTTCATAAAGAATTCAATCTGCTGTCTGTTGACTTTCTCGCTTCCAAATGGGAGCTGCCCACATGTTGTACGGTTGCCATGGCAGCACTGTTGTGAAGTGGATAATTGAAAGGCTGAAGGAATGGAGTCCTTTACGTGTTCACCACAAACCACATCCCATACCTTTTAGCGCACAATTTTTTTTTATTTGTTTTGGAGAAAAAAGGGGTTATAGCCTATAAATAGGTCAAATGCTGTTAAATACTGTATACTATTGCTCAAAAGTTTGGGGTCATTAGAATTATTTTTTTTTTTTAAGAAATGATTACTTTTATCCAGCAAAGATGCATTAAATTGATCAAAAGTGACAGTTAAGAACACTTTCTATGCATTCAATATTTTAAATTGTAATAATATTTCAGTGAACTTCTATGCATCAAAGAATAAAAAAAAGAACAGCTTTCACAAAAATATCAAGCAGCACAACTTTTTTAAACATTGATAATGAGAAATGTTTCTTGAGCTGAAAATCGACATATTAGAATGATTTCTGAAGGATCATGTAATTGTAATAATATTTCAGTATTACTTTATTCTTTACTATATATCATATAATTAAAACAATTATTACTTTATTCTTTACTATATTTGTGATCATATAAATGCAGCATTGGTCAGCACAAGATATTTCTTTCAAAAAACATTAAAAAGTCTTACTGACCCCAGATTTTGCACAGTATAGTGTAGTGGTTATAAGTATTAGAGATGCACTGAAGATCATTTTCATCATATGGCCAATATTATAATTCTGTCTTAAGTAAATAAATAGTAAAACATTAAAACTAAAACCAGTCATTTTAATGACATCATAATGTACATTCTGAAACATTGATATTCTTTTTCAAAACTTAGATTACATTTGGCAATTCAAAATAAATAAATTAAAAACACAAAAAGTATTTTTAATGAAGTGAGCAAAGACAGCATTCAAGGTCATTATATATACCAGCTTAGTGAGGGTTTAAAATTCATAAGGGTCATTATATATACCAGCTTAGTGAGGGTTTGCACTGGAGAAGGACAAGTGCATGCATTCCTAACTTTTTTTTTTGGGTGGGGGGGTAGTTATGTAACATTCATTGGGGAACAGAACATTTGAACAAAACAAGGCAACAAGTTGCAAGAAATAGAGGGAGGAGAGAAATAAAGTAACACAATAATGGCCTTCATTCAAGTCAGTTGTGAAACACTGTGCCAGGGAGAGAGAGAGCAGACAGCCTGTGTGACTGTGACTCAAGAGATTTCTGCAATTGTTTAAATGCCTTTCCTTTCCCATGAACACTAGTAATAAACACGGGGAACAATTTCATTGTAGACAGTAAAGCATTTCCTATAGATATATAAAGTTAACAGCACGCTAACTTAGAGTGCAATTGCCTTGTATTTAAATACAATTTTTTTTTACCATTTTTGTTGGATTTTTACATCAAAATCGGTCATAATTTAGAAACAAAAGACAATTTTCTTCCCAGATTTTAGCCCTCTGATTTAAACACTTCAATTTTAACCCATAAAAAACTATTATAATTGGCAGTAAAATGCTGCAGAATTCATTATTAAAGTAAAAAAAAAACTTATTATAAATATATAAATATATGAAGTGTCCTCATCAGGTCTCTGCAAAGTCATTTCTTCAACCACCTTCTCTCGACCTCTTTCGTTTCTCTCTTTCGTGTATGAGAACCACAGGCAGTGTAGCGGAAGTTATCCTGTGTGAAGTGAAACCGAAGGAACAATCAGGGACACTAACAACTGTTTAGGCGAATCAAATCTTCATTGCTTGATCTACTTACTGTTCCGACCTTCATCCCATCTGCTTCTATTTTGTATCAAATAGAGAAGAACAATGAAGAATGTTGTCACCCTTTTAGTCCCCCAAAAAAAAGAAAACTGCCATCGTTTATGCACACTCATGTCGTTCCAAACTTGTATGTTCTTATTATTTCAGTGGAACACAGAAGGAGAAGTATTTGAATACTAATAATAATATAGAATTATTTATTTATATTTTTTGTTTAGAATACTACAGAATAACGTAAAGTCACAATTAGCAATAACCTTCTTGTTTTATTTTGTGATGGAAATAAGCTTCCTTACAAACATGATAGATCAGTCTTATGTGTATATGTGTGTGTCCTCAGGGAGAAGCTGTGTGTGGGTGGAGCGCAGCTGTCTGAGCTGTATGCCAATCTGGAATACTGTGCTGCTGCTCTGAGCTCTTGGCCCTGATTTACCACCCGACTTTCCATGTTTGGACCCAGTCAACTGTGCGCTTACTATCAGACCAGACTCCTTTGGACCGCCCTGGTTTTGATAGCAGAGTCATTATCTACTGGAACCAAAGGTGCATCAGCCTGCTGATCCTCTGTCCTTGTACCAACCTGTAGCAGAGTTAGTGTGTCAGCCACATGAGCCTGACTTATTATGCAAAAGCATCTAGGCATCAAGGGCTATCAGTCTATATAAACTGGAATTCAAGAAGTTGGACTGTGTTCTAGTTCTTATTTTGCAGTTATAATCGTTGATATATTTTTTTAATTGTATTAAATTATTTGGACTATTCATTCACCATACTTTATAAGTAATGCGTCCCATTTTGGGAAAGTTTTAGTGATGCTTACAATAATTGTTAAAGGTTTGTTAGTGCTTTTGGTGTTTTATTCTGAAGAATGTAAAACTGCTATATGTTCAATTGCTGCTGTGCCACTTAAATGTCCTCCTGATGTCTGGGAGCTGTTGTGGTAACAGGTTATTATGTGTTCAGAGAGAAACTGAGGTATTATTTCATGACACTTTCTCACACGACATTCAGTGCTGTGAGCCTTTCAGTAAGTAGCGAGTGCGATAGTGAGTCACGTGTTATAAGCCAGTTTTCTTGGGCGTCAGTCTAGCCACACTTCTGGAAACTATCCTGAAATCCACTTATTTGTTCCATGATTCTAAGAAGGTACATTTCGTCACCAAATAAGTTAATTATGTCACTTACACGGTTTAGGTCTGATAAGCTGCTGTCATTTCTTCTTCTCGTTGTAAATCTTAGTTCTGTCAATGCATATGAAATACCAGCACCAACATGATCCTCAGTCATTTATGAACGATTTTATTTTATTAATATTCCCTGATTTCATGTGAAACAGTATCTATGCATAACATGTTTTATTTGTATTAAAGTGTGAATAGTTCAAAAAGAATATATAGTTTCCTTTATATATATATATATATATATATATATATATATTTGGATTTCGATTAAAATATTTAAGCATCAATGACTTGTTTCTTTTTTGAGCACTATAACATCAAAATATTAATCTGAGTTTCTGGTTTGTAAAGCAGCACTGTGACATCACAGTTTGAGGGCTTTACGGGATTATGGGAACAGTGATGATGACCATCTTGAGATTCCACAAATGCTCAATGACATTATCAACATAAGAGCTGTGTTCATAGGTCACTGAGGTCAAAAGACATGATTACAGTATTTAACTGATTTTGCAGTGTTTTTAATTCTTTTATGCCATGCACATGTAGATGGACAAGAAAATTTTTATATTTTAATATTATAAATATATTTTTAATATTTTGTCATAACGTCCTTTTACATTTGACAGCTGTGGTACAGAACGCCGGCTTCAGCGTCAGCAGCAACGCACGCATGCGTCGTGGTAACGTTACTCTTGCGAATGTTCTTCGAAGACTGATATGGAAGAGAATCAATTGTTAAATAATAAGTCGTTATTTTTGTTTCTTTGTACACAAAAAAACTACCCTCGTAACTACATAAAAAAAATTAATAACAACTAATTTTATGAAAATGAAGATCCTAACATCCTTACTACGTTAACTTTCTGGGCCTTGAATGTGTGAGTTGCATTGCTGTTTATGCAGGGACAGAAAGCTCTCTGATTTCATCAAAAATATCTTAATTTGTGTTCCGAAGATGAACGAAGGTCTCGCGGTTTTGGAACGACATGAAGGTGAGTAATTAATGACATTTTTCATTTTTGGATGAACTAACGTTAGCCCTTCAATGTACGAACGTGAGTTAAGTTATAGAATATTTTTTCACCCCAATAAATGACCAAATTATATGTTAATGTATAAAAATGGAACAAGATAACACCCTGCAAGATCTAGAGACACGTTTTTAAAATGCAAAATTATGATTTTAACTTTAGTGCCGCGTTTTTAAAATCCAGCGTCATGCGTGGGAATGCAAAGGTTCATCTAGCCCGTGTTTAGGCTACATAAAAAAAAGGATAAATCCGTGCAGCGGATTGCTAAAACTCACATGTAGCATGTAGTTCTTTTGGTATATATTTAACATTTTATGTTAAATATATTAAAATGTTATGAGTTCCTCATCTTTATCAGTACTCATCTCAGTAAAAATCACAGGTACCAGAAGGTCACTGCAGTGACTCAATGACCATGGCCTGAGTCCAAAGACCTATAATCCTTCCGGTAGACCTTGAGCTTGTGTGGCTTTTGGCCTACTTCCTGCCAGCACAACTGACATGATTAGTCTGGGATAAAGACAGGTTAGTATTTGTGAATGGAGTGAGGATGAGGAATTGTTGGATAATAATCAACCTGTGTAATAAATGGACTTATAATAAACCATCTAATGGATCATTAAATACAGTAATCCAACATCATAGCTAATGGCACGGAAGGAAAGATCTGTAAATTCGCATTTTCTTCTGCCTTGTTTCCCTACATCTGATCCTAAACTCGCTTATCTATACTGGTGTTATCCCACCAGAATAATGTAACATTTAATATAATCACATAAGAATTCAATTCTAGACATAAAATGTGCAAAATACACAATCCAGTTAAATGAAACATACTCAATATAATGCTGACACACAAACAGATACTTTTACAGATTCAATTGGTTTATTAGTAAGGAAATATCAGCTCATAACAAATGTGGTAGAGAATTTTCTCCCCCGATTAAGTTTGAGAAAAACAAAACCATGGAGCCAAAAATTTTTTTGTTGCTTCCAAATGCTAAACACAGGAAATATTAAAAATAGATGGTCTGAAAAGGAAATGAGCATCACCTCACTTGCTTGAATCGGTCAAACAAAAGATATAGAAACAAGATCTAATGAGCAGAAGCACTGAAGCATGGCCGATTATACACATGTGAGTGTTACTAAACTGGCATTGATTAAAGTTTATTAACCTCATGGGTGTTGTGTGTCTGCTAGCTCATCAATCGATCTATTGGTTACTTAGCAGTGTATCAAAAATATAAAAAAGGCCATCTTTAAAGATTGGTACAGTAATCCTACATCATGGTTAATGATACAAAAAGGAAAGCCATGTGTTTGAATGTTTTGTAAAATAAGGCTTTGTATAAGCATGAAGCTTCAAATGAAGTGAGCTAACAAGAAAATAAAAAATAAAATAAACCTATAAAGCAAACATTCAACCTGAATCACTTCCTTAATGCGTTCAACCAATCAATGCGGTCTTCAACTTGCTGAAAATGGTGAAATTCAAAACTACTCAACTCAAAAAAGTACACTCAGTATGCAATAAATGTTGGCATCCTTCTTAAATTGAAAAAAGAAAAAAAAAACAATATATACAACAACAAAAATAAAGTATGCAATGTGCAAAGGCTTAATGTTGCTTTCGGCAACCCCCAACGGACCACCCCCACCCACCTCCTCCCAAACACTATAAGAAAAGTCAGCCTCATGGCTGACCCCTGTAAAGTGGACCCTACCCCTTGACACCTCAAAAACCCACCCGTCTTCCCTCCCACATACATACAAGACATCACAAAGCACGATTACGTCACTAAGCCTGTTAGTTTGAGTGAGATAACCCCCCCACCCCCACTGGTTCCCTGACCCCTGGCTCTTAGGAATTGGTGAAGGCATCTGCACAGGGGCTCCACTCATCTGTTTTAGGGCTGTAGGCCTCAACCGAGTTGAGGAATTCGTTTCCATCAAAGCCACCAACGGCATAGATGATGTCACCGAGCACGGCTGCACCGGCATTGCTGCGTGGTGAATTCATGCTCCCCAGCATCCTCCATTCGTTGCGGGCAGGGTCGTACATTTCAACGCAACGCAGGGCATGAGAGCCATCAAAGCCGCCCACCACAAACAGTTTACCTGAGAGAGACGAACATCGGTTACCTCCTTCTACAAACTGCATGTTCGTATCCCAGCATTTGTCCTTTGCTTACCTTCATAGACGGCCACTCCAGCTCCTCTACGGGCTATGTTCATTGGGGCAACAAGGGTCCAAATGTTGTTTTCTGGATTGTAGCATTCTACACTGTTTAGACAGTTCCAAGACTCTGCTCCACCGATCACATACATGAAGCCATCCAGCTCACACACAGCAGCCTGATGCCTCTCTGTCAATGCACAAAAATACCATTGAGAACAGTATCTGCAGATCAATCTGGCTTTTTATCAATGTAATCCCTGCTGTACGCTTAAGCTGTGATCTCTTATGTGCCCAAAACCTCTGTGGAAGCAATTTTTTTTACTTCATCTTGACTTACTGATGTTTAAAGGGGCACAGCTGGTCCAGGCCTTGCTCACAGGGTCAAAAACGTCACAATTCTTCAGACCTTTCTGTCCACATGGATCTGATCCCCCAACAACATACAGCTTGTTGTTTAGAGCGCAGACACCTGAGGAAAGTCAAACAAGCTGATAATACAAGATATATATAAAGCTACTGTATTCTCTTTGTTGGACGGACAAATTCAAAATTTAACAGAAACTGATATTTTATGTTATGGCCAATAACTGATATAAGGCTGACATTAAAAGGATATAGCATTTTATCTAAAAACAATAATTTTAAATGCTACAAGTGAAGTTTTTACCTGCATTGCAACGATTGGTCCTGAGCTCAGGCACTTGAGTCCACTTGTCAGCACTAGGGTTGTACGTCTCTCCACAACTTAGTTCATCTGAATGGCCATTGGACCCACCCATCACATAAAGCTGACCCTGATTGGATAACAACAACAGATTTTTTTACCGTGCTTTTGAAGGCTGTACTTCTTAACACCCATTTGACCATGTACACACCATGAGCACGGCCATCTGAAATCGAGCGCGTGGAGTCCTCATTGGAGCAATGAAACTCCAGCTGTCTGTCTTCATGTTGTAACATTCCACAGTCCTCAAGCACTCTTCCCGATTGTAGCCACCTGAATAATGGATCAGATAGAGTTGCTCAATGAAAGCAAGAGAGACAGTCAGATGTATCTATGGAATTTGTGCTGCTCACTAACCTGCAGTGATGACTCGGTCATTCAGAGCAGCAATGCCCAGGCCGGAGCGAGCATAGTGCATGGGTGCCAGCAGCTTGTCCGGTTCCTCTTCCAGTGGCTGGCCCTCAAAACTCAGGCTCTTGGTCAGACAAGGTGTGGCCGAGGGCGAGGCCTGGGGACTGCTGCGCCCATGGAGAAAGATCACGCACAGCACGCCATTCAACACGGCCAGACACAGATATGTATTGTCTGTGGGGAGAGAAAGAGGAAGATGATGACTTTAAGTGACAGCAGAGAGGTCTTGAATATCTAAAGACATCAAAGGTGCAAACGTACTGGTGGTCTTCTCAGAAGCAATATATTTCCAGTCTTGCTTGCAGGAATGTTTGGTGGATCCAGGGGAGAGGCTGCCAGAGGAGCTGGTGCTCAGCTGTCGGTGTACATTCTCACGTGGGGGCTTCTTCTGCAAAGGCACAGCGCAGCTACAGACTCCGAGCCCATGGTCCACATACAAACAACCTCACACAGTCCCAGACCCCGTCTAGGCGTAAGCCTGACTCAACAACTTACCAGATGTTTGGCCTGCACCAGGTTAAAAGAATATTCTGGGTTCAATGAAAGTTAGGTTCAATCGACAGCATTTGTGGCATAATGTTGAATGACACAAAAACAATTTTGTCTCATGCTTCATTTTCTTTTAAAAGGCAAAAATTGAGGTTTTGGTAAGGTACTTGCAATGGAAGTGAATGGGCCAATTTTTATAGAATATTAAGCTTATCACTTTATAAAAGTCTTACATTAATTCTTCTATTAAATAGTGTGTATTATTTGAGTTTAGAAGTGATTTAAATCTTTTACAGTCATTTTAGCCTTTATGTTGTCATAGCAACAGAGTTGGATATAATGTTATACAGAAAAGATTAGCAAGTAGTTTTTTTTTGTCCACAGTCCACACTAGAATCAAGCTAACATGGATAATATCGTTTACATTTTGTAGCTATACTATTGGAACAGTGAGTATTTTAACATTTACAGATTAGCCCTATTTACGTCCATTGTCAATGCCTTACTATAACCCAGTTTTTTGAAAAGGAGGGACAAATGGAAATGATTTTTTGTGATAAACCACACCATGACACATATTCAATTAAATTATACTGAACCTAACACTATACTATTAACCTAAACTTATATCTACATCAATCTACTTCTATGTAAAGCCACATCACACACTCATCACGCACACACCGTGATTGCTCTAACTCTAGTGGGGGAGTCGTGGCCTAATGGTTAGAGAGTCGGACTCCCAATCGCCACAGAGAGTCGGACACCAATCGAAGGGTTTGAGTGAGCTTGTACTGAACCTTGTGACTGCATGTCTTTTCTCCCACCTTCAATATACGACTTAGGTGCCCTTGACAAGGCATCTACTTCTAATGTAAAGCCACACTATAAGCAGCACTAAATTCCAATAGACACACTCATCACGCACACACCGTGATTGCTCTAACTCAAACCGCTCAGACTCAACAGCCCAGCACAACAAAGCAGCTGCTCTGCTAGCATTAAATCTTGCATTTGCTACAGGCCTGCTGCGGTCCAGCGTGAGAAGAGCTCGGCGCTGGTTGTGTACCTGCACAAACTGGATGTGGTCATCCTCAGTGCCGAACACCTCAGCCTGCCCATCAAGCAGGCTCCCATCAAGCAGCTTGTGATCGGCCGAATAGTACACCATTTGCACCTGCAAAACACAGCAACAACAGATCCCATGTGGCTGTCTCCATGACAAAAGAGCACCCAACTACGTGGGTCAGGGGAAGAAGGAATGTTAAGAAGGGAAGGGGCCATAGCGCTCGTTTGCTGCAAGATGCTGGTGAAAAACCTTCTTTAAGAATAAAAACACAGTGTTGTTGTGGATTCAGGACCATTTGGAAAGATCTTCTGGACTTTTCACTGCACTGAAAACAGCAGAATGTGGATCACAATACAGTTTGCCACAAAGCATCTTGGGAACCTTCATTTGTCAACAAGTTTGGAGAAGAAAATAGACAAACAAGCTCCGCCAGTGCATGTTCGGCTGTCATCCTCCAGCCATCCTCTCAGCTGAGGGGGTTAGTCAAGTCAGACATCATCACACAAACTCCAGTACAACACTGGTTAGCTGTTTTCAACTTTTACAGCTCAAAAATTTGTGCTTCATTTAGGAAAAACTAAAAAGAATCTAGGATCGTCTTCAAGCTTTTTTCAAAACCAAATAGAATACAAAAAAATAAACTGAAATTGGATTAAAAAAAAAAGTACAGATTGTAAAAACGAGAAAAGAAAAAAAAAAGTGCATCAATGTTATTTAGGAATTGCATGTCTGTATATTTGTCTATGGGTACTTACAGATATATGAAGTATAAATAATAGTAAAATTTCATTGCTGATGCCAATGAAACAGGACCAGTAGGTACTGCAGAAATAAAAAGAGGTCATTTGTGTATAGCTATAGTAGTGTTTTATAGTTTAATGAATTCTGCTTTTTTTATTTAAAAACAATCATGTTTCGTGTTTCTGGCTGTTGCTGTCACTGCAAAGAACCTGTGCTGGGAATGTGTCCAAAAGCAGATTAAAAGGAACTAGGAAATGAGAGCGACTTCAGAACATCCCTATAAGCTGCACTCAGTTTCCACTTCCTTTAATAGGATGAAACACATTGTAGGTGCTATCAGGAAGCCTTTTATGAAGTTGATGGCTCTCTTCCTTTTCTTTCATTTGTACTTAATCAGTATTCAGGTGTATACTACTGTGTAAATGTAAAATGCCTTAGTTGTATAAAACATTCATATTTGTGTGAATTCATATCTGAATATCTTGTACTGTAAGTGTGTGCATGAACAACTGTATGACATGCTTTGCATTACTTTGCATGCATATGTAATTTACAGTAAGTGGACTAAATATGTGAATGTCTTGAAGTGTTCAATGCGGTGGTACTCAGACATCTGAAGTGTTGTTTTAAATGATCTGTGTACTGTAGGTGAGTGCAGTTGTTTAAGAGACAGGAGCCTAGTGCTCATTTCACCACAGCTCCCTCTCGTTCTTTTGTTATTTTCTTTCATTCACTGACTCATTACCCTGGAGGGCCCCAGTCTTGGCTTCTTCAGTCTTGTAAGAATCCTGCTGATGTTTGCTCTAATAAACCTAAGGAGAGATAAATCAGTGGGGAGGAAAAACGGTTAGTGTTGGTTCCCAGAGCAAGCAAACTCACTCAAACACTCACACACCTGCTTAGAGAAGAGAGAGATGTCATTGGGACGGCAACATGTCATGTTACTCTCTGCGAGCAGACAGAGTAGCTGCAGTTACTGCACAGCACTGAGCATTCAGGAGGCTTTTAGTTTGGCTCACCTGGACTACCCATTCGCCATTGCGGAGGGTGTAACAGCCCCGTTCTGTACCTAAATGTATATTCTTTAAGGCCCGGGGTGAATTGTGGGTGAAGGGGGAGAGGAAACAAAAAAAAAAAATATATATATATATATGGAAGGCAGAGAGAACAAACCCAACCAACCTCTACCATTAAGATGGCTGGTGTAAACGGACCTGTTAAGTCTGTGAATGGGATGAATTACGAGGGGGAAGAAGAAAGGGAAGTGAGAGAGGAGCTCACAGTGGAGTGCAGTACCCACCTCCTCCATCAGTCGCTCCAGGGGTTCACCATTTTCCCACAGGCTGCGTTGCACCCAGCCAATCACCTTGGAGTACAGCTTGCCATTACTAGGCAAGGTCAAGTTATCCTCCAGCATCACCTCCAACTATAAACCAGACCAAAGGAAAGCGTATTAAGCATAAGAGCACATTAAAGACTAATACATTACCTGAAAGGTTAAAGGTCAGCTCACCTTAAGGCGTGGCAGCTTGAGGAAATCCTCTTGCTCAGACACGTCCAGAAGATGCTCCTGGATATAGCTGTCGATCTTGCCCAGCAGACGCCAATCTCCCATGCAGCTGGCAAAATTACGATAGGAGATGGCGCTCTGGGAATCCATCTTGGAGAGAAGATAGTCACCACAGATCTGGGAGCAAGGACAAAAGAGTCGGTTAGAGCTTCTTCTGATGTAAAACGGTCACACAAACACTTGCTTGATTAACCTACCTGCTTCACTCTGTCCATTTTGAGCCGTTTGGCTGCAGAGTAAACCTCCTTAACCAGCTCTTTATCTGCCTTCAACCTGCAGAGAGTAACAATAAATATCAGAAATAATTGGTTGCCGCAAATGGAAAGGCATTAATATGGTAGTCATATTAAAAGTGCCTTATGATGGCTCTAAATGGCTTATTATACGTTGTGTGTGTCTTACTGGGCAGTGTAAGCATAGTTGAGAAGGATCTCCACAGCCTCAGGGTCCAGATCCTCAAATTTCACATGAGAGACACCATGAGGTTCCAGGTCGCTGTTAAAGATTTCAAACAGATATGGACTGCAACAAGCCAACACTGCCCGATGAGCCATCAATTCATGGCCACACACCTGCAAAGGTAAAAGGACAAAGGTTAAGTCTTTTATGACATTGTAACAAAGAAATATGCACCATTTCTATTTCATTTACTAACAGGTAATAAATTACCTAAAATAAATCTGGATTTTCAGATATGGTGCTTGAGCATTTAAATGTAATCGCCATGATTCTGGCATTGCTATGTAGCTGCCAAGGTGTTTTGGGTGGGGGGTTTTTAATGTTATGCTGTGCTATGTGGATTTGAACAAATCCCAAGGATTAAGTATTAGTATGAGCTTGGCAGTCATAAATTAATCTTGAGAATTAAATATTGAATCTCTTAAGACAAATACAAACCTCCAAATAATCCAAACAAATATTCTAAACACATATCTTTCGCATTTCTCCTCCCATTCAGTCTTTGAAATATTCTAAACACAGAGGGTTTGGCTTTGTCTAAAGAACGGACTCTTACCTGAATAACACACACTTCCCTGAGTCATGTTTCAGCCGTCTCATAATGACACAGAGAATGATAAGGTTAAAAAAGGGTGTGTTACCTGAAGTCTCACATCACAGAACTGGCCGTTCTTTCTAAGGGCATTCATCTTGGCAACAGTGGAATCCAGGAAACTTTCATCCTCAAAGATCAAATATCCATTGGGAATCATTTTGGAAATTAAGCCTTTGCAAAAGCAAAACAATAACATGCTTCAGTCGATTTTATGAATTTACCTCAAAATATCCATCCCACACTGTGTATCTTACATAAACACATTTCCCATGCACACAAAAACACACAAAAAAAAATAAAATACAAATTAAGACTCAATTTAACTCCCAAATGCGCTTACCTAAGAGTCTGAAATCACTATAAATCTGTCCTATTGTGCACACATAACAGCTTCATGCATAAGTCATGCGCTTACCTAATACCGAATGACGTACGTCTGGGAGATAGTTTACTTGGGAAAGCCGTAAAAAGGCAGGAGTGAAGTAGAACCAAGAATGGGAGCCTAGGTCTTCCTTCACTGGATGGAAAAGGCAAAGCCAGGCAACCAGTGGGCACGGCAGGGGGTCAGAGGTGACTCAAACTCTCAGGCTTAGAGTGACTGCAATCAAGTCCTTGCGTGTCCCGTTGGCTATAGACTCAAACCTTTTCTGTGTTGATCGTGCATTATAACCTGCAGTACACATAAACAAACAAGGGGTTGTGATGACTGATTAACTCAGGAACACTGATCACATCAAGGGAAATTACTATCTAATACTGATTTAGAATGAACTAACAGAAATGAAAGGTTCACATGTCGCTCAAGGGCAGAAAAGCTGCCGATCACAGACTGACCCAGCTTTATGCAACTGATCGCTTTCATGGTGTTAAACATGTGTCTTATTCGAGATCAGCCTTCACTCCTGCTGCACAGACAGTTCAAATTAATCCGGATAGAATCGGTTTCATACAGACTTAATTCAAGAAGCTGCCTAAATCTCAGAACATGCTTTTCAGACCCTCCGTTAACCCCTCCCTCAGTCAGACCATTTCCACAACACACACACGATTCTTCCCATCTTCTCTCTCAGTTACATTCAGTTACTCTCTCACATGGCTCTACCACACCCACATGCTTCCGGAAATTTCCACAGGTCTTTCAAAACGCTTTTAGCCAGCAGATGGCCAACTTTTAGGGGCGGAGGATGGTCACACAACCAAAAACATTACTTAGTCAGGAATTTGGATGGACTTATCACATTCCCACAATGATGTGGTCACAGCTGTGTGGGGATGGAAAAATGCAGAAGCGAAAAACAAATGAGCTCCGGTGTGTGGAATCCTCATGTTTTACATGAAAACCTGCTAGTATTTTTCCACTTATCCTTTTATGCACTTTCATCCTCAGTCAACACAAATACTCCAAGTAGGCAGTGGAGGCCTTTGGATAATCTGCTCATCCTCTCTTGCTCTATCCTCCTCAGGGGTTGATTATTGAAAACAGCAATCGGAAAACTCTAGGCGTTAATTTACCTCATCATAGGGATCCTTCCTTTTGAAGATAAATGGTATTGGAGAAACACTTTCATTTTTAGGAAAAGCAAAAAGACCACAAAAGCACTGAATTATGCTTTTCATGTGCGATCTCACTAATGCCCATCCTTTTTCAACTGTCTTAGTTTATTCCACTAAATCTCACATCTAAAGTTAATCCAAACTCTTTCCTGCTTAAAAAAAGCTTTAAAGAAGGATCTTTTTTTATCTAAAAAAATAAATTAATGAAATAGTTATAAAAATAATTTTCTTAAACTTATTTTCAAGAAAGGTTTAGATTTATTAAACAAAAAAACATTTAATAAGGAGTCAAATTTTATGATTTTTTTTTAGTAATTATCCTTTCATAAATATAAAGTTTTTGGGAGTCACACCTAATTTTAGAACCCAAATTAACTTTGTCTTGTCATTAAAATGTCACATTATTTGATAATTTGTTATATGTATTGACCTTGACATTTTTTTAGGACAAAAACAGCGTCATGTCATTGACTCTTAAAACGTGAAACTTTCCACCCATTGATAAGTCTAAACTGGCCAGTTTCACACTAGTGACCTTAATCTGAGAGTGGTTGGTCCACTTGGAGTGGAACCAGGGACTGATACTTTAAACCAGGCCATTTACGGGAAGGACAACAGACAAAGCCTATGGTGACATTGCAGCTTCAGACAGACTCACAAATCTTTCCATTGTGTAGCGACAACCAAAGCATCCACACACAATTATTGACAGAGCCGAGGGTGAAAAGACAAAAAGATGAGCAGATACTGAAATGCGTGGTGGCAGAAAAACTCTCTGAATGACTGTTTTGTGCATATAATCTTTTTTGCCCCCTCTGGCATGCAGTGAACAGCATGCTCAGTCGGTAAGCGTGGGACTGACAGTGGGGTGAGAGAGAAAGAGGAGAATGGGTTGAAACACACAACAGCAGTTGTTCTATTGACTCTGCAGAAGTACTCAACAGATAACCCAAACTGAGCAACAACTTAATGTATCGCTTAAGGCCATACAAAAAAGAAAACTAAGGCTAAAGAGGACAATGTGTTCTTTGCATGCATTTGTAGATAGTTCAACCTTCTCTTAGTTAACTCCATGACGACAAGCAGTATTTGCAATTATATTGGTCTCCATCAAGACCCCTTTCTTGCAAGATTCAAAATCAAACAAAAACACTAAACAGCTCTGAGAAAAAGGTGGACTACATTAGTCAGTGTCAGAAACACACAGGCTTGCTAACATTTAGATTCATATTTGCCCAAATTTTCTATGCAAAGCGATTCACAGCTAATTTTACCAGGAAATAAGACCTTGCCATTGTTATGCCATGCTTTACAGATAATAATGATTTTAATTAATGTCCCTGGATGTCTAGAATAACTAATAACATACATCTTCTATAGAGTTGACAAATACCCCAATGCACCTTTGAGCTCATGAATGGCTTGATACAACAGTGAATTTGCATAAAATGTGTAGGAATTTGGGAAGTGGGTGTGCAACTAAAGAAACAATATTATGGCCAAATTGTTGTGCAAGATCATCAGAGGCTGTGGAAGAAAATTTATATCATAAAATCATATTTAGATGTGCACTAAAGTCTTAGCTGCGTTTCCAGGGGTTACATAACACCTGGCAAAATCAGTGATTTATTCTCTTTCGGTCTAAACTAAAACACACTGCTACTCTTTCTGAAAACCCACAGGCAGCAGAAGATCTTATTTAATTTAAATTCCTAAATACAAAGTTGGAAAGAACACATATTATGACTGCTCCATCAAAATAATTAAAGATCAGTACTTTTTAATAAAATTTATTTTTAAACTGCTTTGTGAATTAACAGAATACATTCTGAGAGCAAAGGGCAACAAAGCTGCTGTTTTTATCTTGGCTTCTTGGCTTTTTATCTCTGCACCTCTCTAATGAAACGCTAACCTTTATGGAAAAAGGTTAATGGGAGAACACAATTTAAGCATTGAGCTAACAGAGGCACCGGCTGACCTCACGCATGAGTACAGGCTAGAAAACTGAATAATCCTTCACCACGTAAGAGAGAATGTTTAAAAGGGAAAGAGACGGAAGACTGATTTTATTTACATTGTATACAAAAAACAGCATCTTAACTCTTAGGAATCTATGGATCATAATATACAAGCAAAGGTAGTAGTTTAAGGAGCACAGGATTTGCTGCATTCATTTCCCTTACAAATGAAGCACTGTGGTGACAATTAGGTCATCCATAGGCAGATGAGGAGATATAGAACGGAAATGGATTTGTGAGAAGTGCTGCTTCCTTTGACTTGCAAATGGGATTGTGAAATATGACTACAGATTTTATTATATAGTGTGGGAATGTGAACACAATGTTAGGTTGTGGAAATGATTGCAAGTATTTTCAGGTGGGAAGTGAGAACATATGTAGAAAGAAAACAAAGGGTGGGGGGGTACCATAACCACCAGACATTAAATTCCCCAGCATTTGTAATTTCCATATATTCTGCCTAAAAATCTCCTTTCATGTTTCACAGAAGTCATACAGGAAGATAGAAAAATAACAACCAACATAAGGATTAAAAAAAGTCCACAAAACCATAATTTTTAAGAACTGCTGCTTAATAAAACTGTATGCGGAATAATGTGTAAATAATTAGCTGATTTTTGTAAAATAACTTCTGTTTTTATTTTTCAAATAAAAGAGTGATTTCAATTTAGTATGTTGCGGGCTCATTTATTGGTTATAAATAATTGATAATTTATAATAGTGGTGGTTGCTTTTTTGTCTCGCGAGAGTTGGCAACAGTGCTTGCATCACACAGAGCCCGAACCCTTTCTTGAACCTCTCGTCCAAGTCTACAGTAAAATCCAAAACTAGGTCACTAGGACTTGGTCTTATTTTTCCATCTTCCTGACAAAAGATCAGCGATGAGGTAAAATGTATGTTCTGCGTCAAAATATACGAGCACTGCTCTCTATGAACCACAGCAGTCACTCTTTTTAACCTTGACCAACTGTCCCGTCCTGGTTTTCATTCCTCTGTTATTTCATTTAACGTTACCCTACGTTATGTCTTGGTAGGCATTTACGGTTCTTTTTTATGATGAAGAACAATTAATTTTAAGAATGGAAAAACGTTTATAGACAATAATCAGGACAATAGCATAACCAAAATTTACAGGGCAAACAGCGACATTTGTAAGTGTATGGAGCCCATTTTATAATTAAACGGGAAAAAATAACATGAATATAGTCTTGGGTAACGTTAACGTTAAATGAACTGCCTGACGAATGAATATTGATGTGCAATATTTCAGCGCCTACAATTCTGTTACGTTAAATGCCAAATGGTGAAAATACAATCGCTCTAACTGGAAAACCCGCATGTTTAACGTTACTTTGTATATTTTTTATTTCTTTATTTCGTTAGTAATAATAAGCAATTCTTTATTTTAATTATCAGTGCTTCGTTAGAGACTTATTTTAAATGCACATTATTTTCATATGTGTGAAACAAATGTACCACGTACAAATAGAAAAATTAAAATAAATTAAATTCTTAAAAAAAAATTAAAATAAATAAAAACGGTTTCCTGCGCACTGCAAACGTTAAACTCACGCGGGTGATTCTTTCTCTGAAGAGAGCAACGCCTGCGGATTTCAAGACACGCGCAGACCAGATTGCAACGCACCATATGGCAGTCGCGTGAGTACATACAAGCGTACGTGTAATACAAAATAGCAACGTACAAGCAAATAATCTTCAGATGTTGATCTTAAAATAAATAAAAGAAACACGTAGTATTAACGAGAACAGGAGGCGTGAAACTTCAGATTTACTAATAAGCTTGATTCGTACCTGATCTGTTTGACGGTAGATGATAGTAGACATATTTAAGGTCAATTCAGAGCTGTTGGTTGTGGATTGCAAAAGCGACAGATATGGCACGTTTCTGCGTTCGTACAACTCTGTCGTTCCGGATCTCGAGACTGTTAGATCGGTGAGCGAGGTTTGACAGGGGCGCCGGAGCACGAGCTTAACAAAAGCCACGGGGCCTGAATCGCGTGTGACGTAACGCTAGAGCTCCGCCTGCGGAAAAGTACCGACGGAGTGTGAGGTGAGGTCGGGCCCTGCAATCAGGGGAAAACGGATAGTGAATCTAGTCTGGGTTGATACATAGCTTTTGGAAATTTTCACTGCATTTATCCTATTTGCCTAATAAATAACATTAACATAAATTACTAATTCTCCTACATAACATCAAATTTCAAAATAACCTATTAAATAATTTTAACTTAAAGTGCTTAAACTTTATTAAAATCCATTAAAAACCTTACAAAATTTAAACAACACATAAATAAAAATAATCACAAAAAAACACAATAAAAACAAAATTTTTTCCGAAATATTTTCTCCTCAACCAAGATTGTTTTTATGGAAATCTGTTTGTACCATGGGATAAAAATACATAAAAATAATAATAATAATAATAATAATAAAAGGTAATGGTGACACTTTCTCACAATTCTGCTTTTCTTTGAATTCTGAGTTTTCATTTCACAATAGTTTTTTTTCTGCCATGTAATGAAAAATTAAGATAATTGTGACTTTTTGTCTCACAATTCAGACTTTTTTCTCGCAATTGCAGGTTTATATCTCACATTTCCAACTTTTTTCTAAGAATTGTAAGAAAAAAAATCAGAATTGTAAGATGTAAACTCAGAATTCCAAAAAAATAAGTCAGAATTATGAGAGAAAAGTCACTCACAATTATCTTTTTATGTTTTTAACCCATGGCGGAAATGGGCTTGCGTAGTTTTAAAATGATAAACATTAAATTTTTGAAACTTATCTTTTGAAATATATCATAATTATTTTAATATTTTGACACTACTAGTTTCTGAGGGCGAGGCATTCAAAAATATTTTCTTAGAGGGCCTTAAGTCAGGTGTTTTGAAGTGAGGTTTAGAACCTCATGGTTTTGAAACAAACATTACCTGCATTTTCACTGTCATTTTTTTTTAGGCTTTACACACAACATCAGTGATTGTAGAGTAATTATCTTTGCATGTGGTCACTGGCCAATGAGCCTTTGAATATGGTCACAAATGAGTGAATGATGAGTGTCCCGATAATGTCTTTTAGATGTCAGTACCTCCAATACCATATGAGATATTGCACTCCTTCATCTCCTCACGAGCAAAGAAGCTTAGCTTTTCCTGTGATGCAGGAGTGCATGTCGTCAGAGCCAAATTTTCCTCATTATCCTCTCTCTCCTGCACAGGTAAGACTCTCTGCCTTAGCCAGCATTGTAAATCTTAATTGGCTTAATGGATCAGCGGCACGACTATAGACACATGAGCCCAAGGTAGTGCTAAGCTGCCCATTCTATAACTGCCAGCCAGTGTAATGCACTGACTGCACAATGTCAGTAACAGAGGCCCTAGAAAAATCCTGGCCTTTGTGTGCAAATCCTTACCAACAACTGAACTGACCAGCAATTGTCGACATACGGATCATGTTTTTTAAAAACAAAGTTGTGGGCATAACTGAAGGACAGGATTAAACTGGAGATCCTGTTTACACACAAAGCCATTGTGGCCCTTTCAGGGAGCCAGATCAGTGACTGTCCAGGGAACCAGAGATTGGGCTTGTTCTCTTTGTTGTGGTATAATTATTGTAATTTGTGTTTATTTAAAGTGTTGACCTATTTCTATGCAACATGACTGCTCATGTGTCCAGAATAACGGTGTTTTGCATCACATAATGCAGGATCCTAGAATATATTGTTTAAATATTGTTATTTCAGATACTCACTGTAACAGAAGTAACTTAATAGTTTTAAATTGTCGTATTTGTAACTTGTCCAATAAAGTTGACAGATACCTCTATATGTAATATATGTGTGGATTTGGAATAATAAATCTAATAAAAAAATACAGCAATTACCTTTTGTTTATATAGTTCATGAGAGCAGATATGAAGCATATGCACCGCCCTCCAGAACTTTTTGAGACTGATGAGATTTGTAGTGTCAGTTTTGACCTAGTGCCATGTTCTTGTCCCCTCAAGTTTCAAACAGATACACGGCCAATCTGAATCCTCATGTATAATTGGTTTGTTTAATCACATTGTGTGTGTATGTGTGTGCACATGGGTTATTTAATTTGTCTGAAATCCTCAGGCTCAAGTCTACTGGCACAGATGTGTTCTGACAGCAGCAGTATTAATATTTCATGTGGGAGGCAACGTCTTGCAACTGCAACTAACACGTGAGGCGTCTGGGGAATGTTCCTGGCAGGACATTTGAATCAGATCAGCACCAAAAAAATAAATAAATAAATCTTTGTTGAGCAGAAGGAGTGCTCTAAAAGGAAATATGACTGTGAGGAATGGAAAATCTTTTGCAAGTTATTGTCACAATAGCATGCTAGATGTTTGAGTGTGATTTCAAATTCAACAGTTTACATAATAATGGTTTTATGAACCATTTACTTCTTGAATTAAGCCCAAGTAATTTTCTGTGCCATTAATGTCACCAAGTGAATTCGCCAAAATGATGACTGTTTTCAAACACGTTTCCAGAACAGTCCCTCTTTCTTCTATTAGTTCCTAAAAACAAATGGCTTCACCTCACATTCATGCTTTTAGTTCAGCCAGTGTTGCGATTTGAGCTTGTCAGGATGCTCAAACTAATAGCAATGTTTGATGGCGCCACAGAGCCAGTGTTTATACTTTTTAGGGAAATCAACCTGCAAGTTCTAGTTGTCAATGCATATTAAGCTAGAATAAGCTAATTTTTGAATTTAGTTAGTATAATTAAGACTAAGATTTCATATAAAAATGTTTTTAATTCTAAAATATTAAGACCTTTATTTTTAAGCGTAAGTGCAGATACAAATTGGTTATGTTCATATATGCATAAACCAATTTAGTAAAACTAGATCATGCAGTGTACTGTATGAAGACATATACATAATTAAAGCATGCTTACATACTGTACTGCAGTGTACTCTTAGAGAAGCTGGTTTATCTGTATTTTTTGTGTTGAAGTGCAATGGTTTCACTATCAGATGATTTAAAGGGAAAGCTGGGGGATTTAATACACAGCTGATTTACAGTATGAGTCATACTGAGTAAACCTTCCTGTGTTCCATACAGGTTTATGACTTACATTATTGAAATTGTGTCCCCATTAATTAAATATATATTTTTTTAAATTAACACTTAATATATACACACAATAGTTGATGTCCTAAATGCAACATAATACGTTTCCAGGATGTACTGAAGATCTCATCAATGTCTTTAATATACCTAGGGATATAAAAGCAGTTCATAACATGTATTTAATAATCTCCCTTAAGTATCTCATCATAATACTCTAGTCATTAAATCTATTCCAGCCAATGGTTTGTATTCTCTTTACTCAGATACAAACTGCATGAGCTATTTCCAAGTATTAATTTCAAATATCCCCGACTGATGCTAGAACTGCAAATAAATCAGCAATGAATTAAGAACCTGTTGTTTTACACCTTAAAATGGCTCATTAGATTTATGAGTTGCAGGCATCCTGTCTGCTAGCATCTAATACTGCAGCCAGGACATTCATTTCGGCAGCAACGCTATCTGACATATTTATTGTTTATATTGAGCAGTTGAATGTAGCCCATCTAATTTCATTATTCTGCAGCACTGGTCATTATTCACTTAGGATTTTATTGAAGATATCACAGTAATCATAGCGAAATGTAGAGTGTCAGTTCTGATGGCAGTTTTATTCTCAATTTGACTAATGATTGCATATCCTTATTCTTTAACTGGGTCATAACTGTTAAAAAAAAAAAAAAAAAAATTATATATATATATATATATACATACCATACACATATATACACACACTCACAAAAGACAATTTAATGAAATTGTGAACTAGGTAAGTCATACATAGTTTAAAATATATATATATATATATATTTAAATTAAAATCTATTTTGTTAATTAGATTGTTTTTGTATTCAAATGTTATATTAACAGAGGGCATTGTGAATTAACAGTAGCTGTAGGGAGAGAGGAGCAAATTAGTGTGTATGTGAGTATTGGTGTTCTGGCATGTGTCTAAGTTTGCATTCAAGTAATTGTTTAGCCTGTATGCAGCCTTTGCACTTTTATCATCATCCATTCTTCAGGAAACCCCCCATTCCTCATTCTTGGAAACCATTTTTTTCTCTAAAAATAGTTGGGTTGTAGTCACTGTTAACTTCACACTTAAATGTATGTATGTATGTATGTATGTGTATATATACAGTATATATATATATATATATATACACTGTGTGCAGAATTATTAGGCAAATGAGTATTTTGACCACATCATCCTCTTTATGCATGTTGTCTTACTCCAAGCTGTATAGGCTCGAAAGCCTACTACCAATTAAGCATATTAGGTGATGTGCATCTCAGTAATGAGAAGGGGTGTGGTTTAATGACATCAACACCCCTATATCAGGTGTGCATAATTATTAGCAACTTCCTTTCCTCTTGGCAAAATGGGTCAAAAGAAGGACTTGACAGGCTCCGAAAAGTCAAAAATAGTGAGATATCTTGCAGAGGGGGATGCAGCACTCTTAAAATTGCCAAGCTTCTGAAGCGTGATCATCGAACAATCAAGCGTTTTCATTCAAAATAGCCAACAGGGTCGCAAGAAGCGTGTGGAAAAACCAAGGCGCAAAATAACTGCCCGTGAACTGAGAAAAGTCAAGCGTACAGCTGCCAAGATGCCAACTTGCCACCAGTTTTGCCATATTTCAGAGCTGCAACATCACTGGAGTGCCCAAAGCACAAGGTGTGCAATACTCAGAGACATGGCCAAGGTAAGAAACGGCTGAAAAAACGACCACCACTGAACAAGACACACATGCTGAACGTCAAGACTGGACAAAGAAATATCTCAAGACTGATTTTTCTAAGGTTTTATGGACTGATGAAATGATTGAGTCTTGATGGGCCAGATGGATGGGCCCGTGGCTGGAATCGGTAAAGGGCAGAGAGCTCCAGTCCCGACTCAGACGCCAGCAAGGTGGAGGTGGAGTACTGGTTTGGGCTGCTATCATCAAAGATGAGCTTGTGGGGGCCTTTTCGGGTTGAGGATGGAGTCAAGCTCAACTCCCAGTCCTACTGCCAGTTTCTGGAAGACACCTTCTTCAAGCAGTGGTACAGGAAGAAGTCTGCGTCCTTCAAGAAAAACATGATTTTCATGCAGGACAATGCTCCATCACACGTGTCCAAGTACTCCACAGTGTGGCTGGCAAGAAAGGGTCTAAAAGAAGAAAAACTAATGACTTGGCCTCCTTGTTCACCTGATCTGAACCCCATAGAGAACCTGTGGTCCATCATGAAATGTGAGATTTACAAGGAGGGGGGAAAACAGTACACCTCTCTGAACAGTGTATGGAGGCAGTGGTTGCTGCTTCACGCAATGTTGATGGTGAACACATCAAAAACACTGACAGAATCCATGGATGGCAGCTTTTGAGTGTCCTTGCAAAGAAAGGTGGGGTAATTGGTCACTGATTTGTTTTTTTTTGTTTTTGAATGCCAGAAATGTATATTTGTGAATGTTGAGATGTTATATTGGTTTCACTGCTGAAAATAAATAATTGAAATGGGTATATTGTTTTTTGTTAAGTTGCCTAATAATTATGCACAGTAATAGTCATCTGCACACACAGATATCCTCCTAAAATAGCTACAACTAAAAACAAACTAAAAACTACTTCCAAAAATATTCAGCTTTGATATTAATGAGTTTTTGGAATCATTGAGAACATGGTTGTTCAATAATAAAATTATTCCTCAAATACAACTTGCCTAATAATTCTGCACTCCCTGTATACATACATCTGTAATACAGTATGTAAAATGCTGCTAGATTTTCTCATAACTAATGTCACATATATTTAACTTTTTTCATTTGACTGGCTGTTTAATCGAATGTTTTGCTTGAGAAGTTTATGCAAATGTCATTTGGTTTGATATTTTTTGGAGGCCACTATATTAACAGCCTCAGTCCAGTAGACCATGAAATAAATTATTCTTTCCTGAAAACAGTGTTGATATAGAGAGTCAGATAAGATCAGCACCTCAGTATGTTATATTTTAAGTGTTTGCCGAATACAAATATTTATAAAGTGTTTGTGCGTTTTTGTCTGACAAAAAGAAAGGGAGCTGGGGGCCTAAGAGGTGACTTTTGTCAAATTAGAAATCATGTGAGTAATGAAAACATTCTATTTTCAGTCAGAGCTGATTTGATTGGTCAATGATGGAAATTGGTCAATTTTTGAATCTGTTAATTTACAAGAACTGTCTAAATGAACCAATTGACTAGAATGAATTGGACCTTTGAGTGTGACATAATAGATGACCATTTCAGATGAACTGATTCACTAGAACAGATCGGACTATGAGAGGGAGAGCACACAGAGTTTATTTACCTCAGCTCAGTAATCGGCAGTGAAGTTGCATGTGCGATTTAGTGTTCGTTTGAAAAAAAGTGGCTTGTTAACTATTTTTTACAACAACTGAGCTAACACTGCTGAAAATTCAGTTAAGTTTTACATATTCCCCAACCTTCATAGCATATAAAATGCTGTCTGTTTAGTCATTCACTGGGCAGCAGCTCAGCTTCCTCAGGTTTCAGACAGAGCCTGTGTCTTGTTTTTTTGCTATTTAGACTTAGTTCTGCTCAATAAGTCTGAAACGCACACAGCCACCAAACCTTTAATTCAATTACAAACTCTCTCGCCTGCCATCTTTATTATGCGTGTTCTTTCTCCCTCTCTTTCTTCCCACATTCGCTCGCTCACCCCTTTTCTTGATGTTCCCTGTTGTTCTTGAACTGCTTGAACTTGAAATTCATTAACGTTAAAATGCCAGTCCTATTAAATGCCCATCATGGGATTTTACAAAGGATTTGTTATTCATTTAATTCATATTACATTCCTCCATTCACATGTCCCAACATGACAGGATTTTGGATATTAAAAGATTGTGTTCACAGTTATGTATTTGCATATTTACCAGACTGACTGGTATGAGATTAAATTGGTCAGACATAATCTATTTGTCTAACTGATGTTTCTGAGTTTTAGTCAGTTTTCATATTTTGACAGAAATAATTTTTACGCTTGTCAATATTTTGTCATGTCATTATTCATTAAATCTGACTTAATTGGCAAGTAATTTTAGTCAACAAAACATGTAACAAATTTAAATTAAATTGAATTGCACAATTAAACTAAATATTAAAACATTTTATATATTATTAATGCCTTTAATATATTTAGTCATGTATCAGCATTTAATAAAACCAATCAAACATTTGTCCCTGAAATGGCAGTGTTTAGGAAAACAATATGTGACATTTGGTGATGTTACAGTAACATGGTTCATCTTTAAAGATCAAATGCAACTCATGTTACTTGATCTAAGCCTTATTGTCCCTTTTCTAAATCCTTAGTTGACTGAAATTCCTTGAATTACTGTTGGAATATTTGTCGAAATCTCAGTGGAGTGATTGTAGAAATTGCACACTCAAGGAAATTAGGAATTCATTGGTATTTGTTCTAAGAGTTCAGAAGTCCATTCATTGACACACTTGTGCTTGTGATCAGCCATTTACGCAATATGTTCCAGCACTGGTCAAATCCTGTGCAAACAGATAAATCGATGTTCAATATGACCAGCCATTTCTATGGTTACCCAATATAGACGTCATTCCCCATCTCAGAGAGGGTGAGGTTAGATCATGTGATGAGTGGTTATGTAATTCAGGATGCCACTTGTGCACAAACACAGGAAATGCTTTCTCAAATGTAGATCAGTGTACACTCTGGAGTACATTCATTTAGAGTGTTGAATTAACATGATACATAAAGTATATTTAATAAGTACATTTAATAATCTAAAGCCACCACATTGTGTCATCATTCATTTTAAATAGGAAATAGGAAAAGCAGTTTAAAAAAAAGCTGCTGTGAACAATGTGAAGTAAATGTGAATGAAAAATACTGGGTAATAATTTTCTGTTGCTATCATGTGGTAGTTAGCAGGCTACGGAAGAGGATTAGGGCCAAGCAATAATAAAAAAATAAAACCATCTCGAGATTAAAGTCATTATATTGCGACATTAAACTCATTAAATTAATAAAAAAAAAAAAAAAAAAGAAATACAATATTGAGAATAAACTCATGAAATATCGAGAATAAAGTCGTTGTGTTTCGAGATTAAACTCGTTAAATTTCGAAGAAAAAAAGTAGAAATTCAATCTTGAGAATAAACTCATTAAATATCGAGAATAAAGTCGTTGTGTTTCGAGAAAAAAACTCGTTAAATTTCGAGAAAAAAAGTCAAAGACAATCTTGAGAATAAACTCATTAAATTTCGAGAATAAAGTCGTTGTGTTTCGAGAAAAAAAGTCGAAATGAAATGTAGAGAATAACGCATTCGATCATTGTTCATGGCATAGCCTATAGAGGACATGGCAGAGTTGGATCACTTAGTCAAGCTATATTTTAGACTTTCTTTCAGTAACAAAGAAATACTATCAACTTTAGCTAATTATGACACAATAATAATTAGCATACGAACTTTAAAGATAATTTACAAGCGGCTAGGTCTTTTTAGAAGAAAAAACTCGCTTTTTGTCAACATGCAAGGTTATCGCTGGCTTCACCCAATGCACTCTGGCACATGGACAGCTATGATAAATTAAAACCGTACGGCATTGCCATTAATGGCGTGTAATGTAATGAGTTTGTTATTCTCAAGATTGTATTTCGACTTTTTTTTCTAAATTTACGAGTTTTTTTCGCGAAACACAACGACTTTATTCTCAATATTGAGTTTATTCTCAAGATTGTATTTCGACTTTTTTTTCTCAAAATTTAACGAGTTTAATCTCGAAACACAACGACTTTTTCTCGATATTTAATGAGTTTATTCTCAAGATTGTATTTCGACTTTTTTTCTCGAAATTTAATGAGTTTAATGTCGCAATATAATGACTTTAATCTCGAGATGGTTTTATTTTTTTATTATTGCTTGGCCCTAATCCTCTTCCGTAGCAGGCACTTCTCTCAAAGCATTTTCACCACCTTTTCATCCTTCTCTCCTTTAATGAATTCAGTTCCTGAACATTCACTTTATAGGAGAGCTTCTAAATTAGGTTGTGGCTCTGAGTAGGTCTAGTTTAGAGAGTTGGAAATGGAGAAGAAATTAATAGCTGTACTCTTCAATAGCCCTGAATTTTGATTAAGAGTAAGGCCAGACTCAAACACATTTTGGTCTTTAATGTAGTTTTTCAGGTGCTGTTCACCTACACACCCTTGAAAAAAAAAACACATCTCTATAAGGATGTTAGATGGATTATTAATAGGAATAAGTAACAAGATTATTAATTCTCATGAAAAATATCTTGATACAACAGGCGGTTGCAGTGTGGTTGCTTGCTGGCAAAGTCAAAACTATTTTTATTTTTTCATACATTGTAAATCATGTTGCTCATCAACGAGCAGCACAATATGAGGTATAATTCATGTTGTGAGACATACATTTTTCTTTATGAATTTTAATAAATACACTGTGTCCTAGCAAGGGGTTGACATGATAAAGCACCAAGCAATAAATGTTCCTTCATGTAAATCTTGTTTCTATGTCCATGGTGTCACGGGTAGCCAGTCACTACTGCGAAATGTCATTGGTCCAAAATCCTGCTCCTCATAACTATACATTATACATTAGATAGCTACTGACTGACTGAGATTGTGTCACTTTGCACAGCAGGAAGTGAATACAGGAAGTGGTTTGAGAGAGTTTTAATGCTGCTTTCTATGACTATTTTTATAATGAGATTTGTGGCCTTCATGCTCAACCCAGCATTAAAGGGCATCAGCTGAATTATACAGGTAATTTAAACATTTAACTGCTCCAGTTACACTGAACTATTAGGCTACCTGTTTGCTGAGTTATAAATGAGACCTAAACCCTGGAACTGCTTAGCCTTCGCCTCAGGGTAATATCTGTGCAACATGTGAGTCCCTCTGACTGATCCGGCTCCAGACTAACAGCAAATAGTGGGCACCGTGTCAATAAAGAGATTAACTTTTGAAAGTGATGTGACATACAGCCAAGTATGGTGACCCATACTCAGAATTCGTGCTCTGCATTTAACCCATCCAAAGTGCACACACACACACACACACACACACCGTGAACACACACCCGGAGGGGTGGGCAGCCATTTATGCTGCGGTGCCCGGGGAGCAGTTGGGGGTTAGGTGCCTTGCTCAAGGGCACCTCAGTCGTGGCATTGCCGGCCCGAGACTCGAACCCACAACCTTAGGGTTAGGAATCAAACTCTCTAACTAGGCCACGACTTCGCTGACAGTCACACTGTATATTGTAGTGGTAGAAGGGGGGTGTCAGATAACTTCTTATGCTCTCATGATCATATTGTGTGCTTTATCATTTAGAAATCATGATGTCTTTCTCCCTCCCTCCCTCTGTCTCTCTCTCTCAATGGAAAGTGTTGTTCACATAGGCAAATTTCTCTCACGACTCTCTACTGTCTAAAGTTTCTGTCCTTCATCAAATGTCTTAAACAAATCTGTCTTAATACCTCCTACAAACAGACTCAAACACATACATTTTCAACACTGTACAAACCTGTCATGTATTAAGCCGATTGTTAATGGAGGACAAATACAGACAGTCAAGTAATATAAAGCACACACAAGTGCTCTGTTTTCTGTTTTGGAGCCATGACTTAGGGACATTTGTGCTTTGGTTTAAAATGGGGGAAACAGTTCCATTTAAAAAATGCTAATACTATAAAAGACATGCTAATCTTTGTTGTCATTGTTATGCTCTGAATAGAAGATGCATTTGAAACAAAACATATTTAACAAAAAGTATTTAACAAATATTATATAAATATTATTTAATAAATAAAAACTGCATCCATATAAAACCCCATCCAAAAAATCCTTGGCAACAAATGTTAAATATGTTTTTTTGGCCATTGTTAGTGATTCTTGGTCTTTTTCACCAGATGTTTCAACTGTACTGTAAAAATTTAATTTCTCACAGATGAGAAAATCTAAATAGATTCATACAGCAGTCTCCTTTGACCATGATTAACCCAAATCTGGTACAGTGTTATAAAAAACAACCATGTTAAACCACACAGTGCTTTGTTATGTCTACCTCCACCCTCTGTGTTGCAAAAACAAAGCATATTTCTTGGAAGACTGACCACACTCACATGTTTCTCACTGTTATTGCCTCTGAATGCTGGTGTGTGTGATGTTATGTGAACATCTCCCCTCAGCTTCATAGTTTGCTGCCCTTTTTCTTTGCTGCCCATGTGTGCTGCAATGGTTTCCTCACATGCTCATACCAAGCAAACATTATATGTCTCCTAAAGTGGTTCACAGATGATCAAAAATACCCTTCATAGGCTTAGATGACGTCTTTTACCTCATCCCGTCTGCCTTCTTGATTGACAGCAAAGAGCTGTGTGTTTTATGGAGGTGTAATTATAATTTCAGTGATGTCTGAGTTGTTTCTCCTTTCCATTTGAAAGCACTGAAAGGCAATGTGTGTGCACACTGATGTAGCAGGTCATCTGTCTGTCTGTCTGTCTGTCTGTCTAAGATAGAAAGACAGACAGATAGATGTTTTCACATGTTCTGTTCTTGCCCTCAGAACAGAGTCACATGGTGGAGCTCTTGAAGGCCACATGCTGACTGCTGCTTACACTCAGAATACAAAACAGCACACATAAAATTCAGGGATGCATTAAAAGACACACACACAAAGTCATTTCACCAAGGACAAAAGTATAAGCCAAATATGAGTTAATTAAAACGACAGCACTGTCCGAAATTTTACAGTGGGATTCTTTATATTGAAAAGTATTATATAGAGAGTTTATAGACTATATGCTATTAACTATTCACTGTGCTTTAGTGAATTGCATTAGATGTTAATAATGAAGTACTTTTTTTCTTCATGTTGAGCAAATCCAGAGAAAATAAGGAAATTAAGTGGAGAGAGAGAAACAAGAGATTTGAGGGGGCTCTTTTAAGGATGGAGGGCTTTGAAAAGAGGGTGAGAATGTGCCTCAAAAGTATTATGAGGTAGTAAAAAAGAGAGTTCAGTCAAGGACACATGGAAAAGGAGAAAAGAGGTTAAGTTAATAAATGCCAGTGCTCTTTTCTGTCAAGATGTTCAGCTTTTAAATGCATCCAGTTTTGAGCTTTGTCATTCTATTAAACATTAAGCCAATTCATGCTGAGAGAATCTCAACCTGCTGTTTGTATTTCAGGCATATAGTGCTGGCAGAGGACATCCGCACCAGCTCTGTGCAGGCTCACTCATACACACAGCTGCCAGTATATCTTAAGATATTATGTAGCCTGTTTTATCTTGATTTATTGTCTCAGTTTGGGTTCAGAAAACTCTGAGAGCCTTAGAGCTCACAGACATACTTTAGTCTATAAAGCTCACCCTGAATGTAACCTTCAGACAAACTTGTTGATATTAGTAAATTGTAAAGAGCAGGTCGTGTGGTATTTTAAAAGTGTCCTATTATTGTGTTGGAGTCCCCTACAACAGGTTTAAATGCATCTAAGATCAGAAAACATTGTCATTTTCTCAGAATATACATTTAATATTACAATCATTTCGAAACGATTTTGAAACGATACGTTCGAAGCAGTTCTGGGCTTAAGGTCTGTAAACTCCTCCCTTCCATAAGTCTACTCTGAACACAACGCAGAAGACAGCGTCTTCTCGACCTGATGTAAACACACTAACTAGCGGAAGTGTTTGTGGGAGTGTGTTCGTATTTTGCAGGCAGGTGGGGATTATGCAAATGTGTTACCTTGTGACGTGTATAGGCAAGAAGCAGAAGATTCGAAAATATGACGACTCGTTAAGGCGGTTCAGAATCGACTCTTTCTTTTGAGAGACAATATCTTTATCATGCACTTTTTTTTGATTAACAGCTTTGCACACTGTTTACATTGAAGGATAACTATGCTACAAACTGCAAAAAATATATTTTTCGAAAACCCATATGACCTGCTCTTTAAAGCAAAATATAATTTGGGAGCTTTTCAAGTGATGAAAAACACTTCAAATGTCTACACAAGTAAGTTTTTTGACATGCTTCCCCGTATTTGTCAAAATATTTACAAAAATTTGGTCTTCACAAGTACAGACAATCCTGACTGAGTCATCAGAAGGTCTGTTTATGTGTATGGGTTTCAAAAGAATTATTTCTCTGTCTAAAGACATTCCACATGAGTTCTATTTATTTTGATAATGAACGACCTCCATTTGATAAAAATACATTTTATCCAAACACATCGGCTCTGCTTATAGTAAAAACATGTGACTAATCCGCTCCTTTGAAATTAATCAGAGAAGATTTTCATGTTCTGTATGCTTGTGTTGTAAATGACTACTCTGTAACCCACAGACACATGTTAGGAAGGAAACAGTATCTTTTTTCCCAGGTTGTTTGTTCTCTGTGCTCCATCCCCACTAATAGTGTGATACTGGTGGAAACAGGGTCACTGAGTGTTGTTCCTCCCACATATGCATTGTTCCTGTTTGACATTCCAGCCTGAGACAGGAGATGGACTCACAAAAATGGTGACCCAATCAGCACCTTCAAACAGCATGAACTTTCTATGTTATACAATATATAAACCCATACAAGGTACAGCATTTGTTATGGGAAGTTGTCTGTTTTTGTTATTTTTTGCATATTTGTCACACTTGAATGATTCAGATCATCAAACAAATTTTAATATTACACAAAGATAACCCGAGTAAATACAAAATGCTGTTTTGAAATAATTATTTAATTTATTAAGGGAAAAAAGCTGTCCAAACCTGCCTTGCACTATGTGAAAAAGTAATTGCCCCCTAATTCTAATAACTGGTTGTGCCACCCTTTGAACCAAAAACTGCAATCAAGCGTTTTTTTTAAAATGCTGTGTTGCTTTTACACCAGATGTAACGGGACACACACCTTCCAAAAAGTTCAAGTTCTGTCGCATCAATCCACAGAATATTTGCCCAAAAGTCTTTGGGATAATCAAGATGTTTTTTTGCCAAATGTGAGACAAGCTTTTTGTGTTTTAGAATGGCTTTTGCCTTGGAACTCTTCCATGGATGCAGTTTTTACCCAGTCTCTTTCTTGTTGAATCATGAACACTGACCTCAATTGAGGCGAGTGAGGCCTGCAGTTCTTTAGATGTTGTTCTGGGTTCTTTTATGACCTCATGGATGAGTCGTTGTTGTGCTCTTGGAGTAATTTTGTTAGGCCGGCCACTCCTGGGAAGGTTCAACCAAGTTTTCTCTATTTGTGGATAATGGCTCTCTGGCCATGGTTCACTGGAGTCCCAAAGCCTTAGAATTGGCTTTATAACCCTTTCCAGCCTGATTCATGTCAACTATTTTGTTCCTTATATGTTCTTGAATTTCTTTAGATCGTGGCATGATGTTTTGCTCTTTAAGCATGCTTCACTTTGTCAGACAGCTTCTATTTAATTGATTTCTTGATTCAACAGGCCTGACAGTAATCAGGCCTTAATATGGCCAGTAAAATTTAACTCAGCTTTCTAAAATAATGTGGTTAATCACAGTTCTTTCATGATTTAACAGGAGGGGGCAATTAATTTTTCACTCAGGGCCAGGTAGGTTTGTACAGCTTTTTTCCCTTAATAAATAAAATCATCAGTTAAAAACTTCATTTTGTATTTACCTGCATTATCTTTGTGTAATAGTAAAATTTGTTTGATGATCTGAATTTTTTAATTTTTAAATATAAAAAACAGGAAGGGGCAAAAACATTTTCACGGCACTGATATATATATAAAATTGTAATTAGATTATATCACATTGTAAAATGCTCATAATCCGATTACACTTACTTTTAAACTTTTAATGCGTTTCATGATGTTGATAACAAAGAATGGAATATATTTGATTTCTCTATATATTTACTATTTATAACAATAATCCAATTCAAATCATTTAATAAATTAGGTCATAAGTAATCTAAAAATAATCCAAAAGTAGTTGGAAATACTTCGCCTAAAATGAGTAATCGAAATTACAATACTGACTGCAATTTTCATCATGTAATTTGTAATAAGTAACAGACTACAACCCAGCTCAGCCCAGCCCAACCCAACACTGTGTGTGTGTATGTAATAGTCATTTGACTGCTCTTTATATTTGCAACACTACCAAAAGAAATTGTGTGCATCCATAAATAATGCTGTATATTTCATTCATCTGAAAAAGGCCACAGCCTAGTGAACACAGGCAACCTTTGGCCTTCCCTTCCCCTTACTCACTTTGTAAATCAGCAGATCACTCTTCCTTACATCACATCCAGGTTATGTAACACTGTTTCCTAGTTACCCTGGTGACAGAAGCTGCCCTCTGTTCCCCTCGGTGTCAGCCATCCACCGTCACCTGTCTGAACGGGAGGGTAATGGGAAATTTTAAGAAGACTGATTCTGTTTGCATGTGTATTAAAGGAAGCCTACAGATGACCAGATAGTATAATGGATGACAGTTATTGTACATTGAGTGAGTGTGCAACTGAGCTTTTGTGCAATTGGAATGACAAGCATTTCCCTTGAAAAAGAGTTATTGTAAACCCAAAGCAGCAGCGGGTATGTGATAACAACAATGACTGTTTGAAAATGTTAGATAAAGATTATGGAATGTTGTCTGTTAGCCAGATTATATAACTTTTTCTCTGTTTATTTGGCTATATTTTTGACCATGGGTTTTTCATCGATTTTCCTCCAACGTTGGCTAAACAAAATAAATAAGCTCATGTAATTTGTAGAAACATGCTGCATATAGACTTTACAAAATGCGCTGTTACTGCAATAAATAATTTTTTTTGGTCTGCTTACTTAATTCACTCTAAAAAGCTCATTTCATTACAGACATTTTAATTAATTCCTTTTTAAGGATAATATGCCAGCCATAATGTTTTATTCATCTTTAACAGTTCATTATCTATAACCACAGCACTGCTTGCAAATTTGTAGCTGTTTATGACTTGCTATTATCACATTTATTCAATTTTCTACATACAAATTTTTAACATTAATTAAAAGAAAATGATTACATTTAAATAAAAGTCTGTTAATTCTCTAAATTAAACAAAAGTTTTCCCCAGTTAGGGAACAGATTCTTCTCATATATGGGTTTAGGTGGGCGCCACAGGGCTCCCTCTGCTGCTTGTTACATCCAGCCAGTATTGCCCGCTTCATTATCCAATGGCCTGTGCACTCTGCGTGCCTCTTTCAGTGGCAAACAAAGCATTGTGGGGTGCGTCATTACTGGGCTGAAAAATGTGCAGACAGCACAGAATGGTAAGCCCAGAAAAAACAGCAGAGAGAGGTTTTATCTTGCCACTGGTGGCCATTCACATGGTGGCTACACAGCATTCCTGCAGGCCTCATTAGGGTTGTACTCATCTCATGTCCCATGCCTGCTTCTCTTCATTTGTGTAGTTCTGTTTTGTATTTTTCCAGAAATTTTTCTTCATAGTGTTTTCATTTCAGAATTAATATTGAATGTACCTCTTAATTAATTCTTAGTATATTTTACAGATTTCTTACAAACCAGTGTCTAAGTGTATTATGTGTCTAAAGTGTCTATGCAGTTTTGGTATACATATGCAGTTAATAGTTTTTGTGTCAATTGGGGTGTGGTTAGGTGTGAATATCTATGTGCTTTTGATCATGTGTGCTGGACACTAGTAATAGGACACAAAGAGGGTCTCTGAGGGGATTAGGTACAATATAATCCAGGGGATTAGACCTATTGAATTACAAGAGCCGAGGGGGCTTCTTTGCTGTTCATTTTGTGTTTGGATATGGAAAGGATGGGCTGGGGTGTCATGTGTCCTGTTTTGGGATGAAAAGCATGTTTGAATGTTCAAAAATGCTTGATCCCCATTGTTAATGTCCGTCAGGCGGTTGGTGACAGCTTTTAATGTACTATAAATACTGAAGAACTAATTTAAGTGTAACAAGGGGTATAAAAACACCCGAACGTCAGAAATCATGACAGTGATTCAGATCTGCCAAAATAAATGTTAAATCTTGGTTTATGTCAGAGCCTTGATCTGGGTTTCACATTAACCTTTTATAGTGCATAAATGTAAATGTTATCATGCATGGGATGGATGGCTGTATAGACAGATGGACAGATAGTTGGATGGATAGACAGCTGGACAGACGGATGGAAGGATAGATAAATTGCAATAGCAACAAAATAAGTCAGCATTGTATGGTACACAGTGTAACACACATTACAATAAATACAGAAGTTCTGTGTCAGTTTGCAATGGTTGCAGTAATGTCTTATGGTAGGTTGCATAAGTTTATTGCATAAGAAACACTCAGACAACTTTCTCTTGGGTTTGGCAGAGAACTGGTTTGCTTGGTTGTGTATCCAGTCCCCATTTGGCAATTAGGCATTGCACAATATTGCATTTCCCTCACTCATCCCCATAGAAACAGCATGCACCTCACTGCTGAAATTCCCAAACTAGTTGGATATAAAGTTGTTCACTTTTCAGTCACGATAAGGTGAACACATTCTGTATCAACTTTGTGCAGATGTGTGTTTGTCTGTACCAAAACAGAATCAAATAGAATTAGAGTAAATATTTACCTGCAAGAATTTCAGATGCATGATTTTAATCTTTCAATTGTACTTGAAACCCTCACAACCGATCACATCAGTAATACCCATTTCCCTTAAGTAGTGCGTGTACATGTTTGGATGGCAAGGTAGTAATGTGTGGCTTGTACAATTTCTGATTTGGTCATTTTTTCCTACTATTATTCTAGGATACCATGATCTTTAGCATCAACCAGCACAGACAGCCTGCTAGAGCTGGGCCCTGATTCAAACCAGCAACCAACAGATGAGTGGGCATATCCAACATAAACATTGTGCCTCCATTCAATATCATCAGCTTAAGCCAAAGAAGACTCATAATCAGCACACCTGTGTCAACATGGAAAAAAGGACAGTTTGAGACAGTTAATTATCAGTCAATTCCAAGTAATCCAATACTTAAAGGTGAGGCTTTATCATGCCAAGCATGTGACTGTTGGAATTTCCTAGTTTACTGATATTAAACTCTAATTCAGTATCTAATTCAATAAAATCTTGTTGTGTGCTGCATTAATTTTGTTCCATTCATTAGTCAGTGGTGGTATGTATTTTAGCTATAATGCTTGCTCAGTTTATTTGTAAATAAATATATAATAATTATTTAAATAATGAAAGTATTATAATTTAATACTTTATACTAATTTAATGTTATTTAATTTAATGTTATTTGTGTTTTTTTTTCTTTATAGAATATTTGTTATTGCATATTTTTTAATAAATGTTCTTAGGATTTTATGTGGTGCTACTTTTGCATGTTACATGGCGCACTCTAGTGGACAATATCAAGACTTTTTTTAAGTGGGTGGATGTGGGGTGGTTGCGAGGGTTGAGAGGGTGTGTGGGAGAATAAGTCACCCTTGTAATCACTCAAGCCTTTAACAGCTCTGCTTTGAGCTACCATTAACATGGAGATTGAAGTCTCAATTAGTCTTGACTTGGACTAATGGACCAAAGTCTAAAGGAAAAAATTGGGTTTCAAAATAATCTTTTTCCTCTTTCCTTTTAGTAGTTGTAAAGTATTAGGTGATTCAAGGAAGAGCAATTAAAAGAATATCCTGACCTTGGTTTTAAAGAGATCACAGGGATTTTTTTTTTTTTAGGTTCATTGTATAAAACTCTAATTGAATAGATGAAATAAACACTTTAAACAAAAATGCTTATTTTGGAGAATAATTGAAGAAGAAGGCTTTTATACCAAGTATTTCAATTTTGAATGTAAGAAACACTTTAACAGGTATTGCCCTTTTGAGTAAGGATTTTATAATTATGATCATACTGCAAAACACGTTTTGAAATGTTTAAATAATTGCTTTGGTGACATCTAGTGTCGTAAAACATAATTTCTTCTCATTGACGTCAGCTGAATTGATGGCAAACTACATTATTCCCTTGCACCTTTTCCAAATGACTTAATATTAACATCTCATCAGCCCAAAGTGCATTTATGTGCTGTGGTCTGACAGGCGGCCAATTTAAAACTGCGAACCAGGATATGTTCATTAATTCTTCTACCATGCATGGCTGTCTATTTGGCTCCTCTTTTCCACAGCCTTCCAATTTATTTATTTTTTTTTACTACTCCATTAGGCCTACTCATGAAAATCTGCTGAGCCTGTTCCTTTTCTCATAAAGTCTTAAAAGCTTACAAGCAAACTTAACTGACTTTAACATTTTACATGAAAAACTTACCACCAACAAAAATACATCATGTAATGATTTAAAGGGTGACGTTTCACAGTGACATTGCCCCTTCTTCACGGCTCACCTTTATTTTGGTTGGCATATGATGTTGTAGAAGAGTCAGTTGTCTCAGCTCAGCTCTATCTGTAGCGTACCATTAGGTGGTTGTTAGAGAACAAAAACTCAAGTGACAGAGCACTGTATGTCTATATGTGTGGTTGAGGTAAACCCTACAACCCCACAAGGATAGTAAAACCTGAAGTTTTTACCTTGTGGAAAATAGCTAATAAATCATACTATAAGTTTTTTTTCTTTTCTTTTATCTCTATGTCTTCTTCCCTTTCTTTTTCTTTTTTTTTTTGAAATGTAAAAATTCTAAAAAGTTTTGGTAAGGTTTAGAGAAGGTGAGGGTTAGTGGATATAATATACAGTTTGTACAGTATAAAAATCGTTATGTCTGTGGAAAGTCCCCATAAAATGTGTGTGTGTGTGTGTGTGTGTGTGTGTGTGTGTGTGTGTGTGTGTGTGTGTGTGTGTGTGTGTGTGTGTGTGGTGTGTGTGAACTTTTTTATCACTCACGAATTAGGCCTATTAAAGAAAAATCTGCTGACCCTGATCCTTTTCTCATAAAGTCTAAAAGCTGACAAGCAAACTTAAGTGATTTATGCTTTTGTGTGTGTGTGTGTGTGTGAAGTCCAGAGAAACTAGATTTTATGCTTTGTTTTTACTGATAACTTTGCTTATATAAGATGCTCTTAACGTTTTATAATGTATTTTATTGGCTTATGATAAGTGTTTATTTGTTTATTAATGTGTAATAGTTTTATATATATATATATAGATATATATATATATATATATGCTTATATATATATATATATATATTTTATATATATATATATATATATATATATGCTATGTGAGATTTGTTTTTTATATGATGACCCCATGAAATGTAAGCCTATTAATATACATGGTCTGTCAATATGCACAGGACCCCCTCTCGACCCCGAAAGAGCTGTGGTCCAATCAGAACGCAGCGTCTTAATGCGGCGAGTCAGTTTGAGGTGTTTGCTGTCTTGCGCCTGGTGAAGAGAACTCAACAGTGGGTCAGAGTTTGTAAAGGCGAAAGTTTGCTGAGAAACTTCTGAGAGTCAGCAAGACGCGTGCGCACAAAAACAAACTCAGAGCATCCTCGCGCAAGCGACGGTCAGGAGAAATCTGACTCTGAATCTTTTCTTTATATTTTTGTCTCCCTAACGCCATCCAATAGTGCCCGTGTTGACATTTCGAACTAATGTCTTGTCAATTTCCCTCACCTCGTCGCTGACTTTTTTGTCGAGGTTATTGTTTGCCGAGGAGCAGTTGGAAATCTCAAGATGGACTTCAGACCTTCGCCGTTTTTTCTTGGACTGATATTAGTTCTTAACGGTTTGTCAGCAACCCAGGATACAAATGAAGTAATCCCTGAGGGAGCGTCCACCTTGGCGTTTGTGTTTGATGTCACCGGCTCCATGTACGATGATTTAGTGCAAGTGATTGAAGGAGCATCGAAGATTTTGGAAACATCCCTCAGCAGACCTCAGAGACCACTATACAACTTCGCCTTGGTGCCTTTTCATGACCCAGGTACATAAAAACAACGCAAAAAAAAATGTCATTCTTCTTAATGAACTATGTCTAGTTCCTACGCAAATCTGTTTTATTAAGTTTGGCATTAAAACATGATTCTTTCTTTCTTACACAAAGTTCTTCTCCTTCTTCATAGCATTCTTTGGGCAAATAGGAAATGTTTTATTTGTTAAGGATATATTCCATTAGAGAACCTTTAAATAAAACTCATATACTTTGTTTTTCAGCCTAAACACCAAACCTGATCAATTTACTTGATAAGCTAAATTGCATTATATATTAAGATATTAAATTGCATAGGCTAAATATTTCGGAGTGCTTGTTTATATTTTTTCTTGATTTAAGCATAAATCTGATGCAGTTTAGTTTGGTTTATTCTTAAAACAAGAAAAAAACAAAGCAAAAGAAAACATTCATTTTGAATTTCAGATTTCAGAAAAATGAACTATAGCTATATTCTCTTATTATTTATATACAACTTTTCTTTTTGAGAAAATGTATCTTGCTTACAGATGTAGCTCCTCTTAAAGAGGGACTTGTTGCATGTCAGAAACATGACAAATCTGTTAGTTTGCTGAGAGCTGCTTCATGCTGAAGTGTCTCACACCTACAGGAGGTATCAGTGCATTGTTTGTAGTGCCCAGATGTTCTGTGTTGAATCCACTGTCATTATCATTCCGTCTATCCAGGCGGAACACGCTTGGAAGCATTTGAATGCCTGGTAGTGCAGCCTTTTTCCAAGGAACGTATTTTACTGACTGTACACAACAGTTAGGGTACTCTAAATACCTTTAATAATTAGATATTAAAGGGCTGAGAGTCAATATGTTGCATGCACATACAGTAAATTTTGATTTGTCTAAAGTATACCAGATATATATCCCTGAATAATGATATGAGTCCCTGAATAATGGATGACAAACTCACTTTTTTTGGGCATAACTCAAACTCCGAACATGGTGGAGTTTTGGCTTTGTAATTAGTTCAAGTACAAAGGCAAGTTCACTTCTCTAATCTAAAAAAGCCGAAACAAGATAATGGCATATAAATGATAAAATTGCAGGGTAAACAACATCTAGTGGTAGAAAGGATGAAAAGCTATGTATCTAGACTCTTTAAACGCCTTCCAAGAGTGTGTATGAGAGAGGGAGAGAGAGAGTCTCAAAAGAAAGTATTGTCTCAAGAGATGTTAAGCCTCCCCCTTCTTCGTTCCCAACCTGAAGTGTCCAAACGCAGCATGCCAAATACATTTTCCATCCACTCCTTGGGGTGCTCAGGAATTTCTTTCAAGATGCACGCTGTATCTGGTTATTGCTTCAGAATGCGCTGTCCACTGTAACTAAACTGAAAGATTTTCAACACAAAAGAAGACTCTTAGGGAGGGAGAGGGAGAGCAAGATTGCCTGTTCCTTCACAAAATCCGTAAATCAGTATTCCAGATGTGTGCAATCATGTACTGAAATCAGGCTGTCGCCTATTTGTTTGCATTATTGTAGATCATTTTATGAAGCCTTGCAGATGGAAGATGCAGCCAAAGGAGTGGAATATGCATTATTTAGATAACACATAAAATGAGCAGCTTGTTTGTCAAGAAACTGTCAATCTGTAAGTGCCTTTTTGGATAGTGTTCATGTGTTTCATCGCATCAATAAAAAAACAACCCAGATTTTAAACCATTTAGAATTTTTTTTTTTTTCATTTAGATCATTTAACATATTTGGCTTCAGATTCAACCACAATTCCTGAGGAATTTCAGTAGCAAATTAATATCTAACTAACCATCAATTATTTGCAGTGGTTCAGAATAGTAAGGAAAATGCCTTTTGAGTTTTCCTACTTTTTTTTTTTTTTTTGATTACCCATCTAACCCAAGAAAACAGATAAAAATGGCTAGCAGAGTTCTTTTAGGAGGTTCGGTTTGGTTCATTCAGACTGTACTCAAGTATTGGTATAAACACATGCAAAGAGATTAAAAGCTTAATTCTCCAGTAACTCTTCGACTGTGACCTGGAAGGGGAAATAGAAAGTCCTTGGCACTGAATAAGGGTTAATAGTAAGTGGAGACTTCAATGAGTTTCCGATGTCCAGAGATCTTTTAAAGAGCAGTTTGCCCATTGAGCAGTGTGTGGCCACAGGCTCCCTGTGCTACTGCTTTCCTAAGACTCCAGTGATGTACCCACACAAACATGCATGCATACTCAAATACACACACATAGGCCTGTAAATATGACCCCCTGTAATCCAGTTCCTGAACTTGTGTGTGTTTAAATGCGTGTGATTTGGGGCCTAGAAGCAGTGACTAAGCACTAAGCACTGACTCAGTTAGTAAACCATACTTCTCACACACTTACTCCACACCTTTCAAGGTTTTTGCTCTTTATTAGTACTATTTATATCATATATATATATATATATATATATATATGCATGCTTTGAATCTGTCTAAATATTGGCTTCTGGACAGGCTTTAAGGAGCTGGAGAATCACAGAGAAGATCAGCAATATTTATTCAGTTCATTCTTGTCATCCTAAAACTGTCAGGAAAGGCTGTGACAAATTATATAAACTTCAGACAGAGAATAAGCAGAATTGGTATTCTTAAGGGACCATTACTACTCTGGCTAAATTTTCCAGGTTCCTAAAAATCCTGATGATAGCAGCTGGATGGATATGAATATCAGTCAGCTTTCTCTTCCAAAGCTAATATTTCCCTTTGTCTCTATGTAGTCAATGAAAAAAAGTTCCCTTATTTTTGTATGAGATTTTGCTCACTCTTTCTACATCCCGTCATAGTTTCAAATAGCTGAACCTAGCAGAAAGTTTGACAGCCTGCTTTGTGAATGAAAATTGACATGCTTACAGCTTGTTAATGGCTTTGGAGCTATAATCACCTTAACATTTTTAAGGAGTATTTTATCTTTCTTCACTCTGATTGATCGCATCTGCTCCCTATAGTTAGACCTTTTACCAAAGCTTTCAAAATGGCATACGAGGAACGTTGATGCGTTCAGGGCTTTTAACATTTTCATAGCTCATTCCTTAACTAAACAGCTCTTTGACCCTTTTGGTGCTTGTCCCCAGAAGATAAATTCATCTCTGAATACCCATAGATTACAAGAGGATTGGAGTGAACATGGCCCGTAATGATGCCATTAGGTAGGAATTTGTGACTGTGGGTGGGGTGGGTTTCAGAGTACGGTGGAGTATGGTGTAATTCTTCTGTTTCATCTCTTTAATGATGAGGAGAGAATAACATGACACTCTTTAATTTGAGGACAGTGCATGCGTTAAATCCAATGCCTAAGGTGTTACACAAAGAGCCATTTTCCAAAAAGTGCTACTGTACCCAGTAGTTACTGTAAGCACTTAAAACGATTCAAATAACCTTATATTTATATGGGGACTTAAGACATATATCAACAGTTTTTTGTTTGTTTTTTTACATGAAAAATTTTATTAATTTATTGGCAAGGATGCATTAAATTTATCAAAAGTGACAGCAAAGAAAAACAATTACATTAAAAAATAAAAATAAATGCTATTCTTTTGAAATTTTATAAATCAAAAAATGTATCATAGTTTCCACAAAAAAATTTTAAGCAACACAACTGTTTTCAACAGATAATAATAGGAGATGTTTCTTGAGCACCAAATCAGCTTAATAGAATGATTTCTGAATGTGACACTGAAGACTGGAGTAATGGCTGCTGACAATTCAGTTTTGCCATACAGTAATTCATTTTTTATCATTAATTTTTTTCTTTATTTTATCAAATAAATGCAGGCTTTTAAATATTTGAATGGCAGTAAACTACAAGTATTATGAACAATTTGCTGCAGTTCTTGGGATTCTAGCTAGATTATTATCACATATTTGGCCACTTGCAGTTTCTGAGCTGTAGGACTTGTTTTGATTGGACACAGAGAGATTCTGTGACCTTTTGTGACTGGTGCAGGCCAAAGGTCGAAGTCTGCTGGGAAGTTGAACTTGAGATGAGTTCAGAATGAAAGATGAAAGGACAATAGAACTTTTTTGGTCTGTATATGATTTTCAGATGTTTGAAAGAGAAACATGGATACCATTAGAGCGTAATTGCATTAGTAGCTGCTACAAGTCAGTTGCAGGCCAAATAATTGCTTATGCTTTTTTATTAAAATACTTTGATTTCAAACATTCTTTTGTATTCTTTAAATATGACTAAGGCAAAACTCAATATATAAAAGCACATAATATACAAAATGAAATTATGGCTGAACTTTGGTCTCTTATATATAAGGCTTGCTTAATTATGGCAAAATAGCCATTTTTCTCAGTTCTAATGTTGTTGGGGTTACTGAGTTTTGGCTTTTTAGGGCATCATACTTTCCAGGTATGTTTTTCATTTTAATTTGAGATGCTCAAATACATAAAAAATTATCTAAATATGAGAAGGGGTCTGTTGTGCTGCAGAATTAGATCTTTACCAATTGTTTTGTAAATTTAAAAATGGATCTTCGAGATGATACATGGGGCAACTTTTTTGAGCAATGTTGCTTGGGCACTTTCCCATTGAGATTAGGCAACAGATTTCTATCTGGATATTTTAGATCTGTCGTGGGTCCTGTGTCTAACCTTGTTGCCCATTAATGGCAACGTTTCGCAGCAACATTGCTCATGAATCATCACCTTTAAGCTTTTAAGGACAGACAGAAAACACATCACTTTAGGCACACGACCATTTTACTAAAAAGCAAACTGAAACTAAAATGTTATTCATTGCACTACTACTGCTAGCTCACGTTGAGTTGTTTTTTAAATGTGTCACAGTGCATGAAAGAAATAACAGATACGCGTGATATAATTTGGCCAGCTAATAGGCAGTTATAGGCAATTATAACAGTCGGCAATATCATCTAATAGGCAGTCATTGCTGTAGTTTTAACATTATTATGAGGACATATAAGATCACAAATTCTACGATTCATTTTAAAAGTAAATCTTAAATGTCTTCAAGAGTGATCATGATATAAAATCGTCATATCGCCCACCCCTACGTCCAAATCAGTCAAGTTGTGTAATGTGACTGTCGGAAAAGGCAGTTTACTGCAGGACATGCTTTATATTAAAAAGACTTATTAAAAGGGCATTAACTGCGAAAGAGCCTGTTCCTCAGGCGCGTTCTGTGTGCACGTTCTGACACGGAGATAAACACGTACGAACAAAGTATACTTGGGGTTTCAGGTGCGCGCATAAGCGGTCAAATATACACAAAAAATATGTCAAAAAATGTCTGTCTTGGCAAATATTTACAGAAAGACAGTCAGTTATGTCTTAAACAGGGTGCGATTTTTGAGCAAATCGGGGGGGATGTTTTTAAAAAAAAATAAAATAAAAATTCCCCCCCTTGAAAATATATCACCGATCACAGTGGTGCTGTTAATATATAGATTATTTTGGGCAGCTGTTACAGAAACATTTTTACAATAAATATTCTGATTTGACCTTGAGGTTAGCTTCATATTTGACCACTATTTATTATAATACTTGGTAACAATGACACTAATAGTTCTTATTTCTGTCACGTATGCAAAATCGTGAGTTAATGATATTTTGAATAGAATGACAGAAACCTGTACATATTCAATCATGTTTGCTTCCATATATTTTTATATACACAACATACAAACTTTTACTCCAAATGTGCATACATCATTTATTCACATGTTTACCTCAAATTTCTTTAAATAGAATAGAACCATAATTTCTTAATGACTCGCAGAAAGACTATTTTTTTCTGATCCATCAGCAATATTGCGTGATCATAATCCCCACATTACGGTGATTGTAAACTTCTGCGTTATGTCTCATAATGAGTTTTGAGCAAAAACATTGTGTACTGTCTTTACAGGGACATAAAAGGACAGGGACATACTAACTTTCTAGTTTTAAATGAACATAAACAATTGGGAAAGAAATTGGATGCATGTCAGTAGCCGTGCATCTTTCTTAAAGAGCCTAATAAACCTACTGCTGTCATTAATGTTGATCAAACAACAAAAGACAAAGAAAATCACTCACTGCTCTTTGACTGAATCACTTTATAAGAATCAATGTATATTTAATTTATACAGTGATGCAGGGTTTTAATGTTTGACTCAGGTTTTAAGACCATTTTGACAACTGATTGTTTAATGTAATACTGTGTTTTTTTAAAAATGTACAAAAAGGTAAGTCATCATAGGCTTGTTCCAGTCTGGATGTTCTCGATAGTGTATCTCAAAATTGGGAAGATTGGTATTCAGATCGTGGATCATGTTTTTTTTTTTTTTTTTTTTTTTTTTTTTGGGGGGGATATAAGATCATGATATGATATTTTGGGTGGATCACCTACCCCTGTCTTGAAGGTCCAAACTGGAAGATCTGCTGTACACACAGTAAAGTTTAATTGAATCCTGAGATCTGGAAAGAAGTATCAAGGCAATATTAACATTACATCAACATGAAACATCTAATTGCTTTTACCTGGGACCCACCAGTAGAGGACAGATGTTTTAAGGGAATTTTCTGACAGTTCTGGGACATCATATAAAAATTATGTACAAACAAATTTGCACATGCAGGGATTAGTGTATTTCTCTGTCAAAAGCAGTCAGATGTTAAAGCATTTCTCAAAATACACTATACTCTAAGGAGGTAATTACTCAGCACTGTTTATTATAAAAATTTGACTCTGCTACATTATTTAGATGATAGGACAGGCTGTTTTGATCATATGTGAACAATTATGTTTTTCATTCAGAACTTTCTTCAGTTTTTGGCTCTGATTGGACAAACACATTTGGTCTGCATAAATGAAGCCTGTTTGTGCCAATCCTGTTTAAGTGACGTGGTTTTGGATGATGTGAGTTTATATTTATCTATATTTATCAGCTCGTTTAAGTGCTGTTCCGAAATGATTAATTTTCGAAATGACATTTGAGTTACTTTTAGCATACTTGAGGACATTGGTGATTTCATGTCCTGATCTGGATAGGATTAGGATCTGTTATTGTGGTTGACCTACATATTGCCAAGGCCTATATTGCATTGGCTAAAACATTTTTAAACTTTAAATTATGTTGTGCTATGCTATATCCAGTTTGCCACTATGCTTTAGTCCTTGTACAGTACATATGCAAAATCATCATTGCCTGGTCTTTATTTGAGAAAATATGATTCCCAGTTTGCACAGACTTACTGTACCAGAATTATTGAGTGTGTGGTGGGTTACAGTATTTGCTTTAATTTTATTCATTTCTTTATTTTAGAAAATGTAATCAATATTTTTTTTTTGATTATTGTAGTAAATATGTAAAATAAATTTTGCAGCAGTTATGCTTGTCTCATTTACTATCCTTAAATGAAATAATGTAACATCATATGTATTAGCTTTATGTCAGCCACTCCACTCTCAAAGATATCAATATCAGCATCATCACTGGACATCAAAAACCTATAAAAGTTGACCACGTAATATGCGAGTATCTGTTGCTTTGATGTATGCATCACATAACCTAATGAAATAAACCAAGTCCTGTATATATATATATATATATATATATATATATATATATATATATATATATATATATATATATATATATATATATACATACATACATACAGTATATGATAGAATTATGCAATTAAGGGTTAAAATATTTTAATTGAATAGTTGTTTTTACATTCATTCAAATGTCTCTTTTTTCATAGAAAAGCGTTTAGAAATATTAGGAGGAGCAAGAGATTTCTTCTAAATGATTTTCACCTTTTCACAGATTTGATTAGCTTTCATGCCTTTTTCATCTCTCCCCTGCTCTTGACCCCTGATTTGCATTCCTTTCTGGGTTTGTCTATTCCTGTCTTTCTACATCCCTCTCTTTATCCCCATTTTTATTTTTTTATTTTTGTCTCCCGGGGAGTCACTGTCTTACTGCTGAAACATTTCCTGAGCGGCTGAAAAAACGTCAGTCAGCCCCCAGCTGGTGTGCCAGCATCTGCTGTGTCTGTGGTTTGATCTCTGGTCTGATTTTTGGCTTTACAGAGCAAACGATGGAGACCTTCTGACCTTCGGTTCAAGCTTTTCTTTAGAGGCCAGCCTGCTAAAAGTTTTTTGGTGTGAGCATGAAAGAAGTGTGAGGAAATGGATGGTTAGACTGGCTAGATGGTTAGACTCTCTGCCTGGGTTTGTGGTTTTGAGTGAGTGGAACATGTGTGGTCGATGATTCAGTCAATGGTGTTGGGTCTTTGTCTATAGGATATCTGACACAAATAAACAAATCTACTCTAAATCAGACCAACATTTGTTGTGTACTGATTGAGTTTGTGTACTTTACATCTTATAAAGTGGTTCAGGATTGGATTGTTTGACTATTGGACACATGTGACTAATGACTGATGCTTTGCCCCAATATACAGTTGGTTTCCACTAAATGGCTTTGCTTGAGTTACCATAAACAAATCCTCAAAGCTCATACTGTACCAAAACTTGATAAACTCTTTGCTGTAAAACCGATGGTATATGTTGCTAAATGGGACTCCTTTCTTTGTTATATTCATCCTATTCAGTCTAATGCAACCAAGACACTGAAGCTGTTCAAAGCTCTCATATTTTTAACAAAACCTTGTGTAGCTATATTATACAGATAGATATACAGATTGTTACTTTGGTCACATTTGTAAACCTGCAGCATTTTGAATCATACAGTTTGGCTCAATGAGAAAAATGTCATGAGAAAGTTATGGACTTGCAACCAGTGACTTGGCATGGCTTGAAAACAAATGTGACCCGTGCTGGCAAAATGTCTCAGAATGAGCAAATGTTCAAAAATTAATTTTCACATTCTACATTAAAATGATATATAACTTGTTGGAATCGGACAAAAAATGACTTAGTTACAGCCGTTTGAAAGCGATAGAGTCAGCAAAATCAATTTTCAGAAAATAATAATTACTATATTATTAATCACAGTATAGCAGTTTTTTTTATTTTATATTTGCTATTAAAAAAAGATACAAAGATGCAAGTAAACTGTAGTTTAATCAAGAGTAGCAAATGATTCCGACTTCTACCAATGTTTAATTAACATTGAGAGAGATCAATATTGTGACCTACTGTAATACATGGAGCTAATATAATGTTACACATCAGATTTTTTCCCAACCATTAACTCAACGTTCATGTAAGACATAACAGATTATGTTTGTGTGAATCTCGCCAAGACATATTTCCCAGTAATGTACTTTATGGGGAGATTGCATGCTCTTAGAGAGGCGTGTCTTATGCACGTGCTTAGCAAATGTCAGTCAGCATGATAGTTTAGTTTTCATCAGCATGGGTTTGAAAATCATATTTTACTGGTTCAGACTCATGTCATACAGAATTCTCTTTGAATATTCATATATTCAGTAGCTGAGATGAGTTGACTTATAGTTTGTAAGGTATTACTCAAGAGAGCATCAAGTAAGAAATTTCATTTTAACTGTTTTGAACAAGTTCAAGATCCAAATGTTTATATTTATCCCATTTTTTGCATATGATGACAAAATTGTCTGAAAAAATTTTCTTATCTTTTCTAAATATGGGATGTTAAATCAAATCTTCAGTAAAGTCAAATAAGATGCTTTTAGACAGTCATACAAGTTTTTGTAAAAAGCCTTTTATTCTCACCAAGGCTACTTTTATTTGATTAAATTTTAAATAAATTTTTACATTTATTTTTTTTAAATGTTATTTATTCCTGTGATGGTAAAGCTGAATTTTTAGCAGCCATTACTCCAGACTTCAGTGTCACATGATCCTTCAGAAATCATTTTAATAAGCTGATTTTGTGCTCAAGAAACACTACCCCCGTTATAGTTGGATGATGACTGATTACAGGTCTTTTTGGGGGAATAATAACTTCCATAAGAGTTATTTATTATTCAGTGCAAACCATTTAATTTTTGTACACCCTTCAGTTCCGATTATTTAAAGTTTTTTTTGTTGTGCTGGTGGCAGCTGAAGTCACATACTGAGGGAAACACCTTGACCCGTTTAGATTGTTTTATTGGGGTGCTGTCACATCACCAGTCATACAATGGTTTCATCCAACAAGGACCCTTCTCCAGAGGGCTCCTAATGGAAACTCTGAGTTTCACTTAGCAAAAGAAATATACCCAAGGCCAAACCAATCATGCTACTGACCTTAATTAGAAACAGATTAGATTTAGACCCCTTAGCCAAGTTAAACCCTTGCCTTCTGATGACATCAGCAAACTTGTTTTATATCATTAACATACCTACTCAGAAGAGAATCCTTACAAAGTGTATGTTAATGATATAAAACAAGTAAATAAACAATAATCTGTATGCGCACCAATGATCACACATCAGTTATATTCTACATTAATGTGACAAGTTGGAGTGTTGCTTGATAAATTAAATGGAAAGTTTTTCCTCGACTTGTTTGGGACACATCCTGCTTTTCTTTTCATCTCACTCCATGTTTCTCTGTCACATTTATGGCACAGTGAGTGTGGAGATTTGTGATTCTGCCCTGAACACTGGTTCTGTCGATGTGGAGGCAGACATGGCTCATATTGAATTGTGCTTTTTCATCAGTCATCTTTTTTCTTCTTTTCTTACAAAGGCTTACTGTTTTGGTAGTTTCCTGGCAAGATGCTGAAGCAATTTAAATGATTATCCTGCATCAGTGAAATATTTCTTTTCCTAGAGGAGTCTGTGAAACATACGTTTTTGCTGTCAGCGGATGTTTTAATAACTTGAATTACTGTTATTTCCTCCACATGTTTAACAGTTCATGATGTTAATTCTGTTAGTAATTTGGTGTATTCATTGTAATATTTGGTCATTTTTAAACTTGATTACTATACCTACAATTTTATAAACATGGTCATCAAATGTCCATCTTGGATCTACTAGCGGAAGGATACATAAAAGGAGGAAGAATCCGTTGTAGCTTTTGCTGGAAATTTCCACTTAAAGACTTCCATATGAACATTTAAGTGTGCTTTCACACTTGGTTTGATTGCCTGGTCTGAACCTGAGATAAATTGCTTCCCCTGCCTCCTGACCCTTCTGAAATGCATTCATTTTTTATTTGTGTCTGAACCGCGGTTCGTTTGTGCCATCAAGCCAGCAGCTGTTTACCTCAATGCTTACGACAACACAGGATAAGGCAGCAAAATGCATAGCATTGCTCTCTTCACTTTTCTATTTATGTTTTTGAACCGTTGACTTTGTTTCCAAAGTTTCAGTACATAACAGCACTTACGTCTGTCTTACGAATGTCCTGCAGATGCTCTAAAGAAGGCTGAAGGCAAACAGAAATGAGATATACAGCTTTCTCTTTGCAGCGTGTCAGTCACGCTCGTCAGGAAAGTGAGGGAATCACACACACAAACACACTTTTTTTTTCAAATAATACATCATTAATAGCAGTTCAGTTCCATGATTTGGTACGATTGCATTCAAATCAGCGGCAAACTGTACCGGAGTTCACAGGTGCGCACTCGAGTTCGGAAGTCAGTGTTCACATCGTCCAAATGTACTGAACTCTGATGTCATTCAAACCCGGCTGTGCACCAAAAGTGCTAGTGTTAAAGCACCCTAAAACATATTGAAAAAATGAGGATGATATGATCTCATAAAAGTGCCACAGCAATGAAACAGTAATGTCTACTATCTACAGTGGCATAATAGTATTGTCATTGTGGTCAGCGCTATGTAATAAATACACCATGTTTATCCCTGGAGCATAAACAGCATCTGATGCTCTTAATCATTCATTTGCATAGTACATAGTGAGTTCAATTCAGAACCTCCTGATTGCTGGAATAAAAGTGATGAAAACAAATGTTCAGGGATGTTAATATGATTACTTCCACATCTATATAAACTCTTTGGTTTTTGGCAGGATAGATGTGGCGGAGGGTTAGTAACTTAACTTCCACAGTGGTTTCCCAGGCCCCATCCATCTCTTTTTAAGATCGTTCCTTAATTCTTCATTTAGATGGACAAGCTGAAGTGATTTGGAAGGGGAGGTAGGGAGCATAGAAATAGCATTTCTAGGAGCGTTAGTTTAATAACCTCTATTCTTGAGACTTTACATTGAGAAGGAAATTCTAAAATTGAAATTTCTGGAGCTTACAATGTTTTAATAGTACAGTGAGATTTTTCCTAAACTGCTCATGGAAAATGTGAATCCAAATTGTATGTCCCCTTGAATGGTTTAAAATACCTAGTGTTTTAAAAGATCTGTCGTCATTATTCTGTGCTAACTACAAGCATATTTTTATCTTCATTAGAAAACTATAAGGTTTTCTAATTTTATGCACCAAAATCATAAATTCATCACTTGTCTTTCTTTCTCCTAAATGTCTTCAAAATTGATGGTCATTTTTTTCTCCTTTAGTTGTTCTAATGCAACTGGCATTTAAGAGCCCTCACAGCACTTCACCATTTCCCTCCTTTTTTTAATGTTTCCATGTGCTCTTTGCCCCAGCTTCCCTTAACTGTGATGCCACTTTTAGGTCAAAGGACAGGTAAAAAAGACCAGTTTCCAGGCTTCTAAGATAGAACCCCTTAATCAAGAGAAATGTCTTAGCACTTTGTAAACTTTTCCATTCATGAAAGTATTCGCTTGAAAGACAGTTCAGCATTCAAAGCAGTCAAAATTACTATCCTGTTTAACACAGCTTTGATCAGCTAAATGTTCTTTTTCCGCACTTCAAGGGTTTCCTATAGTGTCAAAATATCAGCGCTCTGAAACTATGTCTCTTGAGGGAGATTTTTGAGTTCTGTGAGCATTTGTTAATACAGTGTTTTCAAGAAGTTATGTTAGACCATAAAGTTTTTCTTTGTTCACATAAACTGAAAGCAAATCATAGAAAATCAGTTATACATTTTTATTTTCTGAAGATGATAATATATGCAAAAACAAAATACACTGTAACGACACTTTAGATATAGGGAATGCATCAAAACGATCTTAAAGTCTCTCTTGCACAGCCCCTATAATTTTTGTTGTCAAGAAATCTGTATGTTTTGGATGCTACTGCTCTTCCTGACTTCTTCAACATAAAATGCTTTTGAATTGGTTCAAAGAGGATGTATTTGCTTAGTGGTTTGGAATAAGCTTTCCTTTTATAGGCTTGTTGTTTGAAGATCTCCCTGCTATTAACAAATAATCTAGATAATGTGACTTTTTTGTTTTTGTTAAATCTTTGTCTGATTGCATTGTGTATGAATGGAGTGTGGGATTTGTAACGTTTGGTACAATCTGTGCGTTGCCTGTGTCAGTGTGCACGGCCAATGGCATCATGTGCCATTTCTGAAGCCATGCTGTCTCTGCTTTCCAGCTTTCTTTCTTTGTGAAAGGTTTGATGAGTTGTAAAACTGTTATGCATATTCTTTTTTTCCAAGGAAGCATAGAAGATAACTATAGCATGGCTAACTATAGTTATCTTGTACATGATGCCATTGGCCGTGCACACTGACACAGGCAACGACAACACAATGACCTCACACCAGACTCTCTCATCACTGACAGAAGAGCATACCTGAGTAATAAGGTCTTTCCTATTATGAAGGAGACCAGCTGATGGGAACATAATGAAAACAGGTTGTTTTTTTTAGAACAGAGCCACTTCCAGTTAAACCCAGCAGGTTTACCTACCACAGCATTCTATGCTAATTAATTCAATACTTGGGCTGCTCAATTAAACCAATTCAAATTTAACTCCTTATATTGCCTTGTCTGATTTAAAAAAAATAGTCTGTATGTGCCTTATTCTGTCTCTGTAGCTCATAATATAGGCACAGTATACACAAACTTGAATGTAATACAATGAAAATTTCAAAGTGTTCTCAGTCTTTTTGCTATTTGTAAACTTTCTAGGGCTCAGAAAACCTCCTGGCACTAAACAGGAATCTCCCTAGTTCATCTGTGACCCTTGATCCTAGACATCCGCCACTGGCTGCCAGCATAAATATTTGGCATCTGAGTGGACAAAACAGAAACCGTTTTAATCTTTCGATCTACGAGGTCATTTGACCGTATTTCAACAGCTTATTTTTGTCTCTAATGGCATTTGTTTTTTTCTGCAGAGATTGGACCCATTACAATAACAACAGATCCAAAGAAGTTCCAGGATGAGCTGCGGGAGCTTTACGTCCAGGTGAGTTCATGTGCATTATGTTTGGGTTTGTTGACATATTTGACCACAGGTCTGTTTGAATCCATATTCAGTACAAAAATGAGCTCAGAGTCTTAACAGACAGACAATAGTCTCTCTGCTGTTCAACAATAGTCACTCTGCTGTTAACTCAAAAGTTATATATTTCCTATGAAAAAAGGAGTATTGCGCCTATGGGATAGGATCTTTGGCTTGTATTACAGTGTGTCTGGAAAGTATGATGATTTGAATGAGCACCTTTGTGATTTGAAAGCAATGCACTTTGGGTATCCAGGTCATGTAGAGTAGGGGTCCAGCGTCCAGCTGCCTTTATATGCTATCGGATATTTTCTATTTCCCACTTATGAAGTCATGATTATGAAGCAATCAAGTGCTTTTTTTGTTGGAAAGAATAAATGTAGCATCCCATTGGTTGACAGCCATAATATTCACCATGCTAGATAGTCAACTGAAGTTTCTGGAATTTAGTTCAAATATATGTTTATTTCACTATTTATAAAACATATAACATGTTATGCTTCAAAAAAGTGATGCAGTTGTTGTGGAAAAAAACACTTCAAAAGCAACAACACAAACAGAATCAGTCCCAGCTGAAAAAACTGTCCCTTCCCCCATGTTTAAAGATTATGGCCCACCCAACTCGGAAACTTAGGTATTAAAATTAACTCAGTTTCCCATTAGTAAATATGACTTAAGAGGCTGTTCACATTGAATTTCTGATTAGGAGGTGCGAAGGCAGCATCCAACAAAACATCATTCACTGATGGTATGTGAAGGCAGCATCCCTCTCAGCATCTGTCCCAGCTGTTTGGGCCAAAGCAGGGGAAATGCAGACACACTGATTAAGTGCAATTCTGAATTGGCACAAGAATAGTTTATTTATTTTTGGTCTCTGAGGCAGAAGTTCAAGCAGAGCAAGATATATTGAGTTCATTGTAAGTTTGTGTTTGACTTGAAAGGGATAAATTATTAAAATCACTGTTTGCTGGTAATGTCTTTTTCAGTGTTCAGAGAACAACCTGCCACTGTAAATGAACTAGAATAGTACATTCTGAGTAAATTCATACTGTCCTACAATCTTTCCACTGTTTGATGTTTGGTTTGCTATCCACTGTTGTTTGTGTGTTTGTGTAAAGAACAGAGAATCAAAGATCACCTGCAACCAAAAATAAAATACAAAAAACTCTTTGCCCTCCATGTGAGAAGAGACAAAAATAACCTATACCACACATACACAGAAGAGACAAACAAAACAATAAGCAAAAAATAAAAAAACGTCCACGAATATTAGAAAACGGTTTACTTTTATCCATGTCGGTTTGAAGGAAGGCACATATCTAACAGAACTCTTAGAAGTAATCCACTTGCATCCAAGATTGTGCTCCATGTTTCATTCCAAGGTCAACATCAGCTGAAGGCATGACTGACTCCCATGGCAAGCTTTACAGCATGCCATACATTTCTACTTTCATGATTAGGCCAAATCTACTGACCAGCCCTTTTCCAGCTTCTTGCAGTTAAGTTAAATATCTGCCTTTAAGGAATCTGGATGTTCAATTGACAGAACATTGATATTTGTGCTCATATTTATTTCAATTTATCTTGATTTATTTGTGTAGCAATTAAAAAAAAAAAATTCCAAAGCAGCTGAACAGAAAAGAGGAGATAAATGAAGATAAATGGAAAAGCAAAGAAAAATAGCCTGGCAGTGAGCAAGCCAGGGGTAAGAGGAAGTGCTGTATTTAAAACAGTTGAGCATGGTGCTAACAAAATCAAGGTCTTGGGTTCGATCACCAGGGAATGACAAAAATATAAACTGACAAATTATATACCGGCTGTATGATGGGCATATGATGGGATATGTAGTTACCGTGGAATAAAGTGTTGTTAGAGATTTTGCTATCGTGTATTCCATAGTATGCAAATATATCTGCATAACAGTACTGCTTAAAAGTTATATATGCCTTTGAGTGATAGAGTAACATGCATGAATCAGAAAATAAAGAGTGGGTTGCTTTTGATAGAGTTATAAAGTGCAATAAGCAGTAAAAAAAGTCTCAATGCTGTGCTCACGCTGACTGACACACATACGAAGCACACACTCAGAAAGCGTCTGTCTCAGACAGCATGTGATCGCGTATTGGGATGTGCATGATGTTTAAGAAACTTATTAAGAGCAATTAGCAGTGAAAAAGAACTCAATCCACTGTTCACGCTTACTGACACACAGCCAAAACACATGCACTGAAACCCTGAAAGCAATGAAATTGCAGTTGGTCTTAAAGGGACAGCAGTCTAATTTACCTGCTGCTGTCTGTCATTATTAATGTTAATCACTCACTGCACTTGACCAAATCACTTTTGGATCTTTAATAAGAATCAGTTCATGTTTGATTGATACAATGAAGACTATACAGTGTTTTATTTATATACTTTTTTCAATTTCTGTAATATTTCTTGCAACATGTTAAATAAACCTAGCCTACTGTAGCTGAATAAATTAAAAGTTTATTTCATATTTATTTGTTCAATTGTGTTTGTAATTTGCTTCTTTTTCTTATTTTATTACAAAAATAAAATAAAAATAGCAATATCAAGATATATGTTGATATGGTGAAATAAACTTTCTCACACCATAAAATAAGATTTTGGTCATATCGCCCACCCCTACCTTGAATGTAATGTAAGTTGCTTTGGATCAACGTGTCTGCCAAAATTTATGAATGTAAAGAGTGCCAGTGAAAAAGTAACAGTAAAGACATTTATAACGTCACAAAATATTTATATAAATTTCTATTCATCAAAGAATCCTGAAAAACAGTGATATGTAATCATAATAAGAAATGTTTCTTGAGCACAAAATCAGCATATTTTAAACATATCTGAAAGATCATGTGACACTGAAGACTGGAGTAATGGCTGCTGAAAATTCAACTTTGCTGTCACAGTAATAAATTACGTTTTAAAATATATTAAGGATAAACAGTTGTTCTAAATTGTAATAGCCTTACTGAGCATTAGAAACTTCTTTCAAAAGCATTCAAATAGTTCACCTTCCCTAAACTTTTGAACGGTAGTGTATACTAAAATCAAGCATTGCGTCTCCTAGCATTAGAGAAAAGAAATAAAACAATAGCCAGCTGTCTGTCTGTTTTCCACTTAAGTGAACATTGATTTAATGACAAATAATGTTTTTTTTTCTTCCAGGGAGGGGGAGATTGTCCAGAGATGAGTATTGGAGCCATCAAAATTGCCCTTGAAATCTCCCTACCAGGGTCCTACATTTACGTCTTTACAGATGCCAGATCAAAAGACTACAAGTTGACCCACGACGTTCTTCAGCTCATTCAGCAGAAGCAGTCACAGGTAATCAAAATCATTCACTCTATTTCCAGCTACAATTTAGTAGCATTAATAAAAGTTCCACCATGTTTGCTCTGTAAATGATGCCTTGCATACAATGCTAGCTGAACATTTTTATATTGCAGCACTTTGTTCTTTATTTGTAAGTCACTTTGGATAAAAACATCTGCTAAATGAATTAATTTAATGTGATGTGAATTCATCTGGAGATTTAGAATCTTGTACAGAATACCACTAATGATCAGATTTTATGTGCGTGGGCAGGTGGTTTTTGTGTTGACTGGTGACTGTAATGAACCGATCGCATATTGGCTATAAGGTGTATGAGGAGATCGCCTCAACCAGCTCAGGACAGGTCTTCCATCTGGACAAGAAACAAGTCAATGAGGTAAGACTACTGGGGGCTATTATTTTGACGTAACCAAAGAATATTAATTTGCTCTTTCTTTATGTTTTAGACAGTAACACGATGCTGTTGTATACTGTATGTCCAAGGAATAATAATGAAATCTCGTCATATCCTAACTTGGTTACCAGCCCAGATTTTAATCCACCTGACTACATCACCCCATGTACTGTATGATGACAGAGTGAACAAATTAATTGAAAGATTAGAAAAGACGATGGAGATTCTTGAGGTGCAGTGATGCAGTATGCTCTAGGGTAAAGGCTTTACTTCATTTAAGCATGGTAACGATTCTAAATAAGTCCAGGATTCTGTTTTATAGATCTCTGAAAACCTAGGATTTAGAAGAGTTTGCTCTTTTTCAATGTTCTAAGAAATTCCTATCAATCTTCATATGCGGTCAAGCTGTCCCAAACACTAAATTCTAAATTAAATCTAAAGATGGATCAAGCTACAAGCTGCTGAACATGACGTGGATCTGACACACATTGTATTTTCTCACAACTCTTTACCTTTTCTGACCTACTTCAGGTCTTAAAGTCTCTAATAATGTGCTGACGAGTTGCGTATATAAATGCGTATTTGCTTAATGCTAACGACAGCCAAACGAGAGAAACTATGTATAATGTTTGCCTTTCTACATTTAATTCCTTTGTTTTAACCATTCTATCTGATTATTAGACAGAACTTTATCTGTATTAGACGAGAAACTGTTAACGACGACAGTGAACAAGAGGGACAAATGTGAGCTGTGTTGCTCAGGCGCTGCCTTTTCTCAGTTGCCATCAAAATAAAAAATAGTCCCGAACAACATCGACCAAGCAGAAAAAAACTATCAATTATAACGGCCTTGGCCGACCCTAAGATATAACTATGACTTTGTGTGCTCATAGTTTCTTTTGTGCTTTAATATGAAAAGATATAAAGCTTCCGCCACTGTATTTGTGCATGCAATTAAAGCGCATGTGCTACAAGCACAGTATAACGGCTGACAGGACAGGAAAATAATTGTTTACTGACAAATGGGTGACCACCACTCTCATTCTGACTGCAGTTCACTGTTGTTCTATGAAGCTAAACCCCTGTACCTTGTCCGTGCTTCTTTGACTAGCGCCCGGGTGTTGTTTTCAGACCTCCCATTGTTTCTATGTTCGGTGTTCTATGTTCCGTTTTCTGTGTGGTGACCCTACCAAATAATCAAAACAGCATTATATATCCATTCAGTTATTTTGATGGACTCTACTCTTTTTTATCTTTTCATTGCAGGTGTGTTGAAATGGTATAGAGGAGGCAGTGCAGTCCTCTAAGGTTCACTTGCTCTCAACTGATCATCAAAATGGGCTCACAAAAACACCTGGCAGATTCCCTTTGACCCTAGCCTGAAGGAAGTGACTGTTGCTTTAAGTGGCCCTGCACCAATAATTGAGATCCGAAATTCTCAGGGGGTAAGGAGAACACGTCTTTGTCAATCTGTAATCTGATTACAGTATCCCAGAACAAACACATAGTGTAGAAACCTGATGAAGAAACTGAAGCATTTACTTCTTGTGCTTCTAGGAAAACTTATCGGGATTAAGGATGGTCTGTCTGAGCTTCTTCACATCCCTAACTCTGCCAAAGTCCTCAACCTCAAAAGACCCAGCGCCAGGAATGTGGACCATAAAGGTGATATAAACTAGTATATTGTACATGAAGATGCACATACACATTTCACAGGGCTTTTGTGTCAGTGTAGATGATTAACTGTAACTGATGGTTTTCCAGAAAGGTTAAGTTATTTCTTTAAGTCTGTTTTATCTCTTCAGAATAAGGCCAGATCGCAGAGTGATGGATAGGTTCTCAAGGCAAGGTTTCAAGGTGTGTGGTGAAGTCATTTATGTTGTTGCTCCACTTTCATGTCATGGAAATCTGAGGTTTAGGTCTTTGATTACCCCGCTGTGTGGAGGGTTGCTTCAGGGTATTACATACCAGTCCCAGTGGACCAGTTGTGAAAGGATAGGATAAAATTTTTGCCTGATTGATTTGTGTGCCCTGTAGCTCATGTGCTGCTCAAACTGCTGTATGGCTCTCTTTGAGTTTGGAGAGTTTGATGATTTATGTGCAGAGGAAATATAAAGAGACAACATGTCATGTTACATTTGGACTGAAGATGAGATCGTCGTCTGGCATGATGCATGCAGAATCCACCCTATATCTGTCAGTTTTTTTTCTTCTTTCTCGGCCCAAAAACTCTTCTCCTCCCTCCCTTCAATAGTAATGTGAATCTTAGTATGTGTGCATGGGCATTGTTGCTTTTGTTAAAATCTGAAATAGCTTATTGATAAAAAAAAGTCTGTCCCATGACATGATTTTAACTATGCTTCAGATAGAATGGATATGAAGGAGTGTTACAATTTTTGTATTATTTACATTTTCAAAAGTTTGGGGTTGTTGTAACATTTTTTTATGTTTTGGTGAACATTTTTTTATGTCCTATGTTTTTTTTACACACTCACCCAAGGCTGCATTTATTGTAATTAAAAATACAGTAAAAAACTGTAATGTTGTGTGGACTATTATAATTTTTTACTTTTTTTATTTTAAAATGTCATGTATTCTTTGTGATGGCAAAGCTAATTATTAGCAGCACATTACTCTAGTTTTCTCTACAGAAAATTCCTAATGAGCTGATTTCAATGCTGCTCAAATCAGTGTAGAAAACAGTTGTTGTTGACTTAATTATTTGAAATAGAATTGATGTAACATTATAAGGTCTTTATTGTAACTCTAGACACAATTAATGCCTCCTTGGTGAATAAAAAGTAATTTCTTTAAAAAAAATGATATCCCAAACTATAGTGTATATCTGTTATAAAAATTTGAAGCTACAAAGGGAGGTGCAGGCATCTCATTGTTGGGATATGAAACACACAGAAAAAGAATATTTTTATATGAACAGTAACTAAAAGTTAAGAAGTAAAAGTTAAAGATATATAAGAAATATTTGAAATCATTACCTCAAAAAGTCAATCTGATTAATGCATTGCTATGTTCAGAGTAGGTTACACTTGTCATCTGAGTTTGAAGTTTTTTATACTTTGGCTATGTAAATTTTTTTTTGTTGCATGTACTGTACAGAGCATAGAAAACAATGGCAAAAGTTCCTTAATCCCCTAACGCTCCATTGTCCGTATCTTCTCCAATTATGTACAAACCCAATTCCAAAAAAAGTAGGGACACTGTACAAATTGTGAATAAAAAACAGAATGCAATGATGTGGCAATTTTCAAATTCAATATTTTATCAGAATACAAACATAGATGACATTGTGTTTTGTAACTAAGAAAAATGTATATTTTAAGGGAAAAGAAATAAGTTGATCTTAAAATTTCATGGCATCAACACATCTCAAAAAAGTTGGTTACAAGGCCATGTTTACCACTGTGTGGACATCCCCTTTCTTTTTATAACAGCCTGGAAACTGCTGGGGACTGAGGAGAACAAGCTGCTCAAGTTAGGAATAGGAATGTTGTCCCATTCTTGTCCTAATACAGGCTTCTAGTTGCTCAACTGTCTTAAGTCTTCTTTGTCGATCTTCCTCTTTATGATGCGCCGAATGTTTCTATGGGTAAAATATCTGGACTGCAGGCTGGCCATTTCAGTACCCGGATCCTTTCTACGCAGCCATGATGTTGTAATTGATGCAGTATGTGGTTCTTGGCATTGTCCTGTTGGAAAATGCAAACGTCTTCTCTGAATAGAGAAGACGTCTGGATGGGAGCATATGTGTGCTAGAACTTGGATATACCTTTCAGCATTGATGGTGCCTTTCCCGATGTTAAGCTGCCCATGAACGCACTATGCAACCCACCATATCAGCATAATGTCTGAGCGCTGGTAACAACTTGGGTTGTCCTTGTCCTTCGTGGATGGAAAGGCATTTTTTCTTCAAATTTTGATTCGCCAGACCAACCGAACAGTTTGTCCACTTTGCCACAGTATTTTAAATGAAAGAGGAAAACGCTATCAAGATATGGGCTTCCCTATAGAGTTTTAGGCGGGTAACGGCTGGCACGGTATTGTGTTCAACCCATGTTTTCTGGAAAGTTCATGAAGCCCCATGTTGTGATTTCCAGTATGTGTAGCATCCTGTATGTGATATGCAGTGCTGTCTAAGGCCGAAGATTATGGGCATCCAGTATGGTTTTGGCCTGGACCCCTTACGCACAGAGATTGTTCCAGATGAATCTTTGGATGAGATTAGCACTGTAGATGATGATAATCGTCAAACTCTCTTTGCAATTTTTCTCTGAGAAACCTCCTTTATCGATAAATGATCCTCTGCCCATCCTTACTTCTGAGAGGACACTGCCATCTGAGAGGTTTTTTATATCACAATCATGTGCCAATGACAATAATAGTTGCAAAATCGGGTCCTCCCAGCTGTTCTATGACCAATTTATCTTTTCCAGGCCTCTTATTGTACCAAAAAAATTTTTTTTTGTGTAGCTCTATCAAATGAGCCAATATTTGGCTATGTTAATCCAATCATCTTAAAAACACGTGATATTTCATAATAAAGAAATGTTACTTGAGCACACAAATCAGCATATTTGAACATATCTGAAAGCTCATGTGACACATGAAGACTGGAGTAATGGCTGCTGAAAATTCAGCTTTGCTGTCACAGTAATAAATAATGTTTTAAAATATATTAAGGATAAACAGTTGTTCTAAATTGTAATAGCCTTAATGAGCATTAGAAACATCTTTCAAAAGCATTAAAATAGTTTACCTTCCCTAAACTTTTGAACGGTAGTGTATACTAAAATCAAGCATTGCGTCTCCTAGCATTAGAGAAAAGAAATAAAACAATAGCCAGCTGTCTGTCTGTTTTCCACTTAATGAACATTGATTTAATGACAAATAATGTTTTTTTTTTCTTCCAGGGAGGGGGAGATTGTCCAGAGATGAGTATTGGAGCCATCAAAATTGCCCTTGAAATCTCCCTACCAGGGTCCTACATTTACGTCTTTACAGATGCCAGATCAAAAGACTACAAGTTGACCCACGACGTTCTTCAGCTCATTCAGCAGAAGCAGTCACAGGTAATCAAATCATTCACTCTATTTCCAGCTACAATTTAGTAGCATTAATAAAAGTTCCACCATGTTTGCTCTGTAAATGATGCCTTGCATACAGTGCTAGCTGAACATTTTTATATTGCAGCACTTTGTTCTTTATTTGTAAGTCACTTTGGATAAAAACATCTGCTAAATTAATTCATTTAATGTGATGTGAATTCATCTGGAGATTTAGAATCGTGTACAGAATACCACTAATGATCAGATTTTATGTGCGTGGGCAGGTGGTTTTTGTGTTGACTGGTGACTGTAATGACCGATCGCATATTGGCTATAAGGTGTATGAGGAGATCGCCTCAACCAGCTCAGGACAGGTCTTCCATCTGGACAAGAAACAAGTCAATGAGGTAAGACTACTGGGGGCTATTATTTTGACGTAACCAAAGAATATTAATTTGCTCTTTCTTTTGATGTTTTAGACAGTAACACGATGCTGTTGTATACTGTATGTCCAAGGAATAATAATGAAATCTCGTCATATCCTAACTTGGTTACCAGCCCAGATTTTAATCCACCTGACTACATCACCCCATGTACTGTATGATGACAGAGTGAACAAATTAATTGAAAGATTAGAAAAGACGATGGAGATTCTTGAGGTGCAGTGATGCAGTATGCTCTAGGGTAAAGGCTTTACTTCATCTAAACAAGTCAAATGCGCTAAATAAGTCCAGGATTCTGTTTTATAGATCTCTGAAAACCTAGGATTTAGAAGAGTTTGCTCTTTTTCAATGTTCTAAGAAATTCCTATCAATCTTCATATGCGGTCAAGCTGTCCAAACACTAAATTCTAAATTAAATAAAGATGGATCAAGCTACAAGCTGCTGAACATGACGTGGATCTGACACACATTGTATTTTCTCACAACTCTTTACCTTTTCTGACCTACTTCAGGTCTTAAAGTCTCTAATAATGTGCTGACGAGTTGCGTATATAAATGCGTATTTGCTTAATGCTAACGGCAAACGAGAAACTATTATAATGTTTGCCTTTCTACATTAATTCCTTTGTTTAACCGTTCTATCTGATTATTAGACAGACTTATATCTGTATTAGACAGAACTGTTAACGACGACAGCGAACAAGAGGGACAACTCTATCTCAAATGTCCAACCTCAAGCCTTTCTCAGTGCCATCAAAATAAAAGTCCCGAACACATCGACCAAGCAGAAAAACTTATCGATATAACGGCCTTGGCCGACCACTAGATATAACTATGACTTTGTGTGCTCATAGTTTCTTTTGTGCTTTAATATGAAAAGATATAAAGCTCCGCCACTGTATTTGTGCATGCAATTAAAGCGCATGTGCTACAAGCACAGTATAACGGCTGACAGGACAGGAAAATAATTTTTTTACTGACAAATGGCCTGACCACATCTCATCTGACTGCAGTTCACTGTTGTTCTACTGAAGCTACCCCGTCACCCCTGTACCTTTTCCGTGCTTCTTTGACTAGCGCCCGGTGTTCAGACCTCCCATTGTTTCTATGTTCGGTGTTCTATGTTCCGTTTTCTGTGTGACCCTACCAAATAATCAAAAACAGCATTATATATCCAGCAGTTATTTTGATGGACTCTACTCTTTTTTTTATCTTTTCATTGCAGGTGTTGAAATGGGTAGAGGAGGCAGTGCAGTCCTCTAAGGTTCACTTGCTCTCAACTGATCATCAAAATGGGCTCACAAACACCTGGCAGATCCCCTTTGACCCTAGCCTGAAGGAAGTGACTGTTGCTTTAAGTGGCCCTGCACCAAATATTGAGATCCGAAATTCTCAGGGTAAGGAGAATGTCTTTGTCCTCTGTAATCTGATTACAGTATCCCAGAACCAACACATAGTGTAGACTGATGAAGAACTGAAGCATTTACTTCTTGTGCTTCTAGGAAAACTTATCGGGATTAAGGATGGTCTGTCTGAGCTTCTTCACATCCCTAACTCTGCCAAAGTCCTCAACCTCAAAGACCCAGCGCCAGGAATGTGGACCATAAAGGTGATGAACTAGTTTATTGTACATGAAGATGCACATACACATTTCACAGGGCTTTTGTGTCAGTGTAGATGATTTAACTGTAACTGATGGTTTTCCAGAAAGGTTAAGTTATTGCTTTTAGTCTGTTTTATCTCCTCAGAATAAGGACATATCGCAGAGTGATGGATAGGTACTCAAGTCCAAGGTTGTGTGGTGAAGTCATTTATGTTGTTGCTCCACTCATGTCATGGAATCTGAGGTTTAGGTCTTTGATTACCCCGCTGTGTGGAGGGTTGCTTCAGGGTACACACAGTCCCAGTGGACCAGTGAAAGGATAGGATAAAATTTTTGCCTGATTGATTTGTGTGCCCTGTTGCTCATGTGCTGCTCAAACTGCTGTATGGCTCTTCTTTGAGTTTGGAGAGTTTGATGATTTATGTGCAGAGGAATATAAAGAGACAACATGTCATGTTACTTTTGGACTGAAGAGAGGGGTGAGATCGTCGTCTGGCATGATGCATGCAGAATCCACCCTATATCTGTCAGTTTTTTTTCTTCTTTCGCCCAAACTCTTCTCCTCCCTCCCTTCACTAGTCATGTGAATCTTAGTATGTGTGCATGGCATTGTTGCTTTTATTAAAATCTGAAAAGCTTATTGATAAAAAAAATAATCTGTCCCATGACATTATTTTAACTATGCTCAGATAGAATGGAGTGTTACAATTTTGTAATATTTACATTCAAAAGTTTGGGGGTTGTAACATTTTTTTATGTTTTTGAACATTTTTTTATGTCTATGTTTTTTTACACTCACCAAGGCTGCATTTATTTAATTAAAAATACAGTAAAAACTGTAATATTGTGGACTATTATTACAATTTTTTTATTTTTTTATTTTAAAATGTCATGTATTCCTGTGATGGCAAAGCTAAATTATTAGCAGCCATTACTCTAGTTCTTCTCTACAGAAATATTCTAATGAGCTGATTCACTGCTCAGGAAACATTTTTAATCAGTGTTGAAAACAGTTGTGTTGCTTAATTATTTGAAATAGAATTTGATGTAACATTATACAGGTCTTTATTGTCACTCTAGACACAATTAATGCCTCCTTGATGAATAAAAGTAATTTCTTTAAAAAAAATGATATCCCAAACTATAGTGTATATCTGTTATAAAACTTTGAAGCTACAAGGGAGTGCAGGCATCTCATTGTTGGATATGAAACATAAAAAGAATATTTTTATATGAACAGTAACTAAAAGTTACAAAAAGTTAAAGATATATAAGAAATATTGAAATCATTACCTCAAAAAGTAATCTGATAGTAATGCATTGCTATGTTCAGAGTAGGTTACACTTGTCATCTGAGTTTGAAGTTTTTATATACTTTGGCTATGTAATTTTTTTTGTTGCATGTACTGTACAGAGCATAGAAAACAATGGCAAAAGTTCCTTAATCCCCTAACGCTCCATTGTCCGTATCTTCTCCAATTATGTACAAACCCAATTCCAAAAAAGTTGGGACACTGTACAAATTGTGAATAAAAACAGAATGCAATGATGTGGAAGTTTCAAATTTCAATATTTTATTCAGAATATAACATAGATGACATATCAAATGTTTAAGCTGAGAAAATGTATAATTTTAAGGGAAAAATAAGTTGATTTTAAATTTCATGGCATCAACGCATCTCAAAAAAGTTGGTACAAGGCCATGTTTACCACTGTGTGGCATCCCCTCTTCTTTTTATAACAGCCTGCAAATGTCTGGGGACTGAGGAGACAAGCTGCTCAAGTTTAGGAATAGGAATGTTGTCCCATTCTTGTCTAATACAGGCTTCTACTTGCTCAACTGTCTTAGGTCTTCTTTGTCGCATCTTCCTCTTTATGATGCGCCAAATGGTTTTCTATGGGTGAAAGATCTGGACTGCAGGCTGACCATTTCAGTACCCGGATCCTTCTTCTACACAGCCATGATGTTGTAATTGATGCAGTATGTGGTCTGGCATTGTCATGTTGGAAAATGCAAAGTCTTCTCTGAAAGAGAAGACGTCTGGATGGGAGCATATGTTGTGCTAGAACTTGGATATACCTTTCAGCATTGATGGTGCCTTTCCAGATGTGTAAGCTGCCCATGCCACACGCACTCATGCAACCCCATACAATCAGAGATGCAGGCTTCTGAACTGAGCGCTGGTAACAACTTGGGTTATCCTTGTCCTCTTTAGTCCGGATGACATGGCGTCCCAGTTTTCAAAAAGAACTTCAAATTTTGATTCGCCAGACCACAGAACAGTTTTCCACTTTGCCACAGTCCATTTTAAATGAGCCTTGGCCCAGAGAAAACGCCTGCGCTTCTGGATCATGTTTAGATATGGCTTCTTTTTTGACCTATAGAGTTTTAGCCGGCAACGGCGAATGGCACAGTGGATTGTGTTCACCGACAATGTTTTCTGGAAGTATTCCTGAGCCCATGTTGTGATTTTCATTACGGTAGCATCCTGTATGTGATGCAGTGCTGTCTAAGGCCCGAAGATTATGGGCATCCAGTATGGTTTTCCGGCCTTGACCCTTACGCACAGAGATTGTTCCAGATTCTCTTAATCTTTGGATGATATTATGCACTGTAGATGATGATAACTTCAAACTCTTTCCAATTTTTCTCTGAGAAACTCCTTTCTGATATTGCTTCACTATTTTTAGCCGCAGCATTGGGGGAATTGGTGATCCTCTGCCCATCTTTACTTCTGAGAGACACTGCCACTCTGAGAGGCTCTTTTTATATACAATCATGTTGCCAATTGCCAACCTAATAAGTTCCAAATCGGTCCTCCAGCTGTTCCTTATATGTACATTTATCTTTTCCGGCCTCTTATTGCTACCTGTCCCAACTTTTTTGGAATGTGTAGCTCTCATGAAATCCAAAATGAGCCAATATTTGGCATGACATTTCAAAATGTCTCACTTTCAACATTTGATATGTTATCTATATTCTATTGTGAATAAAATATAAGTTTATGAGATTTGTAAATTATTGAATCTCTTAAAAAATGCCCCTTTATGCCCATATCCCTTGTCTTTCCTGCTCTCTCCTCAACATCTCTCAGAGGAATCCTTCAGGATCTTCTCATCATTCTTGGCATCATATCATGCAGTGCTTCAAGGCCCATGGTAATTCTTTAGGATGGTTGTAATTTAAAAAGAATGCAAGCAGAGGATGGGTTGTCATGGTTTGAACCTTAAGCACTGAGCTGCAGACAACATCAAGCATACACCAGACCCTCAGCACCAAAACAGTCATAAAGGGCAGTGCAAAACAGCAGGGATCATGTTTAAATGACTTCGACTGTTCCATCTGCCAAAAGCGAAGAAACAAAGCGATTCATTCTTAATGTTCGAGAATTTCAAGTGTGCTGTATCTATGGATCTTGAGCCGACTGTCATCATAAATTAGTTTTGTTGTGCTTCTTCCGTGCAACATGCTGTGAAAAACAAGCTGTGTCATTACAATTGAATGCTGTTATCTTAACAAATACAAATAACTTTCTATTTGTTTACATTTTTGTGTTGTTTTCAATTTAACCTCAGACGTCCAGTGAGGGAAGGCATTCAGTCCGTATATCAGGCCTCAGCACCATCGATTTCCGAGCAGGATTTTCCCAAAGGCAAACATTGGACTTTAAAATGACATCCAGTCGGCCAGTCCAAGGTGAGTTAGTATTCAAGGAGTTTGAAGTCATAGAAGGCACAAAATTCAGTTTAAACAGGATTAATATTGTGAAATATTATTACAATTTAAAATAATTTTCCTGTAATGGCAAAACTGACTTTTCGGTAGCCTTTACTCCAGTCTTTAGTGTCACATGATCCTTCAGAAATCATTCTGATATGCTGATTTAGTTTTCAAGAAACATTTATTGTTATTGTCAATGTTGAAACCAGTTGTGCTGCTTAATATTTTTGTGGAAACTGTGATACATTTTTTCAGGATTCTTTGATTAATATAAAATTCAAAAGAACAGCATTTATTAAAAAAATAAATAAATTCTGTGTCCTTCTTAAAAACCTTATGTGTCCTTGCTGAAAAAAAAAAGAAATCTTACTCACCCCCAACTTGTGTTTCTGTCTGGACCACACACACTGTCAAATTTATGAGGTCAACATAGTGGCTGTGTACTTGAGCATTTTAAACATGTTTTGGTTAAAATTTCTAACCTCCATTCTCTTTCCCACAAACACACACACACACACACACACACACACACACACACACACACACACACAGGAATCCCCACATTTATCCTGCTGAATACCACTGGACTCTCCCCTCCTGCTCGTGCTGATCGTCTGGAACTCTTGAGCATCACTGGTGATGTAATGAAGACGCTGCCCATCCGCTACTTTCCTGACCGACGCCCTTATGGCATTTGGAACATCACTGAGTTTATTCCGCCCAAAGAGGCCTTCTTCCTGCGAGTCACTGGCTATGACCATGATGGCTTTGTCTTCCAAAGAGTGTCCAGTGTCTCCTACTTCAGCATTGTGGCAGGTCAGATTAGTGTAGATAGATAAAACCACAGCATAGTCAATCCAAGTATCATATAAATGTTTTTTCTTTGTATTTTACTATATGTTACTAGTGTGTTTTTTTTCTTATTTTTTTAGAAGCACCCAAAGTAAGCATGCCCACTCATACCCCTGGTTACTACCTGCAGAAGGGGAGTGTTATGTGCTTTGTGGATAGCCTGATCCCCTATACCGTGCGTTTCACCAGGGAGGGACTACCCCTGGGTGTGGACCAACTCTTCGGGTAGTGCTAATGTAGTTGACATGTTGTGCAGTGTGACCTACAATATCATTCCAAAGACTGGGGTCTGTAAAAAAAAATTATTTTCTTTTTTTCTTATGCTCACCAAGACTGCATTTGAAAAAATTAAAATAAAACAAATAAAAACAGTAAAAATAGTAATATTGTGAAATAACAAATTTTGTTTTAATGCATTTTAAGACAATGTATCCTTGTAATGGCAAAGCTCAATTTAGTGGATCTGTTATGAATACTTAGTTACTAGGTCACTAAGCAGGCTCTTTTAATCCTGTGCTCAATGGCCCAATGCTGATAACCTAATCATTTACAGTGGGGAAAATATTTATTTGACCCCCTGTTGATTTTGTAAGTTTGCCCACTTACAAAGATAGGAAAAGTCTGTCATTATATGGTAGGTTTATTTTGATGTCTAGAGACAGAATACCATCCAAGACACCAAGTGCAGAAACCCTTATTGGCAAGCACAGGGGTCACCAGGTTTGCACACATCTCAGGAGGGATTTTGGTCCACTCCTCTTTACAGATCCTCTCTAAATCCTTAAGGTTTCTTGGATGTCATTTGGCATCTTGAAGTTTCAGCTCCCTCCACAGATTTTCAATAGGATTGAGGTCTGGAGACTCCATGACCTTAATGTGCTTCTTCTTGAGCCACTTCTTTGTTGCCTTGGCAGTATGTTTCGGGTCATTGTCATGCTGGAAGACCCATCCAAATACTTATTTTACTCACTGAAATGCAAATAAATTTCTAACCTTTATATAATGTGTCTTTTCTGGATTTGGGTTTGGGTTGATATTCTGTCTCTATCCGTTAAAATAAACCTACCATAAAAATTACAGACCCTTCATTTCTTTGTAAGTGGGCAAACTTACAAAATCAGCAGGGGATCCAATAAATATTTTCCCCACTGTAAATCTTTGCAATCTTTCTTTAAAATTTTTTGTTTTTATTTGGGAAAGGATTTATTTTATATGGCTTTACGTTTTTATTGTCTTTTTAGGGAGTCTGCTAATGCATCATGGGGAATCCCTCAGGTATCCCTGAAAGATGAGGGCTTTTATGAGTGCATCGCCATCAGCAGTGCCGGAACAGGACGGGCTCGAACCTTCCTTGATGTTTCTGGTTAGAATGTCACCTTTCATTTTCTACTACATTATAGCCTGTTATTATCAGTAACATTAGCAGACATGGTAAGATACACTATAACGAAGTTGACATGAATGAGTTTTGTTATTCAAAGTTTGCGAAGACTCAGAGAGATGCCCACCATTAGAAGAGCACTGAAGCATGCTGCCTGTGCATGACTGAATGGTCAGGCATTTTAACCTTATTTATTTAAATTACAGCAGTAGAAGATTAATACACTGTAAAAAAAAATGTTTGAGATGTCCACAACTGACATTCCAAAATGTCTGTCATATTTCAGCTTAAACATTTTGTGAGTACATTTTAATTAGCAGCATCCCAGAAGATCGGCTCTGATACACATTGTAAAAAAAAAATGCCTCTACTCACCCAAAGTGGAAAACACTTAAGTTCAGCTGAAATGGCCTTATAGATTTTAAGCTTTAATCATGCTCTGAGAAAACTACATGTGTTGCCATGAAAAAAATAATATGTGAGCTGAGTATAAGTTCAGGAAATGAATAATTACAGCAGTAGAAGATTAATACACACAAAAAAAAAAATTCAAACTACAAAACTAAAATTACACCTGAAGATCATGGCAAATGTGACTGTTAAGGTCTGCTCACACCAAGGTGATTATTTAGTGCGCTACATATTATTTTTGGGCATCATGGCAAATGTGACTGTTAAGGTCTGCTCACACCAAGGTGATTATTTAGTGCGCTACATATTTTAATATGTTCAGACAAGCAGAAACATTTGCAAGGTGTTAATGCAGCGATTTTTTTTTTAAATGTAGAAAAAATCTAATTTCTTTTCCATCACACTGCAAAGAAAACTGGCCAACCAATAACAACATTCTTGGTCATATACCCAGAGCTGCTGCTCCTGCATAACTACAACTTGGTGGCACTTGCCAACAGTCTATTTTGCTAAGCGACAGTAAACTAGTCTTGTATTTGGTGTTGTTTGATAAACACCATAGCGAATACAGAAATTTAAATGTCTGTTTGAAAGCATGTAAATACTGTTTGACTTCCTATATTCTTTGTGACAAGCAGGCATCAGAAACAGAAGCTTGCTCAGAGCTTTGTGTACCAGGGTTAATGGGGTATTTCTGCTTTTCCTTAAGTGCCACCTACTATTAGAGAGTGAATTTGCATTTTCATTCAGTCTGTTTGCCATTTGTTTTATTGTTTTTTTTTTTTCCGCATAGATCTAAACAGACAAATCCCACAGCAAAATTTGACTGAAATTTCATGCCAAACATTTACGCACTGTCTAGGTAGGCTGCAATTTTGAGACACAGCTTATATCATCATGTCACTGCAATTAGATTTTGATATGAGATTTTGTACTTGGAAGACAGATCCGAATTTGTATTACCTAAGATTTCAATAAGAGAGAAATATTTCAATGTTTGGTTTTTTATGTTGCACAAGGGCTGCAAAAATAAACAGGACTGTATCCTCATGGCAGTGTGGGTTTGGAAACCAGACACCACACTGTCCTAGACCCTGCTTACACAAACTTCTTGGACAAATAGCCTCAATTCCTGTCTTCCTGCCTTATGGTGAGATACTGCCTTAAAAACACCCAGGGTTACTTTAGAGTCTGGGATTAAGATCCCATTCACCTGGAATGATCACCTAGGACTTATGTTTCACGTATAGGTTCATTGTTGACCAAAGGTTTATCCCTGTCCCATTTTCTGAGCTGTTTCCCAAACTGTGTTGTCGCTAGGCCAGTGACATGATTAGCAGGAGTGACAGGAAAAACCTCCCTTATTAAATTTATATGTCTTCCTGTATAAATTCCACACCTATGGCCTAATCCACACATCTGTCAACACCCTCCCCATTTCCCTTCGCATTTTAGACTCATTGCACAGACTCTCAGATCTGTAGAGTTCACAGACATCCAAAGACCCTATGAGAACTCACAGACAAAAACAATTAATGAAGGTGAAGTGTTACAAATTAGACTGTTGAATTCAGTTGCTCTGGGATAAACAGGTTTTTCATCACACATTCATGTGTATTTGTGCAGAACCTCCTCCAGCTATCATGGTGCCCTCAAATGCGACTGCGTCTCCCGGTGCAAATGTCATTCTGACGTGTCTAGTCGCCAGCACGGTGCGCTTTAACCTGACATGGCAACGAGGGGAAGTGGATCCCACATTGGACCATCGGATGCGTGTCACCGCCAACCTATCCTTGGAAATCCAGCGAGTCACTCCTGAGGATGTCGGTTGGTACACCTGCATCGCAGCCAATGAGGGTGGAATCTCTGCTTCTCGTGTGTACCTCAGTGTGCAAGGTAAGTGTATCTGTGTGATTTTTAGTGGTGTTGATAAAGCAATAATACAGAATCCACTTATTGCAACAGTTTTATCACATTTAAGGGCATAAGTGTATGGGAATGAAAAAGGGAGGGCATATTATATACCTTACCAGTTTGGCTAATGAATATTAATTAGGCAATGAAAGGTTTGCTAAGCATAAGTAGAACAGCTTATTTCTTGTGCATTCATACTGCCAGTGTAATATTGTGACTATAATCATAATGAACATTTTATTTAACTCATTAGAATTTTACTAATTTTAATAATTCTAGTTGTTATTATTGACCCAAAGGTGAATATTCTTTTTATTAAACAGTCACATTCCTTGTCCACTAGGTGTGTTTAAACTGCTAAGAGCTTGTAATACATGCATAGAAAAAGCCATGGCACAGGGCTCTTGGCAGCTCACTCTTCCATCTCTCTAGCGTAAGATCTGTTTTCACTGCAGCCTTGCTGTACTATTTCACTGTAATATTTTATAGCATTTGTGAAAGTGATTTATGCTGGTCTTGCTTACTGTTTGTGATCCTGCAGTTTCCACTGAAATAGGCTCTTAACCCCTCTCTTAAACTGAACTAAGAAGACTTCCTCCGACAGTGCACAACCCGGGCAAATCACTTTGCTTTCTCTCATTGGGGAAAACAGCCATTTTTGTGCAAAAGAAAAATGACAAATGAGATCACAAATGAGAAGAGAAATGGCCTTTGTAACAGAACAGAACAGAACAGAACGGAGGTATAATGGATCATCCACACACTGAGCTGAGCTTCTAAGAAGTCATGAAGTATTTGTCTGCACTGACCTTTTGTGTTGCATATCGCTTACAGAATCAAGACTAGTCTGCTGTTTCTCATACTGAGGCAATTTTTTATTAGTCATGCTCTGTGGTAATGTATTAGAAAAAGCTGGTTTGATTTGGAAAATTAGTGATTTGATTCAAAAAGTTTGGAGGTAATATTGATGCGTAGATTTGACTTGAGATTGTCCTTGATGATGATGAAATGTGTCAAGCCCCTGAGGGCCCCAGCAGGGTCGGGCTTGAGTTTTTTTAGCAGGAGAGCGGGAGTGACATTAACTGTATAATTTTACCTCATTGTTGAGTGATGTGTCTCTTAGATCATTCTTTCCCAAGACCTGAGAAATGGGTTTTCCCTGCATCCCATTTTAATTCTCTCTGTTTCTGCCCTGTCTCATTTCTGTCTCTCTTTAGGTTTATTTTGTTGCGTCTGTGTCTTCTTTCGAGATTCTGTAAAGTAGCTTTATAGACACTGTAAAAAATGCTTTGCCAAACAAAGCCTTTATTACAGTGCATACACATTAACATGCATATACACGACATTTTATAAATAAACTAATAATAAAAATAATAAACAATTAAATAAAATGTTAAATAAAAAATTACTAAAATTACGAAAACTAAGAATTAATATTTAAATAATGTAGAAATAATTAAGGCATTTTTATAATTTTGTATGTTATATTATATATTGAAAATATATAGACAGTTTCTGATAATCTCTCTCTGTTTTTCTCTGTCTCATTCCTTCTCTATCAATATCTGCTTCCTTTTCCTTTACCCTCTATTTTTGTCCCGCTGCTACACTAAGTCACTTTGATTTTTTTTTGTGTCAGTCTTTGGCTTTTTAAACAGTTGTCACTGTTGTACTGACAAAGTGCATGCATGTGTGTGTCTGTGTGTCTGTGTGTTGTGTGTGTAATCACCACCTGCTGTGATTCCTGTGCTGTCCTAGTCATTATGGGTCCTTTGAAGTGGGACTGCTGACACAGTGATGCCTGTCCAGTCCACAGAGTCATCTGCCCTAATCCTTTATTCAACATTACTTTGACCTGCACTGTCCGCACACACTGTTTACAGCCTCAGTCCCTGTCAGATGTACATCTCTGTGTTCAGAAGGTCCAGAGAACCAAGGAATATCTAGAACTTTACAGACCCTTAGTGAAACTTTAGTGTGAAACTTTAGTCTTAATCTTTATACCATACCTGTAGGCATTCAGTTTGCTTAAACTGTAAAGAAACATATTAAACTATTTGTAATGATTTGAATTAGAGTAATCTTAGGCAAAGGACCGTAGATGTGGAGGTATTGTTAAAACCAAGCCTTTAGGCAGACCAAGTCTATTAGAGTACAATTTAGTGAGCAAGATTTGGGATAATTACAGCTTTACTACTGGATTCAGACTGGAGCTCCTTGCCTCTCAAGTACGTCTCCATATCCGTGAGCTGCCGAACAAACCTACCGTCTATGAAAACCCATAGATATGAAGCTGGATATGTGCGATACTAATGTTCAAAAGCATCAGTTTTCAAATCTCCCAGGATATTAATATTGTTTTCAAGTCATAACATGATATTCTTCAAGTAATTGTGTGGAAATTATGTTTTTTTAATCAAAACTATGTAAATTTGTGTGAAAAAGAAAAAAAGGTGTCGGAGTTTTAATGCCTCTAGTGTTCATTTATTTTGGAAACTGCAGTGATATGTACTTACTGGTATTTCGCATCTCGCTAAAAGGTACCCCCAGGTACGTTTATGCCATGAGACCAGGTAGTCTGTTACCATTATATATGTTAGTCATGTTACTGATACTCAAGCACTTAAGCAGTGACTTACTCTGTTCCAAAACTTAGTGAGCTGCATTCAGAGGCAGCATTTTATCCTGTTACAAAAGGTAGGCAATTACGTTATTCTGCCTACTACAGTAAGATATCTCATTTTAGATAAGAACTTTTATTCTAAGGCATTGCATGTATTCTTAATTGAGAAGGCAATCCCAGAAAGTACTGTGTCAAGGTCAGTTTAAAAAATAAATTCAAGGTGGTGGACAATTTGAGAGAAATGTTAATTATAAATAAACTCAGTTGATTCTCCCCTGTGCTATTTGAAAGCTGCCTACGCAGAGCGTTCTAAATTAAATCACTTATGCTGCCATTTAAGTTAGGACGCTGTCTTAGATAGCAGCTGTCTATTTAGGCAACTTTCTAGGTTTTAGAACAGAGCTATTGTGTGCATTGCCTGTCTCTGGCCATGATGTCACACATCCTCCTCTGCTGGAATATCGGGACAGGCAGAGACTGGAGGTCAGAGAACAGTGATGACACACATGAGATTGGCTTCAGCAGTGAGAAAACACTCTTATTCAGCAGAGGCTGCATATCATGAATTGATCAAGAGCATGCTCAGCTTCAGCAGCTCAGAGAATCTGGAACCAATAATCCCACTTTAGTGTTTCTGTAAAAAAGAAGAATGAATGATAGGAGAATTGCTGTGAAATGTCTTTGGCTGGGTCTAGAATTATATCATGGGTATAAAGCAGGACAGTTTTAAATGGGTATTGTGGAGGCCACATGTGAACATTAGATGCAGTTATGTTCTTTACAAATACATCTATAAAGTTAAGATTAAACTAATGACTGAATATCTGTTGCTGAATGTAATTGTAATTGAGGTATTTGTAAATCTCATCCGACCATTTGATGGATCAAATATGAACTGGAAAATAAATAATACATTTCCTTCATAACAGTTTCACAACAATTTTCAAATGCCCTGTGACTTTTGCAGTTTTTATTGATTTATTGAATAGGCATAAAGGATAAGGATTTGTTACAAATATATTTTTAATTTATACCCGATAAAATATTTTAAATGTAAAAATGTCTATTCATTATAAAAAATCCCATGGACATAAAATTGTATTCATTAACATGAGGTTTCCTGACCTAGAAATCACAATTTTATAATAAAGTTAAATACAGGTTTTCCAAGTCTGTGGTAATCCTGGTTTTTTAAAGACAAAAAAATGAATTAAAATAAGAAATGTCTTAGTTGTTTTGTCCTATTTTTAAGGGGACATCGAATGCCCATTTTCCACAAGTTGGTATGATTCTTTAAGGCAGTGGTCGGCAACAGGCGGCTCGCGGGCCAAAACTGGCACGCAGCCTGATTATTTTGATAGCCGCTGGTTCTGAAATAGATCTGTCATGACAGCAACAGTTACTCACAATCACTTCATCTTGAGTGATAAAAAAAAAAAAACAACATAAATAAATTTAAAATTAAAAAAAATTCAGTAACTATTGAGAGCTTTTAATTTAAAAAGCTTTTAATTTGTGGTGCCGTCTAATATTATATTCTTAGCACACAGCGACAACTTCGTTGCAGATAAAACACACCAGCTTTGCATTCACAAAACTAGGTAGGATGAACGCATAGTTGTGTTTCTATTCTTTGTATGCCCTATTTTCGCTGTCAACGTTCCTCTTTAAAGGGGTCATATGATGCGATTTCAAATTTTCCTTTCTCTTTGGAGTGTTACAAGCTCTTGGTGCATAAAGAAGATCTGTAAAGTTGCAAAGACTAAAGTCTCAAATCCAAAGAGATATTCTTTATAAAAGTTGAGACTCATCCACGCCCCCCTAAAACTGCTTGTTCTAACACACCCCCACATCTCTATGTCACTATGTGAGAATATTTGCATAACGCCACCCAGATGTTCACGCAAAGAAAGAAGGTGTACCTTTTATTCTCGTTGTAGTATTGTTGTTGCCGCCACCGCCATGTCGTATAGACGCTGTGTGTTTCACTGTGAAAGCGAAACTACTTTGTTTGGCCTTAAAAAAGATGATCCGTGCTGGTCGCTGAGGAAATACATTTACTTTGCAATGTGGATCGCCGAATCGGCTTACACCGTGAACAAAGTGGAGTCCAGCCTGGGGTCGTCACATGTGGTTGCCGCAAGCACATGGTACGCTCCTTCATAGAATCCGCCTCAAGCCGCCCACCTCTGCTCACTCAAGCCGGCCACGGCTCACTCAACGCTCACACAAACGCTGTTTCGTTGAGAAAGCGAAACTACTTTGTTTGGCCTTCCAAAAGAAGACACGACAAGAAATCATGTTTATATCAAGTTTATAATGGGTTTTATGTTTATGTCTCGTCACTCTGACTGGACAAGGCATCACAATATGTTAAGAGGCCCAACATTTCCATCACACACTTGAGGCATTCGGCCAATTGACACATTTCAGAAGGCAAGGCATAGAGGAGAAACAATAATGTACAGTATGTGGAAAATATGTTTTTTTAACCTTAAACCGCATAAAACACATTTTATTACACCAAATACACAAAATAATGTTCTTTTTAGCAGCATCATATGACCCCTTTATACTCTTTGATAATGCCATTTTCTCTCACCAGCTAGCTTAAATGTTAACATCACTCTGCACACGACGTAATAGCGTACCTCCAGCATGCAGACAATAAAAAAAAGCAGTTTAGTATGTGAGGATGCCAAGGAATATTATATACAAGGAGTGTAAAAGCAGGCTACGTCAAATAATTAGTACAATAAGTTAGGCTCCATTGTGTAACAAGCAAATTAAAATGATACACATTTATTATTCAAAATATGGAAAGAGGAAATAAAACATAGTTCGTAAAGAGGATGACTCAAACATTAATGTGTTTTTTTAAGTCCTCTTTTATTTTTTGAGTTATTTTTATCACAATATCTCCCAAATATGTGTGTTTTAGCAAGGCGGTGTTGCAAGTTGATGAATGAAGATACTTGCCAGGTTACTGTCACTACTCTGCTTTATTAATTTATCCAGTGTAAAACTTGGACACCACCACACAAATGTGGCTTTTTGTTAATGACTGTCCTACTACAGGATTTAACACAGAGTAACAGCTCACTACCAGTTATAAAAGACACTGTAACAGTCTGTCACAGGCAATTCTAGTTTAATTTTTCATCAGTTAATTCACTTTAAGTGAAATTAAAAAAAAATGCACTTAATTTATCCTTTGACTATGTTCTGGCTCACCTTCTAGTGGCAATTTTTTTTTTTTTGGCCCAATGCCATACCTACTTGCCGACCCCTGCTTTAGGGTCTGCATGAAATGTCTGCAACATACTGTACTTTGGTTAAAATTCCTCAGTGGTCGTGTAAAAAACCCCCACCTTTTTTACCATGTCAAAAACAGATCTGTTCACAGCGACCCATTTCCGTGCATGTCTCTTTAGATGATAATGAGCTCACCCCACCTCTCTCTTCAGTTTTTTTGCGTATTAAGTGGCTTGTTACCATCAAAAACAAAACTAATCATCTGCGTCCCCAGTGGCTCTCATGTTGGGAGAAATTGAATACTTTTTTACATCCAACTTAAAAAAAAACAGCATTGCATAAGAGACATGTCACTACAGCTGTTCGAGAGTGGAGAAAACAGTGGACAGTGTACAGCTGTCTGAAGGCAGAAATATGCTAATACAGGACAGTCTGTCTGCGGTCATGGGTGGGGCCTGAGCAGTATGACGTCATACTCCTCAGAAAAACACAACGGCTTGATAATTGAGACTGTCTAGGTTTTTTTGAGGGATTAAAAAAATGAGTGAATTGATTTTTATCATTGTAGGGAGGTTGTGTCCACACACTGCTAAGAATTTTTTTTTATGCAAATACCATATAAATGTGAATTTTGCATCCGATGTCCCCTTTAAATTAAGTCATCTTGAGGCCCCCTTGGAAGTTTTCTGAGGCCCCATAATGGACCCGGGTCCCCTTGGTTACTGCTTTAGGAAATTTCAGCTGTGTTTGTTTGTACAAAATTTGTTGCCACGGTACATTTGCATAGCAGCTGCTATGGTGTTCTGTTACCAATCATCACAATCAACTTTTTTCATGCTAGAACCACCAGTAGTGACTGTTGACCCACGAAACCAGACATTCAGCACTGGTCAGGAAGTTTGGATTAGGTGTTCAGCCAAAGGCTACCCCTTACCCATGGTGGTGTGGACACACAACGATATGTTCATTATCGGCTCCAGCAGGTAAAAAAAAAAACACACTTTTGAATCTGGTCTCTATGTGTTAGCCTTTACTGTAGTCTGTTGTACTCTTCTTACCCAGGCACAGAATGACCCCTGATGGCACACTGGTAATCAGGAACGTGGGGCCGAAGGATGCTGGGACATACGGCTGCTTGGCGAGTAATGTTGCAGGAACAGACACTCAAACTGCCATCGTCAGCTACATTGGTCAGTACAGAGAACAATTGCATAACACCACTAAATGAAAGCAATAAATCCCAAACCAAAGATCTAAGATGGACTTTTTACATAACTTTACTCAAATGCTCAACTTCTCACAACTTTAAATAAGTGAGACATTTGACATATTCAGTCCCACCCTGTGGTTATTTTCTAGTCTTTAATTAAGTTTCCTGTGATCTTTGCCCCTCTGTAGAGTCTCCACAGGTGACAGTCCCTCACTCTGACCTGCTGATTGGTCTAGGACAGATGACCATTTTGGAGTGCAGGGTCACGGGAGTTCCACATCCGGACGTCCTGTGGTACAAAGGTCAGCTAGTGTACTCCTTAACTTGTGGACATCTTTTTGTCATTTACGCACCATTTTTGTCATTTTGTTTCCATTTTAATAGACCCCATCAGCTCTAATGTACTGTATGATCTTCAGGTGAAGTGCAGTTGAAGCCATCTGCAGTTTTAAGTATGGACCCTCAGCGCGGCATTCTGAGCATTCAGCAGACTCAGGACACAGATGCAGGAGAATATACATGTGTGGCGATAAACTCAGCTGGCTCAGCACAGGGGTACATCACTCTGGACGTGGGCTGTAAGGCTGTATTACATACCCTGTATTTGAATTAGGGTTCCCCCTACTTCCTTGCATAACCATTAATCATTATGTACAGTGTTGTATATTTTGAATGCATTTCAATGTAGCAGGGCCTGTGAAACATTTACGTGAACCTTAGTTTTTTTTAGCTTTGATAGACTTTTCGTTTAACACATATTTTCATTTGTATGAATAATTGAATTTTGTATGCCTATTGTATGATTTTTTTCAGCTGCCTATTGTATACCCCTACTGTATGAATAAATATATCAGACTATTGTTTTGTTCTTTATTCTGTATTCCACAGCTGCTCCTCAGTTCACACGAAAGCCTACAGATCTGTCTGCTGATATCGGCACAAACATCACCTTGCCATGTCATGCACAAGGCCACCCAAAACCCCAAGTCTCTTGGAGACGAGAGGACAGCATCCAACTCTTCTCTCAGCATCGCCGTCCCAGTACTGTCACTCACAAAACTAATGGGGACCTTTTCATCACCAGTCAGTGTCTCCCTTTTACTTTCACTCTCTCTAGGCCTGCTTAAAAAAAAATTCAGAGAAATTTAGCATTTTATGCATTAAAACTGTAAATATTTTTCTTTTGTTGCATTTAGTTGCATTTCTTAATATTTATTTTTTTATTTATAAGTAGATACAAGTAGTGTTTCGATGTATTTTACAAGGTTCATGTGATTTTTTTTATTTATTTGTCCTTTGCCTTTTAGGCCTCTGGATAGAGGATGAGACCACCTATGTGTGTGAAGCTCAAAACCACTTTGGCAAAATCCAGGCCAAGGCCAAAGTCACTGTTACTGGACTCGGTACGATATCTGAAAAAACTGTTCAGTCATAACTGCAGCGTATGTTTCATCTTTATGCTGATCCTTCTGTCAGCAGGTCACTTAAGGGAAGAAGCTGCTGTGGGATATTAATTGCTTTGCACTTCCTTTAACTTATTCACATGTACATTTTCTCGGCCTGAGGCCCATAAGCTTGAGTTTGCAAGGTGCTCAGAAGCTCAGTTTGAGTCCATATGAAATTATTAGGCTCTGTGGTACATGTGTTTTTGGTTAAGAGAGATAGGATGCTTTAATAGAAGGCCAAAACCAGAGTAAGTTAAAATTCATTCTCTGTGGCAAGGGATATACCGCACCAGATGTGAGTACTAAAACATGCATAATGCATTGCAATGTGTATACTTTGGTTATTAGATTATGTTTATGTATTTGAGGTTGTTTAATTACATTGTAGATGTTAAATGAATGCATTTGTATGTGTTTGACGGAGCTCATGCATGCATGCATGCCTTTGAGAATACATACACAAATACTCAGCTTTGCCCTCAAAGAATCAAAGGAATTTAGGCATCCTTTCATACTTTTGTCTTTGATCAAAGAGTTGGAGACCCAGCAGTGGCTCACAGTCCATTTCTAGCATCTGTGAAGTTCTACTCTATGAGTTCTGATCCCACAGGATGACGTCAATCAGTTGAGACCTTACCGCACTGGCCTGCTTCAACATGTGAGCCTGGCAAAAAATTACCCTCTTTACATGCATATTAGAAAATGGCTCATTCAAAGGTTTTTGCAGAAGCTTTGAAATATCATTTGGCCTGATATAAGGCCAGATTTTAGCTCAAATAAGCAAGACATATGATAAAATCTCCCCTTCTCTCTCTATTATCAGAGTACATGTTTGTGTAGTTTAGTAGGTTAAATAAAACACAGTTTACACTATGACTCATATAAACACTGCTTTAAAGCTTCAGAGTCTAAGTATAATCACAAAATTCTCATCAAGGGTCAATTGGTTTTGTCATATTGAAGTACACACTGTGTGTGAGATCAGAAGTGTCTCCAGTGCAGGTGTATCTCTGTGTGTGAGGGAGTGACTGTTTTTGTGGTCCTGTAAAAACAAAATAACACCAAGTTGAAGCTAAAGGTCACTAATGTGGTCTTGCAGTGTGTCTCAACCATCCCATAATTCTGCTTTGCTGAGCTCTAATACCCCATGTGTATTCCAAGGTTAACAAGCAAGACATTAGAGGTGAGGCCAGTCCACTGAGTTATCAGTGTCAGTGTTTCCAGTGGAGACTTAACCATCCTGTGTCTGATTGAATCAGGAGAGTCACGTCTAAAATAATTAGGATTATGATTTAAAAATCTATTTTCTTGTCTTGAGGGTAAAGGTTCATAGGATGCACCTCAGGTTTTGGTGTGAATGGCTAAATTTGTCAGTGTGGCATATGTAATGGGTGGACCTTTTTTAAAACTACCATATTGAAACTATCTTTCAGAAACTGCAGCATTCTCATAAACACTACTGTTTAAAGTTTGGAGTCTGTAAGATTTTGTAAAAGTTTTTGAAAGATGTCTCTTATGCTCAACAAGACTGCATTTATTTGATCAAAAGTACAGTAAAAACAGTAAAATTGTAATATTATTACAGTTAAAAATGCAAATCTGATTTTAAGCAGCCATTACCTAAGTCTTTAATTTCACATGATCCGTCAGAAATCATTCTAATATGCTGATTTGCTGCATAGGAAAAATTTCTTATAATTATCAATGTTTAAAAACATTTGATGAATAGACAGTTCAAAAGAACAGAATTTATTTGAAATAGAAATCTTTTGTATAAATGTCTTTACTTTCACTTTTGATCAATTTAATGCATTCTTGTTGAATAAAAGTATTATTTTCTCCAAACTCCAAACTTTTGAACAGTAGTGTTTATCTCTGTAATACTTCAATGAAACTTTATATATATATATATATATATATATATATATATATATATATATATATATATATATATATATATATATATATATATATCACCATCCTAATGTGTATTTTGTGTGTAGTGTCTCCTTTGATAGCTCTGAATCCAACAGTGGTCAGTGTGATAGAGGATCAGCAGGTCACTCTCCCCTGTCTGTTACTTGCTGGAAACCCCCTTCCTGAGAGACACTGGCTACATGACAATGGCTTAGTAAGTTAACACACACAAACCCGTAGACTCTGAGACCTGTGCATTTTATGTTGTCTTTAAGTAATTCCACATCACAATGATTTAATGTGATTTAAATGTATGCATGTGTGTGACCACTTGTCAGGTTACATCAAGTCCATATGTGTCTGTGAGACGTGATGGTAGTCTACATATAGAACGGGTCAGTCAGCAGGATGGGGGGCAGTACACCTGTTTGGCCGAAAACGTGGTGGGATCTAGTAACAGTACGACTATACTAAACGTCTATGGTAAGATGTAAAGCAAAAACATAAACACTCAAATACACTACTGTTCAAAGTTTTTTTTTTTAAAGAAATTAATACTTTTATTCAGTAAGGAAATATTAAATTAAAATATAAAATATAAAAATAAAAATCCTAAAGTGTTTCAACATATTTTTTCTATTCAGTGATGCCCACCATTCAGCATGGCCCTCAAGTGTTCAGTACCATTGAGGGGACGCCTATTTCTCTGCCATGTCGTGCACATGGAGTCCCCAAACCAGATACCACTTGGTCTAAGGTAAATGTTTCTCCTTTTTGTTTCCTTCTTTGTCTTTGGCACAAACATGCTCACACAGTGGGATTCTGAAAGAAAATACTGATTCTTGCACAAATCCCATCATGATTTGGTTTTGGTTATTGCATAGTGTTTCTTTTTAAATATAATTTTTTGATTGTAATTTAATACTTTTTTTTTCAATTAGCATAATGTTAGTGATTTTTTTTTTTTTTTCAAAATAAAACTTTTCTTATAGCATTATTTAGTTAGGAGCTCATTTAATCTTTTGAACTCTTAAATTTTACATTTACATAAAAACACTGAAATTGCAGGTCCTTTATCAGTCTCACCATTTCAGCTATACACTGTACCCTCATGTTGCTGTATGTATGTGTGATAATGTTTCCTTAGCGAGGTGAGTTGCTGGATCTGAGTGGCAGTGTCTTTTCTCTGGGTGAGGAGGGCAGTCTTTACATTGTCTCCCCCAGCGGTGAAGAGTCTGGGGAGTTTGTGTGCACAGCCACCAATGCTGCTGGATACAGCTCCAGGAAGGTCCAACTCACCGTCTACGGTTAGAGCAGCTTGATCTACTTGGTTTGCTCTGTTTTACCTGTCTCTGTGGTTTTGATTCTTGTGTTTTCATTATGTCTATGTGTGCTTGATTTGTTTGTTTCCTGTTTATTAGTTGGGTGCATCCTCCAATCTCACCCTGCTGTACTTGCATACTGTATGTCTTTGTAAACATGTAGTGAAGCCCAGGCTGAGCGGCGTTGGTGGAACAGAAATGGAAAATAACTACAACAAACTGTTGGAGATGTCGGTAAAAGTGGGTGATGATGTCACACTGCCATGTGAGTTGGAGAGCATACCTCCTCCCATCATCACATGGGCCAAAGACAAGCAGCTCATCTCCCCCTTCTCTAATAGGTATCAGTTTCACTTATGTGAAAGCCTCATTTATAATGAATACATATGATAATAAATGTGAACATACTGTGATTTCCTGATTGTTACTATGATTGATTTATTTGATGTACTTAGGCATGAAAAGAAGTTCCTAAACGCTTAATAAAATCATCTTCAATCTATAATCATGCAGATATTCAAAATATTCTTGTGCATGTAAACATAGTCACTTATAGTGCTGTTCTAAACTTTAGGATCAGTAAGATTTTTAAAAAATCTTTTACTCAGCAAGGATGCATTAAATTAATCAAAAGTTACAGTAAAGACTTTTACAGTATATTGTTACCAATTTTTTTAATGTTGTTTTGAAATTTCTGTTCAGCAAAGAATCCTAAAAATTTATTATATTTTCCCCAAAATATTAAGATGCACAACTGTTTTTAACATTGATAATTATAAGAAATGCTTTTGAGCAGAAATGTTTGGATCATGTGACACTGAAGACTGGGCTAATGGCTGCTGATAATTCATCTTTGCACTGAAATAAATTACATTATAAAACATTTTAATAAAAAAAATAGCCTTTTTTACTGTATTTTTTATCAAATAAATGCAGCTTTGGTGAGCATAAGAGACCTTTTTTTAAAAACATGAAAAATTCATGTCTACCATAAACTTTTAAACAATAGTATCAAGTTGGTCACTCACTTATTCAAGCATGCATCCCTAGAAGTCATCAGAAATGTGAACAAGCATGATATGTGCACAAAAAAAGCTTGCATGCATGCTTTTTTTTAACTCGTGTTTGGAATCAAATCTCATTTTACATGCTTTTAAACACTATTTAACTTGTACATGAGTAACTTGCTCTTCTCTGCATTGTTTTTCAAAGGCCTAAAGGCAGAAATGCGACTGCGGTCAGATTAAAATTACACAGTAATTAAACTTTCTTTTTTCAGCTCACCATGAAAGTAAGCGGAGGTATAATTTTGGAAGCTTCTGTGTAAACCAGGAGCACCTTTGTGGTTTCACATCTGCAAAAGAACAGCTCTTTTTCTTGTTCCTTAATGTATGTAACCTCTTCCTTACAGACATATTCAGCTGCCATCAGGCTCCATGAGATTAACAGAAACACGTGTGACAGACAGTGGTATGTACCTCTGTGTGGCTACCAACATAGCTGGAAACTTCACTCAGACAATCAAACTCAGTGTGCTGGGTAAGAGAAACGGATCACATTTATTTACTTGGATGCTCTTGCAATTTACGCTTGCATGTGAAATTTATCAAAGCAGCAACAGTTTTATCTCATGCCATTGAAGTTCTTATGAGCACACATCAGCCAGGGGGTCTTAAAATGCAGTTCCCATCTGTTTAATTGCATCATCTTGCCTTAGACTTGCGGTGACACCAGGATTTAATCAGTTCAACACATCCTGAGTTGATTTCAAGAGCTCTGCTTGTACCCACAACTATAAATAAATATTTCGACAGAAAACCGCATGTAAAACAACTCTGCATGAGCATCATTAAATGACTGATTATTGCATATTTCATAGTCAATTTCACATCACACACCACAATCAACTCAGTAAGTACCTCCACATGTTTACATTTCACACATGCTGGTGTGCTGTTTACCAGGACAGACACAAATCCAAATACTTTTGTCATTTGTTTTTTTTTTTGGGGTAGTCCATCCTATGATCAATTTGTCTCTGAGGCTTTGTTCAGACAGGTACCATTTTAACAATATCTTACACAAATATCTTACACTATTTTTTGGATTTCAAGTATTTGTTTTTTCACATTTAGGACATGAAGTGACTGTTGTCATACACAATGCATAGTAGTGCCTGTACATGCTTTGTAAATGAGTGAGTTGAGACACAAAGTAGTGATTGAGTGAGCAGTTTCGGACCCAGCATTACTGTGTAAATAGTAGATGATTTTTAAAAAAGACTTGAGGCTGTAAAGGTGCTTCAACTAAGTACTGAGATAAGGGTATGAATACTTATGCAATGTACATATTTCATTTTTTTTTTGACAATTAATTTTTTCTTTGACATTATGGTGTGTGAAGTATATATTGATGTGGAAAAAATAAATGTTAAGTAGTTTAACATAAGGCAGCAACATAAAATGTGAAAAAAGAAGGGGTATAAATACTTTCGCAAGGCGCTTTACATCTTCACTCTCCTCCCAATACTTCTTTCTCTTATTATGCCTTCTCAGTTCCTCCCAGTATCCATGCAAGTCTTCGTGCTATGAAAGTGCAGGTGGGACATGCCATAGACCTGCCTTGTGTCGCACAGGGAGTCCCAGAACCCTCTGTGTCCTGGCTGAAGGATGGCTCCACTCTACTTGATGGGTCTCAGTACAAGATCTCAGGTGAAGCTCTGACTCTGAATCAGGTGGGACTTATGGATGAGGGCGTCTATACCTGTGTGGCCTCAAACATCGCTGGACAAGATGAAGCCACTATTCAGCTCCATGTGCAAGGTCAGATGGATATTGGCATTTACAATTGTGATTACAGCCATTCCGACTTTAAATGAACTACAAATCCCGTGTATTGCCTCTATCCTTCCCCAGTCCCTCCTGTGGTGGAGGTTTCTGAGCCCCCTTTCAACAGCCCCTTACAGGAGAGAGTGGCTAACCAGCAGATCACCTTCCCCTGTCCTGCCAAAGGTGAACCTGCACCTGAATCATAAGAATTCACCATTTTTACATCAAGGTCACCAGTAACAGTGTAAATCTGTGTTACTAGAACTGTACTAACTAAAAGTGACACCAAATCAATATGAAATGTATATATTTGCTCAGAAATGACTCCTTAAGTGTGTTTAGGAAAAAAAGAAATTCTAAAGATTATTAGATTATTCTTCTAAAACACTGGTTAAATATAATAACTAACGAATTCCATGCAATAATTGTCATTTATATACAGCATTATATAGTAGGTATTTATCTACATAAACCATTTGAAAATGTTTTTTAAAGAAAATAACACTTTTATTCAACAGGGATACATTAAATTTAGCTAAAATTATGGTTAAGACTTTTACAAAAGATTTCTATTCCAAATAAATACTGTTTTTATAACCTTATTTTAGTTCTATTTATTTTTTTATTGATCAAAATTTTGAATTACTTCATTCAAATAATTTGAAGTGATTCATGGATATGAATTAAACAAATAAACAACACTGTCGTACTAATAAGCTGCAAAAAAAAGAAGGAAAGAAACTGGTATATTTTTGACATTTTGAGGAAGAGTAATGGTTAAAATTGCATTTAAATTATTATGATATTTACAGTGTTGCTTAATTCAATATCACAAATATATTGTGAATATTTCATATATTTATTAATTGTTACTGTTGCAGGCACTCCTGAGCCAGTAATAAAGTGGTTTAGGAATGGTCAGGAGTTGACAGGCAATGAGCCAGGTGTGTCTATCTTGGAGGATGGCACACTTCTCATCCTGGCCTCAGTGTCCCCTCTGGATAATGGGGAGTACACTTGCATGGCTGTCAATGATGCTGGTACAACAGAGAAGAAATACCAACTTAAGGTCAATGGTTAGTGCATCATTTTAAAACATTGGTCACAATTTATTCTAAGGTCCAATTCTCACTGTTAACTGACTATTAACTATGACTTTTGTCTCAATAAACTCAAAAATAAATAATGAGTTTTAGAAATGTTAAAAATATTGATTTTGATCACTTTTCATGTCTGAGTTTAGAGCATCCAACAAGTAATACTGTTGACCATTACAACTCCATTTTATCATCTACCTTGGATATCCTTGCTCCTATAAAGGAACATGTTGTCTCATTCACGAAATCATCCCCTTGATATACAAATGAGCTTAGGGCACTATAGGTTAAAAATAGGCAACTTGAGCAGCAATACAAAAAAATCTGGCTTAACTGTCTGTAAGCTCATGAATGATGTACATTTAATTTATTACAGAGAAGCCCTTAAGGTGGCAAGAGCTGAATAATATTCACACATTGTAAGTGATGGTGCTGCAAATCCAAACAAGATTTTTAAGACTGTTTAAAAAATTCTAAAACAAAATAAGTCACCCACATTCTCTTCTGTTCAGCAATGTAAAAAAATTCTTAATTTTTCCCTTTAAATAAATTTCAAACCATCCAAAATTCACCATTGATCACCCCCCAAAACTTTTCTTCCTGAGGTTCTTCCACCTAGTATGCCTGTGACTTTGTTTTCTTGTTTTGCAACAGTTACCATTGATTACCTCTCAAAACTTGTGTTGACAATTAACTCAAACACTTGTATTCTTGACCCTGTCCCAAATGCTGTTCTTAAGGGGTGTCTGTTGACAGTCAATCCCCTTATTAAATATCGTGAACACCTCTCTGCAATGTGTTGTTATGGCACTACTGCATTCTCATTTGTCACTCAACAAGCTTTTAGAACCTTTCCAATCTTGGTTTAGATCAGGACATAGAACTAAAACCGGTTTGAGTCATGAATGACCTCAGCTGACTCTAGTGCCTCAACCATTTTGGTTTTGTTAGATCTGACAGCAGCATTTGACACAGGGTGTCACTCTATATTACTTAATATATTTAAGAGTTGGCTAGGTATTTCTGCCACTGTTCTTGAATGGTTCAGAGCCTACCTTACAAATAGATCCCAGTCTGTTGTTCTGGGAAACAACACATCTGACATCAGCCAGGTCCAATATGGTGTTCCTCAGTGGTCTGTTTTGGGTCCTAAACTTTTTGGTATATTTCCTCTGGGGGAAATCATTAGGAAACACGGTCTTGGGTGTCATTTCTATGCTGATGATACCCAAATTTACTTCAGCTCAAAGTCTGATGTTACAGTCAGTTCCACAGTCCTTTCTGAATGTTTGCAGGACATAAAATTATGTATGAATCACAACTTTTTAAAATTTAATATCTCTAAGACTGATTTTCTTTTTATTGGCACACCAGCAGCCATCTAAAAATGTAGGAACTTTAATTTGACACTGGACAACAGCTCTGTACGGTCGTCTTTACAAATTTGTAACCTTGGCGTGATATTTAATGTTCACTTGACACTGGAGGCACACATTAAGATTGTTACAAAATTGGCATTTCATCATCTAAGAAATATTGCTAGGATTAGTCCTCTCCTCTGATTCTTGAGAATTGGTCCCTAATCTAAAGTGTTACCAAAACATTTCTTAAATTACTGTAATTCACTTTACATCAGTCTACTTGCAAAATCTATAAAACGGTTGCAATACATTCAGAATTCAGCAGCACATTAGTGGTGTCCTTTGTAATTTGCACTGGCTTCCAGTCCAGTCACGTATTGAGTTTTAAAAACACTTATTTTTACCTTATAAAACTGTACATTCAATGATCCAAAAAGTTTCCAAAACATTTCTTAAATTTCTGAAAATTTCTCCACTCTGCTCTGCTGATTCTTGAGAATTGGTCCCTAATCTAAAGTGTTACCAAAACATTTCTTAAGATTGTTTCTCTTTCAGCACATTTCTTAACCTTTCTCTTCTCTGCTTGCTCCTTCGCCTTTATCCAGTCCCACCTGATTTTCGAGACAATGGCCTGCTGTCCAATGTCTCTGTAATGATGAATCAACCAACCAACCTGGTGTGTGATGTCACGGGCACACCTGTACCTGTCATCACCTGGTACAAAGATGGAGTTGAGGTCAGTGCAGTGATATGCAGTGCAGTGCAGTGATCTTGTTCTGTGAAGTCAATGCATGTTTAGGGAAAGAAGCTTTTTTAGGGGGAAAAAAAGGAAATATTTGCTTCTGAAGCTACTTTTCTCCTGACATAACCAAGAACTATAGTTCTTACTGTAAACCTAACCAAGACTATAATTAAAAAAAAATAATAATAAAATAATAATATGATATAATAATAAAATTGTGTAATAAATGTATATTGTTGCCTAATACGTTCCAATCCAATCACTTCCCCCTGGATAAAATCAAGTCCAGTCCTACATTATTTCCCACTAAATATTCTGTTTGGAATTATGTCACATTATGGAAGTTAAGCACATTGTGTATGACAATTCACATTGTTAAATGTGCAAATTAAATTTGAATAAACCAGTTCAAATAAGCCTAATGAGAAATAAAAGTGGCATTTCCTTCAATGAGGCTACTCACAAATGAGTTCCCTTGGATCACTGGGTTTGAGCTCCAAGAACAGGTCATAAAAAACCCCAGTGCTTCTTATAAATGTGCATTTATGAGAATCAATTCCAGAATGAAGTCAACAATTAGGAAATCTCTAATAACACTGCAGGGAGAGCAGAGGCTGCTGATTCAGATTAATGTTGGAATAGCAGATATTTCTAGGATTTTTCTTTTCCCACAGATAAACATGATCATAGCCTTTTACTATTGATTGATGTTTGAAATGATTTATTCTGATCAGTATTTTTAAAAGAGGTTGATAGGTACAGGTAAAATTAATTTGCAGTATAAAAGGAGCTATGTTAATATATGTTAATTTTTTTGTATATAATTTGTCAAATTTTGTATCATTTAACCAGGTGGTTCCTAGCATCGACGTACAGATTCTTCAGAAGGGCAAAACTCTTAAGCTGCTTAAAGCAGCTGTTGCAAATGCTGGACGCTACACCTGCAAGGCCATCAACATTGCTGGAAGCACAGAGAGAAACTTTTACTTGGATGTATTGGGTATGTTGAAATTGTTTTTGTTTTATTTAAAGTTATTCTGTAATAATATGCATTTATTTAGTGTTATATTGTTATGGATATTGTCTTTTTACAAGCTGGCATTACATCTTATATGGTTTGCCTCCGCATAGTTCCTCCTACGATCATCGGGACAGTTGGGTCACATGACCTCTCTGCCGTGCTTAATCAGGAGATCATTCTGGAATGCAGGGTCAAAGGTGATCCCTTTCCCACAATTCAGTGGTACAAAGACAGGAAGTAAGTTACTCCACAAAGCTTTGTAAAAACGTTTTTATACATCTGATCAGGAAAAAAACAATGTGGTGAATTCACTATAAAGTTGCTCCTCTTTTGCATTTTATTCACTATTCACTCAAAACCCAGTCTAACCAGGCACTAAATGCACTGAATTAGCACTGCTCTGTGAGTTTGTTGTCTATGTTTCATGTGCAAAAAATCTTTACTTAATCTTTAAGCAAATTAGGCTTGTCATAGTTTCACAACACTCCTGCCCGACACAATTAATGTTGTGCTTTTACCACTTATGGAAAGCAGGTTAATACGTTTTGGCGTCCTCCACAACCCAGCACAGGTTTGGGAATTGTTGCCATAGCAAATTGCATTCTCCGCTAGATGTTTGCATCATTACCTGATTTGCTTAATTCCTTTTGTTAATCAGGTGCTAAATCAACACAGTGCATGCAAATAAATACTTTCAGGGAGCATAATTCATTTTCAGTCCTGATTCTTATAATTTGAAAAAATACTAAGAGAATTGGCGTTATCTGTCCCTTTCACTCTTTGTTTTAGGCCTGTGTTTTTGGGTGACCCCAATACTGAAGTTTTAAACAGAGGACAGCAGTTGAAGATAAAGAGTGCAAGCTTAGGTGATCAGGCACGATACCAGTGTAGTGCCATCAATGCAGCAGGAAAGCAGTCCAAGGATTTTAACCTCAGTATCTTTGGTAATTTTATTCATACATAATGTCTTACTATGGGTTTTATGACAACAGAATAAAAAATTCTAAATGCTACATTTCTTTTCTTTCCATTCTACCCACTCAGTACCACCCAGTATTAAGGGAGGAAACATGACTACTGAGTTGACAGTTCTGCTTGGTAATATGGTGACTCTGGAGTGTGAGGTTCGGGGTGTGCCATTCCCTGCCATCACATGGTACAAGAACGGAGAGGTCATTCTGTCCAGCAGACAGGCCCAGTATGTGGACCGAGGGCAGTTCCTCAAGATCTCAAGTGCTCAAGTGTCAGATGCTGGACAGTACACCTGTAAAGTCACCAGTGTGGCGGGCACCGCTGAGAAAGTTTATGAGCTGGATGTCTATGGTGAGGTCTCTCACAATAAAAAAAAAAAATACTAAAGCACTGTTTAGCATTTTGTTTTTTTATTTGTTATTAAAAAAATATATTTTACAAGCAACGAATAAATAGTAATCAAAACTGTTATACCATTTAATACTACCTGTTAAATGTTTGGGGTAAACTTTTCAAAAGGGTAAAAAGTTTAATTTCCGAGCCTGTAAATTTCTCTAATCAATGTACATTTTTAGTTATATTATATCTGCCTAGAAATAGTAACACTTGTTCACGTGTGCTCTTCCTTTTTCTCTGTCATTCAGTCCCTCCCTCCATCACTGCTGGTTCTGATGGTCCCACAGACATGAAAGTTTTGCTCAGTAAATCTCTGATTTTGGAGTGTGAGGCTGAAGGTCACCCTCCTCCCTCACTGACCTGGCTGAAGGATGGGTCACCGGTGGCTACAAGAGAGAACCTGCGTGTTCTGGAGCAGGGCCGCAAACTTGAAATCCTCAGTGCGCTTCCATCTGATGCTGGTCGATATGTATGCGTGGCTACCAGCATTGCTGGAGAGAGGGAGATCAAATATGACGTCAGTGTCTTAGGTATATGCAGACACATTTACATTTTTGTAGCGATCTATTAAAAGTCAAGAGAAGTCAACATAAGGTACTTTTAAATCTCCAGGCATCTCATCCTTCACTATCCACACGAATCTTGTGTTTTTGTGTGCATGAGCCAGACAGATCTTGTCTCGACCTGCACATTGATTTTCTGACCATCTGGACACAATTACGGTCCTAATACATGCATCCAACAGACCACCGCAATCACTCAATGCAAGTTTGTGTTGCATCATTGGAATGTGATTGCAGGAAATCAACAGCAAAATGTTTTATTAGCCTATAAACTGGTTAACAACAAATGAAGGAAATGTATAAAAGATTCAGTGAGATTAATGAACAATGGTAGTGTCCGATGATGTGACCCAAGCATGTGGCATTTATTAACTCTCTGTGTGTTTTCATTATGTGAGTTTGTTGCACATTATTTCAAAGACATGCATTGATTCGTGCATTGTTTGGTTTACGATTCCGGAGATGCTGTAGCGACTGACCATAATATTTGTTTGTGTGTATTCAGTTCCCCCCATTGTGGATGGGGCAAGTGAAACCACAGATGCCACAGTCATCCTCAACAATATCCTAGAGCTTGAGTGTTACGTTACTGGCACACCTACGCCAACCATCACGTGAGTACACATGCACTTAAATTCACACATAAGCAGAATTTAAAAAAGTTGCTCATCTGCATCTATGTCCCTCTGAAGGTGGCTGAAGGATGGCGTGGCAGTGAGGCAAGGTGAAGGGGTGCAGATCATGTCAAACGGCCGTCGATTGGTCATCTCACGTGCTCAGGTGTCTGATACAGCGCTTTTTCACTGTGTAGCGACTAACGAGGCTGGAGAACAAGAGAGGGAGTTTAAAGTATCTGTACATGGTAATGATCATTTTATATTTTAATTAAAAAAAATGTATTGCTAGTGTGTTTGATGTTTGGTTTATCTGCTCACAGAGGGTGTCAAAGGTGACTTTTTTTAAAGTTCATCATTAAGTTTTTTTTAAGTTACAGACACATTTCAGGTACAGTACTTTTATGGTAAAATTTCATTATTTCTTTAATATTTTTCTGTCAGTCCCCCCAACTATCCGTTCTACGGGTCCAGCTGAGAGGTCTGTGGTCCTCCACACATCAGTCAGCCTTCAGTGTGTGGTCAGTGGAATTCCACCTCCCAGCATCACATGGCTCAAAGATGGCCGTCCTGTGGACACCACACAAGAAATTCTGAAGGTCAGACTTTAAAGCATGACAGAAGCCTTCTAAAGTGTTTGAGAAGGTTTCCATAACCACATATACCATCTGCTCTCTCTTTATCTCTCTGTATGGCATGTAGTTGGAATCTGCAGGCAGGATTTTGCACATAAAGAAGGCCAGACTGGAGGATGCAGGGAAATATACGTGTGTGGCAACTAATGCAGCAGGCGAAGCACAACAGCACATTCGCCTCAATGTGCATGGTAGGAAATATACTTTAAAAAACAAGATGGTATAGACATATTAACTTCATAGTTGAAGTTTGTTGTGTATACTTCAGAAAACCTGTCAAAATCAAAAGCAAAAAAGAATTTATATTTTGCATAATGCCAATTTTTAGAGCCATTAATTTTTTTTATTTTTTATTTTTTAATTTGATTATTTGCATGACAATTAAACACAATTGGACACATTTACTCATCATCTTTTCACAATAATGTGAAAAACATCTAATTATTTTAAACATTTAAATAATTTTAGTTTCATTGAATTATAATAGTATAATTTAGGGATGCACAATATTATTGTAATGTAATCGGAATCAGCCGATAAATGTAAATATCGGCATCGGCCCGATATGCCTTGCCGGTAGGACAATTACCTCACATGTGCTCAGGGTGTGCTAGCGATAAGATCACATCAGCAATGTGGTTATTCTTGAATCAAAACTTTTTCCTGAGTGATGATTAGATTCACTGTTTTGGATTGCCGCTTTTAATCTGAGACTGCAAGTACAGAATGACTCGTCCTTTGTGTATAGAGTCAGCAATCTCTAGCATGTGCAGTAGCAGCAGCGGCAGCCTCCACCGGGTCCTAATGCCCATCCAGTAAGGAGTTTCATTTACTTAGGGGGCGCTGTTGGCCTAATTGTAATAAAATTAAATACACAAATAACATTAAAATTGTGTTTGTGATTATATAAAACTATGGAATGATATTCTGGACTATATTCAAACGGAACTGCAAATTGTATTTGCAGTTGCGTTTTCAATTTGTGGATGAATACATTGAGATATAATCTAAATGCAATTGCAAATCGCGCATTTGTTTTTCCATTTTCTTTTCCGTGTATGTGTATAGTTCCATGTATAGTTGATTTATAGTTATTTTCAAAGCTTTCAATGTGCTCTCAATATTAAAAAAACTTCATTGTTGTTAATTTAACTCTAACAAGTAAGTTTTTGTTAAAAACTAACCCAAATTAAAAATTATTTGTTTATAATCTCTGCACAGGAGGGACTTGGTGTTGTTTCCAAACAAAAGGAAATATATTCTTATCAGCATTGGCTATTGGCCAGAATGAGCTGAAAAATATTGGATATCGGCAAAAACCCTATATCGTGCATCCCTAGTATTATTGCAAGTTTATGTTATGTTGCTATATGGTAATTTATGCTGATATAACAAAAAAAGACTATTACAGTGATGAGAGTTTTTTTTTATATTATTATTAATGTATTTTATTTATTTTTATTTATTAATCTATGCTTTTCATTTATATATTGTCAAAATTGACCTACAGGTGCATCTCAATAAATTAGAATGTCGTGGAAAATTTCATTTATTTCAGTAATTCAACTCAAATTGTGAAACTTGTGTATTAAATAAATTCAATGCACACAGACTGAAGTAGTTTAAGGCTTTGGTTCTTTTAACTGTGATGATTTTGGCTCACATTTAAAAAAAAAACACCAATTCACATCTCAACACTTCATAAGACCAATAAAAAAAATAAAAATAAAGTTTTTTAGTGAATTTTTGGGCTTCTGGAAAGTATGTTCATTTACTGTACATGTACTCAATACTTGGTAGGGGCTCCTTTTGCTTTAATTACTGCCTCAATTCGGCCTGGCATGGAGGTGATCAGTTTGTGGCACTGCTGAGGTGGTATGGAAGCCCAGGTTTCTTTGACAGTGGCCTTCAGCTCATCTGCATTTTTTGGTCTTGTTTCTCATTTTCCTCTTGACAATACCCCATGGATTCTCAATGGGGTTCAGGTCTGCTGAGTTTGCTGGCCAGTCAAGCACTCCAACACCATGGTCATTTAACCAACTTTTGGTGCTTTTGGCAGTGTGGACAGGTGCCAAATCCTGCTGGAAATTGAAATCAGCATCTTCAAACAGCTGATCAGCAGAAGGAAGCATGAAGTGCTCCAAAATTTCTTGGTAAAGGGTGCAGTGACTTTGGTTTTCAGAAAACACAATGGACCAACACCACCAGATGACATTGCACCCCAAATCATCACAGACTGTGGAAACTTAACACTGGACTTCAAGAAACTTGGCCTATGAGCTTCTCCACCCTTCCTCCAGACTCTATGACCTTGGTTTCCAAATGAAATACAAAACTTGCTCTCATCTGAAAAGAGGACTTTTGGGACCACTGGGCAACAGTCCAGTTCTTTCTTCTCCTTAGCCCAGGTAAGATGCCTCTGATGCTGTCTGTGTTTCAGGAGTGGCTTAACAAGAGGAATACGACAACAACTGTAGCCAAATTCCTTGACACGTCTGTGTGTGGTACTCTTGATGCCTTGACCCCAGCCTCAGTCCATTCCTTGTGAAGTTCACTCAAATTCTTGAATCAATTTTGCTTGACAATCCTCATAAGGCTGCGGTTCTCTCGGTTGGTTGTGCATCTTTTTCTTCCACACTTTTTCCTTCCACTCAACTTTCTGTTAACATGCTTGGATACAGCACTCTGTGAACAGCCAGCTTCTTTGGCAATGAATGTTTGTGGCTTACCCTCCTTGTGAAGGGTGTCAATGATTGTCTTCTGGACAACTGTCAGATCAGCAGTCTTCCCCATGATTGTGTAGCCTAGTGAACCAAACTGAGAGACCATTTGAAGGCTCAGGAAAACTTTGCAGGTGTTTTGAGTTGATTAGCTGATTGGCATGTCACCTTATTCTAATTTGTTGAGATGGTGAATTGGTGGGTTTTTGTTAAATGTGAGCCTAAATCATCACAATTAAAAGAACCAAAAGACTTAAACTACTTCAGTCTGTGTGCATTGAATTTATTTAATACAAAATTTTCACAATTTGAGTTGAATTACTGAAATAAATGAACTTTTCCACGACATTCTAATTTATTGAGATACACCTATAAATATGCTTAACATGAATTTCATTAAATAAGTATGTACATGTATTTTATAGAACCTCCCAGCATCCAGTATGCTGGAGAGACACTCAATGAGACTATCCTTGTTGGCTTCCAAATTCAACTTAAGTGTAAGGCAACAGGAAGTCCTTTGCCAGGTGAGTCATACAACATTTCCTCTATTTTTAGGGCAATGTTAAATTCGAACTGGCTAGTGATAGTTTACAAAAGTACAAGTGGTGTAGTTTCTTCTCTCATGCCTTTTCTTCTGCAGCTGTGACGTGGTATAAAGACGGTCGTCCATTGACAAGCGCTGCAGGAGTTAACATTCTGAGCAGAGGTCAAGTGCTAGAGATTGACCGTGCGCAGGTGTCAGATGCTGGCCTCTACAAATGTGTGGCCATCAATGTGGCTGGCAGCGCTGAGCTCACATACAGTCTGCAGGTGTATGGTGAGTGTGTTTTTCTTCACTAAACAGTCAAAAGTGGCTATGTGAAAAAAACTTATTTTTTTGGTTTTGATTATTTAACTATCTTTGTCTTTCTCCATTAGTTCCTCCGTCTGTTTCTAGTAAAGGAGGAATGATAACAGTGGTGGTGAATGACCCAGTCAGGTTAGAGTGTGAAGCCTCAGGAGTTCCTGTGCCCAGTCTTACTTGGCTCAAAGAAGGCAGCCCTGTCTCCAGCTTTTCAGATGGCATCCAGGTCTGTATGTGTGGGAATTTGGATGCTGTCATGCATATATAGCCATATATATTCACACTTAACTCTCCTTAAAAGTTTTGAACAGGCTATATCAGTTTTCAATTTCCTCTTTTACTAGGTATTGTCAGGTGGCAGGGTGTTATCGTTCGTTAGTGCACAGGTCAGTGACACAGGTCTTTACACTTGTGTTGCTGTGAATGCAGGTGGAGAACAGCACAGAGAATATGACTTACGTGTGTACGGTGAGCTCAGAAGACACACACACTCTAAACCTGATTAAATTTTGATTCTTTTGAAATTCTTCTGAAATTTTTATCCAAGAATCCTGAAAAAAATGTATCATGGTTTTCACAAAAATAATAAGCAGCACAACTATTTTCAACATTGATAATAGAAAGAAATGCATCTTGAGCACCAAATCAGCATATTAGAATGATTTTTGAAGGATCAAGTGACACTGAAGACTCAGTGAAAATTCAGATTTGCCATCACAGGAATAAATTACGATTTCAAGTGTATTAAAATAGAAAACAGTTATTTTAAATTGTAATGTTATTTCACAGCATTAATGTTTTAGCTATATTTTAAAATGCAGTCTGGATGAGCATAAGAGACTTCTTTCAAAAACATTTAAAAAAAATCTTACAGACCCCAAACTTTTAAACGTAAATGTTTATTTGTGTGTTTCTGTGTCCTTCAGTGCCACCCAACATCATGGGTGAGGAGGTGAACCAAACAGTTCTGATGGGTCAGTCAGTTCAGCTGCATTGTCAGAGTGATGCCATCCCTCCACCTGCATTGAGCTGGAGGAAAGACGGTCGATCGCTCTATAGAAAACCAGGTCTGAGCCTGTCAGAGGACAGCAGCTTATTGAAGGTACAGTACATCCATGAGCCTGTACGAGCTTCCTATAAGTTTTGACCTGGGCCAATAAGCAACTACCTCTCAACCACCCAGACTGCCCTAGCAGGCCGTTAGCAACACCCTAGCAACCACCCAGTAAATCATAGGAACTACATAACTACACCTTGTCAATTAGCTGTAACACCCCAGCAAAACATTTTGGGTGTAAAAATCTTGTTTAAATGGTTTGAATTTGTCCTATTTGTAGGTTAAAATGAGTTTCTTCACCCTGTGCTACAATAGCAAGTGAAAGGCATCTTGGATTGTTGTCCTTCTAGTTTAAGAACCCTAAGATATTGATTTGATAATTGTTTTGTGTTTGCAGATAAACAGTGCTCAGGTCCAGGACACAGGCAGGTACACGTGTGAGGCAACCAATGTGGCAGGAAAAACTGAGAAGCACTATAACCTAAATGTGTGGGGTGAGTGATATAAAAAATATAATTGAAAATATACTTGTCAAATTATAATTTAAACTGTTTTTCTTTCTCCCTCTGTTATTTGTCCCCCCCCCAGTTCCTCCCAGTATCCGTGGATCTGATGAGGTGTCTCCTCTGACTGTGATTGAGGGCGGCCTCATCACGCTTGTGTGTGAGTCCAGTGGGATCCCTCCTCCCAGTCTCACCTGGAAGAAAGATGGTGAGACTTAACATCATCACCATCCTCCTCATCACTATCCTCATTATATTTATTGTCATTTTCAACCTCATACTCATATAATTAATCAAATAATTAGTGATCCTTAAGGTTTTTGAACAAACACCTAACCCTATGTTTTTTCAATATTTTATGTGTCTCAGGCTCAGAGCTAAAGGGAGACTCTCGTGTGCGTGTTCTCTCTGGTGGGCGTCAGCTGCAGATTTCCAGGGCTGAGAAGGCAGATGCTTCCTCTTACACCTGTCTGGCCTCCAGTACAGCTGGCAGTGCGATGAAAGAATACAGTCTGCAAGTTTACGGTACAACTTCTCTTTAATGATTCATTACAGGCACTAACACTCAAACTAGGACTTGACAATAAATAGATATTGTTACGGAAAAGTAAATCCACAAAATCAATATTAAACTATTGAGTAATTTTAGATATACGTAATCTAAATATTCTGCATGTGTCTGTGTGATTTAGGGGCACAGTTTCATCTTCTGCACATACTTAAGCACTCATAAAGCTTGTGAGGTTTTCAGCTTCTGCTGTCTCACCATATAAAAGACACTCCGCATAAACTTCACAAGCATTTTACATTTTCATTTGATAAAAGATATCACTAAATGCACCGAAACTCAAAGGTCTCCACAACAGACCACCAAAATATAAGTTGAAACCTAAAATTTAAAGATATTGAAAAAATTACATAAATATATTACTATCTTGTAAAATGTACTTCTCAAATGTAATAATAATACCAATTATACGATTTCTTAAACAGTGCATCTCCCTTCCTTTACTCTAAACAGTTCGTCCCTTCATCAGCTCCTCAGCTCAGGATCAGGAGACAGTGACGCGAGGTGGAGATATCACTCTGCAGTGTGAGGCAGATGGCATCCCCAGACCTGCCATTTCATGGATGAAAGACGGTAGACCCCTGAGCACCAGCCGCAAAGCTCAAATACTTAACGAGGGCAGACTTTTACGCATCCAGGATGCTCAAGTGGCCGACACTGGACGATACACCTGTATCGCTGTCAATGTGGCAGGACAGGCTGACAGAAAATATGATCTCAATGTTCATGGTGAGAAAAAAGTCAGTTTATGTCTTTATGTGTAGTTTTTCTGAACTACCAGTATCATCAAATGCAACTGCATAGTAGGTTATCCATAAAAATTCTCCGTAATTTCCACCGGTATTCCAAACTTTTCAGTGATTTGTGATTATTATTTTTTTATTTAAATTATTTTATTAATTATTAATTAATTTTAATATATTTTTTCCTGTTACATTAATTTTTTTGTAACTATTCGTAATACTAGGAAAATTCACTCTTCTGATCACTATTTATCTAATGCTATTTATTCCGTATGTATAGTTAGTATACATAATTTTTTTATGTCATTCACATATATTCATATTTGATGTGTATCATCTCTTCAGTTCCTCCCACCATCATCGGACAGATGCAGGTGCCTGAGAATGTGAGTGTTGTTGTGAAGAACCCAGTTGTTCTCTCCTGCGAAGCTTCTGGAATGCCACTACCATCCATCACCTGGCTCAAAGACGGCCAGCCAATCAGCGTGTCTAGCTCTGTTCGGGTCATCTCAGGTGTCTACTTCTTCTTCAGTTAATGCATTTGTCTTGATCCAAAATGTCTACACCACTAGGTCTAGGTATAGAGCCCAGTACCAGTTAAAGAATTTGGTTAACCAGGTGTAAAAAGTGGGTGCAACAAGATAGCTTCAGTAAGCAGCCAAATGTCACAGATCAGTGCCTAACTAAAAAGAAAACATCTAGACAGATGTTCCTGTATTTGAACATGCAAAGACTCTCCATTAACAGCTTTCGGTGTAAATAGAGACTGATCCACAAGTATGAGGTACACCCATCACTGTAACTGCTGAAAATGAACCACACTGTAAATGAATCGGTGCTGAGCTATTCTCAGACTGTCCATATGCATGCCAGACAAGACATGACACTGGACAGAAAACAGGAACAGAATATGAAGGATAGGCACATTATTCGTCACATATCCACTAAGGATTAGACGTGTTGCTAGCCTTATTGCCTGTATAGGAAAGTTCGTCCACAGATACTGTATATCATTTCTATCTGACCACAAACTCCTTGCCTCATTATAAGAGAAAGGGACACCAGGGAACGAAAGAGGGGTATGTATTTGTTCAGGTGATCAGCTTAGCTCTTTCCAAGGGAGTGATAATTATTCTTTAAAAGAGTGAAAATAGGACTTTTTACTTGTGTTGATGGGTTAAGCTCTGTTTGAACAGCTGTTCAACCTGAGCTCTCTTGTTTCATAGCAAACAATAGGGACATTTGTGAAGCCTGTTTTTTTCTGAGACAAAGTGAAACTCTGAGCTTGCTCATTTATTCGTTTTGCAGATGCATCTCCTCTGAGTAAATCTCACACTCTTGATTTATATCTGATTAAGTAATTCCCTAAGAGAATTGTGCATCCTTTTAACTCAGTGTGCAGAAATCTTTCATCATTTAGCCACCTGTGAGTCTGATATATGTCTGTAATCGTCTCAGGTGGACGAGGCCTGCGTTTGATGCATGCAGCAATTGAGGATGCTGGGAGATACACCTGTATTGTGTCCAATTCTGCAGGAGAGGAGAGAAAGAACTTTGACCTAAACATCCTGGGTAACGCAGAACTATACATGGGACAGTTTTGAAAATTGAGTTGTTTTGTGTTCATTAATGAACCCAGCTTTTATGAATTTTGGAGCCTAAACACAATTGCCATAAATAAAAAGCTAAAGTTAGGATATATATGAACTACACCATGGCTTGAAATCATTCAGGAATTAAATACCACTGTGTTGATCAAAGAGCAAAAACATTAAAATTTAGAATAGTGTGACAATTAATATTATCTTAAATCTCACTAGACTTTGAAAATTTATTTTTATCTTTATTCTGTCAACCTCAGTGCCACCCAGCATTTTAAAAGAAGGCATAGTGGAGGATGTGAAAGTGAAGGAGAGACAGAGCATCATTTTGGCCTGTGAGGTTATTGGTAAGTGGCACAAACCACAAGACTACCTTGCTTATCTAGATTTTGTGTTGATCTCTTTCCTCTTGTTAACCAATTTTTTGGGTGGTCTAGGTAATCCAGTGCCAGAGATCACATGGTTGAAGGACGGGCAACCACTGCCTAGTGACTCAAGGCTGCAGGTGATGTCAAATGGGCGTTTCCTGCAGATTAGTGGATCACAGGTGGCCGACACAGGCAGGTATAGCTGCCTGGCCTCTAACAGCGCTGGAGACAGGAGCAGACACTTCAACCTCAATGTGTTAGGTATGTTTGGGCAGGAGGAAAGAAAATGTCTTTTTGTAGTCTTGTGTAAACTTAGTTATGATTCTGTCCCCAGTTTCTCCCACCATTGCTGGTTCTGGTCCAGAAGGTTCAGCTGAGGAGGTTACTGTGACACTAAATAGTCCTACCTCTCTTGTTTGCGAAGCCCAGTCGTACCCCCCTGCCATCATCACCTGGCTCAAAGATGGCACACCCTTTGAATCCAGCCGCAACGTTAGGGTACTTCCAGGTCAGATCTTAACCCTTAACTTGGACTTTGGTATAAAATAATGGGTTTTAAGCAAGATTTAATAGTGATTAAGTGACCATATGTTTATTTTGGGGTTTACTATTATATGCTTTTTCATCCCATTGCTGCTTCATATTTCTTATTTCTTTATAATTAATATAAATAATTAATCAATTTAAAGCTTACTAATGTATATTGTGACAGGTGGTCGCACGTTACAGATCTTGAATGCTAAGGAAGAGGATGCTGGGAGATACACATGTGTTGCAACTAATGAGGCTGGAGAGACACTCAAGAACTATGAGGTCAAAGTTTTTGGTGCGTGTAAAAACTGATCTACATTGCCACCTTTTGGCATAGAGGAATATAACACTTCTTTGTGTCAGTTATCTGTAACCTTATGATGTATGTTCCTTTCTTGCAGTCCCTCCAGTTATCAATAAAAATGACATCCCAGGAGAGAGTCTGTCTCCTAAAGAGGTGAAAATAAAAGTTAACAATAGCCTTACACTGGAGTGTGAAGCTCAGGCTATTCCAACACCTACACTGGTGTGGTACAAGGATGGCCAGGTGAAAAACACATATAGTATATAAAAAAACTATTAAACTGTTTTTAACTCTTATTGGAATATTGGTTTTCACTCTCTCTCTCTCTCTCTCTCTCTCTCTCTCTCTCTCTCTCTCTCTCTCTCTCATCTCTCTCTCTCTCTCTCTCTCTCTCTCTCTCTCTCTCTCTCTCTCTCTCTCTCTCTCTCTCTCTCTCTCTCTCTCTCTCTCTCTCTCTCTCTCTCTCTCTCTCTCTCTCTCTCTCTCTCTCTCTCTCTCTCTCTCTGCAGATCCTGAAATCAGACGGTCACCTCACTATCACAGCGACTGGTCGTATTGTTCAGATTAAACACACTCAGGTGTCCGATACAGGTCGTTACACCTGTGTAGCCACCAACATTGCTGGAGAGGATGAGAAGGACTTTGATGTAAATATACAAGGTGAACAGGGTTTTACAAGTTTAAAATGCAGAATTAAATAGTCTACATACACTACCAAGTATATTTATATGTACACCCTACGATTCAGAAGTTTGCGGTCAGTACAATTTTTTAATATACTTTTCTTTAGCATTGGCACATTAGATTAATTAAAAATAACAGAAAAGACATTTATAATGTTGTAAAAAAAATCTAATGTCCTGAAAAAAAAATGTATCACAGTTTCCACAAAAATCGTAAGCAGCACAACTGTGTTGAACGTTGATAATAATAAGAAATTATTATTTTTAGCACCAAATCAGCATATTAGAATGATTTCTGAAGAATCATGTGACACTGAAGACTGAAGTGATGGCTGCTGAAAATTTTGCTTTGCCATCTCAAGAATAAATTACATTTTAAAATATATTAAAAGTATATTATAAGTTATTTTAAATTGTAACAATATTACACAATATTACAGTTTTACTGTATTTTTGATCAAATAAACAGCCTTGGTTAGCATAAGATATCTTTTTAAAAGAACGTTGTGTGAATGCCTACAAAAAAAAAGTTTGTGAAACACCAACTTTAAGGAGCATGTCTCCCTCTAGTGGCTGCTTTATATATTATTGTCTGCATCTCATTTACAGCTTGTTGTAAACCTTTTATCTGTGGATTTTGTATGGTAATCTTCAGGCTTTATCCTTGTCAATAATAGTAAAATCCTGTCTGTGTTTTAGTTCCTCCTAGTTTCAGAGGCTTTGGAGTTTCTGACTCTGGTAATAATGGAGACATGAAGGATGTGATTCTTAATAATCCCATCTCCTTATACTGTGAGACCAATGCCGTCCCCCCTCCTGTACTCACCTGGTACAAAGATGGACGCCTGCTGACCTCTAATGATGAAGTACTCATCTTACCTGGTGAGTGGCTAAACAGCAACATTTTCATTATGAAGCATGGTAAAATAATTTGTTAAATATATTGATGCTTTGATACTATGTTGTGTATGAGTGTATAAGAATTTAATGTTTTGTGTCTTTATTTCTTACTCAGGCGGACGAGTCCTCCAGATCCCTCGAGCCCAAGCAGAGGATTCTGGAATATACACTTGTGTGGCTGTAAATGAGGCTGGAGAAGACTCAATCCAATATGATGTTAGAGTGTTGTGTGAGTCCAACCTGAGTATTAACCTTTCTTTCTTAAATGCTAAACATTACAACAGCAACAACTGAAACTATTGTGTATGTTTACATATGTGTGTCTTTTTTGTCTGTGCGCTTGGATTTTGATAGTACCGCCCTCGATTCGTGGAGCTGATGGTGACCTGCCTGATGAGATCACAGTGCTGGTTAACAAGACCACATTACTGGAGTGTCAGGTGGATGGGAGTCCCACTCCTAAAATCAGCTGGATCAAAGACAGTCAACCCCTTACCCCAGACAACACACACAGACTTCTGTCCAATGGCAGGACACTGCAGGTCAATGCAACAGTTTTTTTAAATAATGTATCTATTATATTATTATATACTTTTTACACAAACACACACACATACACATGTTTTTGCAATTAATATGTTTTGTGTGTATGTGTGTGTGTTGCAGATTTTGAATGCACAGGTGACAGATACAGGACGTTATGTGTGTATGGCTCAGAACTTAGCAGGAACAGCAGAGAAGTCCTTCAACCTCCATGTGCATGGTGAGTCTATCTTTGAATAAAACCTATGTCATGGCTCTGTTCAGTGATGCAGGTCAAATTGACCCCTTTTCCTAACAGTTTACCTCTGAGGTTTTGTTACTTTTTAATTCACATTTAGATTTATTCATTTCACAGACGCTTTTGTCCAAAACAACTTACATTTTATTTAAGGTGTACATTTTCATCTATGAAGACCTTTTCAACTAATAATTGGTGACATTATGTTCGTTTGTGTTTGTTGTCAGTTTCTCCCTCCATTGTGGGCGTCAGAGAGGAGAATGTGACAGTGGTGATGAATAACTTCATATCTCTAAACTGTGAGGCCACTGGATTCCCGCCTCCCACCCTCAGTTGGTTCAAAGACAGGAAACCTGTACAGGCCAGCTCCAATGCACTCATAATGCCTGGTACACGTGAACACAAATATGCTTAATGACACATGATAGAGGGACTACATAGTGTAGCCTGAATACATATTACACATAAACTGCCTTTCCTCTACTCCACCTCTTACTGTTATTCTTTGTCTCTAGGTGGTCGTACTCTCCAGATCTTGAAAGCAAAGATGTCTGAAGGTGGGAAATACAGCTGTGTGGCCATCAACCAAGCTGGAGAAGCCCAAAAACTTATTTATCTTACAGTATATGGTTAGTGTGTGTGTATGTGTGCAGTGTTTGTGTTAATACTTGCTTGGTATAAACCTGGAGTAAAAAATATCTCTGCAAATATATTCAAAAAAAATTTAATATTTTAACATTTCTCAGATATCACTGGTTTAAATTACTGGTGTCTGATTTCCCAGTTCCCCCTAGTATCAGACACAGCAGTGGGGATCTTCCAGTGGTGTTAAACGTCCAGGTGGGCAAATCAGTTACTCTGGAGTGTGAATCTAATGCAGTGCCTCCTCCCATCATTACCTGGTACAAGAATGGACGTCCCATCACTGAGACTGCCAACCTGCGAATACTGGCTGATGGTCAAATGCTGGAACTGAGAGAAACAGAGGTGTGTATGAGAAAAATAGCAGGTGTTAGCTTTGAATGGGGTTAAGTGAAGTGGATGTTTAACTTTGGCTTGGCAATAAAACAGAGACTTAGAGCCAGTTAGCAACCACTTAGAAACCACCTAAAACACCAACTGCAACTGCCTTAGCTTTAGCTTGGCGGTGAGTTTTAAACTGTATGTGCAAGCACCATTTACATTTACTTCAAAAAAAAAAAAAAAAAAAAAAAAAATTTGTTTCAAGAATTATATATGCCTCTTTCTCTCTGTCAGGTGTCGGATACAGGCCAATATGTCTGTAAGGCCACAAATGTTGCAGGTCAAGTGGACAAGAATTTCCATCTCAGCATCCATGGTGAGAAACAAAACATTTATATTATAAATATATAAGTACTGCATATATTAATAAATATATTTTGTAACAATATAAAAGTATTTACTTTTATGTTTGTTATTTTAATGCATAAAGTAACATAATAAAAGAAAAAAAAATCTTACTGACCCCAAACTTTTGTCATTATGATTTTGTTTAGCCTACTACCGTTTATGTTAAGTCTCTCTGTGATCTTTGTGCAGTTCCCCCACGGCTGGATGGCCCAGCAGTGGAACGTGTGGTGGAAACCATCAGTAATCCCATCACTTTCGCCTGTGATGCTACAGGGATCCCTCCACCCTCGCTCACCTGGTTGAAGAATGGCAGAGTGATTGGTGAGATAGACACTCTACAGATTTCTTAACCTTTACTTTTCTTTTAAAATCAACTTATGCTTGTTTTTATTGCCTTTCTAGAGAATTCAGAGTCTCTGGAGATGCATATCCTGTCCGGGGGCAGTAAGCTACAGATTGCCCGCTCACAGTTATCTGACAGTGGCACTTACACCTGTGTGGCTTCCAATGTGGAGGGCAAGGCCCACAAAAACTACCATCTTACAATACAAGGTACAAGAAAGCATTATTTAGTTTTATTTATTTATTTATTTATTTTGCTAGACCAAATTACCATCTGTATTGTGTGTTATTCAGTCCCACCGAACATCAAAGGATCTGATTTACCTAGTGAGATGAGTGTTCTGCTGAATGATAGCATCCAGCTGGTTTGCCGTGCTGAAGGAAATCCAACCCCTGAGATCCAGTGGCTGAAGGATGGAAAGACACTTAGCAGAACTGCCCAAAAGAACATTGAGTGAGAGCAAATTTTTGTGTCATTATGCTATTAAATTATCCAGTGTGTTCTCTTCATACTCCTTTTTTTTTAAGTATTTTGCTGTAATGAGACAATACAAGTCATAAGCCCATCCTAAGTCCATATTTTTTACAGAATCAGCCCTGATGGTAGTACACTGACTGTAACAGCCGTCCACACATCCGACAGTGGAAAATACACATGTGTGGCCACCAATCAGGCTGGAGAGGAAGACCGAATATTTAACCTAAATGTCTATGGTGAGTTGTGTCTTTACAAGACTCGTCACTATTGAGAGCAAGAGGTGGAACAACATTTTTCACTGCACAACAATAGTCTTTTCCCAGACATTTGAAAGCTATATGTCTTGTTCCCAGTTCCTCCTCTGATCCAGGGGAACGGGCCTGCTGCCAAGGAACTGACCGCGGTGCTGGACAGCTCAATAAATATTGAGTGTGTAGCTAGTGGTTCTCCGCCTCCACAGCTCAACTGGCTGAAGAACGGTCTGCCACTTCCAGTTTCGTCTCAGATTCGACTGCTGTCTGCGGGCCAAGTCCTCCGGTAAGAGATCTAACAGATTTTAAACATGATAATCCCAGGGCGGGAAATTAAATGTTTTCCCCTCAGCCACACTTTGCTTAAATTTCTTATATTTAAGATGAAGGCTTACATTTTACAAGCCATTTTTATTTAAAACATGTAAAGTAAATGGGAAATTTATTCTATTTTTGTATTATTTATATAGTATGTTATTTATTAATTGTTTTAATTAACCTTTATTTTTATATTTTCAGTTCTCATTTGAATTTTAGTTAAAGTTTTAGTAATTTTGTTATGTGCTTTTTAGTATTTTTAAAAAAATATTCCTGTTTAGCTTTATGTTTATTTATTGTATTTGTTTTAGTTATTTTAGTACTTTAACTGAAATATAGTTATTTCAGTTAGTTGCCAAGGCAACATTTCTGTTTTTATTCATTTGTTTATTTCATCTTTATTTTAGTTAACTAACATTACTTGTAATAGCTTTTGTTACAGTAACACTGAATTGCACACTTTAACAAAGTACAAAAACTTCATCTGGTTGCAAAAAAGATTCAATTCTGTAATTTTTTATTTATTTATTGAGTACATAGTCCAGCTGTAGTCCACTACAATGGTTGGTGGATAAGGTACTTATCAAAGAAGTACCCACATTTCTCTGGTGGCTGGTGTTAATATCCCACCCTGAATAGAGCTGATGATTCATAATACTAAATGCTTGTCATCTGATTGTAATTTTCGGTGTTAGAATTGCTCGTGCACAGGTTTCAGATGGAGGTAGCTATACTTGTGTGGCCTCCAACAGAGCTGGAGTGGACAACAGACACTACAATTTACAGGTGTATGGTGAGTTAACCTGTCTATATTTCCAAAGATCATATTTAGATGCATTTACAGTGATAACCTTCATTTTAATAACAAAATCTCAATTTTTTTTCTGTTATGAAGTACTGCATTCATTAATTGAGAATTAATTAATTAAGAATTTCATTTCTTGTGCCATTTTTCTCAGTTCCTCCCAGTTTGGATGGGTCAGGCAGTACAGAAGAAGTAACAGTTGTGAGGGGAAACACAGCCTCATTCATCTGCATTGCCAATGGGACTCCCAGTCCAACCATTACTTGGCTGAGAAATGGTGCAGCAATGCTGAAAGATGCTCACCTGTTGCTCCTCAACCAAAACAGCACCCTGCAGATTTCCCATGCAAGAGTCAATCACACAGGACACTACACCTGTACTGCACATAATCAGGCTGGAGACTCAAGCCGACAATTCAGCCTCAAAGTACTGGGTGAGAGAATGTGCAACAAAACAAAATGACTAGATTAACTCCTTCTGTTACAGACTCATTGACATCTATCCCTGTCTCTCAGACCCTCCACAGATCAATAGCTCTGGTGTGCCTGCTGAGGTCTCAGTGGTTGTGAATCATATCCTGGAGCTGGTTTGTAAGGCTGACGGCATACCTTTACCCACACTGACCTGGCTGAAGGATGGGCGGCCACTGCCTCAGACAGATAGTATTCGGCTCCTCAGAGATGGAGAGGTGCTCAGAGTTGCTTCTGCTCAGGTAAGAACTAAAATGTGGTGTCAAAATGGGCAGCAGCATTCCTGTTCCTCTCTTATCTTAATTGTTGCTCAATGTGGCACATGTGTTACAAATTCCTAAATCACATTGTGCTTCTTGAACATGTTATTTCCCATGTTTATACCTTCTTCTGCTGACTTGCATGTAGATGGAGAACACTGGAAGATACACGTGTTTGGCCACCAGCCCTGCTGGAGATGATGATAAAGAGTTTCTTGTTAGAGTACATGGTTGGTCTTAAAAGCATTTAAAATGATTTCCATTGTTTCAAACTAAAATGCCACCTCACATTATTTGCTTAACAACAACCTTTTCCAACAGTTCCACCTAACATTGCCGGTGACAGAGGTGTGCAAGATGTATCTGTCCTGCAAAACAGACAGGTGACCCTTGAATGTAAATCAGATGCAGTTCCACCTCCAACCCTCACCTGGCTTAAAGATGGAGCACCTATGAAGGTATCCAATTAAAACAACATTCAATATTAAAACCTGGCAAGAATTACAACACTTACCAAAACCCTGATGTGACAGATAAGGTGTCAAATGCAAATAGCAGAATTTAAAACACCTGTATGATAAATTGCCTATGTTCTTCATTTGTAGGTCAATTTAAATAAAATCATTTTTAGAGGTTTTCCTGTTTACAGCAGTATTGAAAGTGGTTAAGTTTCTTTTAATACTTTTTTGTATATATTTTCTGTAAGTGAACAAGTTTTAATATTAGGTAAATTCTACTCTTTTACTTTACTGTTTTAAAGTATTATACATACCTCTACCTTTCAAAAGTTTGGGGTTGATAAGATTTTTGGGTTTGATAAGATGTTTTTAAAAGAAGAACATTAATATTGTGAAATATTACAATTTAAACTGTATTTTTTTCCTGTGATGGCAAAGCTGAATATTTCAGCAGCCATTACTCCAGTTGCTCCAGATGTCACATGATTCTTCAGAAATCATTCTAATTACTTATAATTAGACTGTAATTCTTATTACAATCAATGTTGAAAACAGTTGTGCTGCTTAATATTTTGTGAAAGTGTGCATCATTTTCAGGATTTTTTGATGAATAGAAAGTTCAGAAATGTTTATCGAGCTAAATAGCTTTTTCAATGGTTTTTGTAGATGTCTCCACGGGTGCTAGTTTTGTCCAGTGGTCGTTACCTGCAGATCAACAATGCAGAGTTGGGAGATGGTGCCCAGTACACTTGCGTGGCCAGCAATGTTGCTGGAGAATCCAGACGCCACTTCAACCTTAGTGTCAATGGTGACCAGAAATTTCTACTTATAATGAGGCACCTGTGCCAGGAAAATACTGTGGGTTTATGTGTATGAACGTGTATATGTTAATATAAACATTCTCTCTGCAGTCTCTCCCACAATAAAGGACGGTCCTCAGTCTGTGTCAGTACATATCAATCAACCAGTGGTTCTGGAGTGTGTCGTGAATGGAGTACCCATTCCACGCATTACCTGGAGGAAGCATGGATCCGTCCTGGCAGGAAACAACCCCAGGTCAGCACTCAACAGCACAGATCATTTAAAGCATTTCACAGCTCTCAGTTTTGTTCATAGCAAATAACAAACATCCTATATGTTTAGGTACAGGTTTGGTGAGGATGGTTCACTTCACATCCTCTCAGCACAGGTGACCGATACGGGCCGCTACCTTTGCATAGCCACCAACCAGGCGGGAACAGAGCGTAAGAGAGTAGATCTGCAGGTGTATGGTGAGTCTTGAAATATATGCAGTGAACTTACTGAATCTTAATGTGTCTGAATACTGAAGCCATGACCTTGACATTGCTAGTGTCGTGGTCTATTGTTTGAGCTACTGTTTGCATCACTGTTTTAAATATCTCATTCATTAAATATCTTTGGAACTGTCCTGACATACTGTAAACACAAATGTTCTTTCTTACTCCAGTTCCACCCTCCATCACAGAGGGTCCCACTAACATCACTGTGACAGTGAATGTCCAGACCACACTATCCTGTGAGGCCACCGGCATCCCCAAACCCTCCGTTCGCTGGGCCAAAAACACTCAAGCCCTTAACACTGACCAGAACCAGAATATGTACAGGTTCAGCCAGGTTTCCTCCCTCTCCTCTTATCACCTCTCACTGTATTGCCAACCAAATGAGCATTACTTTTAGTTTGGGTCACAGTAGGACCCTTATGCTTAAAATTGCACAGTAAGACACTTGAGATTCACGATTGCATCCAATTAATCAGTTTGCAATCTGTCCACAGGCTGTTGTCATCAGGCTCTCTGGTTGTCATCGCACCCACAGTAGAGGACACAGCACTGTACGAGTGTGTTGTATCTAATGAGGCAGGCCAGGAGAGCCGAGCCATTCAGTTGACTGTACATGGTGAATCCCTGCTTCCACATATGACATCCATGGCATCGGTATGTGAATTTCAGGAGAACCTAACGTTTATTTCCCTCTACAGTTCCTCCTTCTATTGCTGATGAGGCCACAGAGCTGGTGGTGAGCAGACTGTCCCCGGTGGTCATCGGCTGCACTGCCTTCGGAGTGCCTCATCCTGTCTTATACTGGAGCAAAGATGGATTGAGACTAGATAAAGATGGAGAGGGCTATACAATACTGCCGTCAGGTGAGCTTTTTGTACTAACAGTGTAGTGAAAAAAATAACAATTGAAGTTTGAAGTTAATCTGGATGTTATGTTTCTGTTTCCTTGGTTTCTCTTAGGTCCTCTTGAGATCACAGCTGCAGATCTGGGTCACTCAGGCCGTTACTCTTGTGTGGCCAAGAATGCTGCAGGCACCGCCCACCGACACGTTCAGCTCACAGTGCATGGTATGAGATGTACAGAAACAATAAAACTTGCTTTTTAACAGTGCCACTTAAAGGGATAGTTCACCTTCAGTTGCTGGTCACCATTAACTACCATAGTATGGGGGAAAAAACACTATGCAAGTCAATAGAGACCAGCAATTTAGCAGCAGAAACCAGCAGTTTATTTTTTCTTACATTATTTGTGGCTAATAAAATCGCATATAAAACATTCCCATGTCCGTCTCCACATTTATTTCTCTCTTTACCATTGTACCATTTACCATCATTTGGACATTTTTGTGATTTAATAATTGTCTGTATTTATATTTTATAGAACCTCCAGTAATACAGTCACACCCCTCAACACTGGATGTGATTTTGAACAATCATGTGACCCTGCCCTGCAGAGCAACGGGCTCCCCTCGCCCAACTGTCACCTGGCAGAAAGAGGGCATCAACCAGAGGTTTACCAGAGGTGAGAACAAATGCTGCCTCAGTGGGGATAATTGGCAAGCTCTCCATCTCTTTACAGTAACATTAACTTGACTTAATAATTTATTTAAATAAATATTTAATGAATGTAAATAGTTATTCTGTATAATCTACTTAATTATATATTGTTATATGTGACCACAAAACCAGTCGTAAGTGTCAATTATCAAAATTGAGATGGACTGTATACATCATCTGTGAGCTGAATAAATAAGCTTTCCATTGATGTATGGTTTATTAGGATAGGACAATATTGGCCGAGATACACCTATTTAAAAATCTGGAATTTAAGGGGAACAAAAAATCTAAAAATTGAGAAAATTGCCTTTAAAATTGTCCAAATGAAGTTCTTAGCATTGCATATTTGTAATTAAAAATTTAGTTTTAATATATTTACGTTAGGAAATTTACAAAATATCTTCATGGAACATGATATTTCCTTAATATCCTAATGATTTTTGATATAAAAGAAAAATCTATAATTTTGACACATACAATGTATTTTTGGCTATTGCTACAAATATATCCCAGCGACTTAAAGCTGGTTTTGTTATCCAGGGTCACATATTGTATTACATACATTACATTCATAAGTCTGGGATAAGATTTGTTTGTAATGTTTTTAAAATAATTTTTTTGCTTACCAAGGCTGAATTTATTTGATCAAAATACATTTCTTTTTGAAATTTTAAAATGCAATTTATTCCTGTGATGAAAAAGCTGAATTTTCATCAGCTATTACTCCAGTATTTAGTGTCACATGATCCTTTAAAAAAAAAGATTTTTTTTTATTTATTATTATTGATGTTGAAAACAGTTGTGCTGCTTAATAGTTGTGTGTGTGACTTTGTTTATGATTATTTGATGAATAGAAAGTTCAAAATAACAGCATTTATTTAGAAAAAAAAAAAACTCACTTTTGATCAATTTAATGCATCCTTGCTGAGTAAATTAATTAGTTTCTATTAAAAAACACGCACTGACCACCAAACTTTTGAATTGTAATTTAATTATTATTCAAAATGTAATGTTTAATTGTTAATTTAATTACTTAATGCCTTTTATCACCAGGAGGTGATTTTACGGTGCTCCCCAATGGCGGCCTGCAGATCTCTAAAGCCAGAGTGGAGGATTCTGGAACCTACATGTGTGTGGCTCAGAATCCAGCAGGCACTGCACTGGGGAAAACCAAACTCAGAGTGCAAGGTGAGAGTCACACATTGGCTTTGATGGAAGTTAAGATGTCTGTTGGAATTGGTCTATCAAATATTATAAATTTCACTTTTCTTGCAGTGCCCCCTGTCATAACATCTGACATCAAAGCATACATTGTGGCACTAGATGCATCTGTAACTCTGCAGTGCCACTCAGAGGGTTTCCCCACTCCCTCTATCACATGGTACAAGAACGGGCAGCCACTGAGTGAGTCGTTGCGGCAGCGAGTCCTGAGCACAGGGGCGCTTCAGATCGCCTTTGCCCAGCCTGGAGACACAGGCAGATACACCTGCACTGCTGCTAATGTGGCTGGAACCACCAGTCTGGAGATGAGCCTCATTGTACAGAGTGAGTGAGTCAAGAGGAAAAATCGATTAAATTGAATAAATGGTTTCATTGTACAGTGATTTATTGGAAAACTGAGATAATATGAACTGATTAATAATATTGATTAATGCATTGACAATCTATTAATATACTACTACTACTAATAATAATAAGCAATATAATAATTTCCAGAATATTAGTAGAATATATTTTTATGAATTGTTTACAATGATTAGATTTGTGTTTTAATAACAGTAATAATAAGCAATATAATATAGGTAGAATGTCTATCCATTTATTTATTTGTTTATTTTCTCTCCCTTTCTATCTTAGTACCTTCTTCCATCCGTGGAGGAGAGTCAGAGGTGTCCGTGGTGGAGAACGCCCAAGCTTTGCTCACCTGTGTGGCAGACGGAGTGCCACAGCCCATTATCACCTGGGAGAAAGATGACATTGCACTTACCGACACCACCGGAGAATACACAATCCTGCCCACAGGAGAGCTGCTCATAGACTCTGCACAGGTCAGAGCCCCTATCTTCAAACTGCTTGTATTCAAAATGTGTATATACTGTGACAGTTTTCTGAGGCATCTCTCTGTGTATGTAGCCTGAAGATTCTGGTAGTTACACGTGTATCGGAACCAACTCAGCTGGGCAGGACAGTCGCACCATTGGTCTGTCTGTCCACACTCATCCAGCCTTCACTGAGCTCCTAGGGGATGTGGCTCTTAACAAGGGAGAGCGCCTCCTGTTGACCTGCGGTGTCACCGGCATTCCTCCACCAAAGATTACATGGGCATTCAACAACAATATCATCCCTGGTATAGATCATCCATCTAACTGAGCCTACAGATATCCCCAATGTGCATCCCCTGTAGTTCAGCACTGTTAGTTAGCTGCATGTATCAATAGACTACGTGAAAATCAGGAAGGTATTGTTTCTACCCACAGCCCAGTATGATCATGTTAATGGCCACAGCGAGTTGGTGATTGAGCGTGTGAGTAAAGATGACTCGGGCACTTATTCCTGTGTGGCTGAGAACAGTGTGGGATCCATCAAATCTTTGGGATTTGTCTATGTTAAAGGTTAACATCTGCATTTTTTTTATATGATGGCTTGTAAAATTTAAAGCAAATCCATTGTGGAAAATCTGAATCTTTCGTCCAATTTTTTCCAGAACCACCAATAATAGACGGAGATGTTCATTTAAATCGCATTGAGCCCCTGGGAGGTAATGCCATACTTAACTGTGGGGTACGAGGAGACCCTCTGCCCACCATCCAGTGGAGGAAAAAGGGCGTCAATGTGCAGATAAGCAACCGAATCCGCCAACTTGACAATACAACTCAACCCAACCAATCCACAGCACAAAACAAAAAAAACACCACACTCAAATAAAAAACACAACAACACAAAAGAAAACCAAACTCCACTAATCACCAAAAAAAACAAAAAAATTTTTTTATGTTATTATGGTTACAGAAAGTTTTGCCATCAATGCTGGATGCAGAATTTGGATACAAAATTCCTTTTTAATTTTTTTTTTTTGTATTTCCCCCATTTTGACATTCATAAATAATTAATGGGTCATTTTGTAATTTTTGTAGAGTGAAGATGCTGGAAACTACATGTGCTTGGCCACAAATGATGCAGGAGTGGTGGAGAGAACAGTCACACTGACCTTACAGCGTAAGTCTACAGTTATAACCAAAAATGAAATCTTAAAATTATCCTTTAAAGTTATTCATTTGCAGTCAAAGTAGCATAGAATACTTACACAGGAAGTAAAAACCTTAATAATAATTCTGATAAAATAGCACTAGCTTGTGTTACTGTAATAACATCAGTGCTGTTTCACAGGTTCTCCAAGCATCACTGTAAAGCCAGTGGAGACGGTGGTTGATGCTGGTTCCACATTGGTCCTTAACTGCCAGGCAGACGGAGAGCCTGTGCCTGTCATCGAGTGGTCCCGTCAGGGACAGCCATTGTTGGGTAATGAGCGCATCACCACCCTGAAAAACGGTTCTCTGCGGCTCAGTAGTGCTCAGAAAGAGGACACAGCTGAGTATGAGTGCGTGGCCCGAAATCTGTTAGGCTCCGTGCTAGCGCGTGTGACCCTCACAGTGCGAGGTAAGCTGAACTGCACGTTTACATTTTTATCAAATGTTTAGACAATTAAAATGCAATCAGATATATTATAATGGGGGGTTGAATTGTGTTTCGTAGTTCACGGAGGCTTCTCTGAATGGATGGAGTGGGGAGCCTGCAGTGTTTCCTGTGGTACAGGAGTGCAGAAGAGGCTGAGACAGTGCAATAACCCATTTCCTGCGAATGGAGGACAACACTGCATAGGTTCAGCAACAGAAACACGCAGCTGTCAAGGCAAACCTTGCCCAGGTAAATTAATTTGTCATCCCTTTTGCTGCTTTAGTGAGGGCCCTACATTGTGGGCATTTCACTAGCATTTGTGAGTATTTGTATATAATACACATTGTTTAAAAGTTAAATTCATGATGTTAATGTTTATAATATCTTTTAAACAATAGTTTATGTGCATTTAATAGATGATACAGTATATTGTTAACATGTTTTAATAACTGTCATTAAAAACAGATTCATGCATTACTGTTCTAATGTTTGGGGTTTACAATTAATAGATTTATTTTTCAAAGACACATTAAATTTAATAAAAGGTGACAGCAAAGACATTTATAATGTTACAGGAGGTTTCTATTTCAAATAATGTTCTTTTGAACTTTCTGTTCTTCTGTAAAAGAATCCTGTAAAATAATGTTTGTAGTAATATTTTACAGTCGTAATATTTTTACTGTATTTTTGATCAAATAAACATAGCCCTGGTATATGCATACAAGACTAGTGTATATTTCTCAAATAATTAACCTGCTTGCTAAGAAAAGTTAAGACTAATGAAGTTATTGTAAAGTGGTAGAAATATATATAAAAATAAATTTTTGTTCACCTAAAAAAAAAAAATAGTGTAGAGACATGTTTATACTGTTCTTCACATTTTTATCTATCTCTCTCTCCCCATAGTGGATGGCAGTTGGTCTGAGTGGTCTTCCTGGGAGGAGTGCTCTCGTACCTGTGGTCAGGGTAACAGGACTAGGGTGCGGACTTGTAGTAATCCTCCTGCCCAGCATGGGGGTAGAGCCTGTGAGGGCAAAGCAGTGGAAGCCATCATGTGTAGTATAAGGCCATGCCCAGGTGAGTGGAGGAGCTTATGCATGGACATACCAGTCTTTATCACTCTGACTGGATTCTTATATGTCAGTGGGTGGGAACTGGGGTGCCTGGTTGCCTTGGAGCCCTTGTAGCGAAACGTGTGGCAAAGGGATGCAGACTAGGCTCAGACTCTGCAACAACCCTCCACCCTCATTTGAAGGACCATCGTGTGAAGGACCTGACACACAGACGCAAGTGTGCAGTGAGAGGAACTGCCCCGGTAAGTATCCTGGTCAAAGTAAATAATAGATAAAATTAAACGAATAAATGGTGACAGAATTAAAATTTTTGGCTGAACTGTTTCTTTAATATTCTTCCCAAATTGGTCTTTCTTCTGAAAGTTCATAGTAATAGATTAACTTTATGAGGTTGGGCACATCCAATACTTCATGATTCTTGTTAAGATAATTGCTTAAGCTTTTATCACGGTATTATCACGATATTGAAATAAGTTGCAAAAATGATGTCAAAATACAGTATAGCAGGTATGCACTAATATTAACAATTAAAAATAGCTACATTTATTACAGAAGTTATTCTTTGTTAAAAAAAAATACAACTGTTCATGTTAGCTCGGGTCCATTAAATAATATAGTTAAAAATTTTGATTTTATTAACATGTTATTAAATGTTGAAATTAACTAAGATGAATACATGCTTTAGAATAATTTTTCATTGACAGTTTGTTAACTAATGAATTAACTAATGGAGCCTTAAAGTGTGACTGAATAATTAAGGATCAAAATATTTTCAAACAATATCGAGAGCATGTTGTAGTCCAGAATAGAATTTAAAAATTGTAGTATTGAAGTATTTGGTGCTAAGTATTGAAGTATTTGGCGCTGTGATGAACCCCATAGCAAATACAAAAATCTTAGTGGCTGTTTGAAACATTTAAATCGTGTTCAAATATCGCCACATGTCTACTTCATGATCAATCAAATCCTGGTTTAAAAAGCATGGTCTTATCTTTTCTTCCCATTTTCAACAGTGAATGGCAAGTGGTCATCCTGGGTAAGCTGGGGGGCATGTAGTGTGTCTTGTGGAGGCGGTACACGGCAAAGGACGCGTGTCTGTGCAAGCCCTGCTCCCCAACATGGGGGACGGCGATGTGAGGGAAATGACATCCACATTGATTTCTGCAACAATGAACCCTGTCCTAGTGAGTAAACACATGTCACATATGGTAAACACAGACACATAATAAAGAAAGCAGTTAGTACAAATAATCTCTCTTCATAGTTCATGGTAACTGGGGCCCATGGAACAGTTGGGGCAGTTGTAGCAGAACCTGCAATGGTGGTCAAATGCGTCGCTACAGAACATGTGACAATCCTCGACCAGCGAATGGAGGCAGATCGTGCACTGGATCAGACTCGCAAATCCAGAAATGCAACACAGCCAACTGCCCTGGTATAGCACTCATACTGTACATACACTAGTTCAAAGGTTTGAGGTCGGTGAAATAAAAAAAAAAAAATTTCAGTGTTCTCTTATGACAGCATTAATTTGATAAAAAAAGTAAAAAAAAAAAAAAAAAAAAAAAAAAATTAATATTGTGAAATAATAATATAATTTAAAATAACACCTATTTAAAAAAAATATATTTTGAAATATATTCCTTGCATGGCAAAGCTGACTATTTTAGAAGCCATTACTTCAGTCTTCAGTGACACATGGTCCTTCAGAAACCATTCTAATCTTCCGATTTGGTTCCCAAGAAACATTTCTTATTATTATCAGTATTAGAAACAGTTGTGCTGCTTAATAATATTTTTCTGGAAAGATTGATAAGTTTTTTTCAGGATTCTTTTATGAATAGAATATTTCAAAAGAGCATAATTTATTTGAAAGAGACATTTTTGTAACAGTGTGAAAGTGTGTTTACTGTCACTTTTGATCAATTTAATGCATCTTTGCCAAATAAATATTTAACTTCTCCAAAAAAACATCTCTAACCCAAAACTTCTGAACAGTAGTGTATATTGTACAATGCACAAACACCCACACTTTCTAGTACCTGTACATTAATAAATATACAAAGCGATGCTACATAAATTTTAGGTTATGATTGACAAGATTATTTGATTAGGCATTAATTTGGCATTATTTGGATACATTTTTACTGTAACTGATTACACACTTTTCTGTGCTCTGTGTGTGTGTGTGTGTGTGTGTGTGTGTGTGTGTGTGTGTGTGTGTGTGTGTGTGTGTGTGTGTGTGTGTGTGTGTGTGTGTGTGTGTGTGTGTGTGTGTGTGTGTGTGTGTGTGTGTGTGTGTGTGTGTGTGTGAAGTTGATGGTAAGTGGGGTTCATGGGAGTCCTGGGGTGAATGTTCATCATCCTGTGGAGGTGGAGAACGGACACGTGTCAGACTCTGCAACAATCCATCACCCAGCAACAACGGCCGCCCCTGCCCAGGAGACGCCACCCAGTTATCAAGATGTAATATACAGCCATGTCCAGGTACATTTACAGCTATGTATGGTTCTTAATCAAGACTTACATCAAGAAATCTTGTATTTAAATTTCATTTTTTATCAATTTTATTTGATTTATTTTTTTGCTATTAATTACTTTCAGAAAAAATATGACTCTTACCTATAAAATCAGATCAAATACAATACAGAACCCTTGTCTTATTATGCCTAGAATACAATGATAGAACTTGACAACACACATTTTATACAACTAACCCCAACCACTGCATTAAGTCTGACCTTGGTCTCAAGTAAACTACACAAGATATGATTGTCTAAACTTTTTATTTTTTCTCTTCAGGTGGCCCTCAGAAAGCCAGAGGAAGTATCATCGGGACCATTAATGATGTGGAGTTTGGCATTGCTATCCTCAATGCCACTATCTCCAGCAGCCCCACTGGAGGGAGAGTTATACAGGCCACCATCACTAACATACCCAGGAGTCTTGGTCAGTCTCTGCTTCTGAGTTTTTGTTTTGAGCAGCAATGGATCTTATTTACTATTCCAAAATGTTGTAAATATACTGTACAGTATTTGTCAGTATATTAATTATGTTGTTGTGTGGCAATGTTCTAATAGTTCTATGACTATTCATCAAGAACTAGAAAGATAAATGTAATTTGACTTGGTGCTTGTATATGTTCTGCTAAACCATCCAGGCCCTGCTATGAGGAAGTTGATCTCCATCCTGAACCCCATATACTGGACCACAGCACAGGAGCTGAGTGAGGCTGTCAATGGTTACACTCTCACAGATGGCATCTTCAGACGTGAGACTCAGGTGGAGTTTGCCACAGGTACGAGGCGTCACATTGATGTATAGAGATCCTTAAAAACTTTTCCTCAAAGTTTTCCTCGTTTAATTTGTATTTTGTTGACTATAGGAGAGATTCTCAGAATGACCCATGTGGCACGAGGGCTGGACTCAGATGGAGCACTTCTGCTGGACATTGTATTAAATGGGCATATCCTGCAACTTCCATCCAATGCAGACATCAGTCTTAAGGTAGAACCGCCATCACTGAATTCACTGACTGTTATTTCTTTTTATACTTGAAAATATGATGTTACGCAGTATAAACTTTTTTAAACTCTAGGACTACACTGAAGACTACATCCAGACTGGCCCTGGTCAGCTGTATGCTCTGTCCACACGCATGTTCAGTATAGACAGGGTGAGCGTGCCTTACTCCTGGAATCATACCATCACATACAGACCCTCCAAAGGAAAGATGCCCTATCTGGTGCAGACTCTCCACGCCTCGGCTATCAGCGCTCTGTACCGTCCACTAGAAGAGATGCTGGAGTTTTCCATCCATGCCACCATTGCTAAAGGTACAATACACATACTGTCTGCATTAGGGAAAAAATCATCAGGTATGAATGATGTATCAGTCACTGATATTATATAATTTTATTAAAAATGGTATTGGAAGCAGATATCATGGCCTATTTTTTTTTTCTTCTTCTTCTATTTCAAAAAATATAATAATGTTTTAATGCCTGGTTCAAAATTGTATTAAATTTAATACAAACATCATATGCATCCCTAAACATCATGAACAAATTGTAGCATATGCTTATGATTTAATTATTTATTCAGTTCAAATTGTTATATTTAATAGTTTACATGAGTTTTACAACCTATCCCTCTCCGATTATGATGTATTTTCATCCTCAGGAGAGCGCAGTAATCAGTGTCCAAGTGGTTTTCAACTGGACCCTGCTGGGCCATATTGTTCAGGTACAGTCGGACCGTATTTAATGCTTTTACTGCGATAGAGATAATAGTATTTGTTTGTGAATATACCTAGAGTTTCATTGATGGGATTCTGTGCTTGTCCTTTTTTGCTGATAGATGAGAACGAGTGCGCAGAGAGAAACCCCTGCTCACATGCCTGTCACAATGCTGTAGGCACATACTACTGTTCCTGTCCCAGAGGACTAACTATCTCAGCTGATGGTAGAACATGCCAGGGTACGACAGTTTCAAAAAGTTTACCTTTGAATGGTAATGTATGATACTGATATTTCTGAAATCTCAACTGAGCAACTGCTTTCGTTTATGTTTACCCTAGATATTGATGAGTGTTCACTGAGTGGTCACATGTGCCATGATGGACAAAACTGTGAGAACACCATTGGCTCCTATCACTGTGTGATGCGCTGTGGGCGAGGCTTTAGGAGGACAGCAGATGAGCTGAGCTGCTCAGGTGCACAGTTGTCCCTGGTTTTAGAAGTTTATGTTTGTATATTTTTGATGTGTGTATTTTTATTTGCCATACTGTAATTTACATTAATGCTCTCTATTCATCATTATCTTCATTCTAGAATACATTTGAATTGCTTTAATCTTGCTTTTGCAGATGTGAACGAGTGTCAGGAATCCAACCCCTGCCATCAGCACTGTCTAAACACCATTGGCAGCTTCCGCTGTGCTTGTGAGCAGGGGTTCCAACTCAGGAATCGACGCTGTATTGGTACGTTTAAAACCTCTCTCATGACATATTGCTCAGTCTTGCTTGGTTGATAAAAATATGCAACTGCTGTTTCTCCTCAGACATAAACGAATGCAAACAGAGAGTGTGTCGCTCAGATCAGCAGTGTAAAAACACACGTGGTGGATACACTTGCATTGACCTCTGCCCTACTGGCATGACCAAAGGAGGCAATGGCACATGCATAGGTTTGTAATGTTGTTCCTTATGTTTTGGGCCAAGGACTATTGTGTTGCATAGTAAAATATTAAATATATTTATTATACAATTATAATTTTATTCTGCTAAAATTACATTATGTATATATAAATCTAATTTATTAAACAACTTTAGTTTTTTATTTATGCATTTTTCTGTGCATAATTGGATTATAATCAAAGATTTATTCATTTTTGTTTTGCTTACAGATATTGATGAATGCCATGACGGCACACATCAGTGCAGGTATAATCAGATCTGTGAAAACACAAGAGGTAGCTACCACTGCACCTGTCCGAGGGGGTACCGCTCTCAGGGTGTGGGCCGCCCATGCCTTGGTACGTAGTCTAACTCCCCCACACTTTACTCTAATCCTCTCCTTACATCCCAGGCTGTTCTCCTTCACTCTTTTGCTACATTTCATTTCTGTGAAACAACCCTCACCTAAACAACATTCAGAACCTTTGATGTTACTTCTTAACACACATTATGTTGCCACAGTGCTATTAAACTAACCCACATGTAACCCTAAGAAAGAAAGAAGTCAGTAACTGATACCCAATCAAAGATCCAAGTCTTTGTATGTCTACATACTGTATGTAATTGTCAGTAAGGTGTTGCAAGTTTTTTGCAGTATTACAGCATTAAGTACAGTAGGTTCACTCTTAAAGCAAGGCCAGCACGACTATCACGACTGTGTCCTTCCTTTATCTGTGTCTTTAATCTTACCCTTCAGCCTTCTGCTTGGGATTTTCCCCGAAGTGCTCTGCTTTGGCACTTTTTAATGTTTGCTGAATGTCCTCTAGTGACATTCAGTTGGGATTAAAAGTGCCATTTTGGCATTCAGAGTTTTTCTTCAGTTCTCAGTTGTTCCCATTGAGTTTCAGTACTGACACTGAGTTAACTGAATTTTATTAATAGAAATTATGCTCCTTGTGAGGAATCATTAAATACACTGAATATTTTACAACAAAAATACAATATGTATTTTTGCATGAGAAACATTCTTTTGAGGGACAGCTACTCATGTCCAGTATTTTTTTCTCATCCCCTTCTTTTTCATTTGCTTCTTTTGATCTTTGAACTGTATTTCCTTTATTTTCCCTCTTTGTTTCCACTATTTCTTTTTCTCTGTGTTGGCCTTGCTGTGAGAGCAGACATAAACGAGTGTGAGCCGGTACCGGTGCCATGTGCCTATCAGTGCGATGGCAAGTCCTATGCTGGACTAGAGCGCTTGCCCAGCTATGAAAGTTTCTCATATGGGTATAGAACATCCCAGTCCTCTTCTGATCGGAGCTCCTATCAGCAGCGCTACCATAGCCTGACTTCCCAGAGTTTCTACTCATATGTCCCCATCGGGGGGCGTCACATGGCCAACAGACTGAACAATGCCACTCCACACACTCGTAGGGATACTAATACCTGCCGACCTGGTTTTCAGGCAAACAATGGCCAGTGTTTAGGTAACTTCAAGAGCAACTGTTGAGCTGTAGAATTTGGGTTTCATGTCATACGCTAGGTCAGATGTATATGTATAACGTACTTGAAACTGCTGTATTGAAAACCACTGCTATTACACTAATAAGATAATGGATTATAAAGTATGTATTTTTATTTATTTTTTTTGGTTTTGTTTTTTTATACTTAGTGAAAACAGTGCCATAAGTGCCAGAATAATTCAGGAGAAAGAAGCATTTTTTATAAAAAAAAAAAAAAAATGGAAGGAATTCAGGTAGTTGTTTTGATGTGTTATATAAACGTGAAATTAAGTAATTTAGAAGATATGTACTTAGTACATTGGAAGCTCCACAGAACACAATGATTTGCATCAAGCATTTTAGAAAAAGGAATATAGTAAAAGCAATATTTATTATTTTAAAATGAACTTTTTTTATTGTATATAACCATTCAGACATAAGAGTAATGAATTGGTGCATGAAAATTGCCAGTTGTCCTGATTAATGTTTCATTTTAAAAGTTCTTTTATAGTATATACTAATTTCTTCATGTCAATATGTTTGATGTCTTATTAATCATATCAGTAGTAAGACATGAACACACACACAAATGGCACCATTTCCAGATAATATTGAATTACTTACTTACCTGTCTTGTGTTTTTAGATATTAATGAGTGTGAACAGAGGGACACATGTCAACATGAATGTATGAACACACCAGGTAGCCATAGGTGTTTGTGTCCCAGCGGCTATCGCCTTATGGCCAATGGCAAAACCTGCCAAGGTAAGATAATTAAGACATTCAATAAGAAACGCACTCAATACAAGTGTTAACTTCTCAAGAGAGTGACTTATAAAAAAAAATCTAAATATACTAAGTTTAAGAGGTTTGTGCGTTGCTCATTTTTGGTCTTTGTATGAATAGACATAGATGAATGCCTGGAGCAGAACATTCAGTGTGGTGCAAACAGGATGTGTTTCAACATGAGAGGGAGTTACCAGTGCATCGACACACCTTGCCCTCCCAACTATCAGAGAGATCCAGCCACAGGGTGAGACTGCCACTCTTTTCTTTGCAATCGTCTACTTTTGTTTAGCTGATTGTTCAAAATAAAGTGAATTCTGCCTTTCCTCTCAGGTTCTGCCTGAAGAATTGTCCGCCCAATGATCTGGAGTGCGCCCTGAGCCCGTATGCACTGGAGTACAAACTGCTGTCCCTGCCCTTCGGCATCGCCGCCAATCAGGACCTGATCCGGCTGGTTGCCTACACCCAGGATGGAGTCGTCCACCCACGCACTTCCTTCTTAGTGGTCGATGAGGACACGACTCTACCCTTCGCCATCCGGGACGAAAACCTCAAAGGTGTTCTCTTCACCACCCGGCCACTGCGCGAACCTCGCACGTACCGCATGAAGGTGCGAGCCCTGTCTTACAGCGCTGATGGAGGCATAGAGTACCAGACCACCTTTATTGTGTACATCGCTGTCTCAGCTTATCCTTACTGAGCACTTTACTACATCCAACAGCCTATGAAGAGAGGGAATGTTCAGAGGTTGCGCTAAACAAAAGAAATCCATTATTTGATGAGTTTTGAAAACATAATGATTTCCGTCATTTTGACAGATTAAAAAACAGGAAATCTAGTTTCCTACATTTCCCTACACTAGAAATATTCCAACAGGTAGGGTTTCTAAATGGGATTAGATGTGCAGAAGAGGGGAGACGACAACATTTTTAAAGCACCCCTGTAAAAAAAAATAAACCAGGAGAGAGATGTGAGAGAGGATTTGGGGAGAGAAACAAGAGATTGCAAGTGTTTCACATTATGAAAGAAAAAGAAAAGACTTAAAAGGCAAGACTAAAAAAGCTCTTGGCACAGAAGTTCCTGTAATATTGGTATCCATAATTTACTGATAGATAAAAATAGAGCATGACAGAAAATTTGCAAACCATCTGGATAAATTATTTTATAGCGCAACCTCTGAGAATGGTGCAGTTTTTGTACATGTGTGACTGAGACATATTGGTCTTTGTGTTAGAGTGTGTATGTGTGAGTGCAGATCCACCACTTGAAGAGATTTTCACAGGTCACGCTGACATGTAAAAGGCCTTTTAGGCTGGAAGAGCTGAGTTGAGGAGTCCTGCAGACAGACAACACTGCTCTCTGAGGTTCAGACTTCAAGACAGACTTCACGTAAACCCAGTTTTAAGACCGCTGGTGGGTTAGTGGTTTGGCTGCAAGAATCCTTCATCAGAATGTACATCAGGACTATGGGTGGTTTAATAGAATACATTTGCATACATGTCTACCTATTAACTTATTGGGAATTGCTTGAATATATGAAAGAAAATCAGTTCCCTCCATTGCTTTCTTTAAAATGAGATGGGGAAGATTTTATTGGTTTAAATTTTGTGCTTTTAACATAATGATGAGGTTTGGGTTTGAGCCACATCTGCAGTAAAAATGAAAAGGATGTCCACCTCAGGTAAGCACTACCTTAACTCTAGAAGAGAGTACTGTCAATCAGTTACTATGCACATAATAGCAATGTTTAATTATCATTACAGGTTCATAGACATTTGGAGTATTTTTTGTAACTTTGTCATTAATCAAGGTGTATTCTATTTTAATATGTATATAATTGTTTTTTATTTTATTCGTAATACTGTTGTATTCCCTTTTTTTACAAAAAGAAAAAGCAATAAATTGTATGATTCATTCATTATGATACATTCAGTTCGGAGCTGCATAAACTACTTTTCAAAAGTTTGGGGTTAGTACGTTGTTTCTTTTTTTTTGTGACAGTAAAAACAATGTTAGAAAAGATTTTTAGATAAATGTTGTTTTAAACCTATTATTCATCAAGGAATCTTGGAAAATTGTATCACTGTTTCTGCAAATAAATATTAAGGAACAACATTGATTATAATAAATGTTTCTTAAACCCCAAATCAGCATATTAGAATGATTTCTAAATGATCCTGTGACACTGAAGACATGAGTAATAAAGACCGAACGCGCAAAGAAACCTCCGCCAGCACACCGGATACCTTCCTTGGGACCGAGTGCCCTGGAACCTTACCGTAATATTTTCACAATATTGCAGTTTTTTTTACTGTATTGCTGAGCAACATAAAAGCAGCCTCAGTAAGCATAATAGATTTCATTAAAAAAACCTAAAAAAAAAAAAAAAAAGAATAAGAAAAATAATAATAATAAAAAAACTATTCAACACAACCCAAACTTTTGAATGGTAGTGTATATTGGAGGCAGTATTGTAGGCTAAATACTATTTCACTGACAATATCAGTTGCCAGAGAAAATAATTTTGACCCAAGATTTGTAAAAACACATTAACCAAACCAAAGTTGAATGTAGTGATCTGTAGTGCAAAGTTTTTACATCAGATGCTGTGAATAGAGCTTTCATCATAATATTCCTACATATATAAATTCAAAATATAAAAGTCAAGTCCTCAAGACTATATTAAACATTTTTATTATTCAATCGATCACAAAAGCGCAAACATAAAAAAGAAATATTTTGTAAGGCAGTCATTATACCGGTTTGGTTTATTGAGTGTTTGCACTTTGTATTATTGTATTACTGCATTGTAGAGGCAGGTCCCTGTGATCAGACGATACGTCTCAGATCAGACTGGATCAGTAATGATCTGCTTTGAGGCAGTATTTAACATGATTGGCTTAAAAATGCCCCCTGATGCACAGTGGATACAGACATATGCATTCTGACACATACAATAACAATGGTCCACAGCAATAAGTGCTTTGGAATGCTGGCACAGATACATTAAGACAGGACATTAATACTCTATAACAGCATTAGTGAAAGTCACAATTACTGATATGGCTCCATCTGCCAAGAAAATCAAACAGATGTTGCAGAGGACTATTTAAACAGATAGCTGAATACAATACAGAAGAGCATAGAAAAGTATTCCTGAGAAGCTACGATAAATCTAGCATACGACTGATGGCGCGGTTATGCGTTTTCGACTATGTGAGTTAAGAGTGATATAACAGAAGAGGGTAAAATGCACTGAAATCTGATGAGAGGTCCTCTTCAGCACCCTGTGGAAAGTCATCGCTTTGTTCTGAGTGTCTCAGCAGGATTTCCCACTGCTGGGTTGTGTTTTTCTGTGCGCTATGCTAACCCGCTGCAGTTTACACTGTTTTCCTGGCGGTTAAGACCCTCACAATGCAGCCCACTCCACCTGCAGAGAGAGCCTGAGGAGAATACAGAGCAAGAATTTAACTACTGACCTCACACATGCTTTGCTATTAGAACATTGCTATCACACCGCTACTTTTTAACCCTACCTTTTCATGCCACTGCAGCAGGACAGCGCTGCTGTTCTCGGATGGCTGCTCGAACCCCTTGTAGATGTATTTCATGAGCAGATCCACTCCATTTTTATCCAAAGACTGAACTCCCTTCTCTATGTCAGTGCTCTTAAAGGAGCTGAGCACCTTCAGCACTAGACCTTCAGCTCGATCCTACATCCAGAATGTCAGAAAAATCCAAATATGATCCATCAAAGCAACTTTATGACGTTTTGTGTATTTCTGTGACTTTCAAGCCCACTATAGTTATCGTTATTAAAGTGGATAGCTGTTCAAGTGCATTTATTGCTGTCCTCTATGTGGAATTTTGTACTTCCTTTGCTTATTAAACTTACATAGTCCCAGAACAGTGTGGGAAATAAACAGAAGCTGTTCGCATTTTTAGAAGTCAGTGTAGCATAAGAATGATTTTGAAACTTATTTCAAGGTTTAAAAACTTAACAGAGAAGTAAGCTGCATGTTTACAGGTGTTGTTTTATATTAATGAAACTTTGGAAGAGCAAAAAAAAAAAAAAATGTTAAAGTTGTCCAATTGTTAAAGGAAAATCATTAATGTGCAACAATGCAACATTTTCTATACAATTTTATATTCTAAATTATGTTAAATCTGGCAACAAAATTCTATGATTTTATATGGCATCGGATGAAAATCACCTTTTCTTTTTAGGAAAAAAGGTGGTCTCACCTTGACGTTCTGATTCTTTGTGTTGATTGGTGGGTTTTTTAATACCGCCTGCAGGGCACCCATAAGGTTCCCTCTGAAGAGTGGAGTTAAGAAAAACAGCAACACAATTTAAATATCTATGCATGCATGAATACATGCGTTCTTGCAATATCCAATGGACATGCTGCATTTGAGGAAAAGGGGAAGGGGTGGTGGAGTAAGAAACAGGAAATAAGGCCATGGGTACTCCAAAATTGACATATAAGGACATGAATTCAACTTCCTTGTACTAAATAATGCATCAGTTTAAAATGACAGAAGAACCTAATATTTATAACCTCCACACCGTTTGAAACTAATATGTTGTAGTTATCAGCATCTTTTTCAGAAACAGTTTTGTTAAAAAGAATGTCTGGAATGTTAAGGCATGCCTGGACTTTGGACCTTGAAACTAGACAAGTATGTTTGTGACGATTCTCGCTTCACTTATAAAGATAAAAATCGATCTACTGTATAGACGACGCTATCAATACTGCATGTCACCTGATCGGTGCCTGTCCAGGAAAATAAATGTAAATGAGAACAACTGTGCAAAGAACACAGTTCTGCCTGTGTGGAGTCTTTGATGTACAGAAATCTGCAGGCCAGCTGGTGGATCAGGCAATTCATGAATTATGAAAAGCAAATCAGTGCATATAAATGTTGACGTAAAACTCGCTACAAACAAAATTAAATCGACTTTCCTTCTACTGTTAATTTTTTTTTTTTTTTGCTGCAATTATTTATGCACACATTTTTTCCACCAAAATATTTAATTAGCTTATTATATCCACTACTGATGTAATAATTACCCAAACAGAAGATAAAGTACACGAAGATTATTTATATTAGCTGGTGCCAGTGAAAATGCAAGACTATAACAGATCATGTACATGTTGGCGGGTGAATAATGAAGGATATTGTCTGATGAGAGAATCCACCTCTGCCTCATCTGGACCCAGCTGGTTTTCTCCTCCCTCTTCCTCGTCTACAAACTTGTTCTCGTCGTATTCATCCACATCCACTTTACGGAAACGATCGGACACCGTATTCTTTGACATGATGAAGGCTATTTATTCCCCGTCTGATGCTCAGCTAAACGCTAGGTTTTGCATGAACGGAATCTTAACAGTCCTCTATGCTACACCAGCCTGGCGACTCCTGCAGCCTACTGTCTGGCAGTCAGTGGTGGATTCCATCACTTCCGCATAGCGCGCCCTCTATCGGGAACACCGGTGAACTGAAGCGCTCTAATTCCTAATCCAGTGATTCTCAACCACTAGGGGACCTCAGCAAACATCCAATGGGTCTGCAAGACGATTTAAAATTGTTTAAACTAAGTTACTTATAAATTAACTCAGTGTCCAACATTAAACGTCATTCCTGTTTTAATTTGCCCACAAACATCTGTTGATAAAACACAATTCTTGAAATTCCTGGAATAACTAATTTAATTGTGATTGTGGCTTACTGGCACTTTTCATTTCACTTTTCGTTATAAATTAGTATAAAGCATCTACTAATGAATAAATAAAAAGGTTTATTTATTTATTTATTAGGCCTCAACACACCTGCCTGGAAGTTTCTAGTATGACTAGTACGAGCTTGATTAGCTGGTTCAGGTGTGTCTAATTGGGGTTGGAGCTAAACTCTGCAGGACATCTGCCCTCCAGGACAGAGTTTGGGCACCCCTGCTTTAGATGTAATGTGATAAACTACTTTAATATGCAGTGGTGGTCAAGTGATGGGGCGACAGAACACTTTCATTCACCTCTTAAAATGTTTGGTGTTTGAATGTTAACCCATGCGAAACCAGGGGTAATGTACTGTAGGAGGTCATTTTGTTCCATGTTTCACTGCTGCTCGGTTAGTAATTTATCCTGGTTTCGAGATTCCACACTGTAAACGTAAACTCTGGGTTAACGTTCTTATTTGTATATTTACTATTAGGTTAATAATATTCAGTGGATGAATATGGCTCCATAGGCTATCTGACTGGCATAGCCTATGTGACCTGTTTTAATAACTGCAGGTCTGTTTGAAAATATCGCCAAGTAAGTTCACTTTGGTAGTATTAAGTCTTATGAAACTTAAAGGAATACTAATATTGTCTCTTTTACAGTGCAGTTCATTGCCATTTTTAACTGTTTCAGTTTTGAATGCTAAACAGGGCGAATGTTTCCACAGCTGTAGATGGCATGGATATTTACTGAGGTAAGCACTAAGGCAGTTAATTATTGGTTGTCTGTTGCTAAAGAACTCTAGGGTTAAAACATTATCCAATCTGCAATATGGCACAGCACACAATAGGTTAAAAAAAGCTTTTGAAGACTCACTCATCTGTAGGCCTATACTAGGACTGTTAATCTTTACAAAGAGTTTAAAGACATTGGCAATTCAATGTGTCGCTATGTCTTTTTTTTGTTATATTCAGTGCAGGAGACACAAGGACATAATGTGTTTGTGATGCAGCTGTGTAGGCTGGATGTTTAAAATGGGAGCCTTGTACTTTGCATAACAAACCGTTCACCTCCTGTGACATACATAAACACAGGCATTCCTTATAAGAAACCTCAAAACATCAAATGTCTAAATAAACAATCTTCATTTTATCAGCAAGTTTCTATAGCCGCGTTCCCACTGCTGGAACTTTACCCAGGAGCTAGTAGGGACTTTGGGCTGGTACTTGGTGTGTTTCCACCGCAGGAACCAGTATCTAAATAAAGGTCAGAGTAAAAAAAAATGCCATTGCAGAAAGTCACTTTTTCAAAGTTCCGGAACTTTCGGGGGCGGGACTTGGGCGTTAAACATGCTGATTGGTTGAGTTCACGCAGCATTGTGATTTCAACCACCATGTATTTTGATCATTTTCAAAATATTACTGCTATTGTGTCATGAAATGTAATTTTAAAAGTATTTCAGGCGAGAATGTCGTTGTTTAAAACACAAATCTGTGGTTTATTTATAAAGACAGCGCCTATTTTAAAATGTGTTTCTCCGATTTCGGAGACGATCAACTCCACGCGATCAGCGGGAGCTCAGTGCTCATGTATCCACCTAGAGCAGTCTCAACTCGTCTAGTCCTTCTGACATTTCCCGCTGGTTTTGATGTCTCTTTAGTGGTTAAACATAAAATATAATTCGTTTTGGGTAAATCTAACAGGTAATCTTTGGTCTTTATTAAATTTATCTATGTTAAAATGAAAATAAAAAGATGCATTTGACATATTTCGTTTAATTGTAATGTAGGCTGTATAGGCTCTGATGTCTCTTTAGTGGTTAAACATAAAATATAATTCGTTTTGGGTAAATCTCTGGGTAAAACTCTATTGGTTTCATTGTTAAGTAAGCATATGTTGCACAACTGAAACCACAGTATATCAATGCAACATCCATTTTCTTTTACACACATTGGTTGGTTTCTTTTACACACATACACATTTCCCTGAACTAAGTACATTTCTGCGGCTATTATTATGTTTAAATGAAAACTACCGAGGATGCAAGTCCGAAATTTGCGTACTTTGAATTGAATTGAGAAACGCGCGCAGACCTACGTCTCCAGACTATTTGCCTAATCTTCACGGTAGCCTACTTTACACCGCGGTGGAAACGCAGAAAGCAACAGGTCTGGTGTGAAAATAGTTCCTGGGAAAAAAAGTTCCTGGTACACTTGTTCCGGGTAATTTTGGTGGAAACGCGGCATATTGTCTATAAGGGTGTAAAAGTTGGCAATCTGCTCTCTGGCTATTGATTTGTCAACAATATTATGTCAACGGCTCATGATACAACCCAATATGAAAAAGCAGAGTGTATGATGAATTCTCCCATATTATTTGATCATTTCAATGTGTCAGTGGAACCTTTCAGATGGAGTTTATCTGACACCCAATCATTCATTTGGTTATCTGACTACAGAGACCCAACCCTTGTTGGCCTATCTGTAAGGTTATCACTGTAACAGTGTGCTGAAGTGCTTTCTGGGAAGGTCAGAAGGGAAAATGGATGTTGCATTGATATACTGTGGTTTCAGTTGTGCAACATATGCTTACTTAACAATGAAACCAATAGAGTTATGCAATGAGAATGACTTTACTTTTTTGTGCCATGATTAGACTCAGAAATGCATAATTACTAGGTTTCTAGGTTAAAACATAACCAGTGCTGCCAGTAAATGGTCTCTGTCTGATCAAAACTACAGTTTTCTTGTTGAAATTTTCTACATATGGTAAATAACACTGTTAGTGGCACTTATAAAAGGCATTGATATTTATGGTATATTTTGCATAATATATGTACATATTGGAATATAATATTACTTAGTATGGTATTTTTTGAAACTATCAGTATGATTTTAAGTGATTGTGTAAGATGAGACTAAAGTAGATCATGCTGAGAATAAGTGCATCTGCTAAAGTATTCAGGTGTTTTTCTAATATATAAAAAGGCAACTGAAATCCAAGAAAAAAACATAAAATAAACACCCGTTCAACCGACTGAAGCAGGATATTGACGGGATTGCCATGGTTTCATGTTTTGTTTTTTGTACCTCAAGATGTTGTGCTCTTTTGTTGAGGCACTCCCTCAGTTCATAAAACATAAATCAGGATTTGTATGATGTTGTACTAGCAGTTGCCATTAAAACATAAACACACCAAAAGCCCAAAGGAACTTTTGGTCACATCTGGGATTGTTTCGATTCTTATAATCAAAGGATCATTTTGTACTGAAAGGGATAGTTCAACCAAAAATGAACATTCTTTTATCATTTCCTTACCCTCATGTTGTTTCATTATGTATAACTGTTGCCCCCCATTTTTAAAATAGGCATGAAAGTGCACTATCCAAACTTAAATTTATGAACACTTTGGAACCAGACCTATGGTTGGTTTCTCTTTAAAGAAGAAAATAAGCAGATTATTGCAAATTGAATTTTAATTTTTATTCAAAATATATATATTTTTTTTTTTTTTAAATTAAAGTATCAAAAAAAATTGTTTACTGTAAAGAAAATGCACTATATTTTATTTAATATATAATAAATATTTTACATAACAGGTTTTACTCTAAAATTGGTATGAAGTTAAAGTCTTATGTCTAAATAAGTTATGTTCCAAATTTGAAGTTGATATGGAAAGAAAATATAAATGAAAGAGGTTCCTGTGAGATTTCTTTATTTAGGGCGTTATACCACAAACAGCCACTGGGTGCCATCCAAACTCCATTTAATTTTTTAATGCATTTTTCTGTCACAAATGTCTAGATTTCTCTCTCAATATTACTTCTATAAAAAAATAAAAATAAACACAAAATATGGAATCCTGAGACTCAGACCTTTCCAATAATATGTTTTTTGTCAACATTATAAAAAGTTTTAATTGTAAAATACTATAATGCATTTTGTAATATGACACTTGACAATGTCCAATAAGGGGGAGGAGATTTTAAAGTACAATTTCCATGGTAACACGATGTCCTATTTCAAAATAGTTTTCAACTAGTTTTCATACTAGAAGTTGGGCTTCTAAGCTTTCAAATGATATATAATTTATGATAATTACTAAAAGATTTGATAGAGAAAAATGACAACAACAAAAAAAGAGCACCAAGCATCCCACAGGTGGGACGGTGACAATTAGGGGTTTTGTTAGAAATCTTGATAGAAGTTCATAAAATACTTTCTAGAATGACTAAAACACCTGCACAATCTAATGTTAACAATTAGACTGTAAATGCTGTTTTCATTGTCACTCACCAGTTCTCTTTTTATTAATAAAAGGCTACATGAGAATATTCTGGGGAGTGTGGGGACCAAACCAGATAATCTGGTTTCACAGTTTGTGGAGTTATTTTTAAGTTAAACAAACAAACAAACAATTGTTTCCATGATGAGATGTGTGACATCTGTAAACTTCCTGTGGCTAGATTGCCATCATACTTCGCCTGCTTATTGGTATGCTTGTCCTTTGGACACCATCTTCAGGCGTTTTTTGTTTTGTACTTCACTGAGAGAAAGAGAAGCAGAGCAGCGAGATGGAATCTCCTTCCTATACAAGATGCTGTCCTTTATGGCTTCTTTGATGACCTAGATAAACAGTGATAGAGGATTTAAAAAATGTGACTAGCATAAACAAGCCTAAACATGAAGCAAAAGAAACACTGAGGTTTAGAAACTGATTAAAACTAACCTGCACAATATTATAATAAACATTATATATGTATATGTGTGTGTGTGTGTGTGTGTGTGTGTGTGTGTATACATATATACACTGAACAAAATTATAAATGCAACACTTTTGTTTTTGCAGTTTTATCACACAACATAATGCCACAGATGTCGCAAGTTTTGAGATAGCGTGCAATTGACATGCTGATTGCAGGAATGTCTACCAGAGCTGTTGCCCGTGAATTGAATGTTCATTTCTCTACCATAAGCCGCCTCCAAAGGCGTTTCAGAGAATTTGGCAGTACATCCAACTGGCCTCACAACCGCAGACCACGTGTAACCACACCAGCCCAGGACCACCACATCCAGCATCTTCACCTCCAAGATCGACTGAGACCAGCCACCCGGACAGCTGCTGCAACAATTGGTTTGCATAACCAATGAATTTCTGCACAAACTGTCAGAAACCATTTCAGGGAATCTCATCTGCATGCTCGTCGTCCTCATCGGGGTCTCGACCTGACTGCAGTTCGTCGTCGTAACCGACTTGAGTGGGCAAATGCTCACATTCGATGGCATCTGGCACTTTGGAGAGGTGTTCTCTTCACAGATAAATCCCAGTTTTCACTGTACAGGGCAGATGGCAGACAATGCACAGAGATACCGTGACGAGATCTTGAGGACCATTGTTGTGCCATTCATCCACGACCATCACCTCATGTTGCAGCATGATAATGCATGGCCCCATGTTGCAAGGATCTGTACACGATTCCTGGAAGCTGAAAACATCCCATTTCTTGCATGGCCAACATACTCACCGGACATGTCACCCACTGAGCATGTTTGGGATGCTCTGGATCAGTGTATACGACAGCGTGTTCCAGTTCCTGACAATATCCAGACATTGAAGAGGAGTGGACCAACATTCCACAGGCCACAATCAACAACCTGATCAACTCTATGCGAAGGATGTGTTGCACTGCGTGAGGCAAATAGAGGTCAGATACTGACTGGTTTTCGGACCCCCCCCCCCCACAACATACATAGAAATGTACGTAGAAAAAGTCTTAGATCTTTGAGTTCAGCTCATGAAAAATGGGGGCAAAAACAAAAGTGTTGCATTTATAATTTTTTAGTTTTATATATATTTATAAGTTTATATATATATATATATATATATATATATATATATATATATATATATATATATATATATATATTGCAAATTTTATTCTCTAAAATATTTTCCCATTGAAACTGTAAGAACAAAGTAGTATTATCAGTCTAGTTATGCTGGTTAAGTCTTTTAACATCCCAATAGCAATCATCAAATGAAGGCATATATTTGCACATCCCAATAGCAATCATTAAGTTAAGTGGTCTAAATGTGTATATATATCATCTGGAAGGCATAGGACCAAAAAATGTTCGTCCAATCAAATCCCTGGGTCCGTGGTATGCATATATTTGCATACCTCCGTGCACCCTGTTCGCACAGACATGATATGTATTCCATTACGCTATTGCAGAACTAGCGAGAATGGAAGGCGTTATTATTGTAATATTATGCAATTTGTGCTGTAATGTTTTCTCACCGGTGAATGAGATATGAAGTAATCTGACAGCGTTGCATTCAAGCCTCCACCAACGACGTCTCTCATCGAGTCGCTGGTTAGCCTCTGGTCTGTCTGTGCACGTTCATGTGTTTTGGAGGAGGCATGGCTTAAGAGTTATTTGTTGGGATGGTGGGATCTTATGCTTGCAAAGATAGCTTGCTATTGCTAGTTTCTATGAAATCGCCTACCCTACCTTTAATATAGACAACGTATAAATCAGCATGTACAGTATCTGAGCTAAACTGACCTCTATGTTATTAAGCGTGTTGAATTCCATAAGATCTTGTAGCTGGGTGAAGGCTTGATTGGAATACTGAAAATTAAAGGTTGAGTAGGGCGTCTCTGGGTCATCAAAGATGTCAAAGTCTGCAAATTTTCTCTCTTTGTCCGTCTCACGTGGAACACCTCAAAATACACCACGCTTTTAAAACATCTTGATTTTTTTTTTCTTTACAAGTTTTCTTGACTAATTTGAGATGTCTGATCTTTTAATGACATTTCTATGTGCAAAGCTGACTTTTACATAAAAAATTCCCTAAGAACACAGACACGAACACAAAGAAGACTGACCTGGGGCTTTGAATGTCCTGAATTCGATATTGACCAGGACAAAATGGATGATAGTAGGGCAGTTCTTTTCTCCTTTATTAGGCTTAAATACATAACACTCTTTCATTCCCTCCCGATCAAACACCCTTGGGTCGATCTTGGGAAATGGAAGTTTGTTCATTCGTGCCCATTTCTCAGCTAGCAGAAGTTCCTACAAAGGAACAATCATTTACAAAACTTATGTGTCATACAAATCGTCTATGCATGTATGACCATCATTTTACATCATATGCAGATTAAATAATCAATAAAAGTAAATCACATATATTTACTGTGGCAGGGTTCTTTATACTACTAAACTGATATATAGTTATTTTTTTTTCTTTGTTTATTATAAATTAACATTGAATTGATAGCCCAAGTACTAACCTTAAATGGTAGACTAGAGTCGCTCGGTCGGGCAGAAAAGTCAAAGGAGATGATGAGGTCAACACCTCTCTGAGGCCTTAGAATCAGAGGATAAGGCAGGTTAAAGGTCAAGCCACTGTCCACCATGTGAATCTTCTTGCTCTTTACGTCTAACGGCTCGTAGATACGGTCAAACTCAAATGGGTCTGAAAGCATCCAAAATTAGAAAAGAACAAGGCAATTAACTTGAGATTAATTCAGTAAATTTAAATGACCATAACAAACATGAACTCTTACCTGTGACCGCATCAATTTCATCCTCCATGGGACTGACGGAAAATGGCACATCGTCGTTGAGGTTTAAGCCAAGCATGAAGTTGTGTACCTTTCCTGCTCTGCCTTCTCGTGTTTTAAAAAGAACTGAGTCACTGAAGAGAGAGCTAACCATGCGCTGCATCCAGCTTGCCTGATACTCGCCATCTGCAGGTTTAAGACACAACCAAAATCATTATATTTAAGGATTTGCACTGATATTTTAATAGGGTGCTGTGGGATCACAAAAAAAAAAAAAAGCTCCTAGAAAAATAAAAACATTTTTACAATGAGTGAAATAAATAAATACAATTATTGAATTAAAATAAATTTGACATTATTATTATTATATTTTCCAAATAATATTTTGCACATAATTAAAATGTTTTCGTTTTTCTTGGGATAAATTTGGTCTTTATACATGCAAATATATACCTGCCTTTATAATTTAGGAAAGAGGTTCCTCCAAGGTCATTTTGGGGGTCTGTGGCATCGAAATGTTTGAAAATGTTTGCACTAAGCTACTTAATGTGTTGTGTAGATGCTGTAAAATCTCACCTTTATTTTGGTCTTCATCATTATCTAGACTGTCCTCTCCTACAATGTGTTCCGGTTTGATCTGTTCTGTAGAAGAAATATGCAAATGAGCATCAAGGCCACACTGCAAACCAGCTCCAACAGACGTCTTCCTGAGATAAGCACAATCTCTCAGATCATCCCAGAATGAGTGTGTGTGCCAGGGTGTTTGCATGTTATGTGGGCTTCACAACTGTTGCTTTATTTAAGCACAAGTTCATTGGTAACCACACATTGGTGTAGCTGTCTGATAACATCACAGTTTGGTGCCATCCTACATCAGACATGCAAACACTAAAGCCACCATCATTCTGCAACATATTCTTCCACTATTGCTACTTTGACACAAGAAGAATATTTTTTAATTTATTAATAAGAATACATACATTTAACACACAAGGGGAAAATAACTTGATGAAGGACATTCACATTCTATATCTGTGGAATTTTTGTGGCATGCGGATAAAAATAGATGTGTTTTCATTAAAGAGTAGAAGGGCAATGCAAATACTTTTCTTGGATCTGTAATTAAGCTGGTGATCATACCCAGTTCTTCCTCCATGGTACTGCCATTGGTCACATCGTTGAATCCCAGAATTCTGTTGATCAGGATAGAGAAGGCGCTGCCCCACACACCTGTGCAACATTTACAAACACACTGTATCCCATATACTAAAACATAATGTTGTATTATTTGACCAAAATCATAAGTAAAAATAAAAATAAATAAAATCCGAAATTAAGTTCAAATAATACCGTGGTGTGTACTTCACAATTCTACTTGATGCTTTAAGTAATTAATAATAATAATAATAATAATAATAATAATAATAATAATAATAATAGATGGAATATGATCTATGCTTTTTAAAAATAAATTTAAGCTTCGTCTTTATTCTCCAAGATTATGAAATTGTAAAACAAGACTTTGTTAAAACTACGGTTCTATAGAGGATGTGAGGTTAAAACAGTAGAAAACAAATACATTTGCAGATCTTCAGGTCACTGTTTTAAAAATAAACAGTAAATCTGCAGTGAAACTTTATCTTGTGATACATCCTTTGAAAAATGTTTCTTTATGGTCACAATGACTGTCCTGAATTTTTAATGTGTGCAACACTAACTTTTCTTGTATCACAATACAGCAATGATGGTAATATTGTAAATGACTGAACCAACACCTTTAAATCAGGTGATATTTGACTCTGGCAGTGAATATGCCAACTATATAGTGTCACTATTTCCATAAGAACACTGACAATTTTACTTTCTTATTATTCTCCGCATACTACTAAGAGAAATCCAGAAAGCAAAGACTCTTTACCCATAAGGAAGTGAAGAGGGTTCTCTTCATGCTTCTTGACCACGTTTCCCCTGAAGAACTTGCTTCCAAAAAGGTCAGGGGTCATGAAGGTTCCATATTTCGCCATTCCGATCTCATACGGACTGAACTCCACCCAATCTGTCAGTTAAAACACGCCAATCAAAACACAACGGCAATAGAAATGTATCCACAACCAACAGAAATCTGCAAGACATGCCCATGACAACAAATAAACACTAATGATAACAATAATAACAGGAAGCCAAATTATATATACAGGTGAATTATAATTTTGGACATCAGACCAACACTAGGTTCCAGGAAACATGACAAATTGCATATTTCAAATAAAAAAGCAGTTTTCAGATTTCAGCTTCCTGAGAATGTTGATAACTTTTGACGAAGGCGTGAATCAACCAAAGAAAATAGCTTTTGTGTGATTGGGACTGCAGAAAATTGACTGACGCTTTTTCAGACAAAAATGATTAATGAAAGTCAGAGGTTTTGACAGTTATCACAGTTTTAGTCTATTGTGGAGGTAGGAGTGGTTCGGATGTCTTTCTGTCTCCAAGGATTATTTTTGTACCTCAATGAGATGTGACGTGAGGGTGATTCTCTTGAGTGTCTCAGTATCTGAATAGTTGCTTTCATTCAGCCGCAGTTATACAAACTGCACTGATGCATGTATATAACAAAAACAAAATACCCGAGACAGGTGTGATGTTTGAAAAAAAAAAAGCTTATTATAAATGACTTTATGTTCTATTAAAACAGCCAGGTGCATTAAAACGCAGCTCACGTTTGATATAAATCTGTTCTTTGGTAAGATTTATTTATTTACTTAAGGTATATAGTACACTTTTCCATTCTTTACTTTTTAAACCAGAAAGAGCTGCCAACAGCTCACGAGGCATGACGTGCTCAGGCAATTGCAACAGAATTAGGAGAATGTCTGTGGCCTATTCAACTGACCTATCGGTAAGCTCCTCCCCTTGAACACAGATGAGCCAATGGCAGTCGAGTATCAGTTGCACGAGGAGCGGAACTTGGACATCTTTAGGTTTCAGTGCCATAGAGAAACATTGGAAGATCCGAAGCTTGCATCGTTTTTATGGGGTTTATGCAAAAAAAAAAAAAAAATATGCCCCTGGTACACTTAAAAAAAAGATTCCAGATACCCAGAGAAGATAAGCAATAAAATTTGTTTTATTCTATTTCCTAAACCCAAACAAAATGGAACAAAATGTCCCAAAGCATTTACCCCCAATCCCAATAAAGACAAAAACATTCATTTTCTGGTTGTCATACTCTCATTAAGTTACAATTTTCATCTGCTCAAGCAGAACGACATTGTCATCTTGTGCTTTAGCAAGGTATCTCTGGCTAAAACTAGCTAATATTAAAATTAGTCAGTCCATACAAACCTAAATAGCGGACTGTTCTCGCGTCTTTTACAGTGTAGGGCAAAAACACATAAACGAAGGTCTACATTTCAAAGTCTCTTCATATTAAACTGGTTAAATGTAAATGAATTTAATCGTACCCTGCAATACATGAACGGTGTTGATCCGGGAAGTTGTCATCTGCGATTGTGACGAATGTTACATGAGGCTTCTCTTGCTTGCATTGTGATCTGTGAACCTTGGCGTGCAAATTATTACCCACAATATTTTTCCCACTTGAATGGTGGTCCTTCTGTGTCCAAAATTAATCAAAAGAAATATGAACAAGGTTTTCACACTGACAGCTGTCATTGTAATACAGTTAGCAACTCCGTTTGTTTGTCCGAGGAAACAACAGTAACTAAGGGGGCGGGGCTTACCGATAGGTCAATTGCAGACTGAGAGACAAACCTTTAAACGACTAAAATGTATGGCACTTCAGGGCTTTCTTAGGGCTTTAGAAGAACAATACAAGTATTCTCTGAACTAAAAAAAAAAAAAGACATTTACATACTTGTTCACATGCTTACACTAATCTGCTGACACAACTGGTTTCTCACCCGGCAGTTCAACAGGTCAGACTACTATAAATGGCATCCCCCTCCATTCATGTAGCTGATAATAGTCTTTGTATATTTCCAAGGTATTTTATTACCCTACACATTTATTTGCCACAATGGATATGGATATGGATTGATGATATTTTTCAGGAACAAAATAATCAGCTATTCTTGACATTATAATCATTAAGACATTCAGAAATATGTTAAATTGTTAAAATTTGATTTGCAATGAAAAGTTTTGCATTAATGTTTTAATTGACCAACAGTTTGGATGGAAATGTAAATATGCGCCCTTTTACCTGCAAACTTAAGCTCAGAGACATCTGGCTTTACATGCAGGCAGGTGAACAAGGGCAGAGGAGCCTGAGCTTCATTTATCTTTTCCTGCAACTCACTTAACTTGGTGTCCATCCTCTGTTGAGACAGCAGAAAGAGAACTGGAGGCTTTGTATTTATATAAGTATTGTGTATTTCTGAATAAGTAAAAGGTAGGAACAAAGGAAACTCTCTCCAAAAGATCAGATACTTACAGAGGGAATGAGCGTTTCACCTATCAACATCCCGAAGATATCTGTGAAGGTAACAGGCTGCCCTGTGGCCTTCTTGCTCCATAGGGCATGTACGTAGTTAGTGATATGTTTGGGAAGGAGTAGTCGGAGAGGGTTACTGCTCACGCGATTCATCAGCTCCTGGTTGATCTGCTCTAGGCCCTTAGTGGGGAACTCTGGGTGGGAGTACAATGCGGACATGTACCTGTGAAACACAACAGCAAATGAGCATTTGAGTAGGAACTGAAAAGATGAATATACAAAGATAAAAAAAAGCTTAGTTAAATGTCCTCATACCAGGTGGATCCAGAGAGGCCAGCAACATATGTGACACAGTCCAGAACTCCAGACTCATTCAAAGCCTTCATAACCCCTGAAAACCCGACCATTGCCCTGAAACCTCCCCCTGATCCCAGAACAGCAATCACTGGAACCTGCACAAAAGACAACGCAAATATTTGTGACAAAGTAGAATGCTACCAAAATACTAAAAAAAGGGTACCTTTAAAAAAAATCAGTCAAAAAAAACTGACCATGCAATTAACTGCAAAGAGTGTCCTCAAACGATCTGAGATCAATATAATAATCTAAATGCATGTTATAAATCTGATTATGAATGATTTATCCATGCATGTTTTTTACTCAATTTAACACTTTTTGACATTTTTGATTAAAATAAGTTGTAACTCGACCTTTCCACTGAAACAACCGACTCCTCTCTGGTGACATTTGACGGACATCTCCAATTATTTTGCCCACTTAAACCCAACCCCTTTCTTACAATTGCCTCCAAACTCTTGAGGGACGCACTATATTTTTCTTTTTGATAATCTGTTTCATATCATGTACATCACAGCATAGAAGAAAAGATTGGCCGCTAACTGAGTTACACTGTGGATTTAAGAAAAAGGAAAACGTACCAGGTAACACTGGCTTTGATAAATTACATATCAAACAGAAATGTGTACAGTTTGCCTACTGTTGATACCAAAAAAATGTAGGTTGTTTTTACATGGTGCTATCAAGTGACAGAAAATCATATTTATTTTTAATATGCTAACAAGTGGTACGTATCACAACGTTTTACCCCCTTCTATGTAAAGCGCTTTGAGTGCCAAGAAAAGCGCTATATAAATGTAAGGAATTATTATTATTATTATTAAGATGTGAACAAAGCATCTTTGAGTTTGTGCTCTGGATCCTTAGCCATAATGTTAACATTTCTAACAGCAATGTAACTATATTGACTATGTGACTCGTTCCATTTAAATGCACAAAAGCAGTTCAACTTTTGTCATTTCCCGCCTATGGTTCATTTATTTATTTCATTTTTTTTTTTTTTTTTTTTATTATCATGAAATCATCCTGTATTACACAAGCCCTATGAGTTCTCACAGGTATTATCTTACACTCCCCGTTTACAGTAGATTTAGACTGTAAGTTTTCACATGCCGAGTCCAGACTGAACTAGCAAAGGCAGAAGAAATGTGACAAAGAAAACAGAAACTTGATAAAGAAGGGTGTCTGAGATCATTCAAAAGCCAAACACTGTCAGTCTTCAAAGTGCTTATTTTATTTAGAGCTTTAATGGTCAAATATTTTGAGTATTTTGTCTCAGCTGCTTGATGTTGCCAAATAACTTTTCTGGTAGACGATGACTTTCCTAAAGTTACGTGGAAATCTGAGTTGAGGGAATTCTGCGTCAGCAGCACTACCCAGCTGTCCATTTTCTCTTTGTATTGTGTAATGAATGTATTGGCTTTCTACTGTATTTTATTAGGTGTTTCTATCTTCATGACAGTAAGGTGACATCTGCATTAAACATGTACAGTACTGTGTTTTATGCAGCCGCACCCCTCTTGCTCACAAGAACAATGGCATTAACATAGAACATCATCACAGTGCACCAGAATCAGTCTGATTCCAGATATGAGCCTTCATGAGGAAGCAGTTAATAGGGACTTTAAGCAACAACAGCTGATGGAATGGCAACGGCGATCTGATGTAAACTGTTAACTGCCGTAGCCAAAGAGCGTAAAAATCACTAAGCAACAGCAACAACAACAACCAAGAGGACGGTGAAACATCCAGTCATTTATCATTAGCGTAATAAAAATGTAATATAAACAGGCAAGAGAAAGCGTGCTTTTGGCATTAAACGACAACTTATTGTCAGAAGAAGAGTTTTTCGTCTTGTATGATGCCAAAAAGTCTAAAAAGCGAGATTTACCATGCAAAATATACTCACCTTTTAATCTGTCTCGTAGTAGCGACTACGGCAAATTACCTGTACTCCCATGGTAGACCGTTACAATGTACACGTCACGAAGTAGCACTTAAAGTCGCGCAATCGCACGTTCTTTGTCGTTGCCATTCCATCAACTGTTATTGCTCAAAGTCGCTAATGAAAGGGTGGTACCTCATGAGCAGAGGAAGGGAGGGAGGAAGGTTCTTCCATGTGCAACAATTTCTTGATGCCCAGCATGACTCTATCGCGCCGATGTTGCCTGTAGAGCTTCTCTTTAGGGCACAGATCCAGACTGAATCGCAAGTCCGTTGCTGAGCTGAGGACAGTGGGAAAAAAAAAAAAACGATTTGTGGTGCTTCAACTCTAAAAGTTATTTCTTATTGTACACAACTCACAGAAGCCAGTTTTGTTCATTGTGATACGTACCACTCCTCCAATGAAAGCTCTAAGTACACATTGGTCATCTGTGAAACGACAGTAACATTGTTATTACATTATTATTACATCAGCAGAAGAGGAAAGTTCTTAGATTTTGACAATATAATAATCTATATATAAGCTATTGTACTATAAAAAGTAAATATGATAGGATCGGTTTTCCTTTTAAAAACATCAGCAACTCATGCATCATATGCTTTTAAAGAGAAAGTGCTCCTCGAATAGATAAAACTTACTTTTCCTATAAGAAATGACACCAGTACTGTTTGTCCAACTTTAAGTTTAGAGATGTCATATGAAGCTGTACCCAACATTTCATCCACGACATAGTTAGCATCCATTAATGTCAACTGGAAACAAGAGACAGAAACCATATCATTGACTATGTACTCTATACCAAGACCTTATTAAAGCAAAACGATAGGTCAATGTACTGCAATCGGGAAGTGTGTAACTTCTTCATTGTTAAAAAAATAAATAAAATTCTCCTATCCCAATTAAATATGCAGATACATTTTGAGGTTGATGTACTTTGACTTTGTGGCACTTTATAACATTGGTCTGTTTTTTGGGTGGCCACTTGACATACCATGAGTTTTAAGCTACGGTTAATGTTTTCAACAATGGTAAACAAGGGCAAACCTATTTGGAAACAATCATTTTGAATTTCCATCTTGTGCAACTAGTGGGCAAGAAATTAAATTTTTTTACTCCTTTAATATTCATTTATTTTCCTCTGCTGTGTAGTAAATATCAAATGACACTAATAAAATGACAGTGGTATTAAAGAAGAGCTGACTAAGTTTAGATTTGGAACAGAAATTAATTTCGTTTCTCTTTACCTTAAGGACATTGTTTTGGTTGGGGTCGAGGATGAATTCAAAAGCCTCATTCCATTCTGGATTGATGTTGTTGTCTATATGTTGTGTTTTCTTTCTGCTCTCTGGAGAAGTTGGGATGAACAACTCCACATATGGGTCGGGGGTATCCACTACAAGCATGTTAGTGTGTTTAGTTAGTGTGTTAGAAGCAATCATGAATGATTTATTCTGTGAAATAATAAATCAAGGCAATGCATTATGCTGTGTGAGGTACAATGCCTGTACCTAAAGTACCTAAAATTTTATTTAAGAAGTATAAAATATAAGTACTCACACAAGTCTCCAAGAGGTCCTTTGGTGACATTTTCAGCCCGCAACACTTTCACTTTGAGTTTGTATGAGATTTGCTGTTCAACCTAAAAAATACACAGAACTCTCAGCTAATCACCATTACTGCTGCTAGTTCTTCCCCTACTGCTACTAATAATAATCTTTATCATCATTATTATAATTGTAAATACAGAAAAATCTTTTATTGACTTTTAGTTTTTGCCTTTTTTTTAATTAGAATACATCGCTGTCTTTACACCTAAGTCTAAATTTAGTGCCAAAAACATTTGTGAAGCCCACAAGTGTGCAGTTTGCTGGTGTGATTAACTGTGTGGGCTGGTTATTAACATGTTTTTTTTTCACACCAATACATCTTCACTTTGAGGCAGTTAGCCAGAAGCATAAAAATGTCTCTCTTAAACTTGAAATTTAAGAGAATTTTTGTGGAGCCTGACTTCATAATACAAAGTTTGATGTACGGCTGGTAGCATATGATTTCTTTGTTTCTGTTTACATAAGGCTACAAAATGAGTCCACATAATTTTGCTTTTTACTCATAAGTCTCTCTACCTTAAATGCACGATGAACCTGTCCAAAAAAGGCCATGAATTACATATCATGACATCCACACTGATGCACATCAGCATTCTTCGTGTAAACTTAACAAAAATGCAAGAAGTTCTTGAAAAACCAAAATACTAGTTTCCCAAAAACATCTGTGCTGACAAACTGCATTATGTTTTGGCTTACCACCTTGAAAGCCACACTCCACTGGTCTAGGCATTTACTGCTATTCTTATGCATAAATCTGAAATTTTTTTCTTGCTTACAAAAATGTGATGATCTGCGTGTGACATGGTGCCTTCACCACTAAATTAGACAAAACTGTCTGGTTATCCCAGTAAAGCCTCAAAGAACTTTGCTCCCAGAGAAGGTGTCTATGCCACTGGACATCTAAATGCACACAAAAAAAGAAGAAAAAAATCATGATGTGAATAGGGACAAAACTAAAATAAAATTACATGTGATGGAAAGAGAGGTTTGGGGTTATATAAATTGGTCACAAAGAACACTCACACAAAGAACATGTACATGACATAAGTATTCCTAATACAACTAACAATATGCTTACTAAAGACATGGTTAGGATGGTAAAGAAAGTGGAAGAAATACAAATTCTATTTAGCAACAAAAAAAAAATCTTTAAAAAGTAAAGAAAAAAAGTGCAATCATTAATGATTTATTCTGTGAAAATTGTAATCCTTACCTTGCACTAAGAACCACATGAGCGGGACATTGGTGCAAGGGTGTGCATATTGTGTAGTATGTGAAAGAGAAAGGAAGGAGGAGGGGTAAGCTTTATAGATGTACTGAAAATGAGTCAAAATAAGCATATTAAAAACGGGAAGTGTGCAGTGAGTCAGCAGAGACAGTGTCTGTGGTAGAATAAAAAATGTCTGAGCTACATTCTGAGACTCACTGAGCACGAAGTAGCATGTAGCTACTACACTGGTAAACTGCAATGACTACGATAGTCAGAATATGTGCTTAGAAGTCAGCAATATAATTGCATGTATTATGGAGTGAATATTGTGCAATCCAGCGGAAGCTAAAATTGCGCAAGGCTGATGATACACGGGGCAACTTTTTTTGAGCAATGTTGCCTGTGCACTTTCCCATTGAGAATGGGCAACAATTTTTTATCTGGATATTTAAGATCGGTCGTGGGCCCTGTGTGTCTCACCTGGTTGCCCGTTGACGTCAACATTTCCCAAAATTGCCCGGCAACATTGCTCAAAAAGTTGCCCAGTGTATCATCAGCCTTACGGAGAATGTCAAGTTCTCTGATTAGCTAAATCAAGTCCATCCGTAAAAACTACGACACAAAAACACAAATAGCCTACACATCAGTCACTGACCTGACTGGAAGTTGGGTGACAAAAGGCGCTTTTGTTGCTTATCGGAGCGTGTAATCTTTACACTGAGCCAGAGCACGTTCACTTCACTGCAGAATGGACATGGTCACGTAGACATGACACACGAAGACAAATCAAATCAATAGGATAGTGCCTCGAAACTCTCCTTATTAACAGTAACAACCAATATAGGCTATTATATTATACTGCATGGGATAGGCTACTATTAATAAAAGCTTTATTAAAATTAAACTCTGCCTCCAAATCCGTTATTTATTAAAATGATTACAACTACAACACGCGCTACTCCGATCTTGCACATAAGATCTACATTATGAAGCTCTGAAACAGATCTGTCATCTGTCAGCAGTTCCGTTATATGGCCTATCACAAAACTCATGCAGCATGTTTAAACTTAGATGAACGGAGATGTGCTTTTGACATTTCAACAGCATATTCAGAAACGAATGGAAACTTTTTAAAACAGGAAATTGCCCTTGAACTGTCCATAGATTACACTTATCGACGTTTTCCTCAAGCTTCGCACCGCTATTTTTAAATTACGTTTATGTTTAATGAGCGACAGCTTACCTGCAGTAAACAACAGACAGCGTAATTACCCTTTCATCTTACCCTGGGCTGGAGTGCACCTCAAGCCAGAAATCTTTAGGGGGGCGAATCAATCTATGCGTCTTCTATGCAGAGTGCGCTTCTATCAGATTATCATTTAAAAAAGAGGAAGAAGAAGAAGAGGAGGAGGCACTACGACAGGCTTCCTATGATGATAAAGTATTATCTTCGTCCAGCAGTATCGTCCCTTGTCCTGCTTTGTGTGCACTGTTTTTCATATTGCTGACGGATTACACTTTATTGTAGAGTAAATTTGTTAGGCTACATAGGCTGTAAAAATAAAGCACAAAAAATTACAAAAGCAAATGTCTTTTGGAGGGAAAAAGGTGCACTGGAATTTTCGTGCAAAACAATCATAAAGAAAGAGTGAGATTTTCCCGAGGTAACAGTCAGCAGAAAACAGGTTTCTCTTGCTAGCGGACTAACTGCGCAGTTGAGTTATTAATTTCTGCCACCAGGTGGCAGTTCCATTATGAACTTCAACAGGTGATAAAAAATAAAGATATATATATATAAAGAATTTCTTTATATATATATATATATATATATATATATATATATATATATATATATATATATATAAAGAAAAAAAAATGCTCGTTTAAAACACATGCCATGTAATGTATTTATGTTGGTTTCATACATCTTTGTAAGAAGTGTATTAAACATTTTCTACAAAAAGCTAATGTAGGCTAGTAACGACGATTAGACCTATTTAATATTGTTTGAATGTTTAAAATAGTATAGCTTTATTATCATTAAAACACTATTGTTTATGTGTTTTAATAATTAAGCAATAATTTAGCCCTAACCCTGACCATCATATCAACTCATAAACTAATGTGATCATTTAGCAGAGGGTGTATCAAATGATTATTAATTATTATTATTATTATTATAACTACAATTTATTAGAAAAAAATAATTTTGCTTCCTATTGGTAGGTTAAGTGACAAATCTGATAAACTGACAAGACATACATAAACTATGAGGCTATTATCGTATCTTCCGACAGCCTTCGGGGATATTAGTTTATGGCATCCAATAATCCGATAATCAGGTAACGTTACGCCATACCAACAAACGATTATACCATTGTCTTCATCCTCCTGCACTGCTGTACACGTCCGAATGATGAGTCATGTTGGATTCCATTTCAAGCGAGAGTCATTGTTGCGTCACTCCGCTGCTCATAAAACTGCACCTCACTCACTCGGAAGGAAATTCATTCTCTGATCTGAACTGCCGAGGAACGACCCAATTCATCTACCACTACACGGCCACTGGGATGAATAGTTTGGTATTTTGTATTCTTTTGCACCTGGGTTTCATGGTTTGCCAAGGAGGTAAGTCATTTCTTCATTAATATATTTTAGTATTCACATCTATAATGATTCTTTATGAATTAGTTCAGTATTATGAAAATGCTGTAAGTCAAGCCGTCTAAAATTATCAATGTTTTTGGTGATGCAGCCAACCCCTGTTGCTCTCAGCCATGTCAGAATCGAGGTGTCTGCACTGCACTGGGCTCAGACTCGTATGAATGTGACTGTACACGCACTGGATTTTACGGTCAAAACTGCACAGCACGTAAGTAAAAACAGCATAGACTTCTGTAAAAGTATTAGCTTCCTGTTCTCTGTCAACACCCAACTAACTTTTACTTTGGTGTCGTATTTACAGCCGAGTTTCTCACATGGGTGAAAGTTTCTCTGAAGCCTTCCCCCAACACGGTGCATTATATTCTCACACACTTCAAAGGCTTGTGGAATATTGTTAGCAACTTGTCCTTTTTAAGAAACGGCATAATGAGATATGTGCTAACATGTAAGTTGTTATGAGAGTTTCTTTTCTTTCCTGAAATATCGTTTTTAAGTCTAACATACAGTTTGAAATAATTTTGAATTAAAATTGAAACCATAATTTTTTTTTACAGCAATAATGTAAATTATACATGTAATTCAAAATGAAAACTATTTCTTTTCCTTCTAAACCAGCGCGTGCTCATCTGATTGATAGCCCCCCTTTATTCAATGCTGACTATGGTTACAAAAGCTGGGAAGCCTACTCTAATCTCTCCTACTACACTCGCACACTGCCTCCTGTCCCACATGATTGCCCAACACCGATGGGAGTCGCAGGTGAGTCTCTTTGTCCTCAGACCTGTTTTCTCACATTTCTGACCATTCACATTCTAGCATCACTGTTAGACAGGAAGCTTGTGGACTCAACCTGCCTGCCTGCCTGCCTGCATGCTTTGGGTGTGTGGATGAGAAAAGCTTAAGAAATATAAGACGTTATTACAGCATTAATGCTAAGAGATTCATCTCCATCTCCATCAATTAAAGTCAGAGAGGCTAGAATTTTTTTTTTTTTTATTGCACAGAATGCTTGAACTCCTGGTTTATTGTAACAAATTTGGGTTGATGTTTAACACCCAGAATTGGTGATGTAAATACTGTATATGGTGGATGTCTTTTTCTCATTTATTGTTCTTTCGTTTTATCAGGTAAGAAAGAGCTGCCAGACGTGAAGCTTCTGGCTGAGAAACTGCTTCTCAGGAGGAAGTTTATCCCAGACCCTCAATGCACCAGTCTTATGTTCGCTTTCTTTGCCCAACATTTTACACACCAGTTCTTCAAAACTGACATGAAGAAAGGTCCAGCTTTCACAAAAGCCCTAAATCATGGGGTGTGTATCTTAAAGATAGGACATTTTGAAGTGGCACCAAACTTATTAATGGTCCTTTCACATTCACTTTAGTATTTGACTGACTTTGCCTGATGTTTTTAGGTTGACTTGGGACACATATATGGACAGGACCTCGAACGCCAACACAAGCTGAGACTCTTCAAGGATGGCAAGATGAGATATAAGGTAAGGAATGTCTCCACCCAAACTTAACTCAAATAACCTCCAGTTTCACCTCATACTCCCTCCCTTTTAGGCAATTTTGCTATTTTTACTGCCTTGTTACTTATTTTTCACTTGATCTTCCTATTTCATATTGCAAGCTTGGTTGTCTGAAAATTGGACTAAATTCATGTTCATTGCCTTAACCAGGTTCTGGATGGTGAGGTTTATCCTCCGACAGTCAGTGAGGTTCAAGTAGACATGCACTACCCTCCTCACGTACCTGAGTCTCGTCGCTTTGCTGTGGGTCACGAGGCATTTGGACTGGTTCCAGGACTCATGATGTATGCTACCATCTGGCTGCGTGAACACAACCGAGTGTGTGATATACTAAAGAAGGAGCATCCTGACTGGGATGACGAGAGGCTGTTTCAGACCGCACGGCTCATCCTTATTGGTGAGTGTCCCATAGAAAAGGAAATTTAGATATATTTAGAAACAGTTGAATATGTAAATTGGATATTTTGCGGAATTTGTTAATGGATGTACTCCAAATACACTTACAACAACTCCTGTGGTTCTAACCCTCGTATAATCTGACCCTATAGGCGAGACGATCAAAATCGTTATTGAAGATTATGTGCAACATCTCAGCGGATACCACTTTAAGCTCAAGTTTGATCCCGAACTTCTCTTCAATGAGCGTTTCCAGTACCAGAACAGGATCTCTTCTGAGTTCAACACTCTTTACCACTGGCATCCCCTAATGCCTGATGAATTTCATGTCCAGGATGAAGTCTACAGTTATAAGCAGTTTCTCTTCAACACATCTATACTAACAGACTATGGTGTCAACAGCTTGGTTGAATCCTTCACCAAACAGATTGCTGGAAGGGTAAGCTTTCATGTGTTCGAAGACAAGAAAAATAAGTTTAGCGTAACTTGTTTTGGATTAGCCTGTTGTAGATACTGTTGCAAGGTACCACCCGTGGTGTGGGTTTGGTGGATTATAAATCTTGTCTTTTACTTCAGGTGGCTGGAGGGCGTAATGTTGCACCAGCTGTGTTAAAGGTGGCCATGAAGTCAATTGAAGACAGCAGGGAAATGCGCTACCAATCAATTAATGCCTACAGGAAACGCTTTAACATGAAGCCATATAAATCCTTCGAAGAAATGACAGGTGAGGGTTAATATATTTCCGTTTATCAGGTCTGAACATGGATTTTCAATTAAATTTTCCACAAAATTTATTACGTTTTTTATAGATGGTATTATGGATGGTATTCCAGACAACAATTTAAGTTGACTGAGCTTGTTTTATGTTTTAGGAGAAAAGGAGATGGCTGCTGAACTTGAAGAGTTGTACGGGCATGTGGATGCTGTGGAGCTTTATACTGGGTTGCTGGTTGAGAAGCCCAGGACCAACGCAATATTTGGGGAGACCATGGTGGAAATGGGTGCCCCCTACTCCCTCAAAGGACTTATGGGAAATCCAATCTGTTCCCCTGAGTACTGGAAACCAAGCACCTTTGGTGGCAAAGTGGGCTTTGAGATTGTCAACACTGCCTCTCTACAGAAATTGGTTTGCAATAATGTCAAAGGGCCCTGCCCTATGGCATCTTTCAACGTGCCTAATGTAGAAGATTCAGTACCAACCACCATTAATGCAAGTACTTCCCACTCGAATCAAAAAGTCAACCCAACAGTTTTAATCAAAGAACGAACATCTGAACTCTGATAGATGTATTCTGTAATAAAGTAATTGTTTATTTATTTATTTATAGTTTATTTATTGTATTTATAATACTGAGAAAATTCTTTTAATTCATATTTTTGATGAATTGTTTTTGTACAAATCTGTTTCTTTATATTGAACTATTTATTAAATATGTACATTGTATGTATTGTAAAAAAAAAAAAAAATGTTAGACCTCAGATATTAGCACTGGTTTAATGCTGAATAGCTTATTCTGTCATATTGTGTCATGATTTTACTTGAAACACGTTTCTAGTTGTTTACAATGTTAAAATTGTTTAACTTGTTGTTTGTTTACCATCTGCTTTTTTTCTTCCTTTGTTTCTCTCAATCTCCATAATGAAACATCTCAAGATCTCAGAAAACTAAGTTTTCTTTCTAACAAAATATCTCACTCTTTTTGTCTTTGTGAATACTTATGTTTAATCTAAAAAAAGTATTGATATTTTCTCATTTTTATTCTTAAAATGTGACTTTTTGAAATAATAAATCACAGTGAGTCTAATACTTTTACATTGTTTTCTGTGTATGCATTCTTAATGCCTCTTTTTTTTTCTTTACAAAAGACTTAATTTTGCAATAAGATGCATTATCCTATTTAATTTGGTATAAATTGTAAGCACATAAAACATAAAAGTTAAAGATATTCAGATAACAAATTCCGAGGCAATAAATAATGTCTTTATGATGACAGATGATATTATTGTTAGTCTACAAAGAATGATTTATGATTTTAAGTGATGTCTTCACACACACAAGTGTGTCGGAACCAACATGTAGAAACAAAATTTAGAGGGGGTGCTGACTTGTTCAAGAAGTGAAAAATGCAAATATCTTAAATGTATTACAACATAGTTAGAATTCAAACTGAATTGAGTTTGCAAGTCAGTATTAAAAATTAAGGCTCAGGTCGCAACAGGTCAGATGCATGTTGTTTATTTGCCATTTTTAATGGATATTTCAATCATTGATTTCAGTTGCGCAAATATCACTAAAAATGAGAGACCCTATAGACCAGAACACACACACATGCACAACGAAAAAAAATATTCAATCGGTTCACTCCGAGCAGAATCGATATTTTAACGTTTCTGTTCCTGCGTTCCTCTGATATTTTTACCGTTCCGAAACCGGTTCGGGTGGAAGAATAACGTTATTTTTTTAAAACAAATTTTTTTGCATGTAATTTGCCTAATAATAATAATAATAATAATAATAACAACAACAATAATAAAGTACAGGTTTTCTTTACTCAAAAAGAAAAGGGTTTAGGGTTAGTCACAGCCAATAGCCTACAGCATCATCTTTTCTAGATTTTGGCCAAATGTAGGCTATTGAACAAAAAACTAAAATCTATCAACACTTTAAAGACATAAAATTATTTTTAAGATATTTAAAAATGTTTGCTGTATTGTTAAAAAAATAAAATAAAATAACACTTGTATAGCTAAGATTGCGTTTTGAGAGTGAAAAAAAAAAAAAAAAAAAACGTAAGTCGCCACTCACGTCGCATTTGCCTGTAGGCTAAAGCAAAATGTTTACAAACATTATAAAACAGTTAGCCTATTAGCTTCTCTCCAAAACAAATCCTCTAAAGTTTAGGCTATAAAAACCTCAATCCAAAAGCAAATTAGCTGATGCCTACCTACTCATTCGGCACGAATCCAAATGTTTCCATATTCCCGACGTATCTGGATGCTACAGTATATTATTTATTATATAGTGTTTGTACTTTAATCGACATAAAACATCATCCTTCACATCGGCTGTAGCCTATCAGCACAGTGAGGAGCGGTCACGCTGAACGCAACACATTTTATACAACGGAGCAGTTTAACTTTTTATTTGTTTCTTTAATTGTATTTTAGTTTGATAATGAACAGGCTTCAATATAGCAAAATTATGTTGTGTGCGCGTAAGGCGTCGGCGCGATGGTCATACCAACGCTGGTTGGTACATTATTCAAAGCTCTCAAGCTTTTGCAAAATAATTAAAACTGTAAAGCTTTTGCAAAATAAAGAAAACTACTCTCTGTTGTTTCGTTTTCCTTTCCGAAAACTTTGGAACGTGTCAAAATGAACCGTAATTTAGCACATTTTTTCTTTCCTTTCGTTAACCTGTCAATATGATTTAAGTAAAATATATTTAGTGTATATGCCTATACTACTTTTTAAGTAAGCCTATAGTTTTTCTGTTTTCTCCATTCACAGAAGTGCTGCAGGTGCGTGTGATCTGTTGAATTCATCTTACACTATCCTCAGATGAACTCTAAGGCCAGTGCATTGCCATTGCGATTTACTTATGATGAGTTCACAGCTGAGCAGACATTTCACTCGTTGGCGTCAGCGTCACATTTGCATAGACCATACTACTGGAATTCATGATTGATTGACAGCAAATTTCAAATATTAAATGGAACGATAAAATAACGTTATTAACCGGTTAATAGTCATTTCAAATTTTCGATTCTGTTTGGAACTATAAAATTTGATTTCGTTTCTATTTCTGGTTCTTTCCGGTTTTCGTTTTCGTTCCTTGAACCGGTTCAGAGCCCTGAGAGAGACCTGACTAATATGTTAATTTCTGCAGATTTTTAACAACACTATAGGGGGTCAAGATAGCTTAATTTATTATCTTTTTATGATGGACATAAACAGTAGAACATTTTAGGTGATAATCATTACAGAGTTCCATGTAGGCTATGTACCCCACTCCAGCCCTTTACACGATGTTTTACAGCTGTAGATGTCAGTTCTCATAAAACTGAACCACTGACCATGTAAAAATAAAGAGATGCATCACAAAGATCAGGGCCATGAGCAAATCTTTTGATGAGAAGCGTCTGATTAGGCCCTGTAATTGTGCAAGTGATTAGGACTTTGCATTTGTGCTTCTGGTCAGCAACGAACCTGCAGGGGCTCTGATTTTCCAAAGCTTTACTGTATGAGCTCCAGCTAGCTCACTTCTGTGGGTGGACAGTCTCCCTTTCTCTGTGATAAATTGGCATGAAATTGGCACCGTGGGCCAGAAGGAGAGATTGCGGAGCGCATGTTTCCATTGCCTCAGCACAGACTGTCTCCTCAGTGACTGATAGTGTACGCAGGCTTGTTTTGTCCGGCCAGGCGACGTGCCGCCGGAAAGCATGTGTGGCAGTGAGCTTCAAGAGGAGATACGTGCCATCTGACAAGTGATGAAAATGAGGGACAGTTGGACTCGATCCCTGGTCACTGCAGTGTGAGAACTTGGCAGAGAGAAATAGATTCAGAGGAAAAAGCACTGTTCAGCAGTCATGTTAACATGAAATACAATCTTACACTGAAAAATGTTTCAGTCAGAATGAAATGGAAAGTAAATTTTACAAGTAATTACAAAACAAGCAGTAACACACTGAATTAAAAGTAAAAAAAATTAGTAAGACTGAAATATTATTTTCTTGTAAAATTTTTCCAGTAATCTTTGTTTTATAACATACAACAACAACAACAACAACAAACTTTTTCAGTGGAGTAAAGCCTGGTTTTGCCCTCCATGTCGGCGTTCCTGTAAGGGTGTGACGTAACGTGAAAACTGTCAATTACAGTGGATAGCTGTGCACATACATTTATTGCTAAAATATTGGAGTTTGGATGTTTTTTATTGTGATTGTACTAGCTGGGTTTACAAAATTGTACACACATTATCTTTATTTCGTTTTTCGGAAACACGTCGTTCCAGCTGTAATCACATGTGTATGTGGTGATCATGACATTTTAAAACGCTCGCTCTGTTCCGCGCGCACCGTGCCACTCGACACCGACACGCACTGTTAGAACTGACGCTCGCGCGGCTCAGAACGACTCTGAAACTTCAAGGTAGAAATAAAAAAAACACTTGCTTACCCTCAGAACGACTCTGAAACTTCAAGGTAGAAAGAAAGCATACATGTGCTTTATATTATGACAGAAATTAATCTCCTATTATAAATTCAGTGTGCACACACTAGCAAAGGGGAATTTGAATGTAGATGGGGAAAACTATAAATCTGTCACCTCTTGCCCTTGCCTGTTTCATTGCAGCATTTGACACATATGAGGTAATGCTTACAAAAATGCTTTCGGATGGGTCCTGGAGCTAGATTACAGAGCGTTAACTCATCTATACTGAAATATGCTGTGCCACACTGTCTGCGGCCCTCCATTTAATGTTGTAAGCATTCTCAGACCATAAAAGGAGAGATGAATGTTTAACATCAGTAGAATGTGCCACCGGCCTCATGTAGCCTACCTCATTGGGTCAGATGACTGTTGTCTTTTGTTGTTCTGAATTTGTAATATGTTTACAAATGAAAGGACAGTGAAAAAGACCCAGGGTAGGATCCTCCCTGTACGCCTGTGTTTATAGGAGAGTGTTCCTGTATCTGCACATGCAATGTAAATTGTAAATGATGTTGCTTTCTTTGAAGTAAGAAGGAAATATTCCCAGTTATTCAGGCAATCTAAGCCACACTAGCCTACCTGTGCCTTACAGAGGAATTCCGTCTCATTTTACAGAAAGATGAATAATGTCTTAATAATAAATTAGAATTTATGGAAGCTTGTTTCCACTCCAAGAAAAAAAAGGCAATTGTGACTTTTTATCTCACAGTTCTTAGCACATGCACTTCTCAGCACAACTAAATAAAGAAATTAATGTTGTGTGCAACAGACATTTATAACAGACATTGTGTGCAAGTAACAGATTTCATTCTATTAATCTTAGAAACAAACAGACATGATGAAAATACAGAAACTGAAGACCCCTCTTTCACCCTGAACTTCCTCAGAACTTATTATCTCTCACAAACAAAATTCCAGACCTTGTTGTCTGTGTGATGCTTTCAACAGAAGATAATGAGCATAAAAACACATTTAACCAGAGGCTTTGCCGAAAATGTGCTTGATCTAATAATGCAAAGTCTAGTTTACTCTGCTTTATTGGCATTTCAGCCATATATAAGTGGCATGTTAACACATACTAAACAATAAATAATTAAAATACATTAAACAATACAGTGGCATTCTGCATAGCTGAATACATATGGATTTTATCTGCATTTCCAAGTTTTTTCCTGGTGCTTTGCTCTAGTTTATATTGAGACAAAAATGGTCAAATTCTGCATTTTAATCTGAAAATCTTGCCTTCTGCATGTGCTTACATAAATTGCTGCATTAAGAAATGAGGACTGACATCAATAAACAACATTGTTTCCTAACTTAACATGAAGTGGCAAGTTTCAATTTGCAATATTTCAGTGTATAATGGATTAAATTTCAATCCATTCCTCACACAAAACTATCATATGACTTTAGAAGACCTGGCATAAAGTACATGAGTTGTACAGATTTCGATTGCAGTGCTATTTAAAGCTTGTTTCAGTTTGACAGAAACTGCAGGAATGAGGATATTAGAGTCAGAGAGGAAAAACCCAGGCAAAAAAAAAAAAAAAAACCTTGAATGAGATGAGTGGTTCCTTTGTAAAAGTCTTCCTCCATTCTTAGTTGAACATTTTTTTTCCATGCAGGTTGTGATTTCAGTCATTTGGAGACATTCTGGTCATAAAGCCTGTGTAGCTCTTTAAGTATGACATCCGGATGCATCAGCATCATGACCCCCTCTCCCCAGTTCAACACTAAGTTCATCCACAACCATATAAGGTTACTGTTGGGCCTCTCAATTCAAAATTTCCTGCTGGAGCAACTGGTCAGTGTCTAATCCTAGACCAGACAGTCTTTGCATAACATCCGTAGAGGAACCCTTCTTGCCATTTGTATCAATATCCACTTTACGTCACATCACACATCACTACTTTCCAGCTCTTGATCATACATGCCAATAATATTAGGAAGGTCTATAGCATAATTAATGAATCTATTAAGGCTCTCGGGATTAACTTAAACATGTGAATCCAAACAAAAGTTAACTCAGTTTTAGTCTCTGTTATTTTACAACACCTAATGACTACTGGTATTGTTCATGTAATTCTTCTCACTGGAAATCTATTAATAGTATGAAAGAGAAATTTCACAATGGCTTGGTTACAAAAAGGCGACAATGTGTAGAATTTTCTTACTTGTCTGTCTGCATGTAAAAGGAAATGAAGTCATTTGTTATTACACACATTAACAGAGGTATTGAATTATTAATACTTACTGTCTGAACAGCTGTAATGAATGACTGTTTGATTAGTCACAAATACCTTTCACCACTGCTATGAACCTTTTTCAAAGGAATGCATTATAAATTCAAGAGAAGTATTAAATAAACAGCATATCTTTTGGAAAGAAACCTGGCTGTAGGGCAACAACAGTTATATTTTTTTGTCCGATTTCCAACAATTACCAATAATTAATATCTTAAAATATCAATAGGCCTCTTGCCCTCACACTAACTGTACTTGTAATAAGACTAAGTGTGTGTGGTCTATGCATCAGCGAGTGTGTGTAGGTGTTAGGCCAGTATGAGGCATTACTAAAAAAAAGATACCTCTTGACTTGATCGTTTCTGTCTATAGCTTCTTTTCCGATTAGTGATAACATTGTCTTTGACACTTCTTTTCCTCATACCCTTTCTTTGGGAAATTTTATTTCTTGTCTCTAGTGACATCTGAATAGCTCTATTATCCTTATAGCTCTGTAATATCTTTAGTTTGACATGTTTGAATATCCTTTAGTTGTAACATGATATGGATATTAATGATTCCTCAAATTGTGCAGCTTATTGTGAAGTGTGCAACTGCTTTTCTAAGTGATCAGTCAGTTTTCAAATTCAGGTGATAACAAAACAAAAAATTCAATAAACTTACACAGATAAAAGCCTAATTGATATGGGAGAATTATAAATGATAAAAGGAGTGTTCTTTGTAATCTTGTCATATGCTGACCTCTGTTAATTAGAATTTAAAACTGGCTTTTTTGTCCAAGCCATTACACACACACACACACACACACACACACACACACACACACACACACACACACACACACACACACACACACACACACACACACACACACACACACACACACACACACACACACACACACACACACACACACACACTCCAAAACACACATACTCAGAACTGATTGTGATTGTTTCCACCTGAAACTGGAATTTTTGATCTCTAAACTAAAAAGAGAAGGAAATTTCCATTCATAAGGTAAATCATTATAGAAAATAAGTCACTGGGAGAACAAATATGTCACATTCATTTTATGACAACACATACACTACGTTCTCCATGTTGTGTTGACCACATCAGTCAAGCAGAACCATGCTATTGAAAAACTACAGCTCAAACAAAGATGTTTTAGTATAATTATTTATGGGGAATATAACTTTAACTATACAAATCAAGCACCCATTGTGCTACCCATAATTAAAAACAAAAACTGTTAATAAAAGTATGTTAATTTCTAGAAAATTAGCACAATATAACAAATTACAATTGTAAATCAAATTATATTTTCAAAATGCATGTTACTGATCCTGTTTTTGATCTTGTATTCTTTATTAGAATATCAACTTTATCATTTGGTGGAACGACAGACTTCTCTCTGGTGATGCATGCCAGACTTCTCCGGTCATTTATTCCACTTAAATCCCGTCCCTATCTTAAAAATCAACTTTACATTCAGATCTTCCTCCTCATTAAATTCACTCTAAACCAGAAAAGGATGGCATTGATGCAGCCATTTAAACTGTATTTTAAAAACAACTGCATTAATGAATTATCAGAAAGTGTCCCACTCTGCCAGTGTTTGCCCTAATATATAGTTCAAATTTTGGAGGCTGACAATCAACAATTTCTGAAGATGAAACTCCTTTCAGTGACCATTTCTGAAAAAAAAAAACCTATTGTCACACACTATTTTGTATCCTTTTTTTTGTAAAGTGCCACAGATACCTTAATTGAGTAATTTCCCAGACTGCATCTCTGATACAACCAATATCTTGTTTATAGAAGGAAACCCTGAAACAGAGAGGGTTCGTTTGAGACCCAGTGACAGCTCTAGCATCCTTGATACTTCCTGCACTCTGTTTGTATGTTTCCATAACACTGATACAAAGGTTAAAGTGGTCATATGATGCTGCTAAAAATAACATTATTTTGTGTATTTGGTGTAACACAATGTGTTTATGCGGTTTAAGGTTCAGAAAACAAACAACAAGCCTACTGTACTGCTCAAAACTCTTGTTTGAATTATCATTGGCAAATTATTTACATTAAAAAAACGTACCTACAGGCTGTGAGTCAGAAGAAGCGACTGTCCTTGCAAAGTTTGAACTGCCCAACTTTATAGAAACAGCCGTTGTGCCACAAACGCATTGCAGGCTACTGGTTTAGGAAATAGTCCTCATCCTCCATAAAATGCGCAGCACACATCTGAATATTTTGGTTCAGCTGTTCTGGAACAGTGTTGAAATACAACTTAACCACTGATTTCTAGTCGTGTCCTTATTTGGAATGCCAAACAAAGTAGTTTCGCTTTCACAACGAAACACACAACGTCTCCACAACATGGCAGCAGCGGCAACAGAGAGAATAAAAGTTTTCTTTCTTTGTGTGAACATTTGGGTGGCGTTATGCAAATCTTCCCACATAGTGACGTTATGTGTAGGAAAATGACATAACATTTGAGGTTATCAAAATACTGGAAACTAAATATTTAAATTTGTGCTCTCCTCCTAATATTACTCAGTTATGTTCAGTTTGCTTACTAATTTAATATTTACTTTAATTTAAAATGTTGGTCATTTTAGGTTTAATATGGCTGCAAAATTGAACTATGACCGGGTGAGCAGGTTAAACTCACTACACCATGTAAACAGGGTGACTAAACTTATTTTAACTGTAAACATTTTGAGGAGGCTTTAAGGAGAGATAGCAATATGTTTAGTAAATGGCGTGAAGACATTTTAAGTTAAAGCAAATAATTGGCTGAATTTGATTTATTTTGTTTATTTATCATTGCAAACACAACCAAAGATATGCACAAAACACTAAAACAACCCCGATGAGTCATGAAGACGTCTTAAAGGTCAACACACACACACATTTGTGCTCATGTAAACACAAGTAAGCATTAACAAGAACCTAGGTCACACAGCTCTCATCCAAGCATGACATAATGTATTTGGTGATAAAGATTTTCTTATCTTGTTAAGATCATCAGAGGCTAAGTATAAACTAATGAAAGTGAGTAGGTGTAGCCTAGCTCAAGATAAATCTTCCATATTTTTTTTTTACTTACAGCTATTTGTTTAGTCGGTTTTAAAAAATAATAGCAAGACCTTTCAATAATATTAAGGGACTGGGTGTGCCAGGGATGTTTTGACTTTTTGAAAAATTATTGTACAACTCTAGATGTGTAGGTAACAGCTGTCTAATTTCTGGAATTTCTCACGTCTCCCCTGAGGGTGTGGTGGAAGAGGGTAAATCAGGTTTTTCAAGTGCATCATTTTGGAAATGTTGTCATACTTTCATGACAGTGATGCTATAATGCGCGGTATTAGTTAATGATCTAGACTGGATGCTAAAACATCGTAGGTTTGAAACCCACACAGGATGAGACATGAGGTGTTACCATTGTGCCTTTAAGCACTAATAGTTCATGAATAGGTAAAAAAAATTTGTTACCTGTCTGACTTTTTTGCTCTTTTTCATTCCATGAATGGGGACGAGCAGTATTCATGTTTAAAGGACACAAAAGGACCATAAAAGTACAATAAAAGTGGTTTATTGTTATTGACACTAATAAGTTTGCCCTCAGTTGTCAGAAGATGAAAGCGATATCTTTGTTGTAGTATCCTTTCAGCATTATGACTCGCATCAGCACTGTTTTTTTAATGATGACTCGCTCCACTGCTGCCACCTGCTGGCGTAACAATAACTGACAGCCCTGCTAAAATAGTCAGTGGCATAAAATGTCTTAAAATTACAATAATATTATTTCTTGCATTTTTTTCTGAGTATGTTGTCAATAAACAAAACAAACAAAAAAAATTTTTTAAGACCAGCCTGTGGACAGGTAGCTTTAAAAACTTGATGGGCAATCTACCAGTGGTCCTGACACACAAGAAAAGCTGAAAAAATGGACAATACAAAAACATGTCATCATCAATGGTGGGTGGATGGGGTAAAACATAAAACAAGCACTACAAATTACACTTAAATGGTATTTGATGATTTTGTAGATTACATTTGTGTTTATTCGTGATTAGGCTTAGCAAAAATAATTTTGCGAAGCAATTGAATTTCTAAAAGAATCATCTCTCCAATCACTACAGTATATGTCGAACGTCACCTGACCAAAACTGCAAAACAGCTCGTCGGAATAGCAATATCTATGGACTTTTAAGTTAATCAGTTAAACTAGCTAGCTGTTGTTAGCTATTATTGATATTTTGCTCTATTTTTTAATATAAATGTTAGGGAAAAGAATAAAAATAAAAAACTTTTAGATATCATTCCGCAAATGTGATGGACATTGGTTATGATAATCTTTGGTATCTACTTTGAAGGCATCTTCAGTAAAACTGCTTCATATTTATTTAGTCTGTTGCGCATGACCCCTATAATGTACTTGAAAAGACTTAAGCTGTGATTTGTCTTTTAAAAAGACGTGAGTCATGAATTTAGAGCCATTTGGAGCACTTTTTATAATGGATTGGCGCAGTTTTTGGGACTTTCTTTTGAGCTATTGAATATCAGAATCAGAATGAGCTTTATTGGCAGGTATGTTTACACATACGAGGAATTTGTTTTCGTGACAGAAGCTTCCGCAGTGCAACAGAATGACAGCGACAGAACAAAAAACACATAATAAAGAATAAAAAAATACAAATAAGTAGGTAAGGAATAATAATATACAAATTGACAATTGTATGTGCAGGTATATTACAATAGGCAGTTTTGTATGTAAAAATGTATCACCCATTCATTGCCATTATAAAGCTTGGAAGAACTTTTTAAATATAACTCAGATTGTATTCTTCTGAAAGAAGAAAGTCATATGCACCTAGGATGGCTTGAGGGTGAGAAAAATATGGGTTAATTTTGGGTGAACTATCCCTTTAAGTTAAGGAACAAACAGGAAGTGGTTACTGTGCATGTACTGTCACCTGGTGGCTGTGTGCAGAACCTACATGAGTCATTGTTTTTCTTGCAGTCGAAGAAGGGGAACCACAGACCAAAAAATGAATGAATGAGCATGAGTAATCTATGAAAGTAAATTAATGAGATCGCCTTATGAGAAGTGGGAAGAGAGAGCCATAGCGATTCCTTGCGTAACCACAGCCCTACTGAGACAATGGATTGCACAATACACGCACGTGCACATCCTCTCATAGTTTTAGGAAAAAAGTGACGTGACATAGACGTGACATAGCCTGAACCATACACTGTTGGTTGTGATCAGACACACAGTGGTGTGATTAAATAGTTGTGAAAGTATAAACTCTTTTTTTTATTTTGAATAAGCTTAAGAAAACTTAAGAAACCTTTTTTTTTTCATTTGTTTCACCATCAAATTATTCGATAAAGATGAAATATAAAAATAACAAGATATAATCTACTAAAAGCTGCATAAAATGAATGCCTAAAATTAAAGGCATAATCAAGAAATCATGTCTACTGTATGTTGTGTGTAATGTACAGTTGAATATGTGTGTGAAAGAGAAGTTCATGTTATGCTAATTTTCCTATTGTTGTAATGCAGAAGTTTGTAGAGGAACCTGAATTAGTCCCAGTCAGAAAATAAAATACAACACAACCCTTTCTAATCAATAGTGCTGTAATATCTTTAAATAACTCTAATAAAGTTTTTTAAGTCCCTTTTACACTTTCAACCTTGGGTCGGACCTCTGGGTTGTCTTTCCCTCACTTCATCAATCTTGAGTTTTGCCTGCTTGTCTATGAGCAATGGAAAACTAAAAGAAAGTTCATGCACATAATTTCCTGGTAAAGATGAGATTTGTAAAACAGATTTCAGCCAGAATGGGTCTGCTATAGATGCAGTTAGTCATTTATAAGTGGCACAACTCTATAAAGACAATAGAATCAAATTGTATAAGGCGATAAAAGTGTTAGATAAAAAAAGTCATTTCATTACTGTAACATTTGAAAAAACACAATCTATTGAGTTTTTCAAATGTTAAAAATGTTAAATATGCTTGTTTTATTTATGAGCTCTGGTATGGGCTTGCTCCCATCGGTTAAATGTATTTATAAAACTAAGGACAGATTGTTGGTACTAGGTCTTTTAATAGAGGAGACTGCGAGGTGCCATATAGGCGAACATCTTTTGGACAGAAAGTATTGTCTGTAATAGGGAGTAAATATTGGAATAGCTTACCGCAGTCAATAAGACAATGTTCTACTTATCATACGTTTAAAGATCATTTTAAAAAGTGGCTTATGATGAATCAGTTATTAGCGTGCATAAATGAGTGTTTGCTCAGACTGACCAGCGGAAATGAAAAGCTTTTGAGGAATTCTGGCAGCTTTACTTTGAAGCAATCTCGGACTTTCAGATACTTCCTATTCACTGTAAATAGAAATACTGGCATATGATTGGACAGAGATGTGTAAACAAATCTTTTGTGGGTCATTGTGATGCAGATTCATTCATATGAAAGGTAAAAATAGAAACTCCACTGTGGTGATCACACTCTGAGTCAGTGGTTTTCATAAAAATGTTCATAATAGTTGGGAAGCAAGGCTATGTTTTGCATGTAGATACAGGTAGAGTGTTTACTTTCTATTGTTTTAAAAGAGAGCACATACTTAATGATTTTTTTTAAGAAATAGTATTTCTCTCAAAAAATGAAAAGGGGGGGGGTCATTTGAAATGACCATTAACCGATTAATAATGTTATTTTATCGTTCCATTTAATATTTGAAATTTGCTGTCAACCAATCACGAATTCCAGTATGTGACGCTGAAGCCAACGAGTGAAATGTCTGCTCAGCTGTGAACTCATCACAGGTAAATCGCAATGGCAATACACCCCCTTAGAATTTATCTGAGGATAGTGCAAGATCACACGCACCTGCAACGCTTCTGTAAATGGAGAAAACAGAAAAACTATAGGCTTACTTAAAAAGGAATATAGGCATATACATTAAATATATTTTACTTAAATCATACTGACAGATTAACGAAACGAAAGAAAAAATGTGCTAAATTACGGTTCATTGTGACACGTTACAAAGTTTTCGGAAAGAAAAAAACAAAACAACAGAGAGTAGTTTTCTTTATTTTGCAAAAGCTTTACAGTTTTAATTATTTTGCAAAAGCTTGACAGCTTTGAATAATGTCTTGCTTCTGTAACCAACCAGCGTTGGTATGACCATCGCGCCGACGCCTTACGCACACACAACATAATTTTGCTATATTGAAGCCTGTTCATTATCAAAATAAATAGAGATAAACATAGAAACAAATAAAAAGTTACACTGCTCCGTTGTTCAAAATTTGTTGCGTTCAGCGTGACCTCGCCTCACTGTGCTAAGCCGATGTGAAGGATGATGTTTTATGTCGATAAAAAAAAGTACAAACACTATATAATAAATAATATTTTAACATCCAGACACATCAAACAATATCGAGAGAGGTAGGCACCAGCTTCACCTTAAATTGATTTGTTTTTGGACTGACGTTTTTATAGCCTAAACTTTAGAGGATTTGTTTTGGAGAGAAACTAATAACTGTTTTTATAATGTTTGTAAACATTTTGCTTTAGCCTACAGGCATTTTAGCCTTCATTATTTCGGAAAGTAATAGGGCTAATAAACTGCGACGTGAGCCGCAACTTACGTTTTTTCACTCTCAAAACGAAATCTTATACAAGTGTTTTTTTTTTTTTTTTTTTAATTTTTTAACAATGCAGCAAACATTTTTAAATATCTTTAAACTACTTTGATGTCTTTAATGTGTTGATAGATTTTAGTTTTTTGTTCAATAGCCTACATTTGGCCAAAATCTAGAAAAGATGATGCTGTATTGGCTGTGACTAACCCTAAACTCTTTTCTTTTTGAGTAAAGAAAACCTGTACTTTATCATTGTTATTATTATTATTATTATTATTATTATTATTATTAGGAAAATTATAGGCAAAGAAAATTGTTTTAAAAAAATAACGTTATTAACCGGTATTTCTTCCACCTGAACTGGTTTCGGAACGGTGATAATATCAGAGAAACACAGGAACAGAAACATTAAAATATCGATTCTGCTCGGAGTGAACCGATTGAATTTGATCGTTTTCAAGCCCTGGAATATATGTGTGTGTGTGTGTGTGTGTGTGTGTGTGTAATCAACATGCTGTCGATTGATCTTAATTTGTATAGTCCTTATCCCAGAATATTCCTTTGATCTGTTAAGCCAAGAAATGGCCAAAAATGTGATTGAAACTGGGAATGTTATCTCTCAAAAGTTTGCTAATAAACTTCATGCAATGCTGTGTGGGCCGGGGGGAAAAACACTATGGTAAAGTTATTTTGCTGTTGTTGTTGTTTTTTAAAAGCAATTCAAAAGCAGAAGCCTAGAATAGCTTTGCAAAATACCTAAATATAAAATATCACCTGAAACCTGTGGTCACAACTCTCTGTTGTTATGGTGGTGTCATGGCAATCCCTGATAGGAATCCTATGGGGTTTACCTACATTTGCACCACACCCTGTTACAATGACAATCCGTTTGAACTACTGAGAGGGGGTGGCAGCCGCACACTCACCGGCTGGTGATCTCGAAATGGGTGTGTATCCATGAGCAGAAAAAAAATCCACTTTTACCTCACAACTAATAACTTACAGTTCACCTCCCACACCTCAGGTTTGTCAAACAACTCTTTGATCAGCTGTAATGTCATTGACAAAAGGCAAATACAGAAAGGCAAGTACATAGTATCAACATTGAATCACATCACTTTTTGATTAAAACAGAATCCTAGTTGCTCTGTTGACTCATGCCGTACAGTTGTACAGTTATTCCAAGTCATATAGTTCCATGGAACATAGCATTACATTCTGTGCAATTACATTAATAAGAAAACTAAAGGAAAGGAAAGTAAGGATTTCTTCATAAACTAAATGGTTCAAATAAAATTGAAAGAAAGTTCTAAAAACAAAGCTTGAGTCATCAGGCTATGTCATGCCCCTATCATAAAATAAAAACTAACCACAACTTCCACTTCTAACTTCCTAGAAAGTTAGGAGATTAAGTTACAATAAATGAGAAAAATACAGTTCTTCTTCACCCATGTGAAGGTTTTTCGAGCTGTATCAGACCGAAATGTTTAAAGTTTTGGGTAACATGTAAATTCATGACTTGTCATTCTTCAAAATAATACTTCAGCACAATTTCCATATTTAATTAAAACTGAATATTTTATTAAATTCTTTTTTTTTTAATAATAAAAAGATCAAATGTATTTTTTCTGTGTTTGAGGACACTATAATGGTGTCTCATATTATCGAGTGGGTTAATTTAAGTAAATAATTTTTTATTTTGTTTTTGATGTCAGTCGGATATATACAGGAAGGATAGCAAAGAAAAGTTAGGCTGAAAAGATGAGTGTTTTCACACTAATGAGGTCAATCCTATTTATGTACCATCTGTACGTTTACATTCGCTGAGCCAGAACAGTCAGCGCTGCTTTATCTCTTCACTCTCGTTCTTCCTCTGTCTCTCTTTCCCTTACACAGATTCTCTTAATTTATCCACCTCTCCAATGTTTATTAATTATTTCAATAAAAACTGAAACATGTACAGATGTAAATATATACACCATCATTCAAAAGTTTAGGGGTCAGTAAGATTTTTTTTTTTAATTATTTTTGAAAGAAGTCTCTTTTGCTCACCAAGGCTGCATTCATTGTTCAAAATACAGTACAAAAAAGTAATACTGTGAAATATTAACATTTAAAATAACTGTTTTATATTTTAATATCCATCAATAAATCCATAAGATGCCAATGATATTAATTTTACCAACTGCCGAGTTACACTCTGGCTAACAGTCTGAACATTAAACTTATGTACAGTCACATTGTTCTTCCCCACATTGTTCTCAGTATCTTGTATACCACTGTCCTCTCACAGCAATGGTACCTTTGTTTTTGGTTGTGTTCTAAACAGTGACTAATTACTGCACTTAAATCCTCTTAAGTGCCCTGTGCTATTTCTGCATAGGAGCACAGAGTTGTCCAATGTATCTTGACTTAAGAAAGCTTCTTTGTACCCTCCCCATGCACACTCAAAAAAGCATGAAGGACAAGCTAATGGTGATAGGGACCGCATTAACAGCTCACTGAAGGGACGTATTCGGACGGTGAAAAAGGTGAGCAGGCAACTATTTAATTCAGTAGGTTTCTGTGGGACCAGACTGATTTACTCATGCAGTTACAGAATATTTAAGGTCTATTCATCTTAATGCTTAGAGGCTTATTTTCCTGTTTGTTCTGTTTAACAGCTTTAAGTGAGTCATAGTGTTATTAAACTAAAGCCCACAGTGTTATTTAACTAAAGTCTATTCAGATTAGATGCATCTTTTCCTGTTTGTTGTGTGTTGCAGCTTTAAATGAGTTGGTGTTATTTAACTAAAGCCTATGTAATCATCGTCTTGAACATTCTTTTGATGAGTTACAGCCAAATGGGTTGCGTGAAACAAAGTCTACTTTGATGTGATTTGCATGCTAAAGTAACAGCATAATTCCTGTTTTTCTATGAATCTAAAGCAGATAGCGGTAGTGTTGTCTATGGTATATTTATCGCAGAAAACTATGCAAACATTCATGCCATGTTTATCATTTTGCATGATTCAACAAGAAAAGATTTAGATCAGACTAAATAAAAAACATTCAAGAAGACTTTGATAAAAGAATAAAGAATCAAAGGGGCTAAAAACAGTAAAGCAAAGCGATAATCGTGTAAGTGCTTAAATATGAAAATAGTGTTGTCTTGTTGTTGTTTTAGGAAAGATACAAATCTTAAAACACCACTTTCCAAGAAGCAAACTGAAATGGAAGACTAGAGTAATCTGTGTGCCCAAACAAATCATCCAAGTTTAAAAGAGATAACAAAGAGAACTGAAGCAACCTCCAAAGCTGTCACTGGATTGTAACGGTTGCCATCTGAGCTGAGGCATTGCATCATAGCTGTAATCTCAACTAGCGATCATTGAATTACTGAGAGTAGTGAAAGGTACAGGTGCTGGAGGGGGTTGTGATGTCAGAGGCTAGAGGGGCAAAATGAAGACTCTGAGCTCTAAGAACTAGCTGCTAATCTGCTGCAGTGATGTCCATGCATTTTTGCATGAGCTTTATCTGATCTCAGTCTAAACTCATATGAAAAAGATTAACTTAATGACAGACCTGAACACAACAAAATATGTTCTACATTGTTAATTTGAATGTTGGCATTGGTAATGTATTGCTTATATAATCAAACAGAATCAAAGAAATGTGCATTAAAAAGATTAGCAATTAAACTGACTTACGCCTATCTAAAGTGTCTGGGTTGAAGTTGGAATTGATGCATATTATTAGTTGTTTGAGGACAGTTCATTTGTCATTCCATGACATCATATCGACGACACCCACTTGAGCAAACAAATTGGATCAAGGAGTAATCTGATCTTCTTACTCTTGATAAACCTAATATCTTCCAAGAAAGAGTGATCAGGTTCAGCGACACAAAGACGCTGTGCTCGTGCTAACATTTCAAATAAGGTTTGATGCTATTCCTTCTTCGAATTGAAGATTAAATGTAGGCTATCTTGACTTCCTGTAAAAGTAATGAAAAAATGTTTTCTTTGTTTTGAGCTAGTTGTTCAGAGACATACAGCTTTTGTTGAAGCCATTAAGAGAATTGTATTTATTTTTGACATATATTCGCAAGATGAAGATTTTACCTTTTTCCACAGATAATCAACAAATAAAAATGTCTGACAGAATCGTAGATGAGGAACCAGTGACTGTCACTCACACAGGTCGGTATGGTTCTTATTGTTTGTGAGAATGTAAATATGAATGGGTAGGGAAAAGTGATCTAATGTATTAAAGCATGCAAAATGAGGACAGAAAGGTTTTCCAAACTGGAGTTTGCAAATTGATGAAAAGCAATTAATTAAGTAAATCATAAAATTAAAATAAATCCAATCAAAATAACACTTTTAACACCATTTACCAACATCAGAAAACCATATGCATGAACTTGCGAATGTGTTGTTGGATGATTGAAATTTACTTATCTTTAAAACTCAGGGGGTACTTCAAAAAAATTTTTTAGTGGGAATCCTTGCATTATGGTTGCCAGCATCCCATTATGAACAACATGGTGTTAACTAAACTAAAGTTAACTATAATTTTAAGTGAAGCAAAAAAGTTGAAACAACACATTACTACTTATTCTAAAGTTGAATTTTAAGTTGTGATAGCTAATCGCAGCAATAATTTTTTACAGGATATGTATGGATGTAATCCACTCATCTTTTCATTCACTTACGGTATTTATTTTTCCAACCATATCTAGGACCAAAAGGTGTCATCAATGACTGGCGTAAATTTAAACTGGAGAGCATGGACCAGGAGGCTCTGCCTCCCAGCAAGAGAGAGCTGATAAGACAGATGTCATCCCCCCATAAACCCAGAGACTCCTGTGTGGGTGGATTCAATCGCAAGGTTGCATCTTTTGACCATAATTTCAAAATAAAAATTTGTTCTTTGAAGAAAATCAATGCTATTCTAAATTAGGTTGTAAAATATGCATTCAAAAATGGATGGTAAGTTGATACATCTAACATTACTGTAATAGGTAGAAAAAGTGACTTAATACAAAGTAAGTATTTACAGATAACATTTTAATAATTTTTCATTGTACTTTGGATTCAGTACAATGACCATATAAAAGCCAGTTGTTTAATTTCGGAAGCAACATATTGCAGTTGTCATTTCCAAAACCCTGCATTAGCCTTAAAAGCTTTTAATTTCTCTCCTTTTTCACGTCCCAGATGAGCGCTCAGGAGTACGAGCTGATAAAGGAAGATGATGAGAAAAGTCTGCGTAAGTACCGCAAGCAATGCATGCAGGAGATGCATGAGCGCCTGAGCTTCGGGCCCAAATTTGAGGGTGTGTACCACCTTCACAGTGGCGAGGACTTTTTGGAGGTCATTGAGAAGGAGCACCGGCTCACAGTGGTGGTGGTGCACATCTACAAAGATGGAGTGCAGAGGTGCGAGGCACTTAACAGTTGCATGGATTGCTTGGCCACAGAATATCCAAGCATTAAATTCTGCCGCATTAGCGCGGCTGCCACTGGAGCTGGCGAGCGTTTCCCAGATGATGTGCTGCCCGCCTTGTTAGTGTACAAGGCTGGAGAGCTTTTGGGGAACTTCCTGGCTGTTACGCAGCATTTCAGCGAGGAGTTCTTTGCTACCGATGTAGAGGCCTTCCTCAATGAATATGGACTGCTGCCAGAGAAGGAATGTGGCCCTGGAGCGGATGAGGATGAAGCAGACGTGGAGTAATGAAAGATGGCAGAGAGTAAGAATGGATGAAATGAATGGGAGGAATGTTTTTCTGAATATGACAAGAATAAGTTTCATTATTCTTCCAGCTAACATGATGAGATGTATCCGTGTGCACATGCATCTCAGGGTAAAGATCTCTTTGAGCATTCTAGAGAAAACTACTGAATGTTTTGTACAGTACAACAAGGAATGGAATCAAGACAAGAAAGATAATGAGATATTAAACTATCATGTTTTCTCATATAACCAAATAGACAATTGCATTAATATAAATTAGTTAAGAATTAATTAGTGTCATTTGGAATGCTTATGCACATATTGATGTAAATGTGATTGCATGTAGCAAAAGATGATGCAAATAAGAATGGTCCATGATCGGTTTTAGAGCTCTTTCTTTCAAAGCAGCACAGCATTGTATTTTCTATTGGCTTTCAAACTGTAAATTGCTTCTTTTCATGTTACTTGTTACCACATTACTTGTGGATCATTGTGATGTTTTTATCAGCTGTTTGGACTCTCATTCTGACGGCACCCATTCACTGCAGAGGATCTATTGATGAGCAATTGATGTAATGCTAAATTTCTTTAAATCTGTTTGGATAAAGAAACAAACTCATCCACATCTTGGATAGCCCAAGGGTGAGTAAATTATCAGCAAATCGAAAAATATTTCTTTAACCGATGCTTGACCATGATTTTCGGGGTGTACAGAAAGTTTCAAGATAAGCAGTATCCCAAGTAAAATCTGATTCTCTAATGGGGATGGTTTTAACCTACGTTTGGTTTGCATGCACAAGCTGTCTTACTGTAAATTGGTTTGGCTGGATTTTGCATAAACCAGGAAATTTTAATGTAAACTGTATTTTTAGACATACATAAATAAAAACAAATGGAAACGTTCAACATTTCCTCTGACTGCACTGTAGATTTAGTTTAAAATGCTACGTTTACATGCTCCATTTGCACACAAATTACATGTCACCCCTGAAGAAAGCATTTGAAGAACACAATCAATCAAGAGAGCAATGAAGTGAAATTCCAAAGAATTTGCACCTTCCTTTAATGTGGTTTGAGAAGCAAGACAGCACTTGCTGAAACACAATCTCTGCAACTGACTTTACCATGACCCACAGGTTCAAAAGTTCCATTGTACATTAAAAGAATAAATACGTATTGCACATTTATGCATTTCCTAATCGTTTACCCATAATTTGACATGTTCTAATTATGCATTTATGGGAATCTTCCTTTGAGTTGAGTTGCACAGTAAGTCACAATGATCAGGATTTAGCTGAACTCCTGATGTGCCACTGGTTATGAAGTGAGCCAACAAAAGACATTCTACTGTTGATGGATACTAAAGAAGCCAGGGATTTTCAGTGTTATTCTCTTTTTAGAGTGGGTTATCTGCTGTTGTCCTGAAATAGCTGGTTTAGCTGGAAATACCTGGAGTCAACAAACAAACAAACATATAGCACTATCATGTCATCAGCAAGCTTAATCAGTGCAGTAAGTGGCTATATGCCCATATTGTCATGCTTTTATGAGAAGTGTGTGTGATCTTTTTTTTGATCAGCTTAGTCTGGAATCTGGATTTAAATCCAAGATCTTATTTTGATTAGTGTCAAAATACGGGCTGCCCCAACTTTGTCATCATGCAGGATATTTTCACTCTAATCCAACAATTAGTGTTTTCGAAAAACTACTGTAGAATAAATATTTTAAATGACCTATTTAATATGAACATGCAAATACAGGCTATATTACTGTATATACCTGAGTCCTATAATTTGGCCCTGATTGTTATCTTACCCAAAACTAGGTTTTTAAGCTCACCATAGTTCAAAACAAATTCAACAACAATTGCAACATTGCATCAGCTTGTGGGGTTGTAAAGCAATTTTGTTTTTTGTTTTTTGTTTTTTTGTCTGGTTCATATTTGAAAAAGACATGCAAACCAATTTGAGACTAACATATTTACTCTTGAGGGCCAAGCCATGCAGACACACCCACTGAAGGGCCTGCAGGGTTTGGTGATTTTGTGGTAGCGTTTTGTGTCTCACGCCGAGCCCTTGCTATATCGTGCGACGAGGTCGTCTGCATTTCACGCGAACATGTTCTGACAACATCTGCACCTGACACCACATTTGCCTCCTGTATGTGTGAAGGAGTAGCCCAAACAGCCAAGTCCTCGTCTGGACTTAATTCCTAAGACATGTTGTTACAGGTTCGTAGCTTAGAAAGATTAAAAACTTTATGGATACTGTATTATAAGACAGTAAAGTATATATATATATATATATATATATATATATATATAATTTATATATATATATATATATATATATATATATATATATAATAAGACTGATTACCCCTTGGCTAACTAGTTGGTCAGATTAGTTTTTAAGAAATAGTCTTAATGTAGTGGCAACTGGCCTAAGATGTAACTTATATGTACAGTACATACTTACATATAGAGCATCTCATATAGTTTGTATGGATTTTAATAATATCTAAATTAATACACTTTAATTTAGACTGCAGTGCCTACAGATCTGAAACAAATATTTACTGACCACTGCTGGACAGTGTCTAAGTTGTTAGTGGTTGAGTGCACAGTTCAGTTCTGTTAATTTTCCTCCTGTTTTCACAAGGAACATCACAGAGAAATCTCCCACATAAAGACTTCTCTCATTTAGCTGATGTAAATGCCTGATCATAAAGTTTGGAGATCTTTAGGATCGATAATATTAGAAGTGTTTAGTACTATGAAAATAAATCACTAACTACCTAATATGCTTTCATGTGTTTTAAATCTGTTATTATGTTAGCCAAGGCTAAAACTGTATTGAAAATATGAAAACAACATATTTAGAGATGCTAACCATTTTTGTTTTAAATCTGATCAAGGATTATTTTTCTTGATGTTAATTTTAAAGGGCCGGTTGACATTTACAGAATGTTTCTAAACATTTTACTCCTTCTATTTAATGCAGAAGTTCTGTGATGATATTTTGTAGGAAACACTAAGGTACAGTATAGTAATCAAATGAAACATAACAAAATTAAATAAAATAACCAAATAGATGGGTCCTCATGATAACATATGATATATAGCAGTATTCATATCATCACTGTGGTCTAATTAAAAAATTAAAGCTTTGTGTAAGTAGCCTGAGAGGTAAGCAATAATTTAACCCAGACAAAACCACAGGAATTCTACAGGAACAACATCTGACAAAATTAATCATGCATGAGAATGATTATGAAACAAATAACGACACAATAAAACAAAACATTGTAGAATTAGGCCAGAAAGAAAACAAATGTGTCATGAGTTATAGAAGACAAAATAGTGTAAAATAATGTTTCAAACAAGCCAAAATGTCAAAAATAAAATAAAATTAATTAATAAAAAAGAAAAAAAAGACAAACATAATGAGTCTGTCCACTAAAGGGTTTCCTGAGCTTTGAATATAATGGTGGCGAAGGTCTTCTGGGATTTACGTTGGACACAGGAGAGATAGTGGATGGACAGACATGATGGATGTCAATGTCAGGTGTAAATGGGGCCATAGGTGAAGGGCTGGACAGAGGTGGGGTCAGGGGGTTGACATGAAGGGGAAGTGAGGTCACAGGGCTTTTTAACACTGCTTTGTGTGAAAATTACAGCACCATTCACCACCCACACACACAAACACATACTTGAAAACTTCCTACCCTCTTCTTACTCAACATCTCATGTAGCTTTGTCACGCAAAGGTATAGTAGTAATGAAGTTTATTTTCCCCATATGTCACCATGGAAACCAGGATTTGGGGATAAAAAACACAATAAATCACGGAAATAAATTCCATACACATAAACATTTCCATTAAGCACACATACTTACCCAGGATCAACTTGCCTTTTTTGGATATTGAAAACAGGAAACTACACTCCATGGCTCTGAAGCATTGGACCAGAAAAAAGCAAGACTTAATCAATAAAGTTAATTCTTTATCGATGCAGTAATTATGATTGTATTGGCCCTATAGACTAAGCAAACAACAAAAAGGCAGCATTTTCAAACATGAAATGAGGTTTGTGAGGTCTTGAGACATTCCCATGGGTCTTTGTTTTCTACAGTGTGTTGACGTTTGGAAGAGGTGAAAGAGAGAGCAGCTTGGCTGATTCAAGGTTAAGGCTGCATAGCAAAGAGAGGCGAGGTTACACTATCTCTCCATACAGACAGTTTATTGTAAATAATATCCAGTGCCTCAGGGGCCACTAACGGCATTAACTACTATTATGTGTTTTTTGCTTCCATTTGAAAATTCCATATTGATTATTCATCTGTGACCACACTGATATGTGTTATGACTGGTCTGAGGAATCGAAAACTTCTAGAGAATAAAAGCAAGAAAGAGAAGGCAAAGGCGGGTAATGCTATTCATCAAATGAATGTCTAGACGGTATGGGATATAATGAGCCAAGCAGAAATGAAACAAAAGTGAAAACCAACACATAAAACTGTTTCAGTTATCTCTCATCAATTATTATTATTATTATTTTTATTTTTTAAATTACTTTGTCTAGTTTTTTCAGAGTGCGAACCGTCTACAGTCTCTTCAAAAAAATTTTTGTAGCAACATCATAACATAAGGCCATTTAAATATGAATAAAAAAAAACTGTAACAACATAAAAAAATACATAATTATAACTGTGCACATTATTCCTTTTGTCTTCCATCAATCCATAAATCAAAAAGAAAAACGTTTTACTTTGAAAATGTTTTAGACGTTTATCATCCAAATTTATGGACAGTGAGCAGATTATTGAGAATAAAAAAGATAATAAAAATGTAGCTCAAACAGAGAAAGAATTGTAGCTACTAAAAGCACGTTTATGTAGATTTTACTGCATTACAAATATTTAAACTATTGTAATAAAGCTAACAAAAAAAGTGACAAACTATATCCCACCATCCATATCTCACTCTGTTTTTCTGATTGACCTTGAATATCAAGTCGGCAGTGCATGTATACTACATCTCCCTCTTGTGTTCATGTATTTGTACGAACCGTGCTGCTGCTTGATCGTGATGAATGTACATAATCTGGGGTTTATCAGTAATCCAGTATCATCATCGCTGATTAAATTAATACATTAAAGTACCAAATATATTTTAGAGATCAGCCTGCTTGCCCTCGCTATCGATTTTACAAAATTTTAGTTTTATTCATTTATTTATTTATTTATTACTATTTAACTCTTAATTGTGTTTATAATTCACTGACTTTATGTGTTTCATATTGTTTAAATGACCTTCCAGACAGACCTACTTCTATGACGCAGACGCGGTTTTCACGTTACTTTTCTCTCCGCTGGTCAGGCTGGACCAATCACAGTCGTTTGTGATTACTAGAAGCTGCGTTTTATTTAAACATTTTATAGAACCTACGAGATCGATTTTCTTTTGTATTTCATTAACACTTCTTTGGAATCAGTAGACGTTTAAACGATTATAATTTGATAGTGTACAAATATCTCCAAAATGACTTATGATGATTTGATTGGAATGAGCCGCTCAGCGTCACCAGGCGGCTGGTGTTTCCTGTTAGGAAATCGTAATAAGCACGTTTACGTTTGACGCACAGGAGGAGGAGTCATTGCGACGAAAAAATGGCGGCTGCCGTGTTGCAGCAAATATTGGAGCGGTCGGAGATATCAAAACTCCCCAAAACTGTATTGACTAAGTTAGAGAAGTACATTTCTGAACAGCAGTGTGAAGTCGATTGTTTGAAGGCACAACAGGAGCAATATCGTGTGGATAATGGTAAGGTTATGTTGTTTTAACTGTTTAGAGCCATGGACGATAAACTCTCTAACGTGGGTTTTTCAATATTGTTTTTAAACATTATTCTTCCCATTGGACATATTGTTCTGCAAACTATGTAGTGAACATATGTTGCAATTATTGAAAATATCTTTGAAAGAAAACGTTTTCTATTTACATGTATTACCATAGGCTTATTTGTATGGTTGTTGATTCGTTCTATTGTTTTTCCGTCTTTATTTCTCATGTAGAACAACAGTATTTTGAGATCGAGAAGAAGTTCGCAGAGAGTCAGGCTCAGTTTGTGTCCCAGACTCAAGAGCATCGGATACTTAAAGAAGAGTGCTACAAACTGGGTAAGGAGGCGAGAGTCAAACCCCTCTTTTTTTTTTTTTTGATTAAAAAAAAAAAAATAACAGGCTTAATGTTGTATTTGTACTCGTCTTTGTTTACAGAGGATGAGCTGAAATGCTTACGAGAGAAAAATAAGGAAGAAGTGTCTTCATACACCAAACTAGAATCACAACAGGTCATTACCTATCAAAAGATCATATAGCCTAAACAGTTTGATAGAGGAGAAGGCATGTGTCTTGTCTTGAATTTTGTGATGTTGATGAGGTGAAATTGTGCCACTTTTGTGCAGAATGAACTTTCCAAATCCAAAGATGAGCTTGAGGCAGAAAAACGAGAGCTTGTACGGACATTGGAAAGAAGATCCCAGGAGATGGAACGACAAAGCGGTATTTAATAAGCATTCTTTTATGATTATTTAAAACAAATTTTTTCCAGGTCATATGGAATTTGTAGTTTTTGCTTTGACCTGCTTGTTCACGTACACTGTTTGAACAAAAATACAGTTAAAACAATATAAGTTGCCCAATGTTACAACTTTAAAAAAAATTTAAATAGAAAATAGTTATTTTATGTATTTATTTATTTTTATTCCAGTGATGCAAAGTTGAATTTTCAGCAGCCAGTACTCCAGTTCAGTGTCACATGATCCTTCAGAAATCATTTTAATATTCTGATTTGGTGCTAAGGAAACATTTTCTTTTTATTATCAATGTTTAAAACAGTTGTGCTGCTAAATATTTTCATAACTTTTTTTTTTTTCAGGGTTTGCTGATGAAAAGGAAGTTAAATAAAACTTGTAATATGTCAAATCAAACCCAAACTTTTAAGCAGTAGTGTGTAATATACTTATTTTCTTCTTTTTCTTTTATATTCTTTTTTATTTATTTATTTATTTTTTAAATAGAGGACCTGAAGTGTCTTAATGATAGATTGGTGGAAGTCAATGCAGAGAAGATGCAGTTTCAGCTCAAGCTGGATGAGTCAGAAGCCACTGAGGTCTCAGTCAAGGTAAAATTCAATGAAATCAATCAATGCATTTGTCATCTAAAGTTTTCTTTGTTTATAACATACTGGCATTTTTATACCTGGCCCCTAAAAAAAGTGATTTTTGATATGGTGACGCTATGTTCATCTTCCAGTTTAAAGAGAAACGAATGGAGCAGGAGAAAGATCTACTCCAGGGTCAGGTGACCTGGCTGAATACTGAGCTTAAGGCCAAGAGTGAAGAGCTGCTGTCTCTTCCGGCAGAAAGGCAATGAGATCCTGGAGCTCCAATACAACCTTAATAACAAGGAGGATGAAGTACTTCATAAACCTTTTTCTATATTATGTATTGTTTGATCTGCTTTGAAATGTGATATTTAAGCTCTTAGTCCATGTGCTAATCTCTGTGTACCTGTGTAGATCACCTGCCTCCAAGATCAGGTGACCAGTCTGAAGGCATCCAATGAGAACCTTCAGAGGCAAGCTGAGGAAATGATCACCAAGATGAGAGAGGTTAGACAATGTCGTTCATCGCTGAAGTTATCAGCTGAATGGTGTTTCAGAATTTTTTGTAATCTATTGGACACATGTTGTGCTTTTAGGCAAAGGAACAGCAAGCCAATTTGGAGGAGAAATTCAGTAATGAGCTCAATGCCAACATCAAACTCTCAAATTTGTATAAGGTAAGTTTTAAATGCTTAAAGAATTGAAGTATACAGTTAAAGGAATTCATAAATCAGTATAATAAAAATAATTCAAGTATAATTTATTTCTAAGAATTTCTGTTCATTCAGTTTTGTTGATTCAAAGGGAGCTGCAGCTGATGCAGAGGCCAAGAGTGAGGAGCTCAGCAGAGCTGTTGATGAACTTCACAAGCTGCTTAAAGAGGCTGGAGAGGGTAAGCAACTTTACCGGTCAGACACATGTTGACAGCCATGAGGACCATTAAAGAAAACTGATGTTGATGTTTGTGTATGTCTGTGGCAATGTCTTGTCTACTCTGAATAGCACATAAAGCTCTGGAAGTGAAGATGGCAGAGCTGGAGAGTTGTAAAGACAAAGAATTTGCTGAACTGAAAGAGAAAATAAGCAGCCAGGAGAAAGAGCTGGACCATGCAAATGAGCTGCTGTCTGACACCAAACACCGAGGTTAGCATCACCACAGTATTTTCTTAGCTTTCTTAGCTAGTAGTGTTTTTTTGTCAAATAAATTTTTTATTCAATTATCAGAAAAACCTTACAATAATCACATGATCCAGGATTAATTTTCTTATATGCACAAAAAAACAAAAAACAAAACAAAATTGTAACACCCCATCCCAAGCCTGTTAATATACAATACAGTGACATTCAAAATAACTTTTAAGTTACAATACATTGAATTAAGGAATATAATTACTTTTGAGGTAACAGAAGAAAGGGTCCCAAATCTTGTGAAATTGTTTAATGTTGCCTTTTAAAAGATATCTGGTTCGTTCCAAGTGCAGAGTAGATATCAGTTCCTCAAGCCATAGTTTGATTGCGGGAGGATTAACCTTTTTCCAAAACAATAATAACAATTTCTTGGCTGTTATCAAACAGTATGTAAGGAATTTCTGTTGAGCACTGTTCAATGAACATATATAATTAGAATGCCCTAATATAATGAGCACAGGGTCTGGAGCCAAGATCACATTAAGAATATCTGAAAGCACTTTAAATAGCTCACACCAGAATGCTAGTAGTGTTTTTTTTTTGTCGCTATAACAGGAACTGCTTCAATTCTTACAGAGGCGCAGGTGACCACAATGTCTCCCACAGCAGCTGCAGTTGCCAAAATCATCAAACCAGGCATGAAACTTACAGAGGTACTGACCTGCGTTCTGATTTGTGACACAAGTGCATTGTTCATTTTCACAGAAGCTTTGTTCAGTTTTAATATACATTCTCCTATATTGTGTAGCTATATACAGCTTATGTTGAGACTCAAGAACAGCTACAACGGGAGAAACTAGAGACTAAACGACTACACAAGTACCTGGATGATATTGTGCAGGAGATGGAAGCAAAGGCGCCCATCCTGAAGAGACAGAGAGAGGAGTATGAGCGCATGCAAAAGTCTGTTTCCAGTCTCTCTGCTAAACTTGAGCAAGCCGTGGTGGTGAGAATGGAGGAGTCTTGTAGAAATAAAAGCTCTTGAATTTTACAGACAATGCATTCTGCCTAATGACTGCTTATGAAACAAATCTAAAAATGATTATTCTTGGATCTTTCAGGAGGTCCACCGCTTGCAGAAAGAAGCAGATGAAGGCAACAAACGTGCATCTGTGTCGGAGAGAGATAATCAGAGGTTTGAGGTGCAGCTGGCTGACATGGCTCAACAGGTGAGGCCTGATGGAACAGCTCTGGCATTAACCTCTCAAGAGGAAGAAAAAAAATCTAAAATCTTGTTGTTTTAACATGACTATTTCAGGTGCGGGTCCTCCTCATTGAGCTGGAGGAAGCACGTGGTAACTATGTGATGCGTGAGGAGGATGAGGTGTGTTCAGCGGATGTGAGCAGCACTTCAGAGGTGATTTCTCAGCACCTGGTCACCTTCCGCAGCGTTGAAGAGCTGCAGCAGCAGAACCAGCGACTCCTCGTGGCACTAAGAGACCTCAGTGAGGAAAAGGAAAAGGTTGAGTTGGAGGGAGACACCATGAAGTAAGTGTGTCTGTGTGTGAGATCTGTCAATCTATTATCAGATTAAATATCGATTTAGAAAGCATAATGCTCATTGTTTGTTCAGACACGGTGAGGTGGAGAAATATCTTGAGGAGCTTCAGCATGAGTTGGAGCAGCTGAAGGAAAAGAGAGCTCATGATCTACAGAAGGTTGACGCTGTGGCGCGACAAAGGGATATGTTCCGCATGCTTCTGACTCAGGCCACTGGAGTCACCCTCTTACAGGGTAATTATTATTAATCTCTTAGTCTAGTTTGTTTTGCCAGTGCAATTATTGTGACCATTCAAGATTGTATGAGACAGTAGAAAAGTAGAAAAGTTCTGATGATGATTGAATATGATGATTGATGATTCTGAAGTTTTATAAACATTTACTGTGACAGGTACTGGTAAGGAGGAGCTTATGCTGACCTCAACCCCCCGCCGTTCTCCAGCCGTCACACCCACTGCAGGCACCCCTACAGGACTGGTTGCCACGGCAATAGAGTCCACAGAGTCAGTAGAGGCCAAGGCTGCTCTGAAGCAGGTAGGCTGGGCAGAGCAGGCTGTCCACCCATAGCATTTTTTCTTTTTCCATCACTGACAATGAGACCATTAATAACACTGAGCATAAACTATTGTTCAAAAGTTTTGTTCAAAAAAATGTTTATGAAAGAAGTTTCCTTATGTTTGCCAAGGCTGGATACATTTGCTCAGTGCTGTAAAAACAGCAATATTGTGAAACATTGTTGCAATTCTTTTTTTTTTTTTAATTACTGTTGCCTATATGATTGTATATTTTTTATCAGCTTCAGGAAGTCTTTGTGGCCTATAAAAAGGAAAAAACTGAGTCTGAAAAAGTCCTGACTGTGCAAAGCGACAAACTGCAGGATCAAGTGACCGAACTGCGCTCTGAAAACACCAAGATCTCCACACAGCTGGAGTTCACCTCCAAACGGTATCCAGTCATACGGTTCTCTGGTTTCGCATGGTTTTTCTCAAATATAGAATCTTTAATTTATTTTACATGGTGTGCATGTCAGGTATGAGATGCTCCAGGATAACGTGGAGGGATACCGTAAGGAGATTGCCTCTCTGAATGAGAAGACTCAGAAACAGGCTGGAGTAATTCAGCAGAGTGAACAGACCATACACCGCCTCACCCAGGACCTGCGAGCAGCAGTGGAGAAACTCTCAATAGTTGAGGTGTCTTACTGGTTCACTTACTCGAGCGGAGATGTCTGTGACCACTGTTAGATGAGTTTAAATTGAATTAATCATCTACGTCTCTCTTTCAGTCTGAAGCAAAGAACCTGCGTAAAGAGAGGGACATGTTGAAGATGGTGGAGATCAGACTGACACAAGAGAAAGAGTCCTTCCAGGCACAACAGCTTGGCCAGACCATGCTGCTGACCAACCTCAAATCAATACAGGTAACAAGTGTTTTTACGAAATAAACAGTCAAAGCCTCACAAAGGATATTTTAAAAACTTAGTTTATCTGTAAATGAATTTTCCAGGCAACCCTGGAGCGCTCTGAGACAGATACCAGACAGCGGCTGACTGCTCAGATTGAGAAGCAGGAGCGAGAAATCACTCAGCTCCTGAAGAGACTCGAGAATGAGGTGGAACAGAAGCACTTGCTGACACGTAATCAAAACGTAAGGGCCCCATCTCTTTCGCGCTCGATCTCTCTATTTTCCCCCATTTGGAACTATTGATAATTCGCTTCTCTTTGACATTCCTTTGCAACATAGATTCAGCTGATGGATGTTAAGAAGCAGCTGCAAACACAGACTTTACAGTACCACAGGACAAAAGAACAGCTTAGTGCTGCCCAAATTGAGCTTAACCTAAAGCTGCAGATGAGTAGCAGGGAGAGCCGGCTGGTGTCCCCTTTGTTATATACAGGTGAGAAGCTCTGCTCATGACTAAGCCCATATTGTATCAGAACATTTCTAACATTTTTATTTTTACTTAGTTTACCTAACATTCCTTAAGTTATTTGGTCTTTATTACGATAAATCGATTTGTGGATCGATTCGTTTTTTTTTTTTTTTTTTTTTTCTCAAATGTATGCGGTTCTTTCTGGAATCATTCTCAGCTTAGTTTTAAACAGCAGATGGCACTGCGTGCATTAGAAACAGCCGTACATTGCTTGCTTCCAGTTCCTTACACACACACACACACCACTTGAACCTGAAATAATCATTCATAGAGTTCGAAAAGTTTGAAGCGAATTACAAGTGTTCACAGTGAGCTGTGTTTACATTTATCTCGCATCATAAAAGCTCAGGTGGAAGTACATTTAACCACTTACATTACTCATCCAAATGCTCAAGCGCTCTTCATGAGCTTTTAAGTGTGTGGCATTAAGTTGCCTAGACCACCATCTGCTTTTAAAAACAAAGCTCAGAATCGATTCCAGGGAGAATCCCGATGCATTCAGAAAATCAGAATCGATTTATCATCGCACCCCTAGTCTTTATAGCTAATGAGGTTGAGCATCCAAACATGAATAGAGCATCGTTGACGGAAAAGACTTGGAAATGTTGTTGCTGTTTTTCCTCTCCAGGCCTGCAGAGCAGTGAAGGTGACGTGGAAGCTCTGTGTGCCCAGCTGAGGCAGGCTGAGAGCAAGGGAGAAGAGCTGACCGAACGACTGAAGAACACTACTGCCAGCATGGAACAGTACAAGGCCATGAGTCTTAAGTTAGAGGAGTCCTTGGATAAAGAGAAACAGGTTGGTGTTATGAAAAATCATTATACTGCGCTCCACTCTAACACCCTTTACCTTCCATAAAAATTAAGACAACATGAATAATGGACATTTTAAGTTGATTAATGAGGTTTATTTTTATATTTATTTAATTTTATTTTGTTAAAATCCTGTCTTTCCACTTTTAGATAACTGAGCATGTGCGATCATCTGTGCAAACCCAAGTGGAGGCAGCTCAAGAACGGTGTAAACAGCTGGAACAGAAACTTCTGGAAGCGGACAAGGAGAAGCAGAGCTTGCTGGAAGAGAAAAGCAGAATTGGTGCTGCTGTGGAGAAAGAGGTATCGAATTCCCACCTCTACTCACTATCTTTATTCAATAGATCTTTGACCTTTCTGATTTAAAGAGCACATTCTACACTTTCTTTACTTTTACTTTTTTCCACAAAAAAGTCCACAAATGTTATTCAAGCTATCTTGCACTAAAACAGTTTGGGTTTTCAAACTGGGGGCTTGGGGGGGGGGGGGGGGTTCAAGGGAGTTTTAGGGGGTCCATGGAAAATTTGTCAAATGATGTGTAAAACAATAAAATAAAAAAATGCAAATAAGATTAAACTAAATGAATAAAATTATCAAAATAAATAATTCAATTTGATTTAAGTAGAAAATGGTAAATGCATCAAACTGTAAAGTATTATAGTGAGTAGAAAAAAGTAAAAATAATTTATACATTCAGTTTTTCACAGTATAAATTGGTGAAAACAAAGTCTAGCCATCACAGTAGTTCAGTGTTGTTTACCAGGTTGGGCCAAGCTGATGAATGGGTGTTAATGTAAATTTTTCTGTCTTCATTTTCTGTGATACACTCTTTATCCATTCTAGGAGATCAGCATTGTGATTTTTAGAGGCAGAATTTGATTTATTTCCTGATCCTTTATCTCAGTTGAGCAAGCTGAGGAAATCTCTAAGCAGCCTGCAGGCAGAACACCAGAATGCCCTGGAGAGAGCTGTTGCTGCTGCTGCACACGAGCAGCAGGCCATCCTGGACAGTCAGGAGCAGGCTAAGATGGCAGCTGAGGCGCAGGATAAGTATGAGAGTGAGATGTTGCTGCATGCGGCCGACGTTGAAGCACTGCAGGCTGCCAAAGCACAGGCTATGCAGGCAGCTCATCTTAGACAGCACTTGGAGGAGAAAGTTCAGAGCACCAGTGCACAGCTGCTAGAGGCTCGTGTTTCTTGGGAGGAGCAAGAGAAGATAATCAAGGTAAAGAATTTGCCAAACAAATGGCTGTTATGGAAGTAGTAATAGCATTTTCATAGTGATTTTGTTTCTCTCCACATCAGGAGGAGCAGTCTAAGTTAGAGTCTCGCTGTGAGGATCTGCAGAGGCAGAACACACTCCTTCATGAGCAGATACAGACTCTGAGTGGACAAATGGCCAGTCAGCTGCAGCGAGCCACCAGTGAGAGTTCTCTCAATGTCTCTCTGACAGAGGAGGGCAAGTCTCAGGAGCAGCTCATAGAGATCCTAAGGTCTTTTGTTTTCTCCCATATGTTATGAATTTCAGTGTTTTTTATTTTTTAATTTTGGAGAGAGAAAGTGATAAAAACAGATGGCGAAAAGGAGATATGAAAAGAAATTTCCTTATTCACTGCAGTCTCTCATTCCTACGTGGTTTGCAGGTTTGTGCGATGGGAGAAGGAGATCACAGAGTCTCGGTTTGAGGTGGTCCGGGGTGAGAGTCTGAGGTACAGGCTAAGAGTGGAACATCTGGAGAGAGAGCTGAAGGATGTGCAAGAGAGTCTGAATGCAGAGAGAGAGAGGATGCAGGTTGATTTGGAGAAACCAGATGCATACAATTATTTTTATTCCTGATCAACTGTACTACTTAACTGCCTTAGTTACCAGCCCTGTATTTTCCTTTTCCTTGTTTAACTATTGTCTAAAGGTGACGGCAAAGACTCTGGCCCAGCATGATGAGCTGATGAAGAAGACAGAGACCATGAATGTGCTAATGGAGACCAATAAGATGCTGAGGGAGGAGAAAGAGAAACTGGAACAGGAGATGCAGGATACTCAAGCCAAGGCAAGCCATCTCTACTAAAAAATAGTTAACGATTATATATGCTAGTTGAAATACTGCTTAACCTGATTGTGTATTAATAAAAGATTTTATAGGTTTTATTATAAAAACAAAATATATTAATTTATATTGTAAATTTTTTTACTCTCTTAAACAAAATTGCATGTTGTTTTACATATGAAAAATTTATACTCTTTAAATTGAATGAAAAGTCACATGTATTTGCTTAAAGGGGATAATAATGTCAACTGTTTTGTTTCATAGGTGCGTAAACTGGAGTCAAACATCTTGCCCATGCAGGAGTCCAATGCAGAGCTGAGTGAGAAGAGTGGTATGCTACAGGCAGAGAAGAAGCTTCTGGAAGAAGATATCAAACGCTGGAAAGCTCGCACTCAGGTAAGTCTGTGTGTATTTTGAGATGTTCCCTTCAAAAACTGTATTTGTCATTGGTGATAATTACTGGGTCCTCCTCATACTTTCTTACGGTGTCTAGCACCTGGTGAGCCAGCAGAAAGACACTGACCCTGAGGAGTACAAGCGGCTGCACTCAGAGAGGGAAGCGCACCTCAAACGCATCCAGCAGCTTGTCGAGGAGACTAGTCGGCTCAAAGCTGATGCTGCCAGGTTGAAGAAGCTTTCTACCTTCATTGGATGCTTGAGTTGCTCAGGCTAAAAAAGACTTTATTCTTTTCTTGGCTATTTTATGCATATGCTTTTTCTTGCTCTTTACAGGAGCAGTGGCTGTTTGACTATGCTGCAATCCCAGTTGCAGAACCTAAGGGAGAACTTGGGGAAGGTGATGGTGGAGAGGGATAGTCTGAAGAAAGACCAGGAGGCCAAAAATCTGGACATCCAAGAGAAACTGAAAACCATCACACAAGTTAAAAAGATTGGCCGACATTACAAAACCCAGTACGAGGAACTCAAGGTTGAATATGACAAGGTATATCAGCGTTTATGACTAAGAAAGTGGTTTGAATTTGCAAATGTGTGTTTGGAGTTCTGATTTAATTGGATTTTTGTGCAGTTGGTAGCCACAGCGGCATCTGCACCAGCCCAGGATCAAGAGGCACAGCAGGCATCAGCTCAAGAACTTCAGGCCCTCAAGGAGTCCCTCAACCAATCCGAGAACAGGACAAGAGAACTGGAAGGCCATCTGGAGAATCTCAATAGAGTAAGTACACTGCCTGGTTTAAAGGTTTGCTATTAACCTTTTTTCCTTTTTCTTTTACACTTGTTTATTGATTAAAACATTTCATATTATTTATTTAAACGAATGAATTGATTTAGTTTATTTTATTATTTACATTTAGAATTTACATTTTTTCCATCTTTTCTCTGACTTTGACTTCTCTGAGCAAAATATAATGTGGTTCCCCTGTCTATGAACAGGCTCTTTGCTGATTCTGCCTTACATAGTGATTGGATCACAAAACAATCTGCAATAAAATTTGCTGCACAACCTTTTAAGATCAAACTGAAATGATTGGATACCTTTTTGAAATATGAAAAGGTGTGAGATTCCTTTTGTCATTTGCAGACTGTAGGTGAGCGGGAAGCAGAGGCATGCAGTGCACAGGAACAGGCCTCTCGTCTACAGGCAGAGCTAACGCGACTCAGGCAAGAACTTCAAGAGAAATCATCACAGGAGGAGCGACTCAAACAGCAGCTGACTGAAAAGGAGGAGAGGACCAAGAAGGCTATAGTAATGGCCAAGCAGAAGATCAGCCAGCTTACTGGTAAGAATCGACCCCGTTTTAAAATTTAATAGTCTTTCTCTTCTAATTAGTTGGTTCCTGAGGTTTGTGGTCCATGTCAGATCTTTTCTTTTGATGTTTGACACTTTGACCTCTACTTCCAGGTGTAAAAGGTCAGCTCCAGAAAGAAAATGAGGAGCTGAAGCAACAAAAAGAGGAAATGGAAGTGCGAGTGAGTGCACTAAAGTCACAGTATGAGGGGCGTTTGAACAGACAGGAAAGGGAGCTGCGAGATCTCCGCGAGCAGCAGGAGAGACATGGAGAACAGAGAGATGAACCTCCAGAACAGGGCTCCAGCAAGGTAACGCCATCATAGTTGTGCAATTGCAAACCTGTAACTGAAAAAGTTTATCCTTTTTTTTTCTTTTTTTTTTTTCTGTCTTCAGACCCAGGAACCGCAAAGGACAACAGAACAGCGACAGATCTCTCTGAAGTCCACACCAGTGGCAGAAAGAGGAAGGTACAGTATTTTTAAGGGAGTGGTAGACATTAATGCTTCACGACCATCTCTACAATTCAAGCCTTTCTACGTTGTTGCTTTTATAGTGCAAGCACTTCAGAGCCTCCAACTGCTAACATAAAGCCCACACCACTGGCAGCAACTCCCAGTAAGCCTCCAGCCAGTCAAGGAAACAAATCTACCCCAAGGGCCAGCATCAAACCCATGATCACTCCTGCCCCAGTGCCCACCCCTACACCCACTGCAACAGTCATGCCCACCACGCAGGTGGAGAGTCAAGAGCGTAAGTGTTGGACTGTGTTTTTGGCCAGAGTTATTATCAATAGCTAATACTGAAACCATAAACATTTTTAAATGAACTGAAAGAAAATATTCTGAAAAATGTAACCTTTTTTTTTTTAAGTGCTAAAATAAACAAACTTTATGAAAGCTATATAGATATTACAAAAACTAAAGTCAAAGGGCAAAAATTACTAATCTTGTAATTTAAAAGGAAACAGAAAATATAGAAATCTAATTCAAAATATTTCCACCTACAACAATATCAATATAAAACTAAAATTATAAATATAGTGCTAATTATAGTATTTAACTCTTTCTTCAGCTTTTTTTTTTTTTATAAAATTGCCAGCCACTGCCAGCATTTAATGTTTTAAAAAGTTTAATGGCACACAGAATATTTTTTGCAATTTGTCAAAACAGAACAGAGCCTCTGGTTTTAAACAAAGCCCATTTTAGTCTGACTTCATGCAATCTTTTTTTTTTAATCAACACTTGAATGTGGGTAAGATCACGTCCATCAACACATCCAAAGCTTGCATTGTCCTATACCACTTCCAGGATCATTTAATTGGTCAACGTTTGACTGTTTTAATTTATGCTGTTTAATGCTTTAACAAATCTCAACAAATTAGAATACTTAAGACCAATAAAAAAATAAATTAAAAAAATACATTTTTAGTGAATTGTTGGCCTTCTGGAAAGTATGTTCATTTACTGTACATGTACTCAATACTTGGTAGGGAATCCTTTTGCTTTAATTACTGCCTCAATTCGGCGTGGCATGGAGGTGATCAGTTTGTGGCACTGCTGAGGTGGTATGGAAGCCCAGGTTTCTTTGACAGTGGTCTTCAGCTCATCTGCATTTTTTTTTTTTTTTTGGTCTCTTGTTTCTCATTTTCCTCCTGACAATACCCCATAGATTCTCTCTGGGGTTCAGGTCTGGTGAGTTTGCTGGCCAGTCAAGCACACCAACACCATGGTCATTTAACCAACTTTTGGTGCTTTTGGCAGTGTGGACAGGTGCCAAATCCTGCTGGAAATTGAAATCAGCATCTTCAAAAAGCTGGTCAGCAGAAGGAAGCATGAAGGGCTCCAAAATTTCTTGGTAAGCGGGTGCAGTGACTTTGGTTTTCAAAAAACACAATGGACCAACACCAGCAGATGACATTGCACCCCAAATCATCACAGACTGTGGAAACTTAACACTGGACTTCAAGCAACTTGGGCTATGAGCTTCTCCACCCTTCCTCCAGACTCTAGGACCTTGGTTTCCAAATGAAATACAAAACTTGATCTCATCTGAAAAGAGGACTTTGGACCACAGGGCAACAGTCCAGTTCTTCTTCTCCTTAGCCCAGGTAAGATACCTCTGACATTGTCTGTGGTTCAGGAGTGGCTTAACAAGAGGAATATAACAACTGTAGCCAAATTTCTTGACATGTCTGTGTGTGGTGGTTCTTGATGCCTTGAACCCAGCCTCAGTCCATTCCTTGTGAAGTTCACTCAAATTCTTGAATCAGTTTTGCTTAACAATCCTCATAAGGCTGCAGTTCTCCCGGTTGGTTGCGCATCTTTTTCTTCCACACTTTTTCCTTCCACTCAACTTTGTTAACATGCTTGAATACAGCACTCTGTGAACAGCCAGCTTCTTTGGCAATGAATGTTTGTGGCTTACCCTCCTTGTGAAGGGTGTCAATGATTGTCTTCTGGACAACTGTCAGATTAGCAGTCTTCCCCATGATTGTGTAGCCTAGTGAACCAAACTGAGAGAACATTTTGAAGGCTCAGGAAACCTTTGATTAGCTGATTGGCATGTCACCATATTCTAATTTGTTGAATTAGTGGGTTTTTGTTAAATGTGAGCCAGAATCATCACAATTAAAAGAACCAAAGACTTAAACTACTTCAGTCTGCGTGCATTGAATTTATTTAATACACGAGTTTCACAATTTGAGTTGAATTACTGAAATAATGAATGAAATAATGAATGAAAATGAATGAAAAATAAACTTTTCACAATATTCTAATTTATTGAGATGCACCTGTACACCAGTGAAAAAACAGGAAAGCTGGATAATTCTGTCAACGGCGGGGAAAGAGTTAATATTTTTAATTACTGTAGATTTCTCAGTTTTCCATTTGACTTAATCTTTTTCTTTATGTGCTTGTTATTTTAATGAGTTTTTGATTTAAAAAAAATATTTATTTTTAAACATTTGACTATTTGGCTTTTTTATTTTTAGTTTCAATAATTTTAGTAACTTAACATTTTCTGTTAGTTACCAAGAAAACATTTGTAAAGTTTTTTTTATTTATTTATTTTTTTTTTTTTTATATATTTTTATTTTAATGTTTGTTTTGGCTTTATTTTATTAAACAAAACAATTTTAATAGTTTTACTGAACAATAACACTGTGCAAAAAAATGAATTTTCTTTCCCCCTTGCAGCCATGCAGTCGTCTGAGGGCCCGCTTGAGCATGTGACTGTGTATGGCAGTGCCAGTGGTTCAGTGCGATCCACCAGCCCTAATGTTCAGACTACCCTTGCTCAACCTCTGCTGAATTTTCAACAGCAGAGCCAGGCCACTGCGTTCATACAGCCCACCCAGCAACAAACCCAACCCCCTGTAGAACCATCCAATCAGGAACCTCCAGCTGCTGTAATGCTCCCAAACCCACAGTTAGAAAGCCCTTTTTCTACATCTACGGGGATGTGGAGTACCACCGCTAGCACAAGCAGTGCCAGTGCAGGTAATGTCAATTGTAAACTCAACTGGATTAGCTGAACAGGTTTGTTACAGCATCTCACTCTACACATGATCTCTTTTGTGTCATCCTGTAGTGTCCACGTCTCCTAGTAGTGCCTTGAGCAAACGCCCCCGTGAAGAGGAACAAGAGAGCATGTCTGCTGACACACAGTCCCAGGATGAGCCCAATGACATGCCCATTTGCAAGAGGGTTCGCATTCATAGAGTAGGTCTGGAGGTAAGGTTCATAACTGAAACATATTATTTTAAGTCAAGGTGGCCTTTTATCTTCTTGCTTTTATTTAGTAACTAAGCCTGTGTGCAACGGAAAACAACAAAATGATACATTGCAGGAAGAGATGTTGGCTGAAGACAGTACTGAGGCTGAGAGTGTTGTACCGGGTGATATCCAGGAGGCTCCTGATGCTCACCAGGTAATGGTAATGGCAAGAGGATGTGCGTAGAAACATTGTGTTTGTATTCAGACAGCAGAAGTGTGAAACTGATAGAAATGGGTGTTTTTATATCCATGTCTGTGTGAAGGAGTTGGAGAACTACTCTACTTTGGAGGAGATGGATGAGGAACCAGGACCATCTCAGTCTGTCCCTGGAGATCGACTTCTGCCCCATCCCTCTGAGACCCATCGAAGCCTGGAGGAGCCTGATCATCATGTCATAGTCATTGTTAGTGACACAGATAGTGAGGGAGACCACGAAGAGGAATCCGAGGAGGAAGAAGAGCAGGTATATAATCACACCGCAGCTGACATTCAGTGATGTTTAATCCTATTATATTAACTGTTTTAACCGCTTTAGGATTATGAGGAAGATGATGATGATGAGGAGGATGGCGGTATTGGGGAAGAGGGAGAAGAGAGCAATGAAGGGAGCAGCAGCAGAGATTGCAATGAGGCCTACGAGGGAGACGACACAGAGGTACACACCAGAGATGAGCACCGATCAGAATTCAGTTGAAAATGTCAATTCCTGAATTTAAATTGAGTAGTGCATGTTCAGTTTTATCAACTGCGCATGTGCGAAGAGCACTGTTAATGGGTTTGTGCAGGTTTTTTTTGAGTTTAGTTTTTTTTTTGTCTTATGTAAACTGAGCTGGTGTGGTTGAATGTGATGGAGCAGTAAAGAGTGTTAATTCTAAGAACAGTTGTGGTTATTGAGTCAACATTGGTAGCAGAGGATGGCTTCTGCTGGGAATTACAAAAAATCCCCCACCGTTTCATGAGATTACGAAAGTTGGAAAAATTAGGTTGAAATTTGGAGACTTGTCACCGACCTGGACAAAAAAAAAAAAACAACAAGCCTTGGCAGCTACCTTGTCACTAACGGGCAGAGCAAGGGACAGTGCACTGGAAATTTATGCTGTGGATTTGAATGCTGGCACTGGAATTGCAAACAGTTATAGCAAAATTGGACTGTGTTTTTAAAAGAAGAAAAAGATTGACAGTATGAGGCGTACATGGAGTTTGACCGGATCATTAGAGAAAGTGGTGTTCCTATAGTGGAATATATCGAGTTCGAACGTCAATATAACAGGCTACGTAAAAGTTCAAAATGGAGCTCCCAGATGCCATACTAGCCTTTAAGCTACTCGATACTGCCGTCCTTATTGTTAAAAATAAACAGTTAGAGCTTACAGCTCGCCCCAGCGTCTCTTACTGATATGAAATCTGCCTTGAAAAGAATTTTTGGAGATAACGATACTTCACCACAAGAGTGCGGCAGTGCACTGAAGAGTGCAGATAGTGACACTGCATACTACACGAGATACTCAGCGAAATAAGTAGGGATGGGCAAAACCTCTTATTTTCGATTCGATGCTGTTATTTTCAAACCCAGTATTGCTGATACCTCCTGAACTAAACTGATCTTTTAAATTATTAAAATAATATAATCAGTTATTATACTCGCTTAATATTAGACTTTAAAGTCACTTTTTTTTAACATTTCGTAGGCCTTTTTTGTTTACACTGTCAGAAATAAAATATACTATAATTGTATTTTAGCCCTTTACTGGGGCAGTAACCTCAAAGGTGCAATACAACCATGGTCAATTGTTGTAATAGGCTGCCCGGCTGTTGTAGCCCTAAAAATGAAAACCTACATTTATTTTATTTTTTTTTTTTTTTTTTTATTTTTTTTTCTGACAGATTTATTAACAGCAATTACAGAACATAACACAATCCATTTGAACATTTAACAACCAGTTTAAATTTACTTGCACAAACTAGCCAATTTAAAATAAATATTACATGTACACAAAACATTTGGGGTCAGTAAGATATTAATAAAAATGGATAGTCTTTACTGTCAATTATTATCAACATAATTATTATTTTTTTTTTTTTTTTTTTTTAAGTCTCATGCTCACGAAGGCTGCACTTATTTGAAACAAAAAAACAAAACGAACAAACAAACAGTCAAAGCAGCAATATTGTGAAATATAACGATTAAAAATAACATTTCTATTTTAATATTTTAAAATGCATCTGTAAACAAAACTGAATTTTCAGCATCATTACTCCAGTCTTCAGTGTCACGTGATCCTTCAGAAATAATTCTAATAACATTTGCTGCTTAAAAAACATTATTATTGCTGCCTCATATTTGAGCGGAAACTGTGATGCATTTTTCAGAATTTTATATATAGTAACAATGTTATTTAGGCTAATGTAATAATGTGGCAATGGTTTCTTATGATCTTCTTATGCTTCTGATACTTTTGGGAAATGCAGCCCTATTTGAACAAGCACTGTGAGTCATGCGTCAGCAGGGAACGCTGTCTGTGATTGGTTCTGTCTTTCAGCATTTGCATGTGTTCCGATGAGCAGGAGAATGGTTCTATCCAACACAATTATTCGCTAATATAGTCTATTTTTCCACTTAGAAGCTTATTTTATGCACTAAATGTCTTGATAAGTAAATAAAATTTAATGGTCAAAAAAATGCACTTTAGAATCAATATTTTTATGTGAGGATACTTCCGCCCATCCCTAGAAATGAGTCAAACACCATACAACAACCAGAATCACTGGGCAAAGGACTGTCCAAACAAAAAGGAACATGTAAGACTGACAAAACATGAAGGACTAAAAGATGACATTGAAGAATGTAACATCACTTTGTCTTCAAATGAGTCTTTGTGTAACACAGAAATCTTCATGATGGAGGCTTTAGGATCTGCTGTGATTGACACGGCCTTTACAAGAACTGTGTGTGGAGAAAAATTCACATTTCAGTGAAGGGAGTATTGTCAAGTTTCAAATTGAATATTTCTAATGTACATTTAAAAACAACAGTAGTTGACCAAAGTACTGTACATATGGGTCATAAAACAAACAATAATAATAATAATAAGGTACTGTACATAGTAAAGTACATTACAGAAATGTAAAGTGAACAGTGAAACGGCAAAGACAAGGAGAAGAGAAAAAAAACAGCTCTCAAACTGAATTAAATTTCAAAGAATTAAAATGTGTTTTAAGACTGGTTTTAAATGCAAAAAAGTGGGGGCCATCCTCACAGACAATGGTAATAAATTCCAGAGTTTGGGGTGGCTACGGCAAAAGCATGATCTCCCCTGTGCTTCAGTCTTACTCTGGGGATGGCCAGCAACATAAGGTCAGCAGACCTCAAGGACCTCGATGGAACGTGCAGTTGTACAAGTTCAGAAAGGTAGGTGGGGCTAGGCCATTTAAGGATTTAAAAGCAAGCACTAGAACCTTAAGATCAATTCTAAAACAGACCAGAAGCCAATATAGGGGAAATATGTTCCCGTTTACACGTTCAAGTTAAAAGTCGAGCTGCAGCATTCTGCACTAACTGCAAGTGTGAGAGAGACGCCTGGTTGAGACCAACATAGAGGGCATTACAATAGTCTAAACAAGATGAAATAAAAACATGTATAAACCTTTCAAAATCATTGAAAGACAAAGGTTTAACTTAAGATAAAAGCCTTAACTGATAAAAACTTTACTTTAATACATTATCTTTGTTTATCAAATTTAAAATCCATATCCATTATTACACTCAGATTTTTAACAGTGGAGTTAACATGAGGAAGCAAAGGGCCTAGATCAATGTTAGATGCATTATTAGTACAGTTTGGACCAAATATTATAATTTCAGTCTTGCTCTCATTAAAATGTATAAAACATTTAGGGCCATCCAATCTTTAATGTCTCCAAGGCAGTCAAACAAGTTTTAGAGGTCTGGCATGTTTCCGTTTCAATGGCAGATAAATTAGTCATCTGCATAAAAGTGAAACGAAATGTTATATTTCCTGTGAATGGAAAAACGGCATTGGGCCAAGAATAGTCTTAAGTGACTCCAACTGAAAGGGGTGCTGATGAAGAAACTAATCACCAAGGCAGACTGAAAAAGTCCTGCCTGGACCTGAACCACTCCAGAGCAGTGCCCTTAATACCGACAACACGTTCCAACCGGGGAAGTAGGATATTATGATCAAATGCAGAAGTCAGATCTAAAAGCATAAGAATGACTGAGTCAGTGACCAATAAAAACCTATTAGAGTGCTGTTTCTGTGCTATGAAGAGTTTTAAAACCCAACTGATATACTTCTAAAACTGTGCGTGTCTAAGAAAGATTGCAACTGTATACAGACAACTTTCTCTAATATTTTATAAAGAAAGGGGAGTTTAGGGATTAGTCTATAATTAGAACCATAGTGTCCAGCTTTTCTTTTTCTTTTTTTTAATCAGAGGTTGAATCACAGCATGTTTAAAATCTAAAGCAACAACACCTAAGTTCAAACTGCTATTAATCATTTCTTGAACTACAGGCCCAGTTATATCAAAAATATTCTTTAAAATAAACTAGGAAGAACTACATCTGTGGGACAAGTAGAGGGTTTCATCTGATTAATAACATCTTTAAAAAAGGAAAGAAGCACAGGCTCAAACTGGTCAAAACAGCAGAGCAAGTGGCTGAGATAGAGGGGTCCTTAGAAGGAGGTATAATACCTTCTCCACAAAGAATTGTAGAAACCTCTTGCAGGTATCAGAATCAGAAAAATTAGGCTGAGAGGCATTTAGCACTGCATTAATTGTACTAAAGAGTGCTTTAGGTTTATGAAAAGTAAGAATAACATTTCAGTTTGTTTTGCATTTGTACGAAGTCTCTTCCACTGACGTTCTGCTCTCCTGCCAATAATCAAAATCCTGTCATAGTTTGGCATAATTCTAGACAAGAATTCAGAGAAGTCATTGATGAAATCCTTGTTGTATTTAGGTGGTCAATATATCACAGCACAAAGCAACGGCTAGAAACGAGCCATTTCATAAATCTTTAATTCAAAACTGAAATAATTATCTGATGACAGTTGGCAACAGTTACATTTTTCTTTAAAAATAGTCGTTTCCCCTCCTCCTTGTCCAGAAGACCTCGGAGAGTTAAATTTTTTTACAGTCAATAAGTAAAACCTCTGAAATGCACTTAAGTCACTTCCACTAATACAAGTTTCAGTCACATACAAAATATCCAGTGCATAGGAGGTGAAAAAGTCATTTAAAATAAAAGATTTATTCACAAGAGATCTCACGTTTACCAGGGCTATCCTGATAGGAGTTGAGACTTTAGACATCAGGGGTTCCCGGTCCAGTGGCCGAAGGCTTCGGGAATTCACACTACCTCAGCAGAGACGAGGTGAAAAAGAGCAGACATCTATCTTTTGTCACCAAAAAGAGATAGTGAAAAACTTTATTCACTGCTGGATAAGTGTTCATGGTCCACCATGCAGACTGTTTAGTGATAATGGAGGTGAATTTTATAATGACGAAAAGAAGGACATAGCTGAAAATTTTAACATTGAAGTTAAAACAACTGCAGCATACAGCCCATGGAGCAACAGCTTTTTAGAACGGTACAATCAGACCCTCACTGAAATTTTGCTGAAGCTGAAGAGGGACAACAACTGTGACTGGAAGACAGCCCTAGATTGGGCACTAATGGCAAAGAACTCTATCCACAATGTGCATGTTTATAGTCCCTACCAGTTAGTGTTTGGGCAGAACCCAAATCTGCCCTCAGTCCTCACTGATAAGCCCACAGCTCTGGAAACAAGTATGAATACTTGGATAGCTAAACAAATTGCAACTCTACGTGGATTGAGAAAAGCATTCACCGAATCTGAATGCTCGGAGAGAATCAGAAAAGCCCTTTGTAAGCAACTGCGACCCGTTTATGACAAATATGAAATTGGGGATAAAGTGTATTATAAGTGAGTAGATTGTAATGAGTGGGAAAGTCCTGGTGTGGTCATAGGCCAAGATAGTGTGGTTGTATTTTGAAAATCATGGCCTAATGGTTAGAGAGTTTGACTCCTAACCCTAAGGTTGTGGGTTCGAGTCTCAGGCCAGCAATACCACAACTGAGGTGCCCTTGAGCAAGGCACGAACCCCCAAATGCTCCCCGGGCGCTGCAGCATAAATGGCTGCCCACTGCTCCGGGTGTGTGTTCATGGTGTGTGTGTGTTCACTGCTGTGTGTGTGCACTCTGGATGGGTTAAACGCAGAGCGTTTGGTGGGTCACCATACTTGGCTGTATGTCACGTCACTAAGACACTATTTGTCAGGCATGGTGGAACCTATGTTCGGGTGCATCAGTTTAGACCTAAGAAAGGTGGATGACCCACAAACAAAACTGGAGGAGACAGAAAGGGAACAAATGAAAACAGATGAAAATCCCACAGTAACACCAGCACCCAGCAGATATCTGAAAGTCTGACTGAAAGTCAAAATGAGGAAGTGACACCAGCAAACAATGAGCTGGTGTGGTTGAACGTGATGGAGCAGTAAAGATTGTTAATTCTAAGACCAGTTGTGGTTATTGAGTCAACAGCGCAAGCACCAGAATATCAATATTGCAGGACTTACTTGACGGTAAAACGTGTGCTTTTGGTCTGTCAAATATTTAATGTCATGAGACAAAGGTTATCAGGACAAACTCTTAAGGATCTGTTTTATAAGATGAATCCAGAAAAACTTGGACAATTTCTTTCAAAAGTAAATTTTTTTTATTTTTTTTTACAGAATTTTATGTGCAGTACTTTGTTTTATAATTGTTTTTATTCATTTATATTTATTGTATATTGTATTATGTCCTACTTTGTTTTTTTTTCTAATGTATAATCTTTGCCATTAAATATCCTGTGGTGCTGATGTGGCAATTAACTTAAAATAAACTGTAAATTGATTAGGGGCTGTGAAAAAATTCAAATATAACAAATATCAAAAGAATCAAACAACTCTACTAATCCTAATTCAATCAAAAAAATCATCTATTCACTTAGCACAAAGTTCAAACACACTGTGCACAACGATACAGTCAGAAGGCTTTTCAATCTACAAATTTACCATGGATTTACTGTAGTAACACTAACTGCACCATGTTATTGTGCCAGGAATGTGGTATATTCATATTGAGTTTTATTATATTATTAATGTAGACATGTATTTAAGGAGTAATGGAATATAATTATGGTATTTTTTGTGATTAAGCTGTAGTGTTTGTGTATTTATACTAAATGTATTTAGACTACAGTTTTTCATACAAATACCTAAAAACCATAAAGTTAAATTTTTACCATGGTATCGAGGTGCTCTATGTGTGGTTTTAACTTTGGTTAACATGATCTAAATGTAGGCCTATGGTACTATGGAAGACCAATGGTCAAAAAAACTCAAACAGTCAGAATGATTACATTTAAAATGACACCATATAAAAATGACATTGTTACAGTTTTTAAAGATGTTATGGTTTTTTTTTAATGAATATAAATGTCAATGTATATCTACATCCTACCTCAAGGTATTGAGCTACTGTCAACTCAAGCTACTGTCAAATGTGCATTTCTAAGGGAAAAAAAAATATATATAAAATACACCTCATCAAAGTCAAACCTGTTTCATGATTTAAAAACAAAATCACCCGTTAGAACTTGCAGAAACTAAGAAATTAATTTTTCTATTTAAGATATTTATTCTTGAGTGTTTGTCATGTTCTGACTATAAAGAGTAGTTTAAAACTACAATTAATGGTTTGGTTTTTCCACTTTCACTACAAAAATCTGCCTTCAAACTTTAAATAAAGGTTTGAAATTTATCGTGATAATTATTGCTATTGAAAGGCTTAACGGTACACGTATTTGTATCGAAAAGTTTCGGTATGGGTCTTTCAGTTTGGTATGCATATGTACCAAAAACAAATACAGCATTGTTTTAACCACTGCACGAGCGGAACTTCATTGGAAACTTCCATTTTTATATATTGCAATTTTTGATAAGAAACAAAGTCTAATCTTTCAAATTATGTCCTTTTTTCAGGAAATTCAAACAATAAATGACGTTTTGTCATTCTTTGATGTGGAGTGACAGATTGCTGTTTAAATGCCTCAGTTCAAACGGCAGCGCTTTACTACTAGTTTTAACGCTAAATAAACATGAATGAACATCTCTCGCCTCATGTAATCGTTCAGTCAGTGTTTCAACCGTGGAAAGACGTCAATAAAACAGCTTGTAAACAAAATGTCACATAGCATTTCATTTAACTTAGGCAAGTCATCAGAGTCTAGAGAAGAGCATTTTGCAAAATATTAGACTTATACTCATCATATTTTACTTTACCTGTTAGTGATGTCTTAATTATTTAATATTTAAATAAATCTGTTATGAAACGAGTTATGAGAGGCACTGTGTAAATGAATATATTTCAACAACAAATAGAATTTTTATAATTTAGAAGTTAATTTAAAATTCCATTATGTGCAATTTACGTTTGCATAAATTTTGTTTTTAAGTTGAGTGTTGCTTGTTATGTTTAAAAAAGAAATCGTGATTAAATTTAAGTTTGGGTTCTGTTGTTAACTGTGACCTTATAGTAGGCCTAAAAAGGGCTAACACTATAGTTTAGAGCATAAGTCAAAGTAGATTTTTATCACAAAGAAAATTGGAATTACAGCTGAATTTATTTAAAGAAAGAGCCATTTGTTCAGTGAACCACTGTTTAATTAAAAAATGAAAAAAGAAAAAAAATTCCCCCTACTGCAACCGAACCGTGATGTCAAAACAGAGGTACGTGCCAAACCGTCATGTTTGTGTATTGTTACTAATATCGACTGATATGAAAACATTTTATCATGATGATAAAATAAAATCTATTAATTTATTTATTTTATTTATTTATTTTTGGAAAGAAGTCTCATGTTCACCAAGGTTGAATTTTTTGTGAGTTATTACAACTTAAGATGTTTTATATTTTAATATATGTAACTTATTTTTGTGATGCCAAAGCTGCAGTTACTTAAATTTTTTTGCAGCTGTTACTCCAGTCTTCAGTTTCACATGATTTCTCAGAAATCATTCTAATATACTGATTTGGTGCTCAAACATTTCTTATCAATTGGATTTTTGTGGAAATGTTACACTATCATTCTTTGAATAAAAAATTCAAAGAACAGAAATATTTTGTAACATTATAAATGGTTTTTTTTTTTTTTTTTTTTTTTGTCACTTTGATCAAGAATTGAATAAAAGTACTAATTTCTTTAAATACTTTTGAATGGTAGTGTTCTGCCTCTAATTACTTGAGGAAATAATGGCCATAATTAGTGTAAAATTATGATCTATGCATGGTTTTCGTTAAAAAGCTTGTTCTGGCCTAATGAAATTCCCTTCATGTGAATGGATATTTACAGTATGAAGTGATGTTCAGTAAATTCCCTTTCCCATCAATCCAATTAAACATCCTTTGGGATGCGGTTGTTTATATTAAAAGTGAGTTAGTTCTTCAGTTCAGTTTGCCCAACCCTAGTGTAGACACATGGTTTAAGTGTAGCACAAACACTTACATTTGGACTGAACGTCAGAGATGTTTATGTAAGCATAAGTTTCTGATGTGAGCTGTCTCATGCCATTTAAATGATCCAACCGCTGCTTGCCATTATACAATATATTTATGAATAGCTGGTGCAACAGACTCAGTTTTGTCTGTTCACCCTTTACACATCTTTAATGATAATAAAGTCATCAAAACACATTCTGCTCCAAAGAGCTTTGGACAAACATTCTCTGTGTATGTAAAAATCAAAACGTAATACCCAGGAAATTAACTAGAAATGTTCTTTCAGCTAATTCTTGCCCTCCCCCGCTCTACTTTTCTTCCACACCATCCTTTCCGGGCCCTGATCCCACAGATCCAGGCACTGAGACAGAGGAAAGTCTTGGAGCGACAGACTCCACCCAATGCATGGCAGATTCTCAGAGCTGTAAGTCAGCGTGACCTAACTTTCTGAAAAGACATTTGGTAGCATCCATCATGTTGATCTTTCCATATATTTCCATGTATTTAAGTATTTCAAGCATCATAAAGTCAGTTGTTGGTGTTTTAAAGCACCTTCTCTTTTCCTTTCATCTGTATATGGCGGCTTAGTTGAAACTAGCACATTGGATGCTTTGGAAGCACGTGTCACCAGCTCTGCCCCTCATCCTCACCCCCAATCACCCAGGAGACCTCAGCATCCTCTTTCACCTCGTCTTAACATCTTGGTCCCACCTGCTCAAGAGTTGGGACCCCCTTCACAAGTCCAGGTGTGTACAAATGTCTCAGTGTACTGTGTGGCATAGCTTGAGAAGCTTTTTCTTAGTTTGTTGTTGTTGGCGTTGCTTGGAGTGTGCATTTAAAAAAATAACTTGCATGTGTCAACAGAGGCTCCCAGTTCGACTGCCGTCAATGGGACGAGGCCTCCAGCTTACTTCTGGAATGGTCAGTAGTGCAGTGAGTTGCTTTTTGGTTCTTGGTTTGGTTGTGTGGTGTGTTTGCATCTGAGCTTGAATGTTTTTGTTTTTTCTTGATTTTCCAACAGCAGCATTTCTATGAGGATGATGACAGGATGGTTCCTAATACCCCTACACTTCTTCCTCCTCGCTCAGACGGATTTGCTGAAGCAAACCAGTATGCATTTTTGCCTTTACACTTCGCTCTGGTTGTATTTTTTTATTTATTTAGCCACATGACTGATTTCTTCTGTTGTATGAAATTCTCCACAGGTCGCAGGCGTATCACTATTTCGATTCGGTCCTTTAGATGACCTCCCGCAGACCAGCTCCTCTCATTCAGACCTTGGCCAGCTGCCCTCACAAGGTAGCACACATTACATTATATTCTTTCAGACTAATGACTATTTTTTAACTGCTCGTTCTGTCAGATGTTGGTTGGTTATTCTTTTAATGCTGTCTTCTGTGTGTTCTTCAGGTTTAGGCATGTATGAGAGTACTGTTTTCCTTGGAGCTCATGAGGAGGAGTCAGGAGGACGCAGTGTGCCCACAACCCCACTACAGATTGCCTCTCCTGGTATGTACAAATCCATGCATCCTAATAGTCAAAATAATTTTCAAATAATTTTGGAAAAGTGCAGGATTATGCAGTGGCCACTTTTTCTGCATTTTAATTTACTGAGAATTCAATCGCTCCTTCAAAATCGCAAACACAGAGGGATGACAAGCTATAGTATCCCATTATATACCTAATTCTCTTCACTCTACCATTTTACAATCGGTTAAACCATCTTTTTTTAATCCATTCAGTGACAGTTTTATCAGAGACTTTGGTATCTGAAGCAATTGAGCATGCTTCTCAGTCTGTGCCCATGGTTAGCACCTCCACACCTGGCCTTAGTGCACCTGCAGGCTCTATTGGAGTGGAGGAGAGAGATTACATGTTCTTGGACGCAGGAGACAGGTAAACATGAGCCCTTAAATCTTACCCACACGAGACACTGGCATCACAATTTACTTCCATTGTTGTTACATAAGAAGTTACATTTGAGAGATCAGGTACTCCATAATGGAGTAGGTGTAGAATGTGTGTTTATTAAAATAACTGTGTCTGATAAATATTTCTGCAGTGCTGAAGCTTCACTTGAGGCTGTGTCACAGACTGAGGTGGAGGAACCAGCCCAGCCTTCAGATGAGGCCAGTCTGCCTTCCACAAGCCAGGAACCTTCATCTAGTTCTGCAGGTACAAACACACTCACACATATTAAAATTACACAAACCTCCAACATTTCATATCGGTTTCACAAACTCTGCATTATTTCTCTTTCAGACACAAGCAGCTCTCAGCCTACTAAAGTTTGAATGGGATCTGGGAGGCAGTGGACTGGTGGTCGTGGTTCAAGGGGCTTTGTAAAGAGAGGTAAGAATATGAACAATTTTCTCCAACTGTGGCAAATATCTTTATTTTTACAGGCATTTAGTTTTTAACCCAGCAGTATTAACACAGTAAGATTTAACATAATCAAGTGGATTTGACATCTTTCTTGCTATAGGTGGCATCACTGGTGTGAGGGGACGTTTTGCCAGGTGAAGCAGTTCTGGAGCAACACATTCTGAATGAATGGCTCCAGAAGAACACAGTCATACCTCTGTTCTGCTTTAAGACTTCAGTCAGTGTATTATAATTTTTGCTTGTTAGTTTAATGCTCTGAGCAATCCATCAATATTAATTATTTTAATAATTTTACATTCATACAATAAAATTGTTTTGAAGGAAGTCTTTGTTTGTCCCTAATTCCATCTCCAAAGATGCAGCATTACTATCAAAGGTTGTTTTGCACTGCACCTAAAACAAGTGCATGACTAGAAATATAATTTACCACATATGGCATGAGGGAAAGAGATGTATGACTCAGTTTTTCTGGGTTTCTGGGCATTTAAAGAAGCTGGTTGCAGAGTTTTCCTTTGGACCTGTAGCAGGTTTGAGGATCACTGGTATTTCTCTTTCCATTTTGATGCTGTAATAATTGTCTGTGAAAGACAGGAACAGAAATGGACAGCAGTGTTTTAGTTGATTAAAACAAACTATAAAAAATAATTATTGGTAAATATAAATGAAAAACTTAAAATATAAAAATTGCCTTGGCAACTAACTGAAATAAAAATACAACTTTAAAATAAAAAACATAAATATATATATAAAATAAAGGCTATTAAAAATAATAATCAATACTATTAAAGAATATAAGTAATACTAAAATACTGGCTAAGAGATATATTAGTCAGGCTTTCAGCTGTCCTTCATGACAAATTTAGCTGCATTCTGACATAAATCTCCACCCTGGTTAAGAAGTTCATTAGCTGTAACCTGAAACAGTGCTGGGACAGAATCCAGTACCAGCTTTAATGAATGACATAACACTCACTTTGAGTGAATACATAATACTTGTATCCCTCTTTCACCCTTGAGGGTACAGACACGGCTGAGGTCACCATAGTCGGAAATCCTCTCCAGGTCTTTGAGATATTGATCACTTGACCCAGAGCTGCAGCTGGGAGAAGAAAATATCCTAAAATGAATCAAAATGCTCAGAGTTCTGTTTCAGTTAAATGGTTTAACGTCATTTATCTGGTCTGTTAGGCCTCACATGGAACAAAATTTCCTGTTTGAAGCCTTGGTGAAACATTTGTTTCAGGAAGTACTATAGACTTGTTCGGTTTCGCGTCATAGCTGTGTGGGCGGAGTCGGCGTGGGGGAAAAAAGTCCTCCCCCCATTGGAAAAGCATGGTGTTGACTCAGAATGGTCTACATAAAATCATTTCTGCCGCTCGACAGAGCAACATACGCATAAAAACTGAGCCATATTGGGTCAGACTGTCCGTATGGTATCTGTGACTGGACAAACGACCCAACAGAATGGCCAGAGTTGTCGTTTCGCGACATTTTTGTTACCTAATTGAGCAAGAGACCGCTTACTACAAGCCTATACGAGAAAGAGACGGCTTGTGAAAGTAAACATTTTTCGTTTTGTTTTGCTTAATTTTAATAAAGTGATAAAGACTTGAGAAAAAGCCTGTCATACTTTCTTATTGATATATTAAAATTATTTTTTACATTGACAAAACAGGTAACATTAAGGTCCACTGAAGTGCCTTGAAATGCGCAGCATTGTTATATGTGGTGTGTGCTGCGGCTGCCTAATCATTTTCATAAATACACACCGTAATTAAAAAGATAACTTTTTTGCTACACTAACCATAGTTTAACCATGGTATTTGTAGTAAAACTGTGGTTATAGGCTACAATTGGTAATAAAAACACCAAAAAAATTTTGTTAAAGGATTGTGTATGATAATATGAAATAAATGTTTTAATAGATTATGATATCACAGAATATCAGGGAGTGAGAGTTATTTGATTGTGATGCGAAGGAGGGTAACTGTAAGCCGTGCAGGGGGACAGGACTAATGACAGATCATTTGCCTGGGTAAGTAGTGTAGCCTATCTGTGCTACCCACTCAGTGCTACCTCCAGTAGTCCGTATGTTTATCAGACATCTTCAGATCAGGTTTTTTAACTTATTAGAGGTAAAGAACGCCACACAGCAACTTTTCGGCACTGCACCAAGCAAAAATCAGACGAAATCATCACAAAAAGTATAGATCAAGTGCCTAACAAGGTCTCCGCGCTTTAATTCTAATGGTTTGTTTTCCCCCACGGCATAAATGGTTATGACGTTTTTATGGGCGTTCCCAGCAATGCCGAACAAGTCTATACGCGGTATTTTCACTTATCCACGTTTGCACAAATGCTTGTCTACACACAACCTTCCCTACTCCCTTTACATTATAAACATGATAAAATCGTAATTCTGTGTTGTTTTAATTGGCATTATTTTCTAATCAAATTTGTGATCCTTTACCAGCTTGTCGTCTGGCTCTCGTCCTCACTGTCAACATAGGAAATCTTGGCTTTGTCCCACAATTTGGAGTAAACTGATATATGTACTTTTGCGCCATCCCACCTGCAGAAATCAATTTGAAAGTCAACACTTGACACACCTAATAAAAACAAGAACCCATAGTGTGCTTACAGAATGTACATGTACATTTTTCTTTCAATTTTTACCTCTTTTGAAGAAGATTACAGACTCTTTTCTGCTTCGGTACTGAGGTATAGATAAAGCAGCTGTGATATGACCAATCTGTCCGAAGTCCGTGCTGATGGGTTTGGGAAAGCCAGGATCCATCACAGCATTCTCAAACCTCCAGTAGTTCTTTCCCTATGAAATATGCACACACGATTAATTTAATTTGACACCACTTCTGTTCTAATTTTCTGTGATTCTCAGTCTGTAGTGAATTAAAGTGTTTTATCCTAATGACTATGTATCAACCTTGAAGAAGTAGGTTTTGCCCTGGCAGTTGCAGCGGGTGTAAACCGTGTCGATGGGAGATGGGATTCCCCACACACTTGTAATTAACTGAGGAGGGTCAGGATTTCTATGTTTGTCCAGTGTCCAAAAATAATGTCCTTTGGAGAAGAAACCAAAAGTAGCATTTTTTTCACACGTAACATTTGGTTCAAAGTTCCCTGCACTCTGGAACTTTCCATTTATTTATTTATTTATTTATTTTCAAAATTGTAATCTTTGTAAAATGGAAAAGATAAATGCTTTTTGAACCAAAATAAATAGTGTAACTATAAAGCGAGTATGTTGTACCACCTGGTACTGACCTCTGAACACCACAATGGTACCATTTCTGAGAGTAGTCAAACCACTGACTGGACGCCCACTGCAGAGGTTAGTGTCATAATCATCTGTAAAAGGGGGAAAAAAACATTAAAAAAAATTAAGAAACAATACAAAGTAATACAATTATCCAAAACTTTCTTTAAAAAAAAACCATAATTGAAATATTCAATCTAGCATCAGAGTGTCAACACAGTTTTCAATTGGGAAGCTAGAAGGCTCTTAGTGCAAACTAAATTAAAAATAAAAAAATTGCCACAATAAATATCAAACATAAAAAATCTTACCAGTTTGATAATCTTTAATACTATTTGTTTTGCCATTCTTGTCTGAGGTAGGATTAAGAGGTTTTTCTGCTGGTCTGGTTGGAGCAATGCCACTAGGATCCTTGGGAGTTTTCTTTGGTTCAGATTTGTCATTCTTCTCCATACTAGGTTGACTGGGTTTTTTTGTTGGTTTCACTGGAACAGGAGAGGATGGTGTCTTGCTTGGAACAGGGGTAGATCTAGGGTCCTTGACAGATGACAGTTCCTTTGGGTTTTCATTCTGTGCCTTGGTAGTCATTTCAGTGACAGAATATTCTGTTGGTACTGTGCTTGTAGGACCTTCAGTTGGCACTGTACTTATAGGACCCTCTGCTGGTGCTGTGCTAGTAGGACCTTCAGTTGGTGCTGTGCTTGTAGGATCTTCTTTTGGCAGTGTGCTAGTAGGATCTTCTTTTGGTGCTGTGCTAGTAGGATCTTCTTTTGGCACTGTGCTAGTAGGATCTTCTTTTGGTGCTGTGCTAGTAGGATCTTCTTTTGGCAGTGTGCTAGTAGGACCTTCATTTGGCACTGTCCCTGAAGGACCTTTGGTTGGGGCTGTGCTAGTAGGACCTTCATTTGGCACTGTCCCTGAAGGACCTTCGGTTGGTGCTGTGCTAGTAGGACCTTCATTTGGCACTGTCCCTGAAGGACCTTTGGTTGGCGCTGTGCTAGTAGGACTTTCTGTTGGCACTGTGCTAGTAGGACCTTCATTTGGCACTGTCCCTGAAGGACCTTTGGTTGGCACTGTGCTAGTAGGATCTTCTGTTGGCACTGTGCTTGCAGGACCTTCGGTTGGTGCTGTGCTAGTAGGACCTTCAATTGGCACTGTCCCTGAAGAACCTTCAGTTGGCGCTGTGCTAGTAGGACCTTCATTTGGCACTGTCCCCGAAGGACCTTCGGTTGGCGCTGTGCTAGTAGGACCTTCTGTTGGCACTGTGCTTGCAGGACCTTTGGTTGGTGCTGTGCTAGTAGGACCTTCATTTGGCACTGTCCCTGAAGGACCTTCGGTTGGCGCTGTGCTAGAAGGACTTTCATTTGACACTGTCCCTGAAGGACCTTCAGTTGTCACTGTGCTTATAGGACCTTCAGTTGGCGCTGTGGTAGTAGGACATTCTGTTGGCACTGTCCCTGAAGGACCTTCAGTTGGTGCTGTGCTTATAGGACCTTCTGTTGGCACTGTGCTAGTAGGATCTTCTTTTGGTGCTGTGCTAGTAGGACCTTCATTTGGCACTGTCCCTGAAGGGCCTTCGGTTGGCGCTGTGCTTATAGGACCTTCAGTTGGCGCTGTGCTTATAGGACCTTCTGTTGGCACTGTGCTAGTAGGATCTTCTTTTGGTGCTGTGCTAGTAGGATCTTCTTTTGGTGCTGTGCTAGAAGGACCTTCATTTGGCACTGTCCCTGAAGGACCTTCGGTTGGCACTGTGCTAGTAGGACCTTCATTGGGCACTGTCCCTGAAGGACCTTCGGTTGGGGCTGTGCTAGTAGGATCTTCTTTTGGTACTGTGCTAGAAGGACCTTCATTTGGCACTGTCCCTGAAGGACCTTCGGTTGGCGCTGTGCCAGTAGGAACTTTTGTTGGCTCTGTTCCTGAGGGACCTTCGGTTGGCACTGTGCTAGTAGGACCCTCTGTTGGCACTGTGCTTGCAGGACCTTCGGTTGGCGCTGTGCTAGTAGGACCTTCATTTGGCACTGTTCCTGAAGGACCTTCGGTTGGTGCTGTGCTAGTAAGTCCTTCTGTTGGCACTGTGCTTGCAGGACCTTTGGTTGGTCCTGTGCTAGTAGGACCTTCATTTGTCACTGTCCCTGAAGGACCTTCGGTTGGCACTGTGCTAGTAAGACCTTCTGTTGGCACTGTGCTTGCAGGACCAGCGGTTGGTGCTGTGCTAGTAGGACCTTCATTTGGCACTGTCCCTGGAGGACCTTCAGTTGGCACTGTGCTAGTAGGACCTTCGGTTGGCGCTGTGCTAGTAGGACCTTCTGTTGGCACTGTGCTAGTAGGACCTTTTGTTGGCTCTGTCCCTGAAGGACCTTCTGTTGGTGCTCTGCTAGTAGGACCTTCGGTTGGCACTGTGCTAGAAGGACCTTCAGTTGGTGCTGTGCTAGTAGGACCTTCGGTTGGCGCTGTGCTAGTAGGACCTTCTGTTGGCACTGTGCTAGTAGGACCTTCATTTGACACTGTTCCTGAAGGACCTTCGTTTGGCACTGTGCTAGTAGGACCTTTTGTTGGCTCTGTTCCTGAAGGACCTTCGGTTGGCGCTGTGCTAGTAGGACCTTCAGTTGGCGCTGTGCTTGCAGGACCTTCTATTGGCACTGTGCTTGCAGGACCTTCTGTTGGTGCTGTGCTAGTAGGAACTTCATTTGACCCTGTTCCTGAAGGACCTTCGGTTGGCACTGTGTTAGTAGGCCCTTCGGTTGGCGCTGTGCTAGTAGGACCTTTTGTTGGCTCTGTCCCTGAAGGACCTTCTGTTGGTGCTCTGCTAGTAGGACCTTCGGTTGGCACTGTGCTAGTAGGACCTTCAGTTGGTGCTGTGCTAGTAGGACCTTCTGTTGGCACTGTGCTTGCAGGACCTTCTGTTGGTGCTGTGCTAGTAGGACCTTCATTTGACACTGTTCCCTGAAAGACCTTGGGTTGGCACTGTGCTAGTAGGACCTTTTGTTGGCTCTGTTCCTGAAGGACCTTCGGTTGGCGCTGTGCTAGTAGGACCTTCAGTTGGCGCTGTGCTTGCAGGACCTTCTATTGGCACTGTGCTTGCAGGACCTTCTGTTGTGCTGTGCTAGTAGGAACTTCATTTGACCCTGTTCCTGAAGACCTTCGGTTGGCACTGTGTTTAGTAGGCCCTTCTGTTGGCACTGTGCTAGTAGGACCTTTTGTTGGCTCTGTCCCTGAAGGACCTTCTGTTGGTGCTCTGCTAGTAGGACCTTCGGTTGGCACTGTGCTAGTAGGACCTTCAGTTGGTGCTGTGCTAGTAGGACCTTCTGTTGGCACTGTGCTTGCAGGACCTTCTGTTGGTGCTGTGCTAGTAGGACCTTCATTTGACACTGTCCCTGAAAGACCTTGGGTTGGCACTGTGCTAGTAGGACCTTTTGTTGGCTCTGTTCCTGAAGGACCTTCGGTTGGCGCTGTGCTAGTAGGACCTTCAGTTGGCACTGTGCTTGCAGGACCTTCTATTGGCACTGTGCTTGCAGGACCTTCTGTTGGTGCTGTGCTAGTAGGAACTTCATTTGACCCTGTTCCTGAAGGACCTTCGGTTGGCACTGTGTTAGTAGGCCCTTCGGTTGGCGCTGTGCTAGTAGGACCTTCAGTTGGTGCTGTGCTAGTAGGACCATCTGTTGGCACTGTGCTTGCAGGACCTTTTGTTGGTGCTGTGCTAGTAGGACCTTTTGTTGGCTCTGTCCCTGAAGGACCTTCGGTTGGTGCTGTGTTAGTAGGACCTTCGGTTGGCACTGTGCTAGTAGGACCTTCTGTTGGCACTGTGCTTGCAGGACCTTCTGTTGGTGCTGTGCTAGTAGGACCTTCACTTGACACTGTCCCTGAAGGACCTTTGGTTGGCACTGTGCTAGCAGGACCTTTTGTTGGCTCTGTCCCTGAAGGACCTTCGGTTGGCACTGTGCTAGTAGGACCTTCTATTGGCACTGTGCTTGCAGGACCTTCTGTTGGTGCTGTGCTAGTAGGACCTTCTGTTGGCACTGTCTGTGAAGGACCTTTGGTTGGTGCTGTGCTTATAGGTTCTTCTGTTGGTACTCCGCTTGATGGACCTTCTGTTGGGTTCTCATCAGCAGGGAGCATGGTGCTTGCATCTGGAGAGGACAAAACTACTACAATTATGGTCGACATGCACATTAAAAATTGTCTCTGCTGGGACATCAGTTTGATAAAATAAAAGTTAAATGTTTAATTTTGTAATCAGCAATATATCTTTGTGAACAAATGTTGCTTTTTGTGGAATTTTGCATATTTGAGAAATAAAACTTATGATTATTTTTGCTCACCAAGGCCCTCAGAAGGTGTGGACTCACTTTCATCCTCAGGGAATGTTAACTCTTCTCCTTCAGCATAAGAACACAATTTCAGTCATTTCCCCTGAGTTTTGCCTATGGTTGCAAAACCATATTGACTGAAACTGAGGTGCAATTATAAGTATAAATATAAAATTAAGTATAAAAAATGTTGTCATCTGCTTTTTCAATTGTCATAATCAAATGTCAATGTAAACTAGTTTATGATTCCTTTTTCAACAAGTGCCCCTACAGGGAAAAAAAAGATAACGAGTTACAAAGAGAAACACTCACCTCCAATCCCTTCATCATTGGTCATCTCCTCATTGGAGGTTTCTACCAAAAAAAAAAAAAAAAAAAAAAAAAGACTTCACAACTATACTTTAAGAGTACTGTTACTACAAAGTCAACAACAGTTACATGAAGCAAAAGATCAATACACTACAGTATTGTTACAATAACTATACCTTGGGGAAGTCGTGGCCTAGTGGTTAGAGAGTTTGATTCCTAACCCTAAGGTTGTGGGTTCAAGTCTCGGGCCGGCAATACCACGAATGAGGTGCCCTTGAGCAAGGCACTGAACCCCCAACTGCTCCCTGGGCATAAATGACTGCCCACTGCTCTGGGTTTGTGTTCACGGTGTGTGTGTGTGTGTGCACTTTGGATGGGTCACCATACTTGACTGTATGTCATGTCACTTTCACTTTAATTTTTTTCAATTTGACTTTTTATTCTTTATGTTTAGGCATAAGTTTATTGAACTGTGGTGGCAGTGTTTCTTGGTTTTACGCAGATTTACAGCGTTGAACACATGGATGGATGTGTGATGGATCTGTAATTCCACATTTTTGTTGTTAATTATTTGAATTAATAAATATATATTACCATTCAAATGTTTGGGGTAGGTAAGATATATTTTTAAAGAAACTAATACTTTTATTCTGCAAAGATTCATTAGATTGATTAAAAGTGAGAGTAAAGACTTAAAAGATTACAACTGTAAATCTGAAGAAAAAAGAACTAAGCAGCAAAAACACTTTTCTACATTGATAATAGTAAGAAATGTATATATATTAGCATATATAAGTATATTAGAATGATTTCTGAAGCATAATGTCACACTGAAGACTGAAGTAATGGCTGTTGAAAATTCAGCTTTGCCATCACAGTAGTAAATTACATTTTTTTAAAACAGTCATTTTAAATTGTCATAATAATTCATAATGTTACAGTTTTTACTGTATTTTTGATCAAATAAATGCAGCCCTTGGACAGACAGATAGATAGATAGATAGATAGATAGATAGATAGACTTGTCAATAATTGTAGATAGATAGATAGTCAGATAATTTATAGAGATAGAATAATTTCAATAAGTTTTTTATTTTTATGTTATACAAAAAAAAAAAAAAAACTTTATTCCAAACATTTGACTGGGAGAGTAGATAGATATTCTGACTTACTTTGATCTGAAGAGCTTGTGGAGGCACATGCAAACAGCAGCAGTAAGGACAGATATGTGGCCATCTTGGTTGCTCACTGTTGGAATCACCTAAGAGAGCCTCTGTTTCTTCGCCTGCATTGATCTTCATTTTTATATAGAGGCAGGATGCGTTGGTTTTCCCCTGTTGGTCGAGTTATACAGTCAGTGCTGAATTAGTAATCGTCTTGTTTGCAATGGTGCGGTCACGGTGATCCACATGGACAAACAGACTTGAACACTCCCCTGACGAGAACATTTACAAAGTTTGCTGGGTGATATCACAGACTATTCCCATTAAAATGTTCCAGATGGGGGGAAAACGTTAGACATAAAAATACAACGTTATAAAGATTTTTAGGGAATTTATGTCTGTCAATAGGATTTTCTGGGCGCAATTTGTTCGTCTCGAGCTACCGATTTTTAATTAATTAGCGTCTCTAGCATCCAAATAATCTCAAATACTTTTAAGCAAAGCTTTATGTGATATAGACTACATGCGATATAATGCATTTTATAGTGATAATCACTATTACATGCATTATATATCGCATATTTATCAAATAAATCTGTGCTTAAAAGTATTTTAATATTAATATAGTATTATTTAATAATAGTAATAATAGCTATATGCTACCAAAGACTTTATGCTACTTATGTTTTGTCAATGTAGTAGAAATGAACTGAGCTGAACGATATCACTGAATTAACAATGAACTGACTTTAACTGATAAACTGACTGTTTTATATCGTCATGCATTAACGGCACACGTTTTTCCTTTTTAACACTGTAAAACACATCTGTAGCCTATTGTAAAGCGCTATGTCCGTGTCCGATACTGAACAGAAAGCGAAGCGCTCTAGAACACATAGCAGCCTATGCCGTTGCCAGTTACAAGCGAACGCGACTTCTTTTCGTGTTTTCTGTCATCTTAAATTTCGTGGTTACTGCGGTTGAAACATACATTTATATCTAAACATACATGATAAACACAAAAAGCTTACCTTTGGGGGAAAAAAGAACCCTCTAATCTTTCCCTATTCCCCCTCCCCTCCACCACCCTACCCTTTGCTGGTCCTGATCTTGTGTCATTTTGTTTTTCTGGCAATAAAAATCAAAACAGAAATTAAACAAAATTCTTAAAATGGCAGAATGAATAACAAGACATTTAACTACTTCTCTTAGAGACTCGTATGTAATTATTTATTTATTTAGTATTAGTTTGCAGGGTAACACTTTACAATAAGGTTTATTAGTTAGTGTATTAATAGTGTATTAAACTGGCGTGACTGCAGTATTAAACAACTAGTTAACATGAACTAAGCATGAACAATACAGGTGCTGGTCATACAATTAGAATATCATCAAAAAGTTGATTTATTTCACTAATTCCATTCAAAAATTGAAACTTGTATATTATATTCATTCATTACACACAGACTGATATATTTCAAATGTTTATTTCTTTTAATATTGATGATTATAACTGACAAGAAAAATCCCCAATTCAGTATCTCAGAAAATTAGAATATTACTTAAGACCAATACAAAGAAAGGATTTTTAGAAATCTTGGCCAACTAAAAAGTATGAACATGAAAAGCATGAGCATGTACAGCACTCAATACTTAGTTGGGGCTCCTTTTGCCTGAATTACTGCAGCAATTCGGCGTGGCATGGAGTCGATCAGTCTGTGGCACTGCTCAGGTGTTATGAGAGCCCAGGTTGCTCTCATAGTGGCCTTCAGCTCTTCTGCATTCTTGGGTCTAGCATATCGCATCTTCCTCTTCACAATACCCCATAGATTTTCTATGGGGTTAAGGTCAGGCGAGTTTGCTGGCCAGTTAAGAACAGGGATACCATGGTCCTTAAACCAGGTACTGGTAGCTTTGGCACTGTGTGCAGGTGCCAAGTCCTGTTGGAAAATGAAATCTGCATCTCCATAAAGTTGGTCAGCAGCAGGAAGCATGAAGTGCTCTAAAACTTCCTGGTATATCCGGCTGCGTTGACTTTGGACCTCAAAAAACACAGTGGACCAACAACGGCATATGACATGGCACCCCAAACCATAACTGACTGTGTAAACTTTACACTGGACCTCAAGCAACATGGATTGTGTGCCTCTCCTCTCTTCCTCCAGATTCTGGGACCCTGATTTCCAAAGGAAATGCAAAATTTACTTTCATCAGAGCACATAACTTTGGACCACTCAGCAGCAGTCCAGTCCTTTTTGTCTTTAGCCCAGGCAAGACGCTTCTGACGCTGTTTGTTGTTCAAGAGTGGCTTGACACAAGGAATGCGACAGCTGAAACCCATGTCTTGCATACGTCTGTGCGTAGTGGTTCTTAAAGCACTGACTCCAGCTGCAGTCCACTCTTTGTGATTCTCCCCCACATTTTTGAATGGGTTTTGTTTCACAATCCTCTCCAGGGTGCGGTTATCCCTATTGCTTGTACACTTTTTTTCTACCACATCTTTTCCTTCCCTTCGCCTCTCTATTAATGTGCTTGCACACAGAGCTCTGTGAACAGCCAGCCTCTTTTGCAATGACCTTTTGTGTCTTGCCCTCCTTGTGCAAGGTGACAATGGTCATTTTTTGGACAACTGTCAAGTCAGCAGTCTTCCCCATGATTGTGTAGCCTACAGAACTAGACTGAGAGACCATTTAAAGGCCTTTGCAGGTGTTTTAAGTTAATTAGCTGATTAGAGTGTGACACCAGGTGTCTTCAATATTGAATCTTTTCACAAGATTCTAATTTTCTGAGAGACTGAATTTGGGATTTTAAAATAAATAAACATTTGAAATATATCAGTCTGTGTGTAATGAATGAATATAATATACAAGTTTCACTTTTTGAATAGAATTAGTGAAATAAATCAACTTTTGGATGATATTCTAATTGTATGACCAGCACCTGTATTTCTACAGCATTTATTAATTCTAGTTAATGTTAACTTCTAAATTTACTAATGCATTATTAAAAATCAAAAGTTGTGCTTGTTAATTTTAGTTAATACACTGAATTAACATGAACTAACAATGAACTGTATTTTCATTAACAACCATTAACAAAGATTAATAAATACTGTAATAAGTGTATTGTTCATTGTTCATGTTAGTTAATACATTAACTAACATTAACTAATGGAACATTATTGTAAAGTGTTACAGTTTGTAGTTATTAATAAACATTCTTTTTCCATACATTAAAATATTTTCCTATGTATATTTTTTGTTATATAAAAAATGATTTTATTGTTATTATTTATTACTATTTTTTCCTTAATTTATCTTCCAGACCAGTTTTAGCATTCTTATTATTATTATGATTAATAATAAAAATAATAATATAGTACTACTACTTCTACTACTACCACTTATAAATACGTTTATATGTAGTTCAGCAATAAAAACCACCAAATAACTCGTTCACAGTTTGGTCAACCAACCATAACACCACCGACGGGAAAACCATTGACAATATTTCGGTGGATACGAATCAACTAAATGTATACAGTGCACTTTAAACACCTTCATATGCAAGCGCGTGGAACAAAAACTTTTTTAGAAATGAATCCCATTGCGTAAAATGCTGAGCTAAAAGACAGTCTTGAAAGATGTATTTCCCTTTTAAGAGTTACCCCTGTACAACAAGATGGTTTTGTCCAATTCTATAACAGGAAGAACCGGTGTTTATCGTTTGCGAACAGGAAGTTGTGCGTCGTGCCGTAATCGATGCAGTCTGGCAAATCGACTGATTTGTTGTAGAGAAAATGAATTTAAAGTGTTTTTTCGCGGCTCAGAGACTTGGTCGAAGTTAACGGAAAGCAAACGCTGAGATTTTTCTTGCAATAATGGTGTCTGCTGGAAAGGAAAACTGGTTTTCCTAGGCAATTCGCTTCCTGCGAGGTGACACAGCCATACAGGTAGTCTGCTCGCTGTACAGCTGTCATGCAAGGAATAGATCAGCACACTAAATAAACACTTCTCCTGAATACCGAGTAACAGTTAACAAGCGAACCGAATCAATCTAATAGATGACGCTAAGAGCCTTGATACAGTATAAATATGCTCTGTCCAGAGTCCCTAAAATGACACGTTGACTGTAAAACATGCATGTCATTGCAACCATATGCCACTTAGTCTGAATGTTATTTTCAGATTGTCCTCGAAAGCCAGATTAGAGCATTGAATTCAAATTATAACTAACATTCTGCTGATTTTTGACATCTTGCATGCTGTTTATCATTGCATCTAAATGAATACTCAGTTACCCATAAGTAAAAGGTTATTGTATTGTCTTGATTTTGAGAGTCTGTCATCAAACTGCTCCAGTCCATCAATTAAGAGCTTGTGAAGCCAGAATCGTGTTTTTGTTAGAAACGAATAATTATCGGCATACATATCAAGGAGATATTTATGTGCATGTTTTTTGTAGTAAAGGTATTCATGACTTTTTTTCACGGACAGTGTGATAGGCAGACGATACCACCTCAGTGTAAGGATGGGTGCTGAGAGCAGTGCGCTGCCAAGCTGTGTGCTGGAAGAGCCGTTGCTGACACTGCCGTCTGGTCTTACCATGTACTCTGCCCTCCTCCGGGATGGCAAGCCTGCCTCGGTCTTTGTGCATAAGCAAGACAATGAGGATAAAGTCAGTAAAGCTGCCAAGGTAAAAGTAAACAGCTGCTATGTAACCTCACCAGTGACATACATTACCTGCCAAAAGTTTGGACACACCTAACTCACACATTCTTTATTATTAATATTTTCCACATCTTAGAATAATAGTAGTCACTTAATACAAATTGTATATATAAAAAAAACAAGTATAACATAAATCTCTCAGCTATTTCAGTCTAATAAATTTACCTGATTAATACATCTTCCTTTACAGCACTTGAAGACATTAAGGCATCCATGTCTTCTTCGCTTCCTGTCATGCTCAGTGCAGGATGGAGGTATACATTTAGTGACAGAACCAGTTCAACCATTAAAACGGCTGCTAGACAATCTTACTCCAGAGGAGATCTGCGCAGGCCTCTATGACCTGTTGCAAGCACTAGTCTTTCTGCATGACAGGGTAAGACACATTTTATTATTGTTTTATTTATTATTTTTATATATTTATTTTAATTTTTTTAGACACTTTAATTTAACTAAATAATTTATTTTTCTTTCATCTCTTAGGGCAAATCAAGTCACAACAATGTGTGCATATCCTCAGTGTTTGTCAGTGAAGATGGCCATTGGAAACTCGGGGGGATGGAAACTGTCTGCAAGTTTTCAGAGGCAACACCAGAGGTGACATCCGTAACTACTTGAGTGTTGATTTATGCTTCCGTTTCTCTTTTGTTTCAAAAGATTAAGGGAAATTAAATTAAATATAATGGCATGGTTCTGTTACTATTGGTTAAATACCTTTAATAACAAATACAGGCAAAGTTGAGTACTGTAACATTTTGTATGTGTGACTTCCTCTCCAGTTTCTCAGAAGTATTCAGAATGTAAGGGAAAATGGTGCCATTCCTCCTGAGGAGAAGGTAGGAACCATATTTGTATTTATAATATAAAGAAATAGAAATCTTTGTAACATAAATATTTTTACTGTCAATGCATCCTTGCTGAGCCAAAGTCTTTATTTCAAATAAATGCTATTCTTTTAAACTTTCTATTCATCGAAGAATCTGAGAAAAACAAATGTGCAACAAAGCGACAGTCATGATCGTTATGTCTCGCGATATAATAATGTTTTTTTAATAATCTATTTGTAGCTTGAAGGATTCAAAACTCTTCCCGACAATCATGCCCACTCCCGAGACGCTTTTTCATTCGGGGTAATGGTGGAGGCACTTCTTCCACTTCTGACCGGACATGGTTAGTAACACTCTTAATTCAACAGACGCATGTAAAGCAGGCTGAGCATGTCTAAGATTCATCCTGTTGTGGTAGTTTCTAAACCTTACTGTATAGACATTGTGACATAATTGTTATTGTACTGACAAAACGATTTTACATGGCGAGTGCAAGTTTTCCATTCAGGGCAGGTTATGATGACTACATGTTCAAAGAACAAATTGATCCACATGAGCAGTGTAATGGTGATGCAACCTTTTGGCTTTTATGTTGCTGTTTTTTGGAGCAGGGCTTCACTGAAAACATGCTCTGTTGTTTTTGTGCTATCTTTTTTTTTCTTTTAGTCTCACTCACTAAATTGTGGTATGTTTTTCCATTCCCTCTTACGTCTTTTTATTTATTTTTCCATGTCTGTTCCCCATATTTGGAACCTCCATGTGCTCCTCCACCCAAACGTACTTTCTGTCTCAGTCTCAGATGATTTGTTGGAGAGTCTAAAGAACATGCTGCAGGCCAGCCTCTTGACCCCTGACCCCATGTCTCGCCCATCTCTCAGCAGTTTGCTGACTCACAAGTTCTTCAGGTTCGCTCTGATCATCTGATCAAATTCATGGTCTTTTGAAATCAATTTTAATTTGACAAATGTTCATTTCGCCTGTATTGAACTACGATTAAGATAATAAAATGATTTAAATACCTTAACTTTGCAATATTTAATTCTTATAGAAATGACTTCTTAGACATCATGAATTTTATGAAGAGTTTGACCCTGAAAAATGAAGAGGAGAAGAATGAATTCTTCAAGTAAGCTTCCCTTTCAAATGCATGATTTTGTTACTCTAGAAGGGTGATGTGTTGTGCTTAAATAACGAAGTGCGTTTCTGCAGGTTTCTCTTGGACCGAGTTCAGAACCTCCCAGAGGAGTTAATTGCTACCCGTCTGACACCTAAATTGCTCAATTCTTTGGTGTTTGCTGAACCCATGGCTGTCAAAAGCTTTCTTCCTCACCTCTTACGGCCTAAGCAAGGTAGAACCAGTCAGTAAACCTTTAGGAGATGCTTATTGTACACTTGTTTAGCAGCATTAGTCTTAGTTATGAAATGACTGTCTGTTTTCTGATGTACAGACTCGAGTGTGAGTGCCGGTGAGGAGTGTCTTCTGTCTTTGTCTTTGTATCGGAGATACGTGGTTCCTCAGCTCCTTAAGCTCTATAAGGTGAATGAGGAGCACGTCAGGATTGTGCTTCTCTCCCACATTCACATCTATGCTGAGTTCTTTCCTCACGAAGAACTGAAAAATCAGATTCTTCCTCAGGTACTGTGAAAATGTATGTGCTTGTATCAAAAGCTTACTGATACTGAATTATTACAGTAAATTCAGGATGTTTTTAAGTTGATACTGGGATTGTTTCAGTTTTTTCACACACTTTATCTCTCAGGTTTTGCTGGGAATGAGAGATACGAATGACTCACTCGTCGCAATGACACTACAGAGTTTGGCTGTGCTTGTCCCGTTGCTGGGTGCCCAAGTGGTTGTTGGTGGGGAGAGGACCAAAGTCTTTAAACGGACTACGCCAAACTTCACCAAGTCCACAGAGGTCACCCCAGAGAGTAAGACACTGTCTGATGATGCACTTTTATAATGAGAGGGAGTTTAGATAATTACCCTAAAAAGTTAGCTTGATTGACTTTTACAATTAATTTCTGTTTTGATACATTTGATACGTATTTGTCCCATTCTAAACATTTAGGCTGCTTAAGTTATTATAGTTTTTATATTAATCAGTTTTTACATTACATTTTAATTGTTTTTACAATTCCTTAAGACTGGTTGGAATAAGATGAAGTAAATATCAAATATCCTTCAGCCAGATTTATCAGTAAAGGTTTTCTTAATGGCTAATGTATTTATAAATGAAATTCAGATGATGAAGTATGAAACACATGGAAGGTACTAACGTTGTTTTGAGGCCACTGGAGGACGCTGCTGCATCAATTTATATGTCATAGATATTTATTTTCTTGAAGCCATTCAGTTCCTATTTTAGGGAAAGAAAATAAATATATACTAATGTATATAATATATATATTTTAAAACAAATATTTAAAACTAATCACAGTGATTAAACTCGAATAATTATTTCAGTCTATTAATCATCTACTAATGTGAAGACATTTATAATATTTAGATTTCTGTTTAAATTAAATGCTGTTCTTTTGAACTTTCTGTTCATCCAAAAAACAAAACAAAAAAAATCCAAGATGGTAATATATCACAGATTTCACAAAAATATTAAGCAGCAGACTGTTTTCAGCATTCAATAATGAAAAGAAATGTTTCTTGAGCATCTGATCAGCTTATTAGAATGATTTCTGCATAATCATGTGACACTGAAGACTGGAGTATTGGCTGCTGAAAATTCAGCTTTGCTATCACAGGAATAAATACATTTTTAAAATACATTAAAATAAAAAACAGTTATTTTAAATCGTAATAATAATTCACAATATTACTTACATTTTTGATCTAATAACCATTAAAACCAACCATTATCTTACCGATCCCAAACCTCTTTTCCTCTGCAGCATCACCCGTGCATATTGTTGGGCCATCACATCCCCACATCTCACAACCACCAAAGGTCCTGAATCTGTTCCCTAAGGGCTCAGAGGACAAAAAGATGGTTTTAGACAATATGTATTCCTTCAAAGCAACTGAAAAGACCACTACCCAGCACACCACATCACAGAGAGCAGGTATGCCACAACTGATACTGAAAGAGTTAACATTTCTGAACTGCTTATTGGTCAAGCAATAATTTGAAAAGAAAGGCTGAAGTTATCTTGATCCTCTTTGGTGTTTGAAAATGACAACCCTTCTGAATCAAGTGATCTCTCTAGTATTTAGCAGCGAAATGAATGGGTGCAGAATGGGCACACAAGCTGCAGACAACACGAAAACTAACAGCACGGTGAGATCCGACGAAGACTGGCCTAACTGGAGTGACACAGAGGAGGCAGAAAAGGACAAGACCCAGTCAGTTCAGATTAGCATTCGGTCAGCAGGCATCCCAGGTCAGAGCAACTCCGCTTTATCAGCTGATAATGAGGATGAAAGTGAGGAACCCTGGGATGATTTTGAGGACTCAGAAGTGACCTCAGACCGGTCACCCTTGACTCCTTTACCAGTCTCTGTACCAAAGACATCAACAAAAAGCACTGCATCATCTCTGTCTGAATCTAGTGCCGGACCCCCAAGGCAGTCACAAGCACTCAAACTGAACTCTAGCGTCAGAAGCAATCCAGATCATAACCATACCTCATCATGGGACACCGGTTGGAACCAGACAACTGACACCCTCAAACCCAGCAAAACAAGTTTAGCATTAGAGCCCAAGCCAAAAAGCACAATCAAAAGCTCTGGAGCTGGATGTCTCGGTGAGGAGTTCACAATTGCAGTGAAGAAGAAGCCACAGCCAGATCCAGAACTTGACTTCTTTGCAGACATGGTCCCAGATATAAAGCTGTCTTCCTCATCTCTTCTGCTCCCTATGGAGAGCTCAGTCAGAGAATCCAACACGGGACACACAACATCAGACCCATCAATCGATACACTGAGCCTCACCACCAAGTTTGCTGCTGCTGAACTGACTGAGGTAAGTTTAGCTATGCGTCCCGACATCAATTTCAATTATTTAAACTACAGTATGTTGACAAACTGATGAGATTAACTTCTGTTTTGCTTTCACAGACTGAGGCAGAAGGATGGGGCGATGACCTCACCTGGGAAGATGAGAATGCCTGGTGATCAGTGTGATCTTCTACAGAAAGCCATATGAGAGATTCACATTCAAGAAAACTGCTACATATGCCATCATGACATTATCACTAAAGACCAACGTAAAAATTTAGTAACTACGATTTAAGAGAGTAGTGTGTATTGTAAGATTCCCCCACCCTATACAATATGATATTCAATCTACTGTTGCCATAGAAATTGTTCAGCTACAGAAAAAGGTTTTGTCTTGTTTAGCTTTTTCAAGATAGCATGATGTAGATCCTTTTAGGAGTCCTTCAGTCATGTTGCACTGTGAAGGGGTATCCAACCAGGAAATACATACACTTCTAATGTCAGGTTAATTTGTGCCATACAGCCTTTTTTTTTTGGTTCACTGAGCCTTAGAGGACAGACAGCCTCAACTTGAGAAGAAATATATAGACTCTAATTTGTGGTCATTAGATTTGGTGAGAGCCCAACCTAATTTATTTGTATTATCAGCTGCTTATTAAATAAAATGGTTTTATGGTATTTGATCTGCTTTGATTCATTTTTGACATTTATAGTTTTAAGTTCAAGTAAATCTGGTGAAATTTTGATGTAATATTGACTATGAAATTTGCTAAAAAAAATAAAAAAATAAAAAAATAAATAAATAAATCTCCCACTGACTTAAGGCTAGATCACACTGCATCAACAGAGACACCAACTTGAAGCCAACAGACATGTTTGATGGATGAACTTCAGATCAGCGTGTTAGCCCTGTCGGTCTGTTTGTTCTTACTGACTGAACATTCAGTCAGTGTTTTTCAGGTCAGGAATGTCTGGACAGTAAGGTATGATTTTCTAACAAACTCATGTAATCTGGTAATTGCTGGTGTCTATTGGTGCAGTGTGAATTAGCCTTTAGAATATTCACAATTGACCGCAATGATGTCATTGTAAAATTTAAACGTTCTACTGCAATTAGCCTTTTTTATTGCATTTATTTGCATACCAAATGAAAATCAGTCTTCTTTTTCTATTACATCTAAGTTGGCATAAATATTTTTTGTAAATGCAATTTATACATCTTATACATGATACTTATCATGTTCGTGTGTTGTTGTTTTTTTACTTTTACACCCACATCTCAACAACAACTGATGGATAGATCCAAATCCCTACCCTACTTTTTTTCATTTTCTAGCACAGCCCCCCCCAAAATATTACAAATGCTATTTCTTAATTGTCATAATAGGATGGTGGCATTAATATATTATGTTCAAGTTGTGTTGGAATTACTACAATTACAGTTGGAGGTCTCAGAATTCAGGGCTGTAATTATGAGGATGTGAGCACTTTTTTACAAAGTCAGAATCTTGAAATTACAACAATTCTGACAGTGTGAATGCATCATTAAAAGCAGAGCTTTAGACTTCAGTATTCAATGGAAATAACCCACTATCAAACCACTGACTAGAAAGTCCACAAAACAAATTTTAATGAAGTTTAATAAACAGTTCTATGGTCTTTGGAGTGACACTTTTCCATATAAACTTAAAAAAAAAAAAATACAACTTTTATACAAATATCTTGGGTGACTTCAGTAAATGTAGTGACATTGAACAAAAGGCAGCACTAGGCTAGGTTAAAAGCAGCCAGAGGTAGAGGTGTTGTTGTGGTTGAATCAGGGCTCCTCTACTGTAGTGGTGTTGATTTGAGTTATCAGTGTCTGTAAGACCTCAAGTCTCGTCCTGACCCACTGTGGAGGGGACGGGTTGTGGCCTGGCCCCACTATTGCCTGCAAAGCTTTCAAGGCACTTTCTGCTGTCTGAAGGTATCGCTCATACTCCTCTTCTACTTTGGTCTCCTGTCTTGCCCTCTTCGGACATGGCTGGAACAAGCAAAGAATCACAGAATTAGTAAAAGTTTGTTCCACAGGTATGTCAGACCAGAAAGTTAGCCATCCTTTCACTCACTCACCTCCTCAGTAAGTGGCGTTTGTACAGGTGAGTTGTCCTCACACTCCATTTGCTCACAGTGTTTCTCTATTACACTCCTCCACTCCTTCAGACGTTCGAATCTTGCTTCCTCAGACTCCTGGTGTGAGACGGTCTGTAGAGAGTGATACATTAATCTACATAAGGATAACTCTAATAAAACAAAATTACACCATTTTTATTTATTTATTTTAAGCCCGTGTATGTCTCATTTCATACCTTACTGAGGTAGTTTAACACTTTGGTTTTGATCTCCTCTGATGTCAGTGTTTGAGAAATCACTTCCTCATGGTTGGTTATTTAAAATTACAAAAGAGACGTGAGCAAGATTACAAAATTTTTGTAATATAAAAATTAAATAAAGAAAGATAAAGAGGGATGTGATTTGAGATTAATTTTTTTACCAAATGAATAAATAAATAAAAGTTCTTGAGAGAAAGTTATCACTTAGGTTTACATTACAAAATTGACCTATACTTGTTCAAGTAAATGCACCCTTTATATAGTTATGTCAAGTCAGATTTGGTGTTGTCTTTCTAAAATGTATCATTATACATTCACTTCTGATTTACTCAAATTTAACAATTGAGGACACTGTCTGTTATTGAATAAAAAAATTGTGTTGTATAATGGGGAAATTCTGACCTCTGCAAAAAGGCCAAAGCCCTCCAGGACATGATGGAGTATCAGCCAGGATGGGTGACTCAGGAGACCATTAAACAGACCACTGATTCTAGGCAAAACCTGGCACTGCAGTCACACACATACATATACGTACTGCACACACAATGAAATGACCAAATGAAAGAACTAATTTCTGGTCTGATTTTCTTTTTTACCTCAAATTCCATGTATACCTGAATATTAGGAGAAATAAACAGTTTTCCCAGTGAAGCAAGGAACTCCAAAGCAGCTAAAAGAAGGTCATCAGGGCATTTCTGGATAGTCAACCCACTCAAACAGGAAACAGCTTGCATAAGAATTAAACCAAAAAAAAAAAAAACCTTGCATCAGAATTAACAAAGATCTAAAAAGCTTTAAAAGAAATAACTATGAACGCCCTAAGAAAACAGTAAATGTAAAAAGATCACCTGAACAATGACATGTGGCTCTACACTTTTGATCAGAACAGCTGATATTGACAGGAGTAACTTCACAGTGCACTGGAGAGGAGGATGAACCTGCACCTGATAGTAGGTAAAGAAAAAAAAACTACTATTCCACATACATCTGAATGGGATTCTTTACTTTCTCATGTCAACCTTATAAGTGCTACTGCTTAACATAAAAAGTTTGTGTAACAAAGAAAGTTTGTGTAAAACTATAAACAACCATTCAAAAGTTTGAAGTCAGTAAGGGTGTACACTTATAGTTTGGTTCTCTTGGTTCGTTTGGTCCTGACCAAAAAAGAAAACAATACATTTGGTCCTGATATGCTTAGCGTTAACACTGGCATTTTTGACAGCGAACCTAAAGGCATAGTGATACGTTCACAACCTGACTGATCAGGTTGAATGACATATATTTCATGACATAACACCCCAAACAATAAGTGTGGTCAGATCAAAGCGGCGGTTTAAGTCGAATACACCTAACGCTGTCTGATGAACTAAGCACGTTCATTGTTGGGTTGCATGTACATATGATTTTATACCACCTCCGAACTCCTGTGATGAAGAGCTCATAAAATTTTGTTTTGGATACACCGCTCATTCCGAGTCGTGAAGTCACATCGCATAGCAACGCATCTTGTCATTACATCCTGTTTTTGTTTCGTTTCGAAGTATTTGGTCCTTGCTGCATACATATTTCATTCAAACCACACCAGAGTTTGTTTGGAAGGGGACAGAGACGCATCTTTTTAGAAGTCTTTGTCTGCTTGTTTGGCGCACACCAGGGTTCGGAAGGCAGCGTTCAGACTTAATCAAATGAACCGCACTAACAGAACAATCGCACCAGTTTTAATCAAACCAAACACACCCTAAGATTTATTTTAATGTTTTTAAAAAGTATCTTATGCTTGCCAAGGTTGCATTTATTTGATCAAAATACAGTTAAAGCCGTAATATTGTGAAATAATATTAAACTCAAAATAACAATTTTCAGTTTTCTGCATTTTCAAATTTATTACTTAGCTGGCAAAGCTGAATTTTCAGCAGCCATTACTCCAGTCTTCAGTGTCACATGACATGATGATTTTCATTACAAGAAAAAAAAACTTACTGACTCCAAAATTTAGAAGAGTTATGTACTGTATATGTGAAATCTGATCACCTGATTGCTACTCATGCGACTCCACAGCTGAGAGATGATCTTCACAGAAGACCCAACACATTCAGCCTGCAGGTTGCTCCCTCCCATCAACATCAGCACACAGCCTAGTATCCGGTTCTGAATCACAGAGAGAAACCAATTTAAAACCAGCCCTGGGAAAGATATTTATCTTAAAGGTCAGTCTGGTTTTTAAGAGCAGGATGTCAGATAGAGTTAAGTAAATGTTGAGAGAGACCAAGTGTTGAAATAACAATAAAAATCCCCGTGACTAAACTGTATAAGTGCAGGATACTCATCTTAATCCATAAAAAAAACTTAAATATACAAAAACCAAAACAAAAAACACATCAATTTACGACTGTGGCATAAAACATATGTATTGGCTTGGAACTTGAATCTGCATCCAAAATCGTTTGTTTCCTCTGCTAACAGATGACTAAAAAACAACTGTCTTGGATATTTTTATATGCTAGCATGTTTGACTTTTTAAAATCAAGGCCTTATGTAATTCAAAATGATGGCAAACATCTTGTTAAGTATAAAGTTTATGTATTCAGTAGCACTATTGTCGCTTTATTTCTCTCACAAGTCTCAGTATATCTCCCATCCTGTAGCCGCTATTCTCCAATTCCTGCAGCACAACAGAAGCCCCGGCAAGCACGTCGTCCTCCACCCTCATTCTTGCCTCTGTGCACAGAGACCTTAGCAGAGTGTGGTGCCACACACACTGGTTCTCCTCCTGAGCGGGAGGGAAGCGCTCCACAAACTCAACCTGTCACAAAAAAAAAGCACTTCACATTTATGAATGTACCATTTTGCTACCTACAAAACAAAGACTGAACAACAGTGGGAACAGAAATAAACTATATTACAAACTCATCAATGTTCTGAGGAAGTTTTTCTGCAGAGTTGCATTCATATTCTTAATCTGGACAATGGAAAAAGAAACTAACCTGGTGCTTGGGTGTCATGAGAAATAGCAGACGTCTAAGCAGCAGGGCCAAGTTAAACATCTGATAACCCTCACCAGGACATGACCTTATCTAGACAGTACAACAACAATACACGTTCATGGAAGTTATTAGTGGACTACTAAAACCGGAGAATTTTTCAGACAATGTTCAAACCAAGAGAACTTGAAGAAAAAAAAAAGTCTTAATACTCTTCAAAAATTCAATTACAAAAGAGTCATCCAAAAGAGTATGTAGTCATCTTTAAAAATGTCAATAGATTTAGAAATTTTAAAAATCAATTATCAGAGAGGATAGAGGATAAGATAAGTAAAGATGTATGGTTTAACAGATGTATGGTATAAAATAAAGACAAATTTCTCTAGTTGTCAAATGTAAAGAACATACATACATAAATATTTAGACCGTTCAATGATGAATTGCTTGAAATTATTTCAATTTCAAACAAATGCTGTTCTTTTGAACTTTCTATTTATCAAAGAATTCTGGCAATTGCTGATGAAATTTCAGCTTTGCCATTACAGGAATAAATCAAATTTTTAAATATATTAAGTTAAAGCTTATATAAGTTTAATATAAGTTTAAGTTTATAAGTTAATATTATTGTTTTTACTGTAATGCTGATCAAATAAATGCAGACTTGGTAAGCATAAGAGTACTTTGTGTGTGTGTGTGTGTCCATACACGTATATATAACCCATAGAATTTAAGCTGTTCATCTAACACTTGTAATAATTCAAAATATTTGCAATAATACCAAGCACACAAGAAAAATAGCACAAGACTGTTGTGATAGAGAAGTGAGTTCTTCCCCATGTTCATTTTAACACCAACTGTCAGCTCAGTCAGAGTGTAAGAGAGGAAAAGGTTTGCCTGGGGTCCCTCATCCCAGAGAGGTTTCAGAAAACCACAAGAGCACAAAAAAGGTCACATTCCCAGCACACTCCCCACTCACCAGGTGAGCAATAAGGAGAACATGATGAAAACACAGCTCAGCCGTGCCATACCTGAAAAGAGACAGAAAGAACCTGAACTCTGATATTGTATATAAACATGTTTTTCTTGCATACTTTAGAGCAGTAGATGTTTTTCAACTTGTATAGACAAGGTCTTAGTAGAGCATGGTTATCAATATTATTTAGGGGATTTTAGAATGTATTGAATGACTACTAAACCACAATGACAAAACTTCAGAAACTGACACTTCAAAAAAGATAAAAAACAGGAATGTCTCTGATTGTTCATTCTTGGCGTCTCTGTAGCAGCTCTGGAAAGTAGTAGTCATAGAAGTCTGATGGTCTACACACATGGGAGTGTATCTATACTTACCGTGCCAGGAAGCACCAGACATCTGTGGCCAAGACAGCCGTCTGCGTGTCTGCCTGCAATACGCCGGCTAATAGTGACCGCTCCTGAAAGAAGAAAACAGAGGACAACAAGATTATATGATGGTTTTTCCTTTTTTTTCTGATGAAATGTCTTAAGGACCAGCTATTTGTAACTTGGCCAGCTGAAAATGATTTCATAAGAATGTAATTATGTCAAGACTTATAGCTAAATTGTGACTTGTCTTTTCAAAACAAAAGACCATCCAGAGAGCAAGATCAAGCTTAGTTATACAACACTTGAAGAGAATTCAATAAATTCAATAAAAAAAGATCACTGACCAATGGAGCGAAGTGTTGAGTGGGCAGAACAGCCACACAAGCACACATATGCACACACACATGCTGGTGCAGACTGACTCTACCCTGAGCCTGCCCTCTTAGCATTACTCCCGGCAACCACACCGGCACGGCACGCTCCAACATACACCGCCGAAAACTATGCAACACTGCCTCAAACACAGACCATCTGTGGAAAGAAAGACTTTTTGATGGCATTATGTACTAAAAGCCAAAAATACTAAACTGGACCTAGAGAAAACAAATCTTGATTTAAGTAGGCAAAATTTTTACATTTCCAGGTTTGAAATGCAGTTGTAAACGACAGCAGGATAAATTACAAAGATGATGTAAAGTAACTTTTTTTTCACCAGATTTCTGAAGGATCATAAGACACTCAAAAACAATATTTCAAAATATTACTGCTTTTACGCTATATATATATATATATATATATTTTTTTTTTTTTATTAAATAAATGCAGCTTTGGTGAGCATACAAGGCTCCTTTAAAAAAGTATTACAAAATCTTGCTGGCCCCAAACTTTTTAACAGTATTGTACAATGAAAGGCCATCTTATTGCAGCATTACACGTTATCAATAAACGCCAAGCCAATTCAACATAATTATTGATGCTAAAAACTCTGACTAGTTTGCCAATTTCATCCTGCCAAAATATACAAGTGTAAAGTACCTTGGAGTTTCCTCCGAAAACTGACTGCCATCACTCCACAGCCGCATCGCCTCCTCTGGCTGGGATGAGAGTTTACCCAGTACACTCACCAGTAGCAGACACTGTGGTAGATAAAATTCTGTACTGCACTCTAAAATACACAAACAACAGGAAAAACTAATTGGTCATTTTTAAACAATGTTTAAGAAAACTAAACTTTCCCATAAGTTATTAGTGACCTTGTTTGATTAATTTGCTCTCGTTTTAGGTAAAGTGATGTCATGTATTAATTTGTTCCCTCGTTTTAATTTAGTTAACGATTTAACTAAAACAACAGAAAGAAAAGAACAACATGGCCATGATTTTCCAATAAAAAGGGAAGAAAATTAGAACAAATACTTGTTTTTATCTAGGCAATAATCCAAAAACTGTCAGTCAGAGAGTGCGCCTCCACAATGCAATGATGGAAGAACTGCCATGTAATAATGAAAGGGCATGAGCACTAATTCAGTTTAAGTGACCTGGAAATGCACAGGATATGCACTCAGCAATGTGTCATAGACAGTCAGTCTCTCTGCATTTTTTTTTTTTATATAACTATGTCCTTGACATGAAAGAAATTCATCACCAGTTCATTTCACCCTCCTAAGACTTTGCAGACAGTGACCCATCACTCACATAACAAACAGAACAAAAACTTTAATGACCAGGTTAACTGATGTATGAGCTTCCAATGAACAAGCCAAATATTTTTTGGAGGAAATGTTAAAGCAATGTTCCAGAGTTCAAGAGGACCCTGGAAGTTGTTATAGTAGTTTGCAAGAAGAAGCTCACGGTGATCTGGGTCCAGGACAGATTCTGCAAAGGGTTGGAAGGAGAGCAGCTGTGTCAGCATGGCATCCATGGGAACCAGAACTGCCACTCTCAACTCCTCACTGAGGGCAGAGGGCACAGACGGGGCACACACAGAGGGAGGGAACTTGCTGAGGAGGGAAAAACCACAAGCTTAATTAGACTTAATAGATAAAACAGAGAGAGGAAAAATATGAAACTTAAAGATTTTAAAATCATTTTGCTTAAAATTCCTATGTTATAAGTGTTGACCTTACACAATATATCTTTGATTTACCTGTGGATTTGGAGATACAACTGGTGAAATCGACGGCATGACTTGGCAAGAAATGCTTTAAATTCCTATCACATGAAAAACAAAACAAAAACAAAAAACGGAAACCTATAACTATTTCGGACTGTTAAAATCATTTTAAAAGGTTTTAATGAATAACTTAAATTTTCCCCTCAGTTACCTTTGTATAGTGGACTAATGTGTTGGCAAAAAACCTACACATCTTTGTTGCTTTTTGGAAAAGCTTGTATTCTGGACAGTGCACCATTTCCTATGACAAACAAAAGGAGGAAGAGAGATATGAGCTGACCTTTTATATAAAAACACTTTAGACTTTTCCACCAAAAAAGTCCCTGATGAATGTTTCAAGGTCACCATTATTGCAATTAAAAATACCACAGCAACCAAAAAAAATCGCAATCACCATCTCTGTTAAAAAAAAGCAATCTGTTCAAAATTTTAACTGATGATGAGTGTACCTGTAGGCCTGCCTGTTGGATCTGTTGGGCCAGCTCAATACAGTTCTGGACAGATGTATACAGGTCTTCACACAAAGAGAAGGCTATGTCAGTGTGGCGAAGCCGATCTTCTACAAGAGACTGGTATTTCACGCTCTGTCTGAAATCAAACATAAACTGTCAGTACATAAATTATCATTTTTTATTATAAGGTTTCATGATGCACATTATACTCACTTTATGATAAATTTCCATGTGTTGGCATGTAGCGCAATGTCCAATCCAGATATAATCGAGCATATATCCAACAGACTGTGAATCACTGCAAGCCAAACACAAAATTCAAAATAACTATTGAAAAGCACATCCATCTCTTCACGGGTGATATCTCACACAGATACCACAAACCTGTGACAATATCCGACACTTCCTCCTCAGAAGCAGTGTCCTCCAAGTTAATTTTGTCCAACAGTTCCATCAGGCCCTTCTGCAAAGAATAGGCCTCTTTAAACAGGCCCTGAAGCAGATCGCCCACCAATGACAGCCTTCCACTGTACATAACCTCACTGTTCTATAAACACATCAACATCATACTGAAATTTACAGAAAATAAAATCCTTTGCATAACCACTATTGCAGTTCACAGACACACTAAAGCAGACAACAGCCTTTTTGGTGTACTCACAATCAATGCCTAATGGTTTTAAAAATATGTCCAGAAATAATGTTGTACCTTGCAGTGCTGGAAGGTGTCCTTTAGGACTCTGAGGATGCAAGAGGGTAGAGAGCGAATGCTATCAAAGGAGACAGACTCTTCGAAGGAACAGACATGACGCACACAGCCAGAGAGAGACTCCAGGGTCTGGACCATCATCTGGCAAAAACACAACAGCAGAAATCACTATGACCAGCCAATGAAGACATTTTCATTTCAATTTCAATATGGCATATTCAAACCTTCAAGATATTTCTCAAAAACACATGTAGCTCTGTGTTCTGACTAGAAAGGCCTCCAATTTGCTTGCTGATTTCTTCCAAAAGACTGGCAAACACTTTTACCACCTGTGGATCATACATGACAACACATGAAATTGATATTATTTCCATTAACAGGGTTTTATTTAAAAAAAATCATTATCATCATGATACCTAGAGTGCTCAAGTACTTTTTTAAATGAGCTATAAAGTACTCAAATAGGAAAAATGAAAAAATGTTCTTCCCAACAACAAAACCAACATTTTGTGGGAATTTAATTCTCAAACCTTGGGTAAGACTGTGGAGAAACATCCCGTCTCCAATTCAGATAAAGAAAGATGAGGGAGGAACCTGCTTGTGATTGTTTGAAGAATATCTGTGGAGATGGAATCAAGTGGAGAAACTCAACAAAGTATGTTATACAAATAAAACATTTATTGAGAAAAGCAATGAAATCTTCCACAATTTAAAAACAGGAGCCTGTTGAAGATAATTGAATTAAATGAGGAAACTTATTTGGCACATTTGCTTCAATTTACTTGCTTGCTTAGATATGTCTCAAAATCAAACAAGAACATACATCATACAAAGAAATGCTTATGTTAAGAGGTCCACCCGAGATATGCCAGGTCTGAAACAATTACATATTGCTGACAGCTCAGACTTACTTGTGTGCTCTTCCCAGCTGTCAGTGTCATGATGCATGGCGTTCAAGTGTCAAGGCCAATCTTAATACTGTTACACAAATTATACTAAGGTAGTCCTAAACAATCAAATGCATGTGTACATTCATACACTGCCTTAAACTACAAGTGAAATGAATTTGTGAAGGAAGTCAGGAAAGGATATAACTAGTTTGGGCAGGACCGTTTTGAGTTCTTGTTGACAGGTCTCCTGGTTCCACCGAGAGACTTCATCCAAAAGGGTCACTTGAGACATTGTGGTCACGTTTTTCAAAACACACCTGCATTGACAACAAAGTTGTAACTTAAATCGATTTTATATATTTACGAAACAAGTACCTCACCGATAAATCTACGTCCAAACATGTTTTCGTAGTAAAAGGTAACGTTAACGTTAACTTAACAGTTACTTTATCCGTTCAATTTGAAGGTAAAACTAACTCAACTGGCTTCATACACCTTTTTTTTAAACTATTATCTACTTAGAACTTACCAACTTATTCAGAGGGAAATAATAGCGATAATAATTATGGACAATAATGAGATCGTGTATACATATTTAGGTCTTCTGTTTGAGTTCTCCACATTTCCTTCTGGGCGATTTCATTCGTCAGCACCGCATGGGGTTTCTTTACGAAAACGAAACCTGTCTGATAACTGTCCTTATCGCTATGTGTGCCTGTTTAACGCTACGCAACGTAGATTTCCTCATTACGTTTGTATTCGTTTTACGAGTGTACGTGACTTTTTCCACAGTCTATGGTGTACGTCAATAACAGTACGGTTTAACCTTACGTACTCCCCTCTAAAAGTGAATTGGTATCGCTCCCAAATTCGCGCCATTTTCTTGGAGGCGAAGTGTAGTTTAATTCATCGTATTCACACTGCACTCTACGGTGATTGGCCAGAATATTCTATACTTCTTGTATGATCCAATCACAAACGAAATGTTGCTGAATCGATGCACGAGGCGGTGAAAGGTAACGAATTTGTATAATGACCGCGATCTCGCTTACATTGCAAATACTTTATTTCGGAAACGTTTCGTTCAGTAAATGAGTGACGCCTCGTGGTCCCATCGCGGAGAAGCACAAAATATCTCATGGTGGTTTTCTTTCGCTGTTACTCACTGGTCGAATGACCTCGGTAACGTTACCCAACTCCATTCGGACAAACGAATCACTCAAGAAACAACTGAAAACTTCTCTTCCATGAGCATGACTGCCTGCTTTTTAAAAAAAAAAAAAACACACTTATTCTATGCTCTTATTTTTCCTTCCGGTCCTTGCTTTTGTTTTAAACGATTACTGAAAACTAAGACACTTCATGTTTATTGCCATAGTGATGAATTGTTTTCCCGCAACTAAGTTGCTTTGCATAGAATAAATGCAGGTGCAATGTATAAGTTAAAGGAATTTTATTTACGTGGCCTACGTCAACAGAAGCTAATGAACCATAGAAACTAGTTTTTCATCATTAAAACCCAGAACGATTTTATAGTTCTGACCCACAAAGACCATCCAAACACAATTTATTAGTACTTAAAGCTTTATTTAAAAAAGACAAAAAGTTAAATCACATTTTTGGCTTGAAGTTGGTTCTCCCTGACCTGGAGAGGGCCAACTTGGGCTCTTGCTTCCCACTGGAAACCTGTGGTGATAAGTGGCAGAAATGGTCAAAGCCAGGGTAAACCTTCAGATTTGGGGCTCAGTCACATGCAAAATATAGGCTACCTGGAACTTCAGTTAAAACACTATCAGTCCTCAATCCACAGCTGGTGTCACAGCAGCCACATACCTCATCACTTCCATCAGAAGACACCCATCTTAAAAAAAAAAAAAAAAAAAAAATAAAAAAAAATGGATGTATTTTATACAGAGAGACATCATCCACCCAGACTCACCCATTTGCTTTAAAAGAACAAGCCTTATGATCTTCGTTAACCTGCACCGAAGCTGCATTTGCTTTTAGAAAACAGGTGATGTAAATCTGCAAAGACAGGCCACTTACTACATGCAACAAAAGACTATGTACTTGAACCAAAAAAAAAAAAAAAAAAAAAAAAAAAAAAAAAAAAAAAGCCACATACAGCACCACTGCTTTCTTCTTGGAACCTAAATGCCTCCAACTGAAACTGGAGTTTGTCATCTTGCACCCTGGGCAGAAATTTGGAGATGGAGCCTGTATACTTTGCATCAGTGAGGCATCTGAAACACCAAGAGGTTTCATGAGGATCCTGATTCCCACACTTATGAAAGCACAATGTAAATGTTCTTACCCATGATTTTCAATAAAAGAATACTTTGGAGCAGATTTCACATCAGGGCCTTTAGTGGCAACACAGTTGTCCACAAATATACGAAGGGGAACATGCTTGTACTGCTTCACAGATGCCTGAATATTTAAGACCTCTCCCAGAAAGAAAATGGTCGAAGGCCTTTCAAACATCCAGTCATCTAAAGATAACACATAGCCCAAGCACAATAAGTGAAATGCAGAACCGATGAAAATACATCCATATAAAGAGAGAACAAACCAGTCATGATCTTCAGGGAGAAAACCAGAACATCTTCTGCAACCTGGGTAGACGCATATGGGATCCAAGCTGGCTGCACTTCGTTACTGCTCACATTGTGCCTCCTGTAAAGAAATATTAGTGTCCAAAAGACTTGAATTGTAAAGTCACAGTAGTAATGCAAGTAAAGAACACAACTGACCTGGGGTAGTGGCATTTAATACCAACTGTAGCACCACTGGACCTTACAATTGGAGTGCTTTGTAGTGCCGCTGGTCTATAATCAAGGGTAAAGATATAGACAAGCTCGTTCTCAGTCACCTGCAAGAATAAATTTAGAAGCTGCTGAATATGCAAGATTTGGCAAGGAGCAAATTCACATGGTTAAAAAGACAGAAGACAGACCATAAGCTGACTATCACACTCCTGAAGTGGAGAGTCAAATATCAGGACTCTGGAAGTTGCATCCACATTCCCTACACCACAGCCCCCTAGAGATAAAAGAGAGGGCTCAAGCAGCTGGCCATTACCAAAGAAGTCCTGCTTCACTTCCACATGCACCCCGTTTTCCCAACACTGGACTGCTACACTGTCGTAAGGTCTTGGCTGCTGCAACTCAAAGTTAATATCTGGCTGTACTGGCTCCTCTTGGACCTTTGGGAACTTCCAGGCCAGCTCCCTGACTGGGCCCAGCAGTTCTTGTTTGGACTGAATACTTGAAGGTGCCAGATTTGAAGTAAGCGGGGCCAGCTGGGGCTTCTGAGGTTGAACTCCATTAGAACCTTGGATTGGATCCCATTGCTCCCCAAGCTGAGAATCAACACTTTGAGGTTCTTGAATCAGCATCCGGGGCTGAAACACCCTGGGCTGAAACACCCGGGGTTGAAACATCCTGGGCTGAAACACTCGAGCCATTGACCTGGCACTGTACACATGATCAAATGCAACCAGCACTAAAAGCCCAAGCACACATTGCATAAGCCCCATTATTACAGCCACCAAATTACCACACAGCCACACTGCAATAAGTTGTTGTAGCAATATTTTATAGTGTCATGAATACTCTCCCCGCCCACCTCCAAACAAGCTTAATTGCTATGTGGACCATCCTAATCACAGAATCCTCAGCTGCACTGAAGTTCACTCATCAAGCTCTGCAAAAAAACAAAAGTAATTTTTTTTTTTTTTTAAAAACAATGGAAACATTTTAGTGTTTCTGTTTTAAGATATACAGTATTTGACCTAAGTTTTATGTTGGGATAGAGATATTATGAATATTTCTTACATCGCTAGTATCTGATATGCTCTTGTCTCCACCACAAAAAGTTATTTTGAATGGCTGCACATCTTTAACGTCCTCATAATCATATTAAATTGTGATGAAGACTGATTGACTACAGTATACACTTAGATGAATAAAAAAACTCCAGTGGTTCCTGTAAGTGAGTGCATTTCCTACACTCATCAAAGTAATTACCAAAATACTATCTGGAGAACATACGCTGGCTGCCAATATTGTGTTTGACTATATGCCACACCTCTCTATTTCAAAGTGAAACTATCAGTTTTTTTGTCATCCTTGACGGTAAGTGCAAATGCATGTGCCAAACACATGCTAAGGGAAACAAACCTATTAACAGAAGGCTATGGTGGTGATAACATCTACAGGAACTACCAAATACATCACCATTATGTTCAAATAGACTCTAAACGTATCACTGGAAGACAGGAATTTCACAGGGAAATTAAAACGCAATAAATAACAGCACTTTGCGTTGTTCAGCCTTACTACAGTTTTTTTTTTTCTAAATAAAAATAAAACTTACCTTGAATTAAAATGAATTACTACTAAAGCTGTGGCATTGACACTGTAAAATGATATCAAACCTTCTTTTCCTTTTTGAGAAGGCCTCTGCTAAAAATCAAAACACTTGACACTGGCACCTTTCAGGATAATTTTATTTGAACAATGAATACACTATTTAGTGTAAAAATAGTCTTTTTTGCTGTGTAAGCACTCTCATTTAACCTTTTAATGGAAATAGACAATGAGGGTCATATTCAGGGTCTCACGGTAGGCTAGAGGAAACTGGTAAAGGTTTTAACTTGAGAAACAGGATGGAAAAATCACTTATGTTTAAACCACAAGCCATCTGTAAAATAAGATCCATATTAAGGGTCCTATTTAAATTACATATGCACTATAATTATATAAATGCAAGACTTTACACAATAAGCCTTTGCAATTTAATTGTAATAGTGAAAACATAGTGACTGGTTCAGTTAAATGTTTTCTTACCAAATATGGATCCATAAAAATTTGTATGCTTGGATCTCAATGCCAAATTTCTCAATGAAGTCCAGTAACAAGTTAACTATACATTCCATGAATCATACAGACACTCTTTTATCTGTTCCTGATCTCTACACAGACACATTCCGTGATGGAGACAGGAGACTGGAATTGTTTATCACTCTGCAAAACACACGCAGAGTTCCTGTGCAGGTTAGACCTTACTATCAAGGTCAGCGATCTAACCTCAACTTTGACACTGCTGACAGATCAGTGAACATTTATTTACCATATCATCAGCCTAAATTTTTATCCAAATGAAAATAAGGGATAGCTGAAGTGTTATCAAATTGTGTACTTTCACAAAATATTCATGTCCATTAATTTAAAAAGATCCATTTAGTCTTTTATTCCATAATGATTTCGTAGTCTTTGAAGACAGATTTGAGCTTTTCCACTGTGACAGCATGGTCAGCCTTCCCATATCCCTGGAAGAAGAAAAGATAAGTCTCTTTACAAGCAAACTTTGACTCAAAACACCAAAAACATGCCTAACATTTACTAACTAACAAATATTCATGCTCAAAATAGTGCACTTATTTTAATGCTCCGGGGTTTGTTCCCTTTACATAGTGAGTCTATTTTAAACATATTAAAGGGCCTCCTTATAATTAAGAGCTGTGATCTGATCTCTTATGTAATTTACTTGATATAAAGAAAGTTAACTATCTGTATAGTAGGCCCACTTCTACCTTTTGTGCCTCTATGAAACAGTATTTGTTGCAGGTGTTCATGTAACTCCTGCTAAAACCTTATTTTATGTCACAATATAAAGTGCTTGTAATAATGGTTAAGTGTGTTACCGTAGACTCTCCAAACACTCGAAGTTTCTTTTCTGTGTTGTTGTGCTCAATCTTGCCGCCACCAAGACACCTACACTCCAGTCCCAAGGCCTCCATAGCAGGATTCACTTTTTCAAATATGTGATCTGAATAACAGAGATGTAGTGAGAAAGATAAATAGGAAAATGAACCATTCCATAAATAATACCCGTTTATTTTGAGTTTAATCCTTGTGAGCCTGTCAAGATTTTGTATTAACTAACTAAACATATTAATACAGCTAGTACTAAATCTTCTAAATCTCAATCAAGCCACAAAATCAATGCAATGATACCTGTCAATCATTTTTACCAACGTTTTTATGTCGACACGTTACTTTCCTACAAGATATGTATTCCTCAATGCCCATAAACAGTGAGGAACAGTATGGACGTTACCAGTTGATTTATAAATACTGCTGAGCTGAGGTTAAGGATAAAGTTAACTCTTGGCTTGCAGAGACAGACAGTCACGTTCTTGCACTTGCAAGCGTGCACACTTACTGTGGTACTCCGCAGTTTTAGTTCCCCTCACGACTACTTTTTCTTCCGTTCCACCTTTAACTTTTATGTTCACTAATATGTATTTAAACTTTCCCTCTGGATCAATGTCGACGTCGGGGACTTTGCTCAGAGCGTCTGCCATATTCGCTGTGGCAGCTGCAGACAACAGTATGCGATATCAGTATCAACAGACGCTACAAACCGGAAATACGTAATAAAAATAACACGAAGAAAATATAAAAACGGAAATTGGTAGGAACTTATAGTAAAGATAATGTTTTTGGATAAAGGGGCAGAAACTATCAATTGGAGTAAATTAATTAGTACAAAATAAAAATTCAGATATTATTTTATTATTATATTCAGATATTATTTTATTATTATTAGCTGGTTCTTCATACAGTTTATGTCAAACTTGAAAAAAACTAGCATTATTGTCAATGTGACATTGTGCCCCTTATCTCCCTCTTAGCAAGCCTTCCTTTTTACAAACCTACGGACTTTCCCTTTCAGACCACACCAGCATAGCTATTCTACTGTAACGAATAATCAGAATAATCATTGCTGTGCTTCTTGTTTTAGCAATTTTTTCCATGTTGTTCATCTAGAATAATAAAAATAAATAAATAAAAAATCCCAAATTTTCACCAAGATAGGCCTATAAAATAATTGTTTGTTTTGTGTGCCTTCTTTGTGTTGTATGAAAGTTATTTAATCTTTGATTTGATCAATTATTGCTACTTTTGCCAATGCATTTATGTATAGATTTTATCGTTTAACCCTTGTCACAGACCTTCAATCATAAACTGAAAATGAAATTTTAAATCTATCACAGGCCTAATATCATCATAAAAATGATTGTCCTTCAGTTGTGACATCATTTTTATCAGATCCATTTTCCCCAAATAAAAAAAAAAACATCAAGGTAAATATGTCGTATAGAATAATAGATTTTTTTATTGTGCACTTTTTCTGAAAACATAGAAAGTCAGCCTTTTTTTCAAACATTCTTCAAATGTTATTTCCATCATCATCATCATTTCCACAGATCCAATTTTAATTCATTTATTCTGCTTCAAGCTCAGTCTAATATGCACAAGATAACTATAGCATTCTAATTAAATTGATTCACTCTGATCATTTAGGTGAATAATAATAATAATAATAATAATAAACAAAAGAATAGAAACAAATCATCCTTCACTGGAGATGTTTATAACGGATTTGTTTATGAATGGATATGTTTGTATGAGCTTTAATATTATATGATTTTAGATAAGTTAGCAATCGCAAATTACACACATTTATTATTATTCTTTTCTCTTCTTTATTCACTAATTTTCCGGTGCCCTCATGGCAGCTATTTCCATAACACGGAAGCTGGTACAGCTCTGTGCAAACACATTGAACAGAGTGGCATCCAACAAGGGTCAAGGTCATACAGAAATCAAGCTGCAAAAACTCAAACTTCAAAACGAGAAACCTCTGGGGATCTTAAGTACAACAACAGCTTTAAAGCAAAGGAAATTTGAAATAGGCCAGATAGTTTAATTATTGAATACATTTGTCTCATATACAATGCTTCCTTTTGATTTTTACTTTTAAATATAATTGTGAATATTTTTATGGGTGTTCCTTGTAATACTTTTTAATAAGTTATTATTATTATTACTCTTGTATAATATCAGTTTGTAGAATTGATTCATTGTCTTAAAATTGGAAGGTGTATTTTCTTGACATTTACTACAAAGATTAGAAAACGTCACCATTAATTGTATTTCCTAGTAACTGGAAATATACAGTAATAATAACTGGCAACAATTCCTAGTGATTCCCCTCTTGGCACATATTGTATCCCCTTTTCCTTTGTAAACAAAGCTGAAGATATTTAAATGTGAGTGTTTCTGCCATTAGATCTCCCTTGGTGATTACTTTTTCGCACCAAAAAGTGAAAGTTGTAATTGTAATTATACACAATAATTTTATATAATAATTTCATGAAATTCTTATGTCTATTTCTGAATATGCTTTGAAAATAAGCAGTCATCCTGCTATGGCCGTATCAGCACCAAAAGCTCTACAATATTTCCTGAGAGGTCACTTCCTTGCAAACTAATGCCTTGAGAGTGTAAAAAAAAAAATGAAAGTGTTTCCTCCTTGATTAGTGTTAGAGAGGGGTATTTCCAGAGACTAGAATTCCATTGCTTTTACTGGCTGATGTCACAAGTGGATCCAGGAAGGGAAGTCCTAAACCATAGCTGAGCTCCTATATAAATGCCCCAAAAGAGTGATTATCGACCAGTTTCTCAAATCAGAATCAGAGGCGACCATTAACAGGACAATTTCATATCTGTACATCATTGATAATGGTACGTAAAGTATTTAAAATATGCATTTCTATAATTTTAGTATCAATAAATACTATGTTCATCCAATTGATATAATTCTTTAATTTTGCAGGGTATTTTCAACAAAGTACCATTGCAATTTTTTGTTTCCCTTGTTCTTATTTCTTCAGGTAAGAGAGCAAACCATACTAGTATAAACTATAAACTATACTGCAACCTGTAAACATAGTTCACTCAAAGTTTCAATGGTTTAATTCTGCAGTGTTAAACATATGGAGAGGCACTGAAGGCTGGTCATACCATTCCTCAACATTCACTATGAGCTGGGAATCTGCCAGACACTGGTGCAGGCAGCATTACACAGACATGGTAGCCATCCAGAACAAAGATGAGATTTATCACCTCAACAGCATACTTCCGAAAGTCAAAGGATATTACTGGATTGGCATTCGTAAAATTAATGGCATTTGGACCTGGGTGGGAACTAATAAGACGCTTACCAAGGAAGCTGAGAACTGGGCAGATAAGGAGCCCAATAATGGAAGGAATAATGAAGACTGTGTGGAAATATACATCAAAAGAGGGAAAGATGAAGGCAAATGGAATGATGAATCCTGCTTAAAGAAGAAGACTGCACTGTGCTACACGGGTAGGTTGTCTTTATGTGGCCAGGGACCCCTGTACAGGGGAGAAAAACTTTCCAAGGACCACCTCATAATTATAACAGTAATTAAGCATATGCTTACTACAATTTGTATTTTCAGAAACCATAGTAATTTCTAGATTCCATTTTTTTTTCTGTTTTGATTTTTCTGTGTTAATGGTTAAATTAAACAATCAAAAAGCATGACTGACATTATATGATTTCATTAATTTAAATCACAAAAACATACAATTTAACAACAGTTTATTAACTTTTATTTAATAACTTATTATTTAACTATTACTTACATTTGTGCCAAACAAAGTGGTGCATAACAGAGCTTTACTGTTAATATTCTGCTACTTTTGATTTATTTATTCAAGGTTTGCCAAGTTCCGTGACATTCTGCATTACAGTCAATTCCATTTTTATGACCACATTTTCCCCATTGGGGAAATCATACAGCCCTAACATTATTTTGCAGACCCCCTGGCTATGGTTAGCTGACCCCACTTTGACAGCCCCTGTTTGTAAGGTGAATGAAAAATTAATTCATCAATGAGTAATTATCCATTTTTTTCTTTTTCAGCATCCTGCAAAGACGACTCTTGTGTCAGTAGCCAGGGAGAGTGTGTCGAAACCATAAACAGCCATAAATGCTCCTGCTTTGTGGGTTTCTATGGAGACCGATGTGAACATGGTGGGCAATATTTCTCTAGATATGGTTAATATATCGATGTTGACAATGAAAGATGTGAAATGTAACCATTTTACCTGTTTTCTGATTTTCAGTTGTAAAGTGCAAATCAGAGGACATCACTCCACCAGATCATGCTAGCATCCAGTGCTCTCATCCTCATGAAGACTTCTCATATGACTCTCAGTGTGAATATTTCTGTGAGGAGGGTTATGAACTAAAGGGTTCCAGTACAACAAGATGCACTTCTAGCACAGAGTGGTCAAGCAACCCACCAACCTGCGAACGTGAGTTGAATTTACGCCAAAAAATACTTACAGATGCTGTTCAAATCTGCTTAAATTATTCATGCTTTCCTTTGACATGTCTGTGAATCTTTTTGCAGCTGTTCAATGTCCAGAGCTGACCAAACCACAGGAAGGCATAATGCACTGCCAACATCCCATGGGCACCTTCAGCTACCAATCCACCTGTGAGTTTTTATGTGTAGAAGGATACACACTGCAAGACTCCAGCTCCTCTACACTGTTCTGTGGGGCAACGGGACGCTGGAATGATACACAACCCACTTGTGAAAGTAAGAGGAGTTAGGATTTTTTTAAGGAAAAAACTTTTGAAAGTAGTTCAGCAACAGTTCTGCTCTTTACTCTTTAACATCTCTGCTCTTGGAGCTTTATGATTATCCTCCTTTTCTGATTTTCAGTTATAAAATGCAAATCAGAGGACATCACTCCACCAGATCATGCTAGCATCCAGTGCTCTAGTCCTCAGGAAGACTTCTCATATGACTCTCAGTGTGAATATTTCTGTGAAGAAGGTTATGAACTAAAGGGTTCCAATACAACAAGATGCACTTCTAGCACAGAGTGGTCAAGCAAACCACCAACCTGTCAACGTGAGTTGAATTTACATTGTGAAGTGAAAATGACACATTTGACCAGATGCGTTTTTAAAACACTTTGACATTTTATTTTTCATTTTTTTGCAGTTGTTCAATGTCCAGAGCTGACCAAACTACAGGAAGGCATAATGCACTGCCAACATCCCATGGGCATCTTCAGCTATCAATCCACCTGTGAGTTTATGTGTGCAGAAGGATACACACTGCAAGACTCCAGCTCCTCTACACTGTTCTGTGGGGCAACGGGACGCTGGAATAATTCACAACCTACTTGTGAAAGTAAGACGGGTCTGAATTTACTTAGAAAAACTTCAATTTCAATAGTTCAGCAGCAGTTCTGCTCTTTACTCTTTATCATCTCTGCTTTTGGAGTTTTATGATTGTCCCCCTTTTCTGATTTTCAGTTATAAAATGCAAATCAGAGGACATCACTCCACCAGATCATGCTAGCGTCCAGTGCTCTCATCCTCATGAAGACTTCTCATATGACTCTCAGTGTGAATATTTCTGTGAAGAAGGTTATGAACTAAAGGGTTCCAGTACAACAAGATGCACTTCTAGCACAGAGTGGTCAAGCAAACCACCAACCTGTGAACGTGAGTTGAATTTATGCCGAGAAATACTTACAGATGCTGTTCAAATCTGCTTAAATTATTCATGCTTTCCTTTGACATGTCTGTGAATCTTTTTGCAGCTGTTCAATGTCCAGAGCTGACCAAACCACAGGAAGGCATAATGCACTGCCAACATCCCATGGGCTTCTTCAGCTACCAATCCACCTGTGAGTTTATGTGTAAAGAAGGACACACGCTGCGAGACTCCAGCTCCTCTACACTGTTCTGTGGGGCAACAGGACGCTGGAATGATACACAACCCACTTGTGAAAGTAAGAGGAGTTAGGATTTTTTTAAGGAAAAAACTTTTGAAAGTAGTTCAGCAACAGTTCTGCTCTTTACTCTTTAACATCTCTGCTCTTGGAGTTTTATGATTATCCCCCTTTTCTGATTTTCAGTTATAAAATGCAAATCAAAGGACATCACTCCACCAGATCATGCTAGCGTCCAGTGCTCTCATCCTCATGAAGACTTCTCATATGACTCTCAGTGTGAATATTTCTGTGAAGAAGGTTATGAACTAAAGGGTTCCAATACAACAAGATGCACTTCTAGCACAGAGTGGTCAAGCAAACCACCAACCTGTGAACGTGAGTTTATGCTGAGAAATATTTACAAATGCTGTTCAAATCTGCTTAAATTATTCATGCTTTCCTTTGACATGTCTGTGAATCTTTTTGCAGTTGTTCAATGTCCAGAGCTGACCAAACCACAGGAAGGCATAATGCACTGCCAGCATCCCATGGGCATCTTCAGCTACCAATCCACCTGTGAGTTTTTATGTGCAGAAGGATACACACTGCAAGACTCCAGCTCCTCTACACTGTTCTGTGGGGCAACGGGACGCTGGAATAATTCACAACCCACTTGTGAAAGTAAGACGGATCTGAATTTACTTAAAAAAACTTCTATTTCAATAGTTCAGCAGCAGTTCTGCTCTTTACTCTTTATCATCTCTGCTCTTGGAGTTTAATGATTATCCCCCTTTTCTGATTTTCAGTTATAAAATGCAAATCAGAGGACATCACCCCACCAGATCATGCTAGCGTCCAGTGCTCTCATCCTCATGAAGACTTCTCATATGACTCTCAGTGTGAATATTTCTGTAAAGAAGGTTATGAACTAAAGGGTTCCAATACAACAAGATGCACTTCTAGCACAGAGTGGTCAAGCAAACCACCAACCTGTGAACGTGAGTTGAATTTACATTGTGAAATGAACATGACACATTTGACCAAATGCGTTTTTAAAACACTTTGACATTTTATTTTTCATTTTTTTTGCAGTTGTTCAATGTCCAGAGCTGACCAAACCACAGGAAGGCATAATGCACTGCCAACATCCCATGGGCATCTTCAGCTACCAATCCACCTGTGAGTTTTTATGTGCAGAAGGATACACACTGCAAGACTCCAGCTCCTCTACACTGTTCTGTGGGGCAACGGGACGCTGGAATAATTCACAACCCACTTGTGAAAGTAAGACGGGTCTGACTTTACTTAGAAAAACTTCAATTTCAATAGTTCAGCAGCAGTTCTGTTCATGGCTCTTTAACATCTCTGCTCTTGAAGTTTTATGATTATCCTCCTTTTCTGATTTTCAGTTATAAAATGCAAATCAGAGGACATCACTCCACCAGATCATGCTAGCGTCCAGTGCTCTCATCCTCATGAAGACTTCTCATATGACTCTCAGTGTGAATATTTCTGTGAGGAGGGTTATGAACTAAAGGGTTCCAATACAACAAAATGCACTTCTAGCACAGAGTGGTCAAGCAAACCACCAACCTGTGAACGTGAGTTAAATTTACGCTGTGAAATATTTACAGATGCTGTTCAAATCTGCTTAAATTATTCATGCTTTCCTTTGACATGTCTGTGAATCTTTTTGCAGTTGTTCAATGTCCAGAGATGACCAAACCACAGGAAGGCATAATGCACTGCCAACATCCCATGGGCATCTTCAGCTACCAATCCACCTGTGAGTTTTTATGTGTAGAAGGACACACGCCGCGAGAGTCCAGCTCTTCAACACTGTTTTGTGGGGCAACGGGACGCTGGAATAATTCACAACCCACTTGTGAAAGTAAGACGGGTCTGAATTTACTTAAAAAAACTTCTATTTCAATAGTTCAGCAGCAGTTCTGCTCTTTACTCTTTATCATCTCTGCTTTTGGAGTTTTATGATTATCCCCCTTTTCTGATTTTCAGTTATAAAATGCAAATCAGAGGACATCACCCCACCAGATCATGCTAGCGTCCAGTGCTCTCATCCTCATGAAGACTTCTCATATGACTCTCAGTGTGAATATTTCTGTGAAGAAGGTTATGAACTAAAGGGTTCCAGTACAACAAAATGCACTTCTAGCACAGAGTGGTCAAGCAAACCACCAACCTGTGAACGTGAGTTGAATTTACATTGTGAAATGAAAATGACACATTTGACCAGATGCGTTTTTAAAACACTTTGACATTTTATTTTTCATTTTTTTTGCAGTTGTTCAATGTCCAGAGCTGACCAAACCACAGGAAGGCATAATGCACTGCCAACATCCCATGGGCACCTTCAGCTACCAATCCACCTGTGAGTTTTTATGTGCAGAAGGATACACACTGCAAGACTCCAGCTCCTCTACACTGTTCTGTGGGGCAACGGGACGCTGGAATAATTCACAACCCACTTGTGAAAGTAAGACGGGTCTGAATTTACTTAGAAAAACGTATATTTCAATAGTTCAGCAGCAGTTCTGTTCATGGCTCTTTAACATCTCTGCTCTTGGAGTTTTATGATTATCCCCCTTTTCTGATTTTCAGTTATAAAATGCAAATCAGAGGACATCACCCCACCAGATCATGCTAGCGTCCAATGCTCTAGTCCTCATGAAGACTTCTCATATGACTCTCAGTGTGAATATTTCTGTGAAGAAGGTTATGAACTAAAGGGTTCCAGTACAACAAAATGCACTTCTAGCACAGAGTGGTCAAGCAAACCACCAACCTGTGAACGTGAGTTGAATTTACATTGTAAAATGAACATGACACATTTGACCAGATGCTTTTTTAAAACACTTTGACAATTTTTTTTTTTTTTTTTTTGCAGTTGTTCAATGTCCAGAGCTGACCAAACCACAGGAAGGCATAATGCACTGCCAACATCCCATTGGCATCTTCAGCTACCAATCCACCTGTGAGTTTATGTGTAAAAAAGGACACACGCTGCGAGACTCCAGCTCCTCTACACTGTTCTGTGGGACAACGGGACGCTGGAATGATACACAACCCACTTGTGAAAGTAAGAATAGTTAGGATTTTCTAAGGAAAAACTTTTGAAAGTAGTTCAGCAACAGTTCTGCTCTTTACTCTTTATCATCTCTGCTCTTGGAGTTTTATGATTATCCCCCTTTTCTGATTTTCAGTTATAAAATGCAAATCAGAGGACATCACTCCACCAGATCATGCTAGCATCCAGTGCTCTCATCCTCATGAAGACTTCTCATATGACTCTCAGTGTGAATATTTCTGTGAAGAAGGTTATGAACTAAAGGGTTCCAGTACAACAAGATGCACTTCTAGCACAGAGTGGTCAAGCAACCCACCAACCTGCGAACGTGAGTAGCATTTATATTGTGCTAACAAAAAAATATCTGATGTATATTTTACAATCACTCCTTGGAAAAACTCTTATGAAAACTGTCTGATCTGTTCATAAATTTCCCCCTTTCCTCCCAGTTATTCACTGCCCAGCCCTTGACAGTCCTGCCAATGGAGAGCTGAGCTGCACTTCCAGCTTTAATTATGGGAGCAAATGCAGCTTCAGCTGTGTTGAAGGATTCCTCCTCCAGGGAGCTTCAGAGATCAGCTGTACAAAAACAGCAAAGTGGAGTCAGGAGCCACCTCTCTGTGAAGGTAATCAACAAACTTTTGCCACATTTATGGATTTACAGGTTAATTTAATGTGAGTTTTGTATTTAAAAAATTAAGTATGCCTAAGTTCGCCTTTGTTTTTTTTCTACTCTGTAGCAATGGTCTGCCCACAACTTCCTGAGCCAATCAACGGGCATATGAACTGCTCATCTGAAGAGCCCACCTTTGGCACCGTCTGCATCTTCAGCTGTCATAAAGGCCACCAACTTGATGACCACAGTAATGAGATCGTGATGTGCAACTACAATGGGAGCTGGTCAGGGGAAGTGGCAGTGTGTCAAGGTAAACAGCTGATATAGGGATTGTGGGATGCAGATACAGTATGTCATTTTGTTGAGAAAAACATTCTACAGCTCATTTCCTTTTATTTGTATTTTCAGCTTATCCTGATCCCTCTGCATCACTCTTTGAAGTGACGGAAGTGACTCTTGGGGTTGCAGGCGCCATCGGCAGCTCCAGTCTGGGCTTAGTCCTCTGGATACTGAAGAGACTGAGGAGAAAAGGTGAGCCAAATGGTCTACTGATTTTGTTCTTCCAAAAAATTCTTGAATAATATATTGAAAATAAATTAAAATGCTAAATTATGTTGTTTTGTTTTCAGCTAACAATTTTGATCTAAACAGGTAAGATATGTCTTATTTTGCAGTTATGTTTTTCTTACTGTCATTATTTATAGCTTTAGGTTTATATATACAAGACAAGACTATATCCTGTTTAACTCTGCTTTTGTCTTTTTCATTTTTAGTACTTCGGATACTGAGGATCCACCACAGTTTTATAAGAACAGTGTTGACAGTCTCATATAGACCAAAATAGCTTCAAATTACTACAGCATATACAGTGAGCATATATTCCTCATGCACACAGACAGGCCAGTGTGTGTGTAATGATAGCGATGTAACTTATTCCAATGAACAATTAACTGAAAAACTGAATTAAACTTTAATTTTCACAGTACTCACGACTGCCTCACTGGACATAAAAAAATGTATGTCATCACAAATTATTTGAGACACTTGGATATTTTTAAACTCTGAGGGGCATTATCAGTTACTAGGCAACAGTAACTGAATGCAATTTCTACTTCCCAACGGAAGCTTTAATTATTTACTTGACTGAACATATTGTTCTGTACTGTTTAAATGTCCTATTTTCTATGTCATTAATATACACGTTTTTGTGCTATTTATTGTTCCAAAACCGTATTGGTCCTACTAAACTATTTAACATGTAAACCAATAAAGTGTGACATTTATGACATCATGACTTGGTGTTTGAATGCATTTTCCACTTTCAGATGAGCATCTAAAACTTTAAAAAAAATCATATATTTTTCAAAATCAGCATAAATGAACATTTAGTGTGATTGGTCATTCCATCTGTAGAATCATCGGCAGTAAATCTGAACCTTAACACCTAAATAAAAGCTAGAAGTGAAGTCACTGTTCTCTTTCTTTATCTTTCCTCACTTGTAAATGCATAAAGCTATTAGCATTTTTATTGCAATGAAAGGTTTTGTTTAAATAACCCAGCCCAGGTCATTTTCACCTGGATGTACAGTATCCTGTGACGGTCCACCCTTGAAGCTGCATATAATCAGGGAGTTAGCTTTTTCAGAAACACCTTTCAGAGGTTAAAACTTCTTTTGAATAATTATTGCCATAAATTACCCACATTTTATTATTTTTAAAATTTATGTTGAGTGTGGTCTGATGTTGTTCGATTATCAAAATCATCGAATCATTATATGCATCTCAGCACCATTCTCTTTGTGCAAGAGGTGATTTTATGAAATAATAAAAGAAAATTAATCGTTAACCAGTAATTTCCAAACAGTGGCATTCTTGGCCAGGAGGTTGTTACATAATGTTTATTCTTTCAAGCCTGTGAAGAAACGTGCTTTGACTGAATGCTAATGACTGATATAAATGGTGGGAAACCCCACTTTACTAACAGTTTTCACTTTTCAGAGCAAAAGAAAAGGTATTTATCTGTTCTGTTTTATTTTCAGTTTTGTTTCCAGTTAGTAATTTTAGTGCTTAAACTTTTACTGAATTCAGCTGCTAAGGCAATGTTTCTCATTTTTGTTTAGTTTTAGTTTTTCACCTATTTACCTAAAAAACTTTTGAAAGTAGTTCAGCAACAGTTCTCCTTTTTACTCTTTATCATCTCTGCATGCTCTTGGAGTTTTATGATTATCCCCCTTTTCTGATTTTTAGTTATAAAATGCAAACCAGAGGACATCACCCCACCAGATCATGCTATGTCCAATGCTCTAATCCTCATGAAGACTTCTCATATGACTCTCAGTGTGAATATTTCTGTGAAGAAGGTTATTAACTAAAGGGTTCCAATACAACAAGATGCACTTCTAGCACAGAGTGGTCAAGCAAACCACCAACCTGTGAACGTGAGTTGAATTTACATTGTGAAATGAACATGACACATTTGACTAGATGCGTTTTTAAAACACTTTTTTTATTATTATTATTATTATTATTATTTTTTTGCAGTTGTTCAATGTCCAGAGCTGACCAAACCACAGGAAGGCATAATGCACTGCCAACATCCCATGGGCTTCTTCAGCTACCAATCCACCTGTGAGTTTATGTGTAAAGAAGGACACACGCTGCGAGACTCCAGCTCCTCTACACTGTTCTGTGGGGCAACAGGACGCTGGAATGATACACAACCCACTTGTGAAAGTAAGAATAGTTAGGATTTTCTAAGGAAAAAAACTTTTGAAAGTAGTTCAGCAACAGTTCTGCTCTTTACTCTTTATCATCTCTGCTCTTGGAGTTTGATAATTATCCCCCTTTTCTGATTTTCAGTTATAAAATGCAAATCAGAGGACATCACTCCACCAGATCATGCTAGCGTCCAGTGCTCTCATCCTCATGAAGACTTCTCATATGACTCTCAGTGTGAATATTTATGTGAAGAAGGTTATGAACTAAAGGGTTCTAGTAAGATAAGATGCACTTCTAGCACAGAGTGGTCAAGCAAACCACCAACCTGTGAATGTGAGTAGCATTTATATTGTCCATCAAAAAAACATCTGATGTATATTTTACTATTGCTCCTTGGAAAACTCTTAAGAAAACCGTCTGATCTGTTCATGAATTTCCCCCTTTCCTCCCAGTTATTCACTGCCCAGCCCTTGACAGTCCTGTCAATGGAGAGCTGAGCTGCACTTCCAGCTTTAATTATGGGAGCAAATGCAACTTCAGCTGTGTTGAATGATTCCTCCTCCAGGGAGCTTCAGAGATCAGCTGTACAAAAACAGCAAAGTGGAGTCAGGAGTCACCTCTCTGTGAAGGTAATCAACAAACTTTTGCCACATTTATGAATTTAAAGGGTTAATTTAATGTGAGTTTTGTAGTTCAAAAATTAAGTATGCCTAAGTTCGCCTTTGTTTTTTTTTCTACTCTGTAGCAATGGTCTGCCCACAACTTCCTGAGCCAATCAACGGGCATATGAACTGCTCATCTGAAGAGCCCACCTTTGGCACCGTCTGCATCTTCAGCTGTCATAAAGGCCACCAACTTGATGACCACAGTAATGAGATCGTGATGTGCAACTACAATGGGAGCTGGTCAGGGGAAGTGGCAGTGTGTCAAGGTAAACAGCTGATATAGGGATTGTGGGATGCATATACAGTATGTCATTTTGTTGAGAAAAACATTCTACAGCTCATTTCCTTTTATTTGTATTTTCAGCTTATCCTGATCCCTCTGCATCACTCTTTGAAGTGACGGAAGGGACTCTTGAGGTTGCAGGCGCCATCGGCGGCTCCAGTCTGGGCTTAGTCCTCTGGATACTGAAGAGACTGAGGAGAAAAGGTGAGCCAAACAGTCTGCTGAGTTTGTTCTTGCATAAAATTCTTGACTAATATATTGAAAATGAATTAAAATGCTAAATTATATTGTTTGGTTTACAGCTAACAATTTTGATCTAAACAGGTAAGATATGTCTTATTTTGCAGTTATGTTTTTCTTACTGTCATTATTTATAGCTTTAGGTTTATATATACAAGACAAGACTATATCCTGTTTAACTCTGCTTTTGTCTATTTCATTTTTAGTACTTCGGATACTGAGGATCCACCACAGTTTTATACGAACAGTGTTGACAGTCTCATATAGACCAAAATAGCATCAAATACAGCATATACGGTGGGAATATATTCCTCATGCACATAGACAGGCCAGTGTGTGTGTGTAATGATAGCAATGTAACTTATTCCAGTGAACAATTCATTGAAAAACTGAATTAAACTTTAATTTTCACAGGACTCACGACTGCCTCGCTGGATATAAAAATGTATGTCATCACAAAAGATTCACTTGGATATTTTTAAACTCTGAGGGGCATTATCAATTACTAGGCAACAGTAACTGAATGCAATTTCTACTTCCCAACGGAAGCTTTAATTATTTACTTGACTGAACATATTGTTCTGTACTGTTTAAATGTCCTATTGTTATGTTATTAACATACTTTTTTTTTGGTATTATTCATTGTTCCAAAACTGTATTGGTCCTGTCAAGTCAAGTCTGCTTTATTGTCAATTCTTCCACAAGTACAGTACATACATACAGAGAATTGAAATTGCATTACTCTCAGACCCTTGGTGCATACAGATAACACTAACAGTAGAGCCTAAAAATCCAGATAGATACAGATTAAATATAAAATACAAATAAGCATGTAAAAAAAATAATAATAACAAAAATAAAGTTAAATAAAGCAGCGCAAGGCACATGGCAGATAGAGTGCAAACCGGTGAAGTGAACAAACAGTGCAGATAAAAAGACTGTCAAGTCAAGTCTGCTTAATTGACAATTCTTCCACATATAAAAAAGAAAGATAAGTAAAGCAGCAAACCAGTAAAGTAAACAGTGCAGATATAATGATTGTAGTGCAAAACAGTTTATTCAGTCTGATTAAGGTGTCAAAAATCTCAGAGATCAGTTCTTTATTTAAACTGACAGAAGAGGTGGTTGAATGAGGTCAGTTAACTGCTGAATGAGGTAGTGAACAGACCAATGCTGCACAAAGTGTCTGGTGCAGGTCACAGTGTGTTAGTGGGAGCTGGGGCGGGGGTAGGGACTGAGGTTCAGAGTTCAGTGGTGCATGGGGAAAAAGAGGGGAGGGGGGGCAACATCCTGTTGGAGTTCAGCTTCCTGACAGCCTGATGAATAAAGCTGTCCTTCAGTCTGCTGGTCCTGGCCTGGAGACTCCGCAGTCTCCTCCCTGATGGCAGCAGACTGAAGAAGCTGTGTAACGGGTGGGTGGGATCACCTGCGATGCAGAGGGCTTTACGGGTGAGACGGGTTCCATAAGTGTTCTGGAGGGAGGGGAGGGAGACACAGACGATCTTCTCAGCTGCTCTCACTATGCATTGAAGGGTCTTCCAGAAGGACGCGTTGCAGGCACCATACTACACAGTGATGCAGCTCGTCAGAATGCTCTCGATGGTGCCTCTGTAGAAGGTGCACATGATGGGGACCGGGGCTCTGGCTCTTCCCAGTTTGCGGAGGAAGTAGAGACGCTGCTGTGCTTTCTTGCCCAGTGTTTTCAGTCCAGGAGAGGTCCTCTGTGATGTGCACACCCAGGAACTTGGTGCTGCTCACTCTCTCCACAGTCACACCGTTGATGATCAGAGGAGCATGCTGAGTGTGCACTCTCCTGAAGTCAACAACAATCTCCTTCGTCTTCTCCACGTTCAGAGAGAGATTGTTGTCACTACACCACCCGGCCAGGCGGCTCACCTCGCTCCTGTAGTTTGTCTCAACTCTGTTGCTAATGAGACCCACCACAGTCCTGTCATCCGCAAACTTAATGAAGAGGTTGGAGTTGGACAGCGTCATCACCTGGTCGCCAGGAGGAGGAGGAGTCTTCTGTGCAGTGGACCTGTTTTGTGCCTCAAAGCGTGCAAAGAAGGCGTTCAGCTCGTTCAGCAGGGATATGGTGCTGTCACAGGTCCATTTTGAGGGCTTGTGGTCCGTGATGGTCTGTATCCCCTGCCACAGGCTCCGAGTGTCTCTGCTGTTGCTGAATCGATTGACTATCCTCAAGTACTCTCTCTTAGCCTCTCTTTTGTAAGCTCCTCTCTGTGTGGTATAAACAAGGTCTAAAATGTTTTTACCTCTTGTTGGAAAATTAATGTATTGGTGTTGTAATTGTAGTGCAGAAAAGTTTATTCAGTCTGATTAAAGTGACAAAGGGCTCAGAGAGCGGTTCTTTTATTTAAACTGACTGAAGAGGTAGTAGAATGACGTCACTTCTATGCCGAATGAGGTAGTGAGCAGACAAATGCTGCACAAAGTGACTGGTGCATGTCACCGTATGTTAGTGAGAGGGGGGAGTGGAAGGACCTGGGGATGTGGGATCTGGGGGGGGGTGTTCAGCTTCCTGACAGCCTGATGAATGAAGCTGTCCTTCAGTCTGCTGGTCCTGGCCTGGAGACTCTGCAGTATCCTCCCTGATGGCAGCAGACTGAAGAAGATGTGTGACGGGTGAGTGGGATCACCTGCGATGCAGAGGGCTTTATGGGTGAGACAGGTTCCGTAAATGTCCTGGAGGGAGGGGAGAGAGACACCAATAATCTTCTCAGCTTCTCTCACTGTGCGTTAAACTATTTTAACATGTAAACCAATAAAGTGTGACATTTATGACATCAGGTCTTGGTGTTTGAATGCATTTTTAAAACTTAAAAAAAGCATATATTTTTCAACATCAGAGCATAAATGAACATTTAGTGTGATTGGTCATTCCATCTGTAGAATCATCAGCAGTAAATTTGAACCTTAACACCTAAATAGCTGGAAGTGAAGTCACTGTTCTCTTTCTTTATCGTTCCTAACTTGTAAATGCATAAAGCTATTAGCATTTTTATTGCAATGAAAGGTTTTGTTTAAATCCCACTTTGCTAACAGTTTTCACATTTCAGAGCAAAAGAAAAGGTATTTATCCGTTCTGTTTATATTTTGTTTCCAGTTAGTCATTTTAGTGCTTCGACTTTTACTGAATTCAGCTGCTAAGGCAATGTTTCTCATTTTTGTTTAGTTTTAGTTTTTCACCTACTATTTATATTTTATTATATATCAGATTTATTTTAATTGACAAGAATGTTTTAATCATTTCAATTAACGATAATAACTATGGTCAGGATTTACTTAGAAAAGCTGTTATGAATGTAGTTTAGATCTGTTATTTGCTATCTGAGGCTAAGAAAATGGGTTTAATCACGATGCCATTTTTTTATTTATCAGTTGTAAAATGTGGACAGGAGGAAACAATCACTATCATGTGCACTCATCCTCATAAAGATTTTATGAACTAAAGGGTTCCATCACAACAAGATGCACTTCTAGCACAGAGTGGTCAAGCAAACCACCAACCTGTGAACATGAGTTGAATTTATGTTGTGAAATGAAAATGACACATTTGATCAGATGCTTTTTAAAACACTTTGACATCTTTTTGCAGTTGTTCAATGTCCAGAGCACCTAATGTGCACTCATCCTCGTAAAGATTTCTCATATGGCTACAGTATCTGTGTGAATATCCCTAGTATTATTATTATTAGAAAGTTATGATCCACCACAGGTTTATAAGAAGTTTTGACAGTTTCATAGAGAGAAGAAGAGTATCTATAAGTAAGCACATATTTCTCATGCACATATACAGGTCAATGTGTGGTATAATGTAGTTTATATCAGTAATATTTTTCATTCCAGATCAAGACCATTGTATTTTTGAAAATGTGAAAATAAGTGACGTGACATTCAGCCAAGTATGGTGACCCATACTCAGAATTCGTGCTCTGCATTTAACCCATCCGAAGTGCACACACACAGAGCAGTGAACACACACACACACACACTGTGAACACACACCCGGAGCAGTGGGCAGCCATTTTATGCTGCGGCGCCCGGGGAGCAGTTGGGGGTTCGATGCCTTGCTCAAGGCCACCTAAGTCATGGCATTGAAGGTGGAGAGAGAACTGTACATGCACTCCCCCCACCCACAATTCCTGCCGGCCCGAGACTCGAACTCACAACCCTTCAATTGGGAGTCCGACTCTCTAAGCATTAGGCCACGACTTCCCAATGACTGACTGTTTCCCTAGAGAACACCTTTATTTGTTGGCTGGGGTTGATTACATTCAAGCTGCCTAAATATAAATTTTAGACCATCGAGAATGAGCCAGGGTGAGCACCATTCACTTGAATTAGATGCAGAAGAATCCTGGAATGTTTTCCTCCAAAACCTTCATTTCTCTTTGGCTGAAGAAAGAAAGACCTATGCATCTTGGATGGCCTGGGGATGAATAAATAATCAGGAATTTTTCATTTTACTCCATTAAACTATTTGTAGAATTAAACCAATAAAATCTGACTTTAATTACGTCATGGGTGTTTCAATGCATTTTCCACTATCATATGAGTGCCTAAAACTTCAAAAGCATAAATGTAAAATTTTTAACAACAATGTATAAATAAATAGTCAGTGTGACTTATCTTTCCATTTGTAGAATAATCAGCGGTATATTTGAGTCTTAACACCTAAATAAAAGCTGGGAATGAAGTCACTGTTCTCTTCCTTTTATCTTTCGTCACCTTTAATTGCATAAAGTCATTAGCATTGTGAATGCAGTGAAAGGTTTTGTTTAAATAACCCAGGTCATGTTCATCTAGACGTATCCTGTGACTGTGTCATTCCCTGAAGTTGCGTATAAGGGAGTGTACGTTTTTTATATATTTTTAGTGAGTTATCATTTTCAGAAATACCTTTCAGAGGTTAAAGTGTCTTTTGAATTATCCTTGCCATTTATTAGCCACATTTTATTCTTTTTATTCTTTTTTAAGTATATAAGTGTGGTGTAGTTGGTGTTTGATACCCAAAATCATCTAATCATTATGTGCATCTCAACACCATTCTATTTGTACAAGACAGACTTTTACGAAAAGATAAAAAGAACGTACAAAAGATAAGCAATTTCCAAAAAGTGGCATTCTTTCCCACATTGTTACATAATGTTTATTCTTTGGAACCTGTGAAGAAACATCCTGCAATTTAATGCTAATGACTGATATATATGGTGGAAAAAACACTTTGCCCACAGTTTTCAGAGCAGAAGAAACTTTATGTGAAAACAGACTGTTGAAATGCTACTACAACTGCGATGAACAATATTCTACTAACGGCAAGTGATTCAGTCGAAAGGAGACTAAAAAGAAGCATGGTATGCATCTATTATAAAATTTTGCATTTAATTTGAACCTTTTTGGTTCAGTACAAACCTTTTAAAAATACTATCTATTTATATGGGCAATTAAGTTGCTGTTTTTATTTTTCAGACTAGAGGTGTTGTGATGCTTAAAACTACATCTGTGTACACAGATGTTTTGATACATCTTTTGTTGATACTGGGTAAGTGAATACTACATTCATCATCCTTCCAGAACAGAATAAATTTGAGAAATACAATTAACTTTTGATGTCCAACATTTTAGTCAGTGTTGAAGGATGGACGTATCACTGGAAGGACAACGAGACAATGACCTGGAATGAGACAAGGAAGTGGTGTCTAACAGAATACACAGACATTGTGATGGTCCACAATGAAAATGTAACATATTTCCTTAAAAACAATTTGAAAGAAAAATCTTCATCTCCCTACTACTGGATTGGATTGCGAAAAATCAAAGAAACATGGACGTGGGCTGCCAATGGACAGAGTGTGAACTATGAAAACTGGGCACCCAATGAGCCCAACAACAACAAGGCAGATGAGAACTGTGTGGAACTGTACACCAGCACAAACAATAAAGGAAAGTGGAATGATGACAGCTGTAAAAATAAAAAGCATCCTGTATGCCACAAAGGTAAGAAGTTGGAGATGAAAGATGCTTTACTTGTTCAATTAGTTTAATAATTTCCAGATAGAACACATATTTTTTATTTTAATAACCTTGAGTCTAATAGAGATGTTTCTGAGAGAGAATTTGAGTGTTTTATATAGTCCAGAAATGATGTTTTTATTAATCTGTGCAAATTCTTTCATGCAGCACAGTGTCCAAACAATTGCACTGATAGACAGGACTGCGTAGAACAAGTCAACAGCTTCACCTGTGTGTGTAAACCAGGTTTCTCTGGGCCAGAGTGTGTCACAGGTCAGAACAAACATTTCAACAGAAGTGAAATATATTATAATTTAATAGTGGTTCTCAGCTGGTGGCTCACGACCCGGGTCTGTTCTGATGGGGCCAAGGAAAAAAAACAATGTTTAATGAACAAAGTTATATATAATCCTGGATGTACTGTATAGTTTTATGATAATCTTTACTTAAAAGAATATTTCACCCAAAAAATGAAAATTTGCTGAAAATGTACTCACCCTCAGGCTATCCAAGATGTGGATGAGCTGTTTCTTCATCAGATAAATAAATTCAAATCTTCATCGGATGAGTAAATTAGGATGAGTAAATTGTTTCTTCATCGGATGAGTAAATTAGGATGAGTAAATTGTTTCTTCATCGGATGAGTAAATCTTCTGCAAATTTTCAATATTGGGTAAACTACTCCTTTAAGACATTCCTTGATCATCAGTCTTTTTTCTCTCTGTTCAGTCGTTTCATGTGAACCACTCTCTGTACCACCACATGGCTGGATGGAATGCTCCGGTCTGTATGGGAATCATTCACTCAACTCAAATTGTAAATTTTCTTGTGCTGGTGGTTATAAACTGAATGGTACAGCTGAGCTCAGATGCAATTCCTCAGGTGCATGGAATGCACCACCACCTTCATGTGCAGGTGCAATATGTATTTCAAAGTTAAGATTCTGTGTTTACATCAAAATGTCTTGTATTATGTAAATATATGCATGGAAGATTAAGTTTTCAAGTTTTTCTGTTGTAGCGGAGTGTTTTCCCATTCTTTTGTTTGGTGGTGGATTGATGAACTGTACTGAAGGACATGACAGCATCAGATCTGCCTGTAGAGTACAGTGTCCACCTGGTCACTTGCTGCTGGGTTTTGCTGAGTTCACCTGCAGAGCTGATGGCACATGGGAGTCTTCCTTTCCACTAATGTGTGCAAGTGAGGAGTTTGCTTTGTTTAGTTGTGTGCCACAAAATTGAATATAATGAGAGCAGCATGTAATAATAGTAGGTAATAATGAGGGTGTTTATCTTGTATTATTTAGATTTTTAATTGTTTTTTTAAATAATTTAAAAATATTTTAATTTAAATTTGGTTCATTTTTTAGAAACTATAAACAAGAAATAATCAGGGAAAAATACATATATTTATTGTTACTACCACTAAGCCGCTATGTTATTTTAACTCCATCAGAGTATGCTGTCATATTTATTTAACAAATTCATATATTTAGAATAGAATATATCTGAATTAATAACTGATTTTATTCTGAATCATTTACACACACGTTTCTTTCAAAACCAACCCTTCATTCAAAATATTAATTTTACATTCAAAATATTGAGGTTTTGAGGAACATTATTCCAAATCATGTTTGAACCCCATGGTTAAATTAAAAAAAAAAAAGTTTCAACCCAATGGATAAATAAAAAAAATAATTTAATTATTAGGCTTTTTTTAAATGGGAGAAATGTACGGTATAAGAAAAATGACTAATTTCAATCTGATTCATAAAGCATTTTAGAAAAACCAACATAGACAGAAATATTCTCATTTATATATATATATAGCCTACATACTCATTGGGGATGTGATCCAATGTGTCTCGCGAGAACCTGATGATATCCTTGCAAAACTTTTTGCATTAGAACTTAACAATTAATCATTTAAAGATCGCGATCTCTATTCAAACACCCACACGATCTTATTCCTGAATGACAAAGATTCAGTTATGTCTATTATGACTTTCACATCGAGAGCGTCAGTGGAGCGTGAGAAGCACGTTCTGTCGCTGCCCATGTTAATAAATCATTCATGCTGCTGCTGATCCAAGAAAGAGCAACAGTCTTTTCAACCACACATTATTATTTCTGTGTTACAGACATTTAAGCAACAAGCACTGGGATAAAAGTTTACAGCTTGGGTATAAACACTTATTCTCTACAGTAGCTATCAAAACGAAAGTATCTTAACGCGTGTACGTATTGTAACGCTTACACTCTTCCGCCAGCAGGTGGCGACAACTGCCCGTTTAAAAAAAGTATTTGTCATTGAATCGCTCATTCAGGAGATTCCAGTAGTGAAACAAGTCTTTATGAATTGGGACAATGACTCCTTCATTGATTTATTTTTTAAAATTTCATTGTGTTCAAATGAATATATATTTTTAAGCAATTTTAAAAGAACCACTAGTAAATTAGGTTATTTTGTTTAGTTTTCTAATATCTTTTTCTTCAGAATCGTGAGAAAATCGTGATCTCCAATTTATATATGTATATGTGTATATATTGTCTATTGCTGCATATAATTTAATTAAAATAGAAGTTTAATTTCATAAAGTACAAGTTGATTTCAAAATGCACCTACATTTTTTGCATTTTGTGTTTTTCAGTTGATTAAAAGACTATTTTGCCTATATTTTTCATCAATCTCGTCTCGTTCTCGTGAACCAAGTCTCGTGTCTCGTCTCGTCTTGTGGGATAAGTGTCTCGTCACACCCCTAATACTCATTTATATAGCAATATACTCACTGCTGTGTGTGTGCACTTGGATGGGTTAAATGCAGAGCACCAATTCCGAGTATGGCTTACCATACTTGGCAAATCTCACTTTCACTTTTCCCCTTTTTAAATGTAAATATTTTGGCATAAAATCAATTCTTTATATATTGTTATATTTTTCCTCAGGTTATATCCATTTTCTTATTGCTCTTTTGGCATCTGTTGTCATCTCTGTGTTTTGTGGCTGTTTATTTTGTTGCTCCAACTGCAGAAGGAGTGAGTATACTATGAATTTTCACAGTACATCAAATATCAAACAATTAATTGCAAAGATATAGGCCTATATATATAACCCCCTCTTTTTTTTTTTTTTTTTTTTTTTTGTAGGTAAAAAGGCAGTGAGGTAAATTATGTTCATTTTAAATTAAGTTTTCTAGCCAGTTTCATTTATTGTAGATGGACAGGTCACAGAATTCTTACTCCATGTTTTCTTGCAGAACTCGACAAGATACTGTGAATCCAGCATATGAAGCAGAACACACACCACTAGAGGGCCCTCTCTGTTCAGCATAAACATTTCTAATCTGGATGTCTAGACTGTTTAATTAAAATCCTCTTCTGTTCATTTTTTAGAGACTAGCTTTGTTTGCGCAAATATGAAATAGTCAATAAATGAAAGTCAATAATCTTTTGCTCAGAAATGTTTCAATGTTGTTCATTGTAGCTGTACAATAAATAAATAATAAAATTAAAAAAACAAAACAAAAACAGTATGAGCTGGAGAATGTGTGACATTAAAAATCATGAACGATTGTATTTCTGGCATTAAACAACAGTCTCTTAAACACTGTTGTGTTGGTTTTCCTTTTATGGCAGCACTATTGCACAATTTCCCATCACTTACTTACCATGTACTGCAACTGAATATAGGCAAATTACGTTTGACTGTAATTTCGTATGCATCAAACTGTGAACGTGTTCTCAGAAATCCTCACAGAATAAATGAAACTGCATAACTGCAATTACGGTAAAATGAACAATCTGCGTTACTTTTTATATCCTATATTTTTTTTACAGCTATTGATTATATTTTATTTGGGTATGCATAAAACAATGAATATTACTCAAAAAAGCATCTGGACCCCTTTGGTTAGATGGCATGCATAAACGAGAATATAAATAATGTCCTAATAAACATTCATATGCATTTCTCATCCTTCAGATGGTTTTGTGGGCGAATAGACTATTTGAATATCTTGACCTTATAACTGGAACTTATAATGGTAAGTTCTTATTTACTATACAGTCTACAGTCCTATATGAATTGTTGGGCAATTAATCAACATGTTTCATAAATAGATCACAGACCACATAGTTTAACAGTAAAAGCTGTTCACAAATGAACTATACATTTTAATAAATTAAATTCTGATGCAATGCAACTGTGCTTAAGTCAAAGCCTGGACTAACCATGACAACATAGACATTAATGTGGACTGGACAACAGCTCGTCAGTGGTGTTAGAAGCATTTCACTGATATGGTGGCCATCCAAACCAGGCAGAAGTTGAATACCTCAACCAGGTTCTACCTTTTAATCAAGCATACTACTGGATTGGCATTAGGAAGACTGATGGCTACTAGATGTGGGTTGGACCCTGAAGCCTCAAACTGGGCGGAAAATGAACCAAATAACAAGACTGGACTGTGTAGAGATCTGCATTAAAAGGCTCAAAGAAACAGCCAAGTGGAATGATGACAGGGTGCAGTAAAAGGAAAGCAAAGAGGTATAAATTATATTATCGGCTAATATAAATAGTGTCAAGTAACAAATTAAAAGCTATATTCACTTAAGAATAAAAATATCATGTTAGTACCAAATGTTTTGGCCTTTTATTTTCAGTGGGGCACAAGAGAGCATCTTGCAAGGCAGAACATTAAGAGACTGACAGCCAGTCACTGTTCACTATCACTGCTTTTCAAATATATATATATATGTGTGTGTGTGTGTGTGTGTGTGTGTGTGTGTGTGTGTGTGTGTGTGTGTGTGTGTGTGTGTGTGTGTGTGTGTGCTTTTCAGTAAACATGCTTCAGTAAACAAAAAGCTGTTTAAACTGATTAATATTTTACAGGGCTCAGACTTACTATTTTTACTAGGAGCACTGTAGCCCCTGACTGAAAATTTTTAGGAGTACAAGCAGAAACTTTAGGGGCATACCTTAAATCAGCCTGCAATGCAATCTTTCACATATTTTCCCCATTTTAACTGTATTGCTGACAATTGCTTTGATAATAGACTTAACTCATAAAAATTACAAAGTGCAGTATTCTTTTAGTTTCAAAGGAATATAAAAAAAATATATGTGATATGAAAAAGTTACTATTGTTTTGCATTAATAAGTCCAGTTACTAATAATATTACATGTTCATTTCTTGTTTATTTTATGTTCATATACATTTGACAATAAAGCACTAAGCTTGAGTTGAAAAGCTTACAATATTTATTTTATTAACAACAATAACATGCAAAATCTCATTTATATGTAGAAAAGGTATATATTGTACTCTTATATGTGTATAAATGTACCAATATTCTTCTATAGTCTTTTATGGAACTGAGCAACAACTTCAGTAATAATGTGTGATTTAGTCGCAAACTGAAGAAAAGTTTGTTTTTCAAAGCAATTTGTGATTTTTCTTCATACACAAAAGAGAGCAAAACTCTGTCAAAATCTGATTTCTTGATGATTTGACATTTTAGCCTAGTGATTTTATTATTTAAAAATATAAAGGAAAAGTAGCTATAAATGAATGTTTAATATGCCAACATGTGCTCCTTTGTTGCCATCTACAGGTTATAATGGTGATTTGATGTATTTTTTTTTATTTGACACAAGTGTTTGTTTACCACAGTATATTTTGGTCATTCCTTTGAAAATAACATTTAAATTGAATAATTTTGGAGCTTTAAAGTGCTGGTAACAGTTGTGTGAAATGCTTGTCTATAAAAATTGCTTGAACTTCTCTCTCAAAAGGTTGTACAAACCCTGAAATTAGTAATGCAATAACATTTGACTATTTTTACTACCACACCATGCTTACAGTTAGCTGTTACATGGGAAAAGCCTTACCTGCTGTTCGTCCAATCAGTGACAGTGACACCGCAAATATGCAAATAAGAACGTTAACCCGGGGTTTAGGAATGTAGCCTACAGTGTTAAATGAGCAGTGTGAAACGTGATTACAGATAACCCAGGATTTCGTTTATCCGGGGTTTAGGATGACCCAGGGTTAACAATTTCAAGTGTGAAAAGCCCTCTAGAGGGACAGAAGTCTACCCACCAATCTCACAAAATCCTGGGGGAAACATTGTATTACCAAAACTGTTACAAAGACTGTGATGACGTGTTTAACGGTCATCAGCATATAACAGAAGTGCAAGGTTATGAGATGTTTTCTGTGTGAATACATGTTAAAATGTAATTGACCGTTCACAATGAGCTTGATTGACAGGTGATCTGACCAATCGTAACGTCGAATCCGCCATCTTGCCCGACAAACAAATCAGACAGGAGAGTAGATTAACTTCGGTAGACTTAAACTTGAAAAATGTTGTATAAAGACATGTGACATCTTTTAATTTTGTGCTTTAATTAAATATGAATCAATCGGTTCATGTGTGCTGCTTGAACTGAGGCGCTACAGCAATCTGTCACAACACATTAAAACAGCACAAAACAGTATTTATTGTTTAAATTTACTTAACACAAGAAATATAAAAGCCCTCTACTCACACTTCATTGTGTTTGCAGATACTGCCGCGAAGTTTCCCCTCCATCCTCCCCACCACCACCAGGTTGGCCCTGTCCATGCGGGGGTATGCTCCACCCTGCCTTAGTGTTCGGCAGGAACAGCTGGAATTTACAACCTCTGATTCAAGCTACAGATGGGGCCTACGCCAAAATAATTTTGTTCTTTTTGTATTGGGTTTGTAAATAAATACTTTTGCATTTCATCTTCACCTCCTATATCTTTCTGGTAGAACTGTCAAAGCCTCTCATCTACACATAAATATGTTAAAGAGCTCAGTCTGGAGTTAGCATACCTTCTCTGAAATCAGTTAAGATGCTAACAGACTTATTCAAAGTCATATGAACTATTTCTATTGCTATCACAGGTATAAATTACATTTTAGAATAAATTAAAATAGAAAACAGTTATTTTAAATCGTAATTATATTTTACAGTATTACTTACATTTTTGATCTAATAACCATTAAAACCAACCATTATCTTACCGATCCCAAACCTATTTTCCTCTGCAGCATCACCCGTGCATATTGTTGGGCCATCACATCCCCACATCTCACAACCACTAAAGGTCCTGAATCTGTTCCCTAAGGGCTCAGAGGACAAAAAGATGGTTTTAGACAATATGTATTCCTTCAAAGCAACTGAAAAGACCACCACCCAGCACACCACATCACAGAGAGCAGGTATGCCACAACTGATACTGAAATTCTGTACTGCACTCTAAAATACACAAACAACCGGAAAAACTAATTGGTCATTTTTAAAAAATGTTTAAGAAAACTAAACTTTCCCATAAGTTATTAGTGACCTTGTTTGATTAATTTGCTCTCGTTTTAGGTAAAGTGATGTCATGTATTAATTTATTCCCTCGTTTTAATTTGGTTAACAATTTTACTAAAACAACAGAAAGAATAAGAACAACATGGCCATGATTTACCAATAAAAAAGGGAAGAAAATGTATGTGTTTAATTAATTATATTTATCCAAAAACTGTCAGTCAGAGAGTGCGCCTCCACAATGCAATGATGGAAGAACTGCCATGTAATAATGAAAGGGCATGAGCACTAATTCAGTTTAAGTGACCTGGAAATGCACAGGATATGCACTCGGCAATGTGTCATAGACAGTCAGTCTCTCTGCATTTTTTTTTTTATAATAATAAAAAATAAATAATAATTCCTTACATTTATATAAACCTTTTTTCGGGCACTCAAAGCGCTTTACATAGAAGGGGGTAATCTCCTCAACCACCACCAGTGTGCAGCATCCATCTGGATGATGCGACGCCAGCCATATTGCACCAGAATGCCTACCACACACCAGCTTATTGGTGGAGAGGAGACAGAGTGATGAAGCCAGTCAGTGTATGGGGATGGTAAGGAGGCCATGATGGTCAGAGGCTAATGGGCGAATTTGTCCAGGATGCCGGGGTTATACCCCTACTCTTTTTCGAAGGACATCCTGGGATTTTTAATGACGACAGAGAGTCAAGACCTCGGTTTAATGTCTCATCCGAAGAACTGTGACATGAAAAAAATTCATCACCAGTTAATTTCACCCTCCTAAGACTTTGCAGACAGTGACCCATCACTCACATTACAAACAGAACAAAAACTTTAATGACCAGGTTAACTGATGTATGAGCTTCCAATGAACAAGCCAAATATTTTTTGGAGGAAATGTTAAAGGAATGTTCCAGAGTTCAAGAGGACCCTGGAAGTTGTTATAGTAGTTTGCAAGAAGAAGCTCACGGTGATCTGGGTCCAGGACAGATTCTGCAAAGGGTTGGAAGGAGAGCAGCTGTGTCAGCATGACATCCATGGGAACCAGAACTGCCACTCTCAACTCCTCACTGAGGGCAGAGGGCACAGACGGGGCACACACAGAGGGAGGGAACTTGCTGAGGAGGGAAAAACCACAAGCTTAATTAGACTTAATAGATAAAACAGAGAGAGGAAAAATATGAAACTTTGACAAGATTTTAAAATCATGTTGCTTAAAATCTTTAATTTACCCCTCAGTTACCTTTGTGTAGTGGACTAATGTGTTGGCAAAAAACCTATCTTTGCTGCTCTTTGGAAATGCTTGTATTCTTGAATGCTTGACAGTGCACCATTTCCCATGACAAACAAAAGGAGGAAGAGAGATATGAGCTGACCTTTTATATAAAAACACTTTAGACTTGTCCAACAAAAAAAGTCCCTGGTGAATGTTTCAAGGCCACCATTATTGCAATTACAAATACCACAGCAACCAAAAAATAGCAATCACCATCTCTGTTAAAAAAAATGCAATCTGTTCAAAATTTTAACTGATGATGAGTGTACCTGTAGGCCTGCCTGTTGGATCTGTTGGGCCAGCTCAATACAGTTCTGGACAGATGTATACAGGTCTTCACACAAAGAGAAGGCTATGTCAGTGTGGCGAAGCCGATCTTCTACAAGAGACTGGTATTTCACGCTCTGTCTGAAATCAAACATAAACTGTCAGTACATAAATTAGCATTATTTATTTTCTGGTAGAGATTTTAGATTGAAAAATTAAGTATGATGTGCAATTTATAATGTCTGTTCGATTCTAAAGTTTGGGACAAGAAGGTTTTTTGGCTGTGTAACATTTATCTAGTTAAACTGGACTCATGTTACTGGCATCTAAATCATGCAGCAAAAGTGAAACTTTCCTTTTTACTTCAGGAAATAAAACTCTTTGTATGCAACATGGCCATAAAAAATCTATTTCTAAAAAGGAGATATAAGGTTTCATGATGCACATTATAGTCACTTTATGATAAATTTCCATGTGTTGGCATGTAGCGCAATGTCCAATCCGGATATGATCGGGCATACAGTATGTCCAGCAGACTGTGAATCACTGCAAGCCAAACACAAAATTAAAAATAACTATTGAAATGTTCACTGGAGATTTCTCACACAGATATCAGTGTCCTCCAAGTTAATTTTGTCAAACAATTCTATCAGGCCCTTCTGCAAAGAATAGGCCTCTTGAAACAGGCCCTGAAGCAGATCGTCCACCAATGACAGCCTTCCACTGTAACCTCACTGTTCTATAAACACATCAACATCATACTGAAACTTACAGAAAATAAAATCCTTTGCATAACCACTATTGCAGTTTACAGACACACTAAAACAAACAATAGCCTTTTTGGTGTACTCACAATCAATGGCTGATTGTTTTAAAAATATGTCCAGTGAATTATATAAAAATAATGTTAGGACTCTGAGGATGCAAGAGGGCAGATAGCGAAATGCTATCAAAGGAGACAGACTCTTCGAAGGAACAGACATGACGCACACTGCCAGAGAGAATAAATTGTTTACTCCAAAAATCTGTGATGCAGTTATTTTGCAGGGATATTTTGTATGGAATATTGTCTGCTGACATTAAAAGTTTACTGTACAGTATATCGTAGTAATAAATATAATTTATTACAGCAATGATATTTTGTTTTCTTTTTCATTTAAACACATTAAATATTACATAATTATACAGTATGTATGTTGTAAAATGTATATTTCCATTACAGGTTTAGGTCTTAAATTTCATATAAGGTGGTATTAAAAAGGTTTTAAAAAGTCTTAAAAAAAACTAATAAACAAAAGCATAAACAATTACCTGGGTCTCTTTTGAAAAATCATTATTTTTGTTTTTGATAGGTTGATTTTAAGAGACCACATTTGACTGAATGTCTCTATGATGTTGAGGAGCTGTTGTAGTCCCTCTTTTTTTTTGACAGAATGACCAAATCATCTGCGAAGAGGAGACATTTGATTTCTGATTCAGGCAGTCGAATTGTTTAATTTATTTTATATAATTTATATACATTTAGACATGGTGCTGATTAAATCAAAAGTTTTCCCTCCGATCCCATTTTCCAGTAGTTTTAGAAAGAATCCTTCATGCCAGATTGAATCAAAAGCTTTTTCAAAGTCGATAAAGCAAGCAAAGATTTTGGTTTGTAATTTTGTTTAAATTTACTTCATTTTGTTCAATGATAGTGTGGAGGGTATAGATGTGGTCAGATGTTCTGTGTTTGGGCAGAAATCCAATTTGACTTTTTTCCAAGATTTTGTGGGTTTTCAGAAAGTTTTGTAATTTTTGTTAATAATCGAATAGAATATTTTCCCCAGGTTGCTATTGACACACATGCCTCTATAATTACTTGGCTCAAACTTGTCTTCTTGTTAAAAGATTGGTGTAATTAGGTCTTGATTCTGGAATATCCTACACTCAGAACAATATTGAATAATTTGGTTATTGCAGTTTTGAATTTGTCATTTGTGTATTTGATCATTTCGTTTAATATTCCGTCGATGCCACATGCCTTGTTGGGTTCTAGTGCATGTTGTCTGTCTGTTAGCTCAATGAATGGGAAATCCAGGGGGTTCTGATTGTCTTTAATTTTTTCTTTCAGGATTTCTAATTTGGTATTTATTTCTTTTCGAGCAGGATTTGTTTGAGTTGTTTTGTACAGATTTTCGAAGTGTGTCCTCCATATGTTCTCATTTTGAATGGCCAATTTTTACTTCTGTGGTCTATAGAGAGTGTTCCAGGTGTTCCAAAAGTTATTGGTATCTATCAATTGCTCCATTGTTTGAAATAATTGTTCTGTATGCTCTTCCTTTTTTTTACTTTTAGAATTTGCTTGTACACTTTAAGAGCTTCATGATACTGAAGACAGAGCTCTTTTTTTGTAAAGAGCTCTGTGTTTTTTATTTGAAAGATTTCGTACTGTCGTTCTAATTCTTTAACACTCATCGTCAAACCACTTTTCATTGGTGTTTTTTGGTTTTCTTTTTGATGATTTTTTTTTTTCAAATTACACATGGATGCTGATTGGTGGAATATATCTGTAATGTCCTTTAGTGCCAGATTTATGCATACTTTATTTTGTAGATATGTGTTAATTTTAAATTTGTCCAATATTAATTTTTATAGTTTGACTTTATATGGCACTTTGATAGTTTTCTTTGCTGTTTTTTGTCCATTTGTAGGACTGATGCAGTTTTAATAACTGAGAGGGCTGTCTGCATATTTCGTTGTCTTGAGTTGGGTTTAGATGGTGTAATTTTACAGTTTTTCAGGATTGACTGTGAATGCTCTGAGATGCACTTGATCAATGTCTGTGATGAAATAATCTACAGTACTGTTACCAATAAAAGAATTAAAGGTATAACAAACCAAAAGAGTCTCCTTGTATGCGACCGTTCACTATGTACAGGCCCAGTGATTGACAGAGCTGTAGTAGGCTTTTCCCACTTTTGTTTGTCATAATTTTTTCTGAGGTGATATGAGGGCAGAGAGTGGCAGGTGTTTTAATAAATTTGTCTCCTTGTGTGTTGACAAAGTCGGGTTCATTTCCAGTTCTGGCATTTAAGTCGCTACATATTAAAACATTTCCTTTTGTCTGGAAATGGCAGATCTTTTCTTGCAGGATAGAAAAGGTTTCTTCATTGTAATAAGGAGATTCAGCCGGGAGTAAGTATGTAGCACACAAGAATATGTGATGGTCTGTGGACACAATATCTTTTTGGATTTTTAGCCAAATGTACAATGTTCTGATTTTTATAGATTTGATTGAGTCTCTGAGTTCTGTTCTGTACCATATCAGCATTCCAGTCTCTGCCCTGTGTCACCCCTTAGTTTGGTTGATGGTGAAATGATTTCTCTAAACCCAGTTGGGCAGCCAGTATAGACAAATCTCTTACATTTCATGTTTCTTGTATTATAAAGTCAGAATTCTGAATTTCTTTTTTGAAATCTGAATGTCGGCTCCTTACACCAAAAATGGAGGACCTAAGTCCTTGAATATTCCAACATGAGATTTTTAAGGAATATTAGCCCATTAATCACCTTTGTTATTATTTCAAAAACAAGACAAACATCAGTATGCTGAATCGACAGCTCAAGTAGAATATTTTAAATATTATGATACATATCTAAGAATAACTTTTAAAATAATAATAAATGTCTTGTGTGTATATATATATATGTATATATATATATATATATATATATATATATATATATATATATTAAATACATTAAATGAGATCTCTAAGAGGTTCTTTTAAAAATAAATATATAAATAACACACAAACACATGTAGGCTATAATACATGTGTGTAGATGCATATGTACACGCATACATTTGTCATCCTTTTTTTTTTTTTGTAAAACGTGACTAACCCATTAGGTGAGAGCACAGCAGAGTCAGCATGTGCTGGATGTTTCTGAGGTCTCTGGATTGAGATGCAGTCGGCTGGCTGTCATCTGTGTTGGTGCTGGGGTTGATCAGTGATCTGCTGGCTGCTTCGGCGTAGCTCTGGCTGTCTGGGTGCTGCTCCGGCTGATGTTCCTGTGAATGGTGGGGTGAAGGAGCTGCAGGCCTGGTGATGTGGTGTGAGCCTGTTGTGGGGTTCCTCTGGTGGAGGGGGTGCTGAATTGAAGGGTGTCTCTGTAGTGGCTCTATGGGGTGTCCATGAGGTCGCTGCAGTGGGCTGGAGCTGCAGCTCAGTGCCATGTCCTTAAGGGTCTTGGCAAAGATGGGACCTGCCTTTCTGTGGAGATGGAAATGGTCGTAAAGGTTGTTGAGAGTCAGGGTGGGGTGTTGAGCAAGGTAAACATTGGGTTTTAGGGCACAGTCTCTAGACACTCTTGCGTTTATATGCCTGATGGTGTATGGGTGGAAATCAGAGAGCAGCAGCAGGGATGATTCTGGAGTTGGGGAAGTCGGAGGATGCTTTCTCTGCTACATTAATGAGAGCTGTAGCTACTCTCGCTTGTTGAGCTCTCCGGTCGTTGGTGCTGGTGGTGTGGATGATTATATGGCTGGGGGAACCCAGCTGCTCTTCACACAAGAGCTCCAGGGCCTTCTGTGTGTTTGGGCACTATATTTTTTTTTTATGTTTCTTCTTGGGAACAGTATTTTCATCAACAAATTTGCCATTCAAGTCCATCAGGAGTATGATCTGGGGCTGTGTTTGACTGTAGGAGTCAGGTGGAGGAGGGCTGCTGGCAGGGTCGTGCACAGAGGGGCCCTTTTGCCCTCTTCGGCTGAGGTGCCCCTCTCACCGTCACCACCCCCCATCACCCCAGCTCAAAGCGGTTTGTTCCCACAATCTGTGTGGCGCTCTCTAGAATGTACCAGGTAGATGCATTACAATCCACATTAGACAGTGGTTGATCCACTGAATTAGTAATTAGTTAATAATCATCAGTATTTAGTAGTTTGTCACACTTTAATTATTGTAGTTTTTTTCTTAGAATTAGAATGTGTAATCAAATTATCGGTAATGACTCGGCCTTATAAAAGTGCTAACAACTTGTACTAAATATAGGCTATCCATGTTCTTAGAATTAGAATGTGTAATCAAATTATTGTACCAGATCAGATCTAATGTAGATAACACCAAATTTGCAAATTTGTTGGCACACTTTGTAGACAAAAAACAAAAAAAAGCCCTCACACAAAAGAAGACAGAGAGAGAAAGAGTGAAGGGAGGTTGCTAAAAGCAGTTCAACATTGCAAACATGAATTCAAAGCTCCAGCAAGTGAGCAGGTAAATAATCATACAGAATATTTAGTAGTTTGTCACACTTTAATTCTTGTAATTAAATATTTTTCCCATTATAATTACTTGTCTTAATATTAGTAATCTATAACACATCATATTTTATTAAAACCAAATTAATAGTAGGGCTATAAATAGTTTAAAAAAATAGTATAAATGTTCTAAATTAGTTGTTTATGAGTATATAATATAGATTTATGGTGTAAAATATTAAATAAAATGTCTTATGGGGAGAGTGGGGTATGATTAGCCACTTTTTACTTATGTGGTCCTCAAGATAAGTTAAATGCAGAAGTACAATGAAAGTATCTATCCTATCCTATCCAAATGAAAGTATTCCTATCATTTTAAATGATCAGAATGTATCCATGACAAAGGGTTCTAAAAATAAAGCTTCTTATATAAAAGTGGAAGATGCACCATCTGGGTGTAAAATGACTGAATCTGATTCAAACCCATGTGAAATTAATAACAATATAAAAACTAATTTAATAATTTCCTTTTACAAACAGTCATATTTCTTTTCATGAAGTTAACTTTAACAACAACCAACCACATTAAGTTTAAATTTCAATATTTATTGTTTGCATTTCTGAAACAATATGTTGAACACTAAAGTTGCAGCCTTACTAAAAACAGACTAAACAGAGAGTGTGTTGGCCATTAGTGACTACAGGTGGAAAGATATATCTGATTATAATGTGATGAAAAGAAGAAGGATCTGGTGCACTTGTACACTGTCTCTATCAAATAAACTACTAATAATATGTATATATGATCAACTAAACCAGTAATATCATATCAAAATACCAGTTTATAATTCAGAAACTAACTTAACTACAGTGTCTTATGGTGGGGTATGTTAAAATGCTAACACAATTTACCCCACAACATTTGTCTAACTTTGCCATAGCTGCCATTTTTTTTTTTTTTGGGGGGGGGGGGGGTGGTCAGGGGATTGCTATTGTACAGTACCTTATCAGTTCAGGCTAATATTTAGCTAAATGATATGCATGGTTTTATATGTTGCTAAATCACTTATATGCATCATTAATATTTTAGACCTGGATACATTTGTTTTGATGTAACAACCATTGCATCTGTTATGCTAAAATTTTACTTTGAAAAGCCAAAAACAGTTTTTAAAGTAAATGGGTGACTCTCTGAGCCTGCTTTTGTCTCATCTTCAATGGAAGTAAGGGAGAGCCCACTCTTATCAAAACATACAATAAAGGCTGAAATTATTACAGAGTGTGCTGTCTTCACTTTTCATTGTATATATTTGTAACAAATGCCCATTTTTTGGTTTGGGCTACTGCCCCTCAAAATGTCTGTGCACGGCCCTGTTCTTTGGAACCTGTGAGGAAACATCCTGCAATTTAATGCTAATGACTGTTATACATAGGCAGAGGGTGAACCAACTCCAGGGTAAAGGCTAAAAGCAGCCAAATAACATAAACCCGTCTTTTTAGGCAAGAACCAGACATGGGTGTCATGTAGGTTAATAAAATATGTTTAATGGGACTGAATTTGTATTTAACGTGATTACAACTTGATAAAAACATTAGAAACATTAGATAATTCTATAACGTTTCCTTTCCACGGTTATTCAAACAGCGAATACATGTATATATAGAAAGTAACATCACTAAATTTGATCGCACGTCGCACGTAGCCGTGCTTTAAGTGCTACTTAGGAGTCGCTGTCCGTTTGTCAAGTGCTGAAATGTCACCTTATAGAATGGCTCGTAATTATAGGAAGCATTGTTATAGGAAAATTGAAGCATGTTTCCTACATTACTTATTTTATTCATTTTTTGTTTAGTCATTTAATTTAGATGTGTATTTGTATTTTTTTGTTTTCTGCCCTTTTTAATTATTTCATTTATAAATTCTAATTTAACTATAAACACATGAATAAAGCACTTAAGTTAAAGGTGTTATCTGACGATTGTCCTGCAGGTGACCGCATAAATCTGTCTTCTTACGATGCACTTAGGGCTTTAAGATTACTCCAAAGCACTCGTAGATCTACGATGATTTTCAAGTGCTATTTAGGCTTACGAAGCTTTTGGGAAACAGACCGTAAAATTAAGATCAGTCGTACGATCGTTTTTACGAACTTCTTAGGCTTACGAAGCTTTTGAGAAACTCAGCCCTGATGAGTTTCAGCGATTACCAATCTGAACACCTCTGATTAGCCATTGCATTCCTAAGCTCAACAGAATTGTGTGTGATTGGTTACAATGCGCAAAACTTTAAAAACGCCTAAAATGTAATACGGTGCCACTTGAGCAGATCTTAATTTGATGCCACAATCGACACTGTCTGTTCATTTTCACTTTGTTGGCAACAGACGTAATAGTTTTAATTTGTTTGTGCAGGGGCATTTTTGTCCAATTTAGTGGCATTTTTGGCCCAAGTCTCCATTGCAGGTGAAGGCTAACCCTTCCTGATATATACTTCTGCGTCGGACCTACCTAGAAGTATAAATCAGCCTTTACACACGCTCCGCCTATGCTGATACAGTATATATAGTGGAAAAACCCACTTTGCCCACAGTTTTCAGAGCAAAAGAGACTTTATGTGAGAACAGACTGTTGAAATGCTACTACAACTGCGATGAACAATATTCTACTAACGGCAAGTGATTCAGTCTAAAGGAGACTAAAAAGAAACATGGTATGCATCTATTGTGAAACTTTGCATTTCATTTGAATCTTTTTGGTTCAGTACAAACCTTGTAAAAATATACTGGCATTATATAAATAATAATAGTATCTAATTATATGGACAATTACGTGGCTGTTTTTATTTTTCAGACTAGAGGTGTTGTGATGCTTAAAACTACATCTGTGTACACAGATGTTTTGATACATCTTTTGTTGATACTGGGTAAGTGAATACTACATTCATCATCCTTCCAGAACAGAATAAATTTGAGAAATACAGTTAACTTTTGATGTCCAACATTTTAGTCAATGTTGAAGGATGGACGTATCACTGGAAGGACAACGAGACAATGACCTGGAATGAGACAAGGAAGTGGTGTCTAACAGAATACACAGACATTGTGATGGTCCACAATGAAAATGTAACATATTTCCTTAAAAACCATTTGAAAGAAAAATCTTCATCTCCCTACTACTGGATTGGATTGCGAAAAATTAAAGAAACATGGACGTGGGCTGCCAATGGACAGAGTGTGAACTATGAAAACTGGGCACCCAATGAGCCCAACAACAACAAGGCAAATGAGAACTGTGTGGAACTGTACACCAGCACAAACAATAAAGGAAAGTGGAATGATGACAGCTGTAAAAATAAAAAGCATCCTGTATGCCACAAAGGTAAGAAGTTGGAGATGAAAGATGCTTTACTTGTTCAATTAGTTTAATAATTTCCAGATAGAACACATATTTTTTATTTTAATAACCTTGAGTCTAATAGAGATGTTTCTGAGAGAGAATTTGAGTGTTTTATATAGTCCAGAAAAGCTGTTTTTATAAATCTGTGCAAATTCTTTCATGCAGCACAGTGTCCAAACAATTGCACTGATAGACAGGACTGCGTAGAACAAGTCAACAGCTTCACCTGTGTGTGTAAACCAGGTTTCTCTGGACCAGAGTGTGACACAGGTCAGAACAAACGTTTCAACAGAAGTGAAATATATTATAATTTAATAGTGGTTCTCAGCTGGTGGCTTACGACCCGGGTCTGTTCTGATGGGGCCAAGGAAAAAAACAATGTTTAATGAACAAAGTTATATATAATCCTGGATGTACTGTATAATTTTATGATAATCTTTACTTAAAAGAATATTTCACCCAAAAAATGAAAATTTGCTTAAAATGTACTCAGGCTATCCAAGATGTGGATGAGCTGTTTCTTCATCAGATGAATAAATTCAAATCTTCATCGGATGAGTAAATTAGGATGAGTAAATTGTTTCTTCATCGGATGAGTAAATTAGGATGAGTAAATTGTTTCTTCATCGGATGAGTAAATCTTCTGCAAATTTTCAATATTGGGTGAACTACTCCTTTAATACATTCCTTGATCATCAGTCTTTTTTCTCTCTATCCAGTCGTTTCATGTGAACCACTCTCTGCACCACCACATGGCTGGATGGAATGCTCCGGTCTGTATGGGAATCATTCACTCAACTCAAATTGTAAATTTTCTTGTGCTGGTGGTTATAAACTGAATGGTACAGCTGAGCTCAGATGCAATTCCTCAGGTGCATGGAATGCACCACCACCTTCATGTGCAGGTGCAATATGTTATGATTCTGTGTTTACATCAAAATGTCTTTTATTATCTAAATATATCCATGGAAGATTGAAGTTTTTCTGTTGTAGCGGAGTGTTTTCCCATTCTTTTGTTTGGTGGTGGATTGATGAACTGCACTGAAGGACATGACAGCATCAGATCTGCCTGTAGAGTACAGTGTCCACCTGGTCACTTGCTGCTGGGTTTTGCTGAGTTCACCTGCAGAGCTGATGGCACATGGGAGTCTTCCTTTCCACTAATGTGTGCAAGTGAGGAGTTTGCTTTGTTTAGTTGTGTGCCACAGATATTGAATATAATGAGAGCAGCATGTAATAATAGTAGGTAATAATGAGGGTGTTTATCTTGTATTATTTAGATTTTTTAAATAATTTAAATATTTAAAAAAACAAAGATTTTTGGTTCATTTTTAAGAAACCATATTCAAGAAATATTCAGGGAACAATACATATATTTATTGTTACTACCACTAAGCCGCTATGTTATTTTAACTCCATCAGAGTATGCTGTCATATTTATTTAACAAATTCATATATTTAGTATAGAATATATCTGAATAAATAACTGATTTAATTCTGAATCATTTACACACACACACACACATTTCTTTCAAAACCAACCCTTCATTCAAAATATAAATTTTACATTCAAAATATTGAGATTTTGAGGAACATTATTCCAAATCATGTTTGAACCCCATGGTTAAATAAAAAAATAAATAAATTTAATTATTAGGCTATTTCAAAATGGGAGAAATGTACGGGATAAGGAAAAGGACTAATTTCAATCTGATTCATAAAGCATTTTAGAAAAAGCAATATAGACAGCATTTCTAATATATATATATATATATATATATATATATATATATATATATATAGATATATAGATATATATATATATAATCATTTATATAGCAATATACTCACTGCTGTGTGTGCACTTGGATGGGTTAAATGCAGAGCACCAATTCCAAGTACTTGGCAAATGTCACTTTCACTTTTCCACTTTTTTAAATGTAAATATTTTGGCATAAAATTAATTCTTTATATATTGTTATATTTTTCCTCAGGTTATGTCCATTTTCTAATTGCTCTTTTGGCATCTGTTGTCATCTCTGTGTTTTGTGGCTGTTTATTTTGTTGCTCCAACTGCAGAAGGAGTGAGTATACTGTCAGTTTTCACAGTACATCAAATATCAAACAATTAATTACAAAGATATAGGCCTATATATATATATATATATATATATATATATATATATATATATATATATAATCTTTCAATCTTTATATATCTCATATATCTTTTTTCATTTTTTTGTAGGTAAAAAGGCAGTGAGGTAAATTATGTTCATTTTAAATTACGTTTTCTAGCCAGTTTCATTTATTGTAGATGGACAGGTCACAGAAATTTTACTCCTCCATGTTTTCTTGCAGAACTCGACAAGAAACGGTGAATCCAGCATATGAAGCAGAACACACACCACTAGAGGGCCCTCTCTGTTCAGCATAAACATTTCTAATCTAGATGTCTAGACTGTTTAATTAAAATCCTCTTCTGTTCATTTTTTTAGAGACTAGCTTTGTTTGCGCAAATATGAAATAGTCAATAAATGAAAGTCAATAATCTTTTGCTCAGAAATGCTTTATGTTGTTCACTGTAGCTGTACAAAAACAAATAAATAAAATTAAAAAACAAAACAAAAAAAGTGTGAGCTGGAGAATGTGTGACAATTAAAAATCATGAACGATTGTATTTCTGGCATTAAACAACAGTTTCTTAAACACTGTTGTGTTGGTTTTCCTTTTATGGCAGCACTATTGCACAATTTCCCATCACTTACTTACCATGTACTGCAACTGAATATAGGCAAATCACGTTTGACTGTAATTTCGTATGCATCAAACTGTGAACGTGTTCTCAGAAATCCTCACAGGATAAATGAAACTGCATAACTGCAATTAATTTTATTTTACAACTATTGATTATATTTTATTTGGGTATGAATAAAACAATGAATTTTACTCAAAAAAGCATCTGGACCCCTTTGTTAGATGACATGCATAAACGATAATATAAATAATGTCCTAATAAACATTCATATGTATTTCTCATCCTTCAGATGGTTTTGTAGGCGAATAGACGATTTGAATATCTAGACCTTATAACTGGAACTTATAATGGTATGTTCTTATTTACTCTATTTCTACAGTCCAATATGAATTGTTGGTCAATTAATCAACATGTTTCATAAATAGATCACAGACCACATACAAAGTTTCACAGTAAAAGCTGTTCACAAATGAACTATACATTTTAATAAATTAAATTCTGATGCAATGCAACTGTGCTTAACAGTCAAAGCCTGGACTAACCATGACAACATAGACATTAATGTGGACTGGACAACAGTTCGTCAGTGGTGTTAGAAGCATTTCACTGATATGGTGGCCATCCAAACCAGGCAGAAGTTGAATACCTCAAGCAAGTTCTCCTTTTAATCAAGCATACTACTGGATTGGCATTGTTATTTGATTGCTAATATGTTTAGACTTGTTTAAAAAAATGTGGCCCTTACAGGTGTCCAGTGTCTGCCCATTATTGATGCCCCTGGTAGTTGGAGTATGAACTGCACTCACCCTTTTTCCATTAATAGCTTCAACTCCAGTTGTGAGTTCAAGTGTGAGGAGGGATTTGAGCTCAAGGGCTCTAATACAACCTGGTGCAAACACACTGGGCAATGGACACACAAACCCCCCACTTGCACAGGTACAGCACATCTGCAGAACAGTCTTCACTGAATCACCAGACGGTTTCTGGTTCATACAAGTGCACTGAACATGCATGTAGGCCTGACTTAAAAGTTTTTATCAGTTCAAATAACACTGAGAGCAAAGGAATAGTGCACTTACCTTATTTTCTTGCAAAAAATTTCAATGTTGGGTAACACTGCTAAGACACCCTAGAAGTGCACAGACTGTAAAAAAAATGCTTTTTAAGCATTTTTTTCTGTGAATAGACAGTAATCAGCGTTTTATGCATTTTTCGCGTAATGGCATCCTAGCTCCTGCAAAGAGTCAAAAGGAAAGGAAAAGCCACACTTACCTGTCTAAGTGATGGCAACTGGTCAGCACCAACACCGGCTTGTGAAAGTACATAATTTCATACATGATTTCTCAGTGTCATACTGAGTAAATACATATTTCCATCACAATGTGAGCTCTGGAAAATGCCAATATGCCCTAAGTGCACTGCAAAAAAAATAAATAAAATAAATAAATAAACAATGTTGTTCTACATTCACACATACTCAATTAAGTCAATAATCTGTCTTGTCTGTTCTATTCTCTTCTTATTTTGGCAGTTGTAAAGTGTGACCCATGAAGCCCATTCCACATGGCTCCCTGCAATGTTATGACCCTGTGGAGGAACTGGAGCAACATCCCTCCCGTTTGCAAATGTAACATGCATCTTTAACAATACACATACATACATACATACACATATCTTCAGTTCATACTGTAGTTCCAGCAAAATCAGTTTATGAGATGCTTCGGGTTTTTCCACAGCTATGCAGTGTTCTCATTCACATTCTCAGAATGTTATGGCAACCAAATTTTTGTTAAATGGGCTTCCCCTGTTATTTATACACTGATAAATATAAAAACCTTGATCAGACCTTTAAAACTGATCTTATTAAGAATCATGGGATGTAAAAAAACATTCTTCACTAAATACTCCCCTTTCCATTTCTCTTTGAAATGGCAGCTGTTCGCTGTGAGCCCCTTTCACTCTCTCATCTTCCTGAGCTGGGACCTCCACCCTCAATGAACTGTTCTCACCCACATGGAAACTTCAGCTTTGGATCTCAGTGTATCTTTCGGTGTGCCAAGAGCCATGAGCTCAATGGAACCAGCCAGCTCCTCTGCAGCTCCAGTGAGTACTGGACCAGCTTTCCGCCCAGTTGTGTTGGGAAGACATCTGTCAACTCATCATAATTTATGCATTGCAGTGGAAAATTTTGCACTTAAACACATATTGGATTGTAATTGCACTTAAAATGGAAGGCCACTAAAACGTTGACAACATCTTTTATGTGCTTTAGTAAAGGAGATGTCAGTGAGTGCTGGTATACTTACAGTATGTACGCAGCTGTGGGAGCTGCTTCTTCAGCTGGTCTACTTCTACTCAGAGGAATAATGTTTGTTGAAGCGGCAATTCACTAAAAAGGATAAAAATATTAATGATCCTGTTCCACTCTTGGCATAATTGTTTTATTTAACCATTCAACCAATAAAAATGGTAATTTATTGGTATTTGACAAAAACATTATTTGTTTGATATTTAAACAAATTCTTTCATTGATTTATATTATTTAGTGCTAGCAAACCTTTGTATATGTTTAGCTTTATTAAGTCAGTTTAGCTTGGTCAGTGGTTTTAGTTAGGTCAGTGATGTGTGTTGGCAGTACAACAAAGACCAATACAGTCACTTTCAGGAACAAATAACTTTTAGATCTAAGACATGCTTGTTCAGCAGATAGTTGACCCCCTAATAAACTCTCACAATATCTCCTTTTGTGTTGCGTAGAAGAAAGTAATTCATACAGATTTAAAACGCCGTAATGGTGAGCATGACAGATTTTGATAAAAATAAACCTGTGTGTCTCTCTCTCTCTCACACACATCCCTCTGCTCCAATCAGCAGGTGTAGAGTAAGTAAATATTACTTTACAACTTTTGATGAACTCTAAATAGCCTATATAAAAAACTATTATAGTTTTTAAATAGCCTACATTAGGCCGATGAAAACTATTGTAGTTACTATTAATAATAACTACAATTATTATTGTTATCATACAATTTATTAAAATTAAACTTGACGGTACAAACATGCCCTAAAAAATGTTACATTAATTCTGCTTGGTGTCCATATGCTTATTTCATATGCATCTGACATAGATTCACAATGGAGTGCAGTCCTGCTAATAAATTTAGATTTATTGTATTTTCACAAGTTGTTCTGCATATTGGATAACAGTAACTGAAAAGTGCATATGTACTATATGATAAAAAATATGAGGTCAGATAAACATATTACAATAATCTGAAAAAGAGGTTATTTTCTATACAAATATTATATTTACATGCACATAGCCTACAACCCAAATAGACAACCAGTGAAATAAATCCCAAACATTTGTTTGGAGTTCATATTATACAGTGTCATGACCAGAACCGATCATATAGGCTAGACTACCTAAAATTTGTTTGAATTTTGAAAAATTAACAACATGAAAGAAAAACAAATACCTTATTATTGACGATTGATGATTTATATGACCATTTGATATTATTTATATAAAAAACTGTTCTGTTCTTAATTATATAGTATTTATATAATTATCTATGGGCTTCTCTCTCTCTCTCTCTCTCTCTCTCTCTATATATATATATATATATATAACGATCACAGATTAGTACATAAAGATTAGGCTATATGATTTAAAATGAACTAGTGAATATAGACCCTTTTTTATATAAATATATCTTAGAAATACATTTATGAACAATATTGTAAGACACGAAAAGTTTGGGCAAGAAATTACAAGTATTGAAGCAGATTAGTCTCAAATATAATTCACGCAAAAAACACGATTCACACATGCGTAGACAATTTCACATGCATGAAACCTAATTCACGTACACACAAAAAAAAATTCACGTGTGTGAAAAAAAATATATATTCACAAAAAGCAATTCACATGCACAAAATAAAATTATATATTCAGAAAATACATTTTACAAATGCAAAACACAATTCGTAGATATACAACTGTGCACAAAAACCCTTTGAATGTTTAAAATGTACGAGTGTCTGAATGTACAAATCGTCATTTACTACGAATCCACTCGGATTTGTGTGTGTGTGTTTTTGAGACTTTCCTGGCAGAGCTCTCTTTAGCCAATCAGATGCGAGCTTACCATTCAGCCAATCATATCATAAGCCACTGAGAGTGCATTCAAGGAGCACGATCCTTTTGCGCAATATGGATTAATTAGAACGGAAATTAAGCCTTTACATCAGTAATCTCAAAGATAGTAAAAGAAATGGACACAGCGACCCAATTGGAACTCAACTGAGACAAGTGAAGCCCATTTTTAGCGATTTTTAGAACTTCCGTTTCTGACGCGCAGACTCAAACTAAGCTTGATGACGTCAGCAACCTGTCTGACAGATGTAAATCTTCTAGTAGCTGTGCGTGCAAACTGCCATCGTTAATCTTGCAGAGACGGCGAGCTTGAGCGGGGAGTTCTTTGGCGTGAGTGAGCAGGAGTAAGTATTCTGATTAATTATTTTGCATAGTATTTTAAAATGTAACGCCAGAGCTTCTATGGGCTTCTCTCTTGACGTCTCCCCGATTGCCTGCGAGCTTCTGAATGCACTCTCGGTGGCTTATGATATGATTGGTTGAATGGTAAGCTCGCATCTGATTGGCTAAAGAGTACGACAGACCCACATGGGAAGAGAGCTCTGCCAGGAAAGTCTCAAAAACACACACACACACAAATCCGAGTGGATTCGTAGTAAATGACGATTTGTACATTCAGACACTCGTACATTTTAAACATTCAAAGGTTTTTGTGCACAGTTCTATATCTACGAATTGTGTTTTGCATTTGTGAAATGTATTTTATGAATATATAATTTTATTTTGCGCATGTGAATTGCTTTTTGTGAATATAACGTGAATTTTTTTTGTGTGTACGTGAATTAGGTTTCATGCATGTGAAATTGTTTAGGCATGTGTGAATCGTGTTTTTTGCGTGAATTATATTTGAGACTAATCTGTCTCCATACATATGCTCTTCTTTCCACACAGGACAGTTCAGCAATCACAGCCTTTCCATACTGAAAATGATTTATTATGGTATGCATCGTTGAGTGGCGCCATCTAGTGGGCGGGACACACTGCACCAGATAAGGCATATGATACAGGGTTTTGCTGAAATGTATAATTTATTCGAGATGTTATTTAACCCGTTTAATCCCAAAATTTTCCCAGCCATGAAAATATCTAAATTTTGTGTCATTAGTAACCCTTCGAAATAATCAATAATTATTCTTTGAATTTTTTTTGGAAAAGTGTGTGAAAAATTGTGTTTTATGTTTGGTCACAGTTGTGACTGGTGGGATAATGTGTGTACTGAAATAACATATTTCTGCAGTCATAAATATGGTTAGATATTTTAGCCCATCTATTTTAAACTGTTTGATCACATTCTAGGGTTACTATTATGCAGAGAAAAAAAAAGAAAAAGAAAAAATAAACTTACGCAACATTGATAGGAACACAGATTAAAAAAAAATAATAAAAAATTTATATTAATGCTTAGAGTATTACCACATCATTACTGTACATTTTTTCTAACATTGGATTTTTTTTAATTTAGTGCAATATTTTGTTATTGCAACATTTTATTGTCATTTTTACCAGCAACTGCAATTGGATTTATATTGTTTACCTAAGTTAACGTATCCCACCGGTCACTATTGTGACCATCAACATGTTTACTCATTCTATGGCCACACTCAACAAAACTAAATATATGTGAATGCATATATTAATACTAGACACCCTAAAGAACATGTATAGCAAAAATCTTTGTCCTATATTTATGTTAAGACTAGCCTTTAGTTTTGGAGCTTTGATGCAGTCATCATCTTCTCAAGGTGCAAACAGGAAATAGGCTGCTCTGGTCATGTGACAATTTGCACTAATCATGTAAAACTGCACATATTTAATTAAGACCCTTTATTTTTTCCATATTTGCAGGAAGTACACTAAAACATCAGTCAGTAAGGTTTTTAGAGCTTTATAAATGAAAACCTTTTTTATGGTCACTATTGTGACCGGTGGGATTAAATGGGTTAAACTTGGACAACACCACGTCTCAAACAATGGCTTGCTCTTTAAAGGCTTTTGGTTCTACAGGAAAAAAAATGGTTCAGTAAAATAAAGACAGAAAATGACAACTTGCTCCATTTTTTTTATTCAAAAACAAACAAACAAACAAAACATAGTATTTAAATATTTAAATATTTATTTGAACAGAATTCTAAACTTCATTTTAGAAATTATTGTTTGGGTTTGATAAACATTCCTTGAATAAAATATATTTTTTTCTTTAATTGCAACAGTGGATACCTGATATCAGCTATTTACATTCACAACACTTCTTTTCAAAACCATACCAATAAAATTAATTTCATCTGTATATTTTCAGACTTGCTCCTCTTTTTCCCCTGCCAGTATTTTTTTTTAAAAAGAATAATAATTTGTGCATGGTTTAAAATATGCAGCAAACTGCAATATCTTCAATCAAGTTCGTTATTATATTAGTTACATAAGAATATGTACAAAAAATGGTCCGTTAGAACTCATGTCACGTGATCTGATGGGGTGCTTCAAGCATCTCCATTAAGAAAGTGTCTATGGGTGTGTCTCCAATCAGCTTGAAGAAAAACAGGTGCTCCAAACACTTAAGTCCAATGGATCGGAGGGCAGGAAGACGCAACAAAAGTTTAGCAAACCTGTAAAGCAGCCAGGGAGCAGGATAGCAGGTGAAATTGAGTATGTGTAACAGATTTGATCAGTATTTAATGAACAAACATGTACATGACTGTACCTGCCAGGCTGATCAGGGTACTTCTGTTTAGTATAGGTCTCCAGTGAGGCGTAAACTTTCTCCCTCAGTGCCTCTACCTCCGCTGGGTTGGACAAGCCTTTGGAATCTACGAGAAGAGACAATCATAAGACAATTATAAGATAAAATCAGTCAAGGTCTTCACAATTGATATAATCTGTGTCAATTCCCAAGGCATTCCAGGAAATAAAAAAAATTTGGAATGTAAATAAAGGCAGGATTTGGGTGAACCATTCCTTTAAATATTATCTTATAAAACTTTAAATGAAATAAAATAACGTAGTTTGTCTATGCTGCAGATAAGCGTATAAAAATGGAAGTGCGCAACACACCAGGGTTGAAGAGGACGATGGCTCTAAGGCAGCCTAGTTCGGTCTTATCCATCTGCATATCCTTCATTTTAGACACCAGCTCAGTCAATACCCTGCCACACAAACACACACACAAAGCTTGAACACAATAGTTGTAATAAAAATAAAGATGATACATATTTTCTGATCATTCTCTAAACAAACGAGAGATGTTTATTAATTCAGAGGTGTTGAAGGTAGAAAGTCTCACCTGTTAAAGATGGAGCCGACACCTGCACTGTGAGCACTGCTCCTGTGGACATGGAGGCCTGTGCCCAGCAAGATGCCATCTTTAACTGTGATTGAGCGATGAGAGAATGAAGCAATGAGGAGCTCGTTCCATCCTGTAAGAAGAAAAATGACACGAATAACATAAATTACATGAATAGGAGGAGACATTTTTTTAATCTCTCCCTGTATCTTAATTCAACACAGTGTTGTTTATTAGCAAGGCTTTATGATGTTCTGCAGCGTGCATGTGAAATGTTTGACCAGCAGAGGTCAGCATTCCCACTTACATATCCAACACAGTTCTGCCTGACCCTTTAACATTATAAATGACAACAGCAGCAACTACAACGACAATAAACCTAGAAGATGTGCAATATGCATTTTCACTGCTTAAATACACAGCCATAATATACTCTACATTACTACTTCAGTTATGATTTAAAAAAAAAGGCAAAATATGTATTTTATCAGTATTGCATAATTTTTATGTGCATATCACTTCACAGAGACCTAGCGTAGACAATTATGTTGATAAAACTGGTTCTTGTTTGATAATAGGTTTTATATTTTTAGTATAGTTTTGCTTTGTAAGACAAAGTCAGCCATTTAAATGGATAAAATCAGTCAAGGTGTCCAAAAAGTTTTTTTTTATTTTTTTGTCTATATCAGTGATTCTAGAGAGCCACAGACCTGAAGAGTTTTGCTCCGACCTTGATAAAAGCTCACCTGCCTGCTGCTTTCTAGTAATCCTTAGACCTTTATTAGCTTGTTGAGGTGTGTTTGATCAGGGTTGGAGCTGAAGTCTGCAGGACTGTGGCTCTCCAGGACTGACGTCGGCCACCCTGATCTATATTTATATATGTTAACACCTGTGTATAGACATATTGGTGTCTAATACCTGCTCGAAGCAAAATGACCTGATCATCCAGAGGCAGATCGGAGAAATTAGGTATTCTCTTGGCCCACTCCACCAGAGTAAACAGTTGCTTGTCAGCTGCATGGCAGATATTAGTGACTGGGTCATTTGTCTGGAGAAGGAGACCAGATGAAAGAATAAGAGAGAGTATTTTAGTTGTTACTTTCTCAAAGAATTCTGAAATCAGCATGTATGTACTGTGTAAATTGTATTTGAATAAATCTAAATGTCTTTGTCTTACTGAGTTGCCCGGACTGTTCTCTGTGTACGTCTCAGTCTTAGGTTCGACCGCGAGTTCTGCATCCAGAATCTTATCCACAGGCATGTCTTCATTAAAACTGCTCGTCGATTCCACATCATTATCACCTTTCTCCTTCCCACGCTGCCTCTCTTCCTGCACCGCTATGGGGTCCAGCAGAGCAAATGAGTACATTATAAATCAATGTAATGATTTATGGCACATTTAAACAATATTTAAGAAATCTCACTTTTTTAATATTACCTTTATTTGTTATATTAAAATCTATTTTACTTTATTCTATTTTAAAGTATATTTTAGATATTGTAAGAAGACAAATGTACAATATAGTGTCTTCTATTATAAAGCAGTTATGTAAGGTTATACAGAAATACTATATAATATAATATAATGTATATTATATATAATTTTATTTAGCATAATATTAAAGCATAATGTTAAAACGTTTTGAGATTAAAATCTCTTCTGGCCACAAAGGCAGCAAAAAGCACAAAACAAAACCTTAAAAAGTTTGATTAAAAAATCATTGAATTATGAATACAAAACACGCAAATACAAACCTTCCCGCTTCATGCCCATTGCCAGGCACTTCTGGTAGCGACAATACTGGCAACGGTTGCGCTGGCGTTTGTCGATCAAACACTCTTTACAGTCTCGACACGTATAGGTCAAGTCTTTTCGGATGGTCCTCTTAAAGAAGCCTTTGCAACCTTCACAACTGTAAACTCCATAGTGCTTCCCTGCAAACACAACCATACTGGACCTCAGAAGAGATGGAGATGTATCTTGCATTAACTTCCAAACCAAAACCTAATGCAACACCTAAATATCCCTGTGTTGTTGTACCTGAAGATCGGTCCCCACAAATGGCACAGATGTGTTTGGAGAGGGATCCAGGGCTGCTGCACTGATAGCTGCTCATGTTGCTCAGCGGAGCCAATCCTGGTGGAGGCTTGATGTCTTCTGAGTTATTCACATTTAAAGAATTCATCTGTAAGACAGGAAGACAGGTGAGGAGAGACGGAAACAGTTTATCATACAGTGCAACCAGGAGTGGACTTTTTGTCACAATGCAGCAGCAGACTGTTTGTGTCCTCCCAGCACAGGAGACATACACACTCACAAACGCACAAAAACAGACTCCATTTTTGCAAGGCCATTACACATGTAGCTGTGAAAGCGTTGACATAACATTTCAAATGGGAGGGGATATTTGGGTCTCTTTCCCTCTCAGAAGAATTCCCAATTTTACCATCACATACTGTTTTCTGCATTACTCCATTAAGCCTGCAGGTGGCAGTACATGGCCATACCTCAGGCATTAAGAAAGCTTGTCAAATCCAGCATGTGATTCAGTGAGCCTTATTTTGAGTGAATTACTGGCATATGTTTGTCTGTTGATTTATGTTTGTATTTGGCTGCTTTTTTTGTTTAAAAAAAAAACCAACCACTCACAACAACATAGTTTCCGTCATATCTCAAATGTTTTACAATTTTAAATTAAAACAAAACTATACTAATACAATGAAATAAAGCTGAATAATGATGCTGCTAGTACAAATTTAAGGTGAAAAAACTAAATTAAAATTAGAAACCTAAATGAAAATAATTAATTTTGCTTTAGCAACTAACTCAAACAAGTTTAAGTATTAAAGTGAAAAAAACTAAGTTTTATAGAAAAAATTAAATAAAATAAAAACATAACAACAAAACTTTCTGATATTAACCTTGGTTTTTTTTTTACATTTTTTGCTGTAACAAGACAAGAAAACCCATTTTCACACAATAAATATGATAGTTTCACTCTTTCATCACCAAGTGTTTTAAAAAGTCTAATACATTTTTAATACATGTTATTTTATTTTATTTTGAGGGCTTTTTGCCATTATTTTGGGAATATTACAATCCACCCGGGACAAAAAAAGAGGCCAAAGTTGAAGAAACACCCATGTACAGGATTTCAGAACAAGAAACACCAGGCACAGCTAATGGCACATGCTACCAGCATTACAAGATTTAACACATTTTCTTTTAATTTCAATATAATTTCAAGTACATTTAGAGCCTGTATGTCAGAACACACACACTTACTTGCCCCATATGCCCGTATACTGTAAGTTCATAGTTATTGATGTCCTTTCATTGGACTAAAAGCCTGAAACATTTGTCTGAGTCAATGGCTTTCTCTGGCCTCCAGGGAGAGATGAGGCACATATACAGACACACACACATAAGCTGACCTCTTTCAACACCAGGGCATCCATACACCCTTAAAAAATAAAGGAACACAAAGCTGCCACTGGGTCAGTACCCTAAAGTACAAAAGCTAAAAAGTACATCTTTGTACCTCACTTGCCTCTAAATGGTACATATTAGTACTTTAAAGGTACATATGTGACCCTGGACCACAAAGCCAGTCATAAGGGTCAATTTTTCGAAATTGAGATTTATACATCATCTGAAAGTTGAATAAACAGGCTTTCCATTGATGTATGGTTTGGCCAAGATACAACTATTTGAAAATCTGGATATTACAAAGATATGGTGCAAAAAATCTAAATATTGAGAAAATGTCCTTTAAAGTTGTCCAGATGAAGTTCTTAGCAATGCACATTACTAATAAAAAAATAAGTTTGAATATATTTACAGTAAGAAATGTACAAAATATTTTATTGGAACATGGTCTTTACGTAATATCCTAATGATTTTTGGCATAAATGAAAAATCTATAATTTTGACACATATAATGTATTTTTGGCTATTGCTACAAATATACCCCAGCGACTTAAAACTGGTTTTGTGCTCCAGGGTCACATATTAGTACCTGAAGTGTACATATTAGTAAGCTTTTAAAGGGTACCGCCAAGAGGCTAATTTTAATTTATGAGAAAGCACAACATTTGTTTGCAGGACAGACTTATTGCTTTCAGTTGGTGTCAGTCTGAGAGAGCACAGAATTATGGGAAGTTTCTTACCTGCGGACTACAGAGAGTGTTAAAGCCCATACTGGGTGTAGAGGGCAAGGAAATGGATGGTGAGCCCAGAGACGGGGCGATGACTGAGTAGGGTGAAGCCAGGCCATTCATAGATGAGCCCAAGGTGCTCATGGGAGACTGCAGTGGGCGGGACGAACTGATGACGGACGGGTGACCAACCATGGAGCTTAAGGGTGGCGGCTGAGAGGGGGGCGAATTAAGAGCACTAGTGTCTGTGAACAGACAACAAGAAAGATTAATATTAGACAAGATAAGAGCAATTTAAATTTAGTACTAAAATGACTAAAATGACACATAGATGCTCCACAAATTACAGTTTTTACTGTTTTTATACTTTTTTTAAGCAAATATATGCAGCCTTGGTGAGCATAAAGACTTCTTAAAGAAAAAAGAAGAAAAGAAGTAAAGAAAATCTTAATTATTCCAAACCTATGATCTGTAATGTATAAATCAATCAATCAGACAGGTCAGTGTGACAGGTCTATATAAATTTATCATGACAACCTGTGTTTTTATTTAGCATGTACAGACGTCAGAGAACAGGGTAAGTATGTGCCCACAGGAACATCAAGTTACTGTGGAAACATGTGCCTTTGCAGAACATCAATTACCTCCTTTATTAAGGCCTAAAATGTGTAATGAAAAATATGCTGTTTGAGTAAATCTAAGAGGGCATTTTACTGAGAGAATGCATTAAGCCCTGCTGCTTTAACCATTCAGTCAGCAGCTGATGGAGTGCTACATACGAGTACCTGGTAATGGTAGTTTGTACCGGCACAAACACATATAATCTATCTAACGTAGTACAAGGACACACACAGGGCAAAGGTTGCAACTTTTTGCCAATACTGATAGTGTTGCAATCCGTTAACTCATTTCATCATTCATCAAGATGAAGATCAAATCAAATTCATCTAAAGCCCTATTCGGACGGTAAATGTTTCTCAGGGGGACGTAAGTGATTTTCACCATCTACAGGGGGTAGGCTGTGATTTAATTGCCGTCCGAATCCAGGATGTCGGTGTTTTTCTCTCACAACCCCCGTAAAAATCGCCAGCCGAATTACCTACTGTTTTTTGACAAACACCAAGGTCGTGTGGTAATTTAATTGCCGTCTGAATCCACATCTCTGAGATTACAAAAGGAAATTGATTAAAAATTCAGTGCTTAAACCCTTTTTGAGCACTCCATAACACCGTAAGGTACGTTAACTGTTGCACTTCGGTGTAATTTGCATTCATATTTCTTTCTGAAATGCTGGAAAGTATTTTAAAGAACAATACTTCATAACTGCTCACAGCGACTGGGAGCAGAAAGAGAAGAAAAGCACACAAACATTTGATATGGCTCTTTATTATGGCAGCAGCAGGTATGCAATACAGTTTTAAAATGTGTATTATAAACTGATATAAGCTACATTACTATATCGTGTATAATTATATACAACTATAGAGCGTCTTTTTAAACAGGAGATTTAAATAATCAAATAATAAATAGGATTATATATTATAAAATATGCTTGGAATGATAATAATACATTTTACATAATAATAAGTATTTTGAAATCTTTTTACACAATAATAAGAAGAATACATTTTGTAAGTAAAATTCATTTTATTTACAGCAGACAATTATGTGACTGGTCACATGAGCAGCGTGTTCCCAGGTTCGTAGGATCACAGAACTCACTCCTCCTCTGTGAATAAATCGCCATCCGAATCCAGGAGTTTTGGTTTTATCACTGAGGTGATATGTAAATTTATTTTTACAGATGTCCACATGAGAAACAATAACTGTCCGAATCGGGTTTAAGATTAAATTAACATGAACACAGCTTCAACAGGTTGCTTTATTGAAATGTGCAACACATAAAGCAGTGATTTGGTCAGATATTCTGGTGATTGTTTATCTCTTGCAGGTTATTTCATTATACTGCTAATGAATTATTGCAAAATAAACCCAGACAGGGTCATCAAGACATAAAGCGGAGGGGATTCGTGTCACCCTGAAGTGGTTTATTTTTAGCTGACGAGTCCACCGTATCCACCATTATTATATGGCTGCTTACCAAATAAATAAATGGACATATAATGTTGCTCTGAGCTGAAATTATTTTAGTAAATCAAAAGAAAGACACAACAGATTGCTACAAGACACATGAAACTACCATGTTGTCAATGGACAATAATCAATTACAGTTTAGCAGTCAAAATAGTGCATTAATATTTTTTTTTAGCTCTCGTATATTACTAAATGGCTGTAAAGCTAAACACTAAAGTACATAATATGCAAAAATAAGGGCAATTTTCTTTATCTGTAAAGTCATTTACATGTTTTATCATTCTCATGCTGAGAATGATGGGAAATGTAGCATGTGCCACATAAACTTGGCAAATGAGAAGTTTGTACACTGAGAAAAAAAGTTACAGGGCTGTCAATGGGACAGTACCCTAAGGTACATCTTAACACCCTATTTACCCCAAAATAGTACATATTACCTTAATAATAAGTGAGTGACGTGACGTGACATACAGCCAAGTATGGTGACCCATACTCAGAATTCGTGCTCTGCATTTAACCCATCCAAAGTGCGCACACACACACCGTGAACACACACCTGGAGAAGTAGGCAGCCATTTATGCTGCGGCGCCCGGGGAGCAGTTGGGGGTTCGGTGCCTTGCTCAAGGGCACCTCAGTCAAAGCAAAACCAGCAACAAAAACTAACCAACAACCTTATTTTTTAAGTTTAACAGTAGCTAACTTTTCAAAATGGTGTACCCCAAAGTTAAATATTAGTACTTTATATTATATTACTTTATATTTATATTTAAAGTTAAATATTAGTACTTTAAAAGTACATATTAGAACCTAAAGTGTACATGTTAGTACCTTTTTAATGGGTACTGCCCCAGTTACAGTTTTGTACCTTTTTTTCTGAGAGTGTAGGGAGACACACCCTATAAGTGTCTGAAATGAGCTTCTTTTGTAGTATAATTCTCTATCTTGCTGTTTCTTTTACTTAAAATTAAACAAATCCAGGATATACTGTTTATTAACCAGGCATAATCATGAATTTCAGCACTTAAACGCTACAGTATGTTATAAATAAACAGTCTGCAATAGCTGTATTCTTCCAAGCTGGTGCATGTGTGTGTGTCCCAGACTCTGGGCAGAAGGGGGAATTTCTGTGGCAGATGGCCAAGATGCCTTTGGTAGGGCAGTAACATGGTCCTACAGTGGTCCGCGTGTCGGCCTACCCTCGAATGACCCACCTGATCTATTACATTTAAAACAGACCACACAAGTCCCACGCATAAGACAGACTACCTAAGGCTGAAAACAGGGCCGTTACACAGAATGTTTATGGCTTTGGTACTTTTATATCTTTATACAGAGCTGAAATAAAATTCATAATATCGCAAATTAATGTTCAATTAATAATTAATTAATTACCAACTATAAATTGTACTCAAATTTACTTTGAACATATGCTTCTAACCTTTTATTCCAAAGTTTTAGTTTTATGTTGACTTTAAAATTTACAAGTTTAACAAGTATAATTGACACCCTACAGATGGCAAGGTTACTATAGCTCTATCTCTGCAGATTTACATTTCATTAGTTCTAAAAGAAAAATTGTTTAGATGCATCAACCTTTAGCTGATAATTCAGATCTTATTATACTGAGATGGTCCTTGTGCCAGACATTCATCAGGATTTCACAATGACTCGGCAGTGGACATGACCTTTGTACAGCTGTCTGGGACCAAAGTGCAGCCTTTGGTAGACTGCTATCAAGTTCAGCGGAGACCACATGAAATCGCACAGGTCAGTGCGGGCACAATCACATACATTGCCAATATTTAAAAAAAAATCTTTTGAATCACTTATTTCCATCCTAAACGAAGTTGACATCTGATCAATAATGACACTAAACCCTCTTCTCATCACTGACAAATATTTTCAACCACCTGTCAAAAAGACGGGGGTTGTGGGGAGGGCAAGAGACACAAAAAGGTGGAAGGGGGTAGAAGTGACTCTATCCCAGTCTGCTGTAGAGAGCTGCCGGACATTAAATCAACCCTGATTACTGCCATATGTCCATAATCCTCCAAAGCCCAGGACTACACACACACACACACACACACACACACACACACCTCACACTTCAGTTATCAACACCACTTAATCAACCATATCATAAACTAATTTATCAGCACCCACTATCTTTTCAATGTGAATAATTAACATACACATGCAGAGTACATTTAATAGCTGGTAACAATCTTATACCTAAACATCTCATTCACCATCCTTTAAATGAAAAAGCATTAATGTATGCTACACACAAATATACACAGACAAAAATGTAAAAAGACACACAAGCTCATGTTTTTTTTTTTTTATCAGAACTGCTGAAATAATGCATTTTATTCATGTTCATGTCCCCAGATATCTGACAGAGGTAAAAATGAGCTGGACTCATGCAGGCCACAGGAGGTCTGGAATATGTTAAAAACTAAAATTTATGGCAGTATTGAGAGCTGTCTTACACTGTTACTAATTAAATGTTTTTTAAAGGACTTGTGTGTTTAAATGTGTGTTCTGTTGCAAAAAAAAGTCTTAGGCCTGAAACTGCTGCTGTAAGTGGATGAAAAAGTCAGTGTTTGAAAAGGTAAGAGAGAAGTGAATACTAAAGAATAATAGAGTACTATCAAGTGAAGAGACATCATTCAGTGAACCAGGCATGAACTCTGAGTGTGTCCTGTAGTAACCTCTGTATCACTCTGTTCAAAACAAGCACATTTTATCACATGATGCATCATACATGCATAAAATAACTTATGCTGACAACTGCTTTATATTCACACAAAAAAGTGAAGTAAAATAAGGACAGACAGACAGACAGAAAAAATAGACAGTACACTATATATTCTGAAACTGGACATCAGAAAAATGCTGATTGGGTCAATATGCTGACCTTTGGAAACAAACTCGACAGGAAATGTTAAGCTTCAAAACATCCTATCATATCATGATCATATGACAGCTGATATTCTGTGGCACTGAAGTGAAGAGTAATGTTTGTGACATCTTACATTTGATGACCCCTGTTAATGTCACAATGTAACGATCAGCAGGGACTGTTCCAATGATCATTGCACAAGAGTTTGTGAAGTAACTGTGTTCCACCAGACCTCTTGTTTATCAAAATGAACTGAAAAGTTACAGATCCTGAATACTTTAAATCTTAATTGAGTGTGAAAACTACTCAAAAGCATTCATACAGTGTGGCAAATGTAGTCTGATTTATGAAGAAATGACTTGGTTCTTTTTGGAAATTGGTCAAAAGACTAATAAAGTCAATTTTAAATGGGTATGAACAGCCCTTCACTGAATGAGGTCGTGATTTGGTATAAGATTGGTTGGTTGGACTTTTTTTGTGTGTGTGTGTTTTTGAAAGAAGTCTCTTATGCTTATCAAGTCTCCATTTCTTTACAGGAAAAAAAACAGTAATATTTTGAAAGATTATTGCAATTTAAAAATGTTATTTGAATGTATAAATGTAATTTATTACTGTGATGGCAAAGCTTACTCAAGAAACATTTCTTATTATTATCAAAACAGAAAAACTCTAAAATTTCCTGAAATAACGAATATGGAACACTTAATAAATGGAGACCGGCCAACCTTGGACATTTTTTTGAGTACCACTAGTGTGACGGCATGGGACACAGGGTTTGGTGGGGGGAAGGGGGGTTCCTATATTCTCAAATGTTTCAACATATAAATTGGTTGTGAAGAAACCAATACATCCAAATATTTTTTCAGAAGAACTCTTTTAATGAGAAGACATATTTAACGTTATTCATGTTAAATATTTCCCAAAGGTCTGCACTAGAGCTGCACGAATCTGGATAAATTGAGAATCACAATTTTTTTTGTCTCAAATAGAGATCACGATTCTCCCATGATTCTGAACTAAACAAAACAATGCGTGACAAAATATTATTGCTGCAGTCTATTTAAAAGTGTTTAATTAATTTGAATGAATTATTAAACATTTTAATTGATATGTATTTAAAATATATTTAGTACACAAATTGTTAATAATAAAATTAGGAAAAAGTGGTTTGAATGAATGATTCACTTGTTTCATTACTGGATGAATCAGCATTTTTGAAAGTATCTATTGTTTGAATCGAGATCGCGATCTTCTAACAATTAATCGTGCAGCTCTAGTGCAAATATATCGGTATTTATCCAAGTTTGCACACTTTTGGACTAAAAGCCCTATTATAAGGACTATATGAACTATATGAACACAAATAAACCGCAGCAGATGATTTAAGTACTGTGCTTGTACAAAGGCATAACCAGGTTTTTGCGTAGTTTAGAGTGACAAATCATCCCAGCGTACTTTGAGGTCAAACTGCGTACCCACTACACAAAATGTGTACCGGTTGGCAGATCTAGAAATGTAAAAGTGTTTACTGTAACTTTTGATTAACTTAATGTATCCTTGCTAAATAAAATGACTAATTTCACATAAAACTATCTTACTGAACCCAACCTTTTGAACAGTGGTGTATAATATTCTGTCCTGTTGTACAAAAAAAAAAGAAAAAAGAAACTGAATCTGTAAGAAAAAACTGATTAAGGGTCACACTACTAGCTAGCTTAACAATACGGCAAATTAACTGACAACAACAATTTCTGTTCCAAAATTCCTGAAACTGAGCTTGTTCATATAGCTTGAGGGTTTAACAGAGGATCAATGTAAAGTTTCTTCCAAGAGATGCAATAGAGAAGTAGAAACAGATAAAGTCACAAATGTCCACCCCAATACACGTGAACATCACTCACAGCTTTCAGAATTAACAAGCTGTTCTGGGATATTTGAAACCAGCTGTCTCACTCTCAATCAAAACATAAAGAGACAATTGATCCTTTCAGCTTTACTCAGACAGGCCTCTTAATAGGGAAACCTTGTCATGATAACGCTTAAACTAATTGAATCTGTTACAAGAAATTTTTAAAAGTTCCTTAAGGCAACAACTGCACACAAAAAAGTGTTACCAAAGGAGACTAGATGTTAGGTTACAAATGGGATCTAACAGCAGCAGCATGTGAGAAACCACAGTGTTGTCAGACCTACACATAACCATGAGTAACCTCAACAATCGAGAGAGATGAAGAAAAAAAAAATCAAAGAAAACTGGTAAAAGGAAGGATTAGGGTAAAAAAATGAAGAGGAGGGAGTCTCTGTCTGTAATGTTTATATCAAACATATTGTACAATTTTGAAAGACTGTCTAGATAAACTTAGCAATGAACAAAGACCCTCAAAAGACATTTTCAGTTACATTTTTGCATAACTCCAAAAACACCATTTCCAGGTGAAATGAAAACTATAGGCAGTACAACAATAACAACTTTCTGAATGCAATTTTCTGGAACAAAATATTATATTAACACAAGCACACACAATAATGCAGTTTGCTCCAATACCATTGCCACTGTTCACATCCACCATATTGCCTAACAACATGCTTCTGCCTGCAAGCAGGCCACCAAGGTCCGGACCTCAGTAAATTTTTCATGTTCAAAAATAAAATTTGTTCTCTGAATGACTAATTTGATGTTAAACTCCTCATATGAATGCATGCATTACATGTACAATTCAGTTTGCAAGATTGTTTAGCGTCCCTGGTATGAAAATTATCGCTGAGAGATGCTGGTGGAGTGAACGAGTCTTCAGAGAGTTTTGCCACATCCAGGTATTATAAGCATTTTTGGACTTGTCTTTTTCACTTAATTAACACTTTAGAGAGTTAATAAAGTAGGAAGTTGCAGTTTAGAGTCAGCATATCTTTATCTTATCTTATTTGCAAAAGATTGGAAATAATTTTGGTTAATTTTTATTTAAATTTTTTGACCAATATCTGGCACTTAACTGACAGCAGTCTGCATGCACACTGCACAGGTTTTTGCTGACAGGATACGACATTCGGTAAGGGAAAAGCAAAAATGATCATGATATTATCTGTCATAAACGTTATCAATGTTGTCAAAAACAGTAGCATTTAACACTAGTACACAGATCTGTAGAAGAAGTAGGTTACAGAATGAAATGAAATACGCAAAAACCATCCATGAAGAACTCTAAGCTATGTCATTCAGTATAGTTAAATTTTCACAAATCATGCTATAAACTTACATAAGAGCACTAGACAAAGTTATTGTAGTTATGTATTGTTGCATGAATAATAAACAACTGATACAATTATCCATCCTTTAATATAGTAAATCATTAACAAATTTTGATGCAATAAATAGGGTATGATTTAAAAATAATAATCTCTCCAAAACAGAGAAAACATCTTTCACAAACATCTACATGCCTGTCTCCTTTAAAGTGTTTATAGTTTATATAATGAGTTGATTTTTTATTTTTATTTTTTTCCCATACAATGAAAGTCAATGGGTTCCAGTGTTGTTTTTGACTTTCACAGTATGGTCAAATACAGTTTCTTCTGTGTTCCACAGAAAAAAGAAAGTTATACAACTTTAGAAAGACATTAGGGTGAGAGAATGATGACAGAAATTACATTTTTGGGTGAACTATCCCTTTAAGATTTGTCATCACTAGAATTAAGATGCCTAAACAAATCCGTTAAGGCATGTACACATACTTGTAATGTATGTTTCAGCTGTACTTTCCAAAACATCATATATATGTTATATTAAAGACACCTAGATTTACTCCAAGGTAAATTAATGCAATCTTATACATAATATTAATTTGAAGAATGAGATATGCAAACTTCCATGCAGGCTCACTTACTATGTCGGTATTGTGCAAGTTTTATTTGTTTCATCAACACTGACGCCTCTCAAAGAAAGACAGAAACAGAAAGAGAAAGAACAACAGAGAGTGACCATCAATCGGCGACAACAACTTCTGTCACCGCTTTCTATTGTGTGATCAAATGGGAGTTTGTCCTTGTCAGTCTAAGTATTTACACACACACACCCACACAAACACCCCTCAACAGAACTATTGTCAGAGAAAAACAGAAGAAAAGCAAAGAAGCGAGGGGGTGAAGTACAGTGAGTGTGTGAGATATATAGGGATATACTGAAATAGATTGATCCAAGCAGACCTTCCTAAAATATCCACAATACTCCAGTGCCACCTTACCCTGATCTATAACAGCTGAACAGCATTAGAGAACATAGCTTTGCCAAGTACTCTCACTGCCAACAGCTAAGAGCAGAGGTTACAGATTAATTACACACAAGCCATGATGACATGCCAAGCAACTGTCTAATCATTAGTGTAAATTCAACATACACGCATATATATATATATATGTATATGTATATGTATATATATATGTATATATATATATATATATATATATATATATATATATATATGTATATATATATATATATATATATATATATATATATATATATATATATATATATATATATATATATATGTGTGTGTGTGTGTGTGTGTGTATATATATATATATAAACATATATATATATATATATATATATATATATATATATATATATATATATATATATATATATATATATGAAAGTTTTTGGAAAAATGATAAATACTAATTTTGCATTAAATTGATTAAAATTGACAGGACTTTATAAAAACATTTATAAAGATACAAAAGATTTATATTTCTTGCTGTTCTTTTGAGCTTTCTATTAATCAAAAAAATCATGAAAACACAAAAAATAATAAGCATCAAACACTTACAATAATAATAATAATAATAATAATAATAATAATAATAAATGTTTCTTAAGCACTATACAGGATATTAAATTGATTATTGAAGGATCATGTGACAATGAAGACTGGAGTAATTTCTGCTTAAAATTCAGTTTTAACATTAAAGGAATAAATTAGATTTTTAATTATTTAAAAAAGCGGCAATTTTAAATTACAAAAATATTTACCAATATTATTTTTTGCTGTATTTTTGATCAAACAAATGATAAATGGTCTTGGTGATCATAAGACTTTCAAAAACACAGGAGTGTTTAACAGTCTAAACCAACTATTTAAAAATCTAAACCAAGCAAAATAAAAACATATTAACCATAAAAAAAAGAACAAAAGTATAAATATATATTATACATATTAAAACAATCAAAAAATAAAATAAATTATTAAATATTACAGAATCATCCCAATTATAAAATACACGAATGAAAGTATTTTGTTATGGGTTAGATTTTGTAGAATTTTTTCAATGTTAAAATATACTCAAAGAGAACCGGAAACCTGTTTGAAAATAATAATTATTTTTCTAATTCCATTTGGTATTGTTAAAACAAACCAATTTCAGTTATGAATGTGAGCTGTATATTCCCTTGCTTAGAAATAACAACAGCTTCTTTACTCATGACAATAAACCACACAACATATCAACACATCTCCAAAATGAATGTATCCATGTACAGTCTAAACCGATTATAAAATCAGTCATATACATTATTTCCAGTTGTTTCCAACAGCACAAATCTCTCATCTTCCCTTAGGATGCATCAGCCACATTGTTCCTGGGAACTTAAGTATTACAGGAGTATCTTATTATCAGATACTCACGGTTGTTGTAGTGACCGCCCTCTCTGCCGTGACTCTGATCGTGAAGAGGCAACGCTGCCGGATGCCACATGACTGCGAGCACCACTCGACCAAACCTCACCAGGCACAGTAGAGCACCTGTCCGAACACAGACTCACTCTGCTGATGGAACAGATGGGATATGAGTGAAACAGGACGGCTGTAGGGGGAGGATCTGCAGGGAGGAGTCTGCTCGTTTATGGGATTACTTGGATTATCAACGATTGAATCCAGCAGGAACCGTTTACTGCCACAAAGATCAGCCTCTCTCCAAGCTTTGACAAAACTCCTTCTGCACAGACCACAGTCTGCCCTGAAAGAGGCTCAGAACGTCATTAAATCTATCAGCCCAAACGGGCCACCTGTTGCACGACCAGGGATGAAGTGGGCTTGAGTGTGTGTTTCTCACATAAAAAAGCTTGTTTAGATTCATTTTGGATTCAGCTTTTCAGACTAATGAAAATTTACAGTACATCTGATTATTAATAACATTCTATAATTTACCATAATATCACAGTAAGATGGGCACATCAATGCCTCTATTAGAGCAGTGAAGTGGCAATGACCGTGCTCTCTCACACATGCACGCACAGTTCACAGCCAAGCCTGGCAGCCTCCTCTCACACACCTGCTTGTGTGTTCATTATCTAATGCACTTGTAACTTCAGACACTGCTTGTTTTGTGCCATGCTGCATGATGTACTGCTTTAGCACAGAACAGTTTAAAGACAATTTACCAAAAAAGAAAAATGTTGAAAAATAAAAAAGACAATATTTTTAGATAACGTTCAGATTTATTTTTTTGATTTTTTTAATTAATACTTTTATTCAGAAAGGATGCATTTAATTTATCAAAAGTGACAGTAAAGGCAAATAAATTCTGTTCTTTTGAACTTTTTATTCATCTAAGAATTCTGAAAAAATTTATCACATAGTTTCCACCAAAATTTTAAGCAGTTTTCAACATTGGTAATAATAAGAAATGTTTCTTGAGCAGCAAATCAGCATTTTAGAATGATTTCTGAAGGATCATGTGACATTGAAGACTGGCATAATGGCTGTTGAAAATTCAGCTTTGCCATCACCAGTTATTAACAAAGAGTTATTTAAAAGTTTAATTGATATTTCAACATATTACTGTTTTTACTCTATTTTTGATCAAATAAATGCAGCCTTGGTGAGACTGAAAAAAAAATCAACCAACCTCAAACTTCTGAACAGCAGAGAAAAATAAATAAATAATGAAGATAAATAACTACAACTTTATATTTACTGACTGAGATATCAGCGTGGGTCATGTCAGTGTCAAGGGAATTTTGAGCCAAATTAATTGTGCAGAAAAAGATTAAAAAGAAGCTTTGAGAGATTTCAATACAGTAATGCCTTAAAACAGCTGCAATGATGAAGACTTTCTACTAAAGCCTACAATATATCAATGCTGATGCCATTACAGTTTCACTGAAAGACAGTGGAGAGAACTGCCTTCATGACAGAATGCCTTCAGGGTGAATCTAAAAAAGTCTCTTTAATATGTCATCCTATAAAAGCAATGCCCCACATGGATTTCTCTGAATGAAATGGGAGTTACGATCACACAGAAGATTGACACAATTGGAGCTGCCTAAAGAGAAATTAGGAGCCTCATCACCAAAACAACTGTATTAGGTTTTCTATCTTCATGCATTTCTTTTGCTAACAAAACGATCAGTCAGTGAAATATCTTTTATAGTAACTAATCCTTTTGATAAACCTACACATTAAAGCAGACATAACACACACATAAAAACACATAAAAATAATGATAAAGAGTTTTATATTATAAATGTATTACTTCTAGCTAAATACCATATCCCCATGTAATTCTCCAATAATAAGCCACATTTTCAGGTGTTTTTTAAAGAGCTGTGGCAATATCTTGAAATGCTATCTGTATTGAAAAATACTAGGAAAACACTGACTTCTTGTGCCTTTTTCAGGACTCCCCTTTAAAAGTATTATTAAGTATCCAACTAGTATGTAACACAGTATGTGTACATTACTGTTCAAATGTTTGGGGGCAGTAAGATTTGATTTATTTTAAAGAAAATTTATATTTTTCAGCAAACATGCAATTAACTGATCAGAAGTGACAGTAAAGACTTTTATATTGTAACAAAAGATTCTTCTGAACGTTAGTGTATAACAGCTGACTTTGAGGGTCAAAGACGCAACTCTCAGCCCGTGTTGACAAGCACGTGAACACAGTTCACCCGCTACTGTGATGTAAGTGTCCACATCTAACATTTCAAAGCACCATGTCCTCTGAGAAGCAATCAGGGCACGAACATGTCCGTAGGTCAAAATAGATTTCCACCCTTGCCCTAGTCTACTTTACCCCAGACTAACATTACCATAGAATATTTATAAATCCAGAACAAGAAGCTAATAGTGGCTAAGGGACAAAATAGCATCTCTGTTAGATTGTTTAGCTACAGCAGCGGCACCACTAGTATAAGGGTTATGACTGTGCATAAGAAATGTTAAACTGCTGCAAAAAAGGACTAATTAATCAATTAATCAATAATCATTTCATTTGAATGGAATGAATACATACACCCCAATAGTGTTATGATGAGGACCCTTTTTGCAAACATTTTTAAAAAGAATACATACACTCACCCTTCCAATATGTTCTTTTCTCATCAACTACATATCCTCTGTTTCCCCTGGCTAGGCTTCTTTGATGAATGTGACTGTAAGGGCGATTGCGCTCAGTGAGTCATGTTGAAAGCTTAAAGCACATAATAGGAAATCTACAGAAACAACTGTGAGCAGTTTGAAAGCATGTGTACAGCTGACAATAACAAAGGCCTCTGAGCCACTCCTGCCTAACGACTGTAGTACATATGTTCTTTCTGTGTCTTTGGACTTGCAGAGTGGGTTTGCATTGTTGCAGGCGGTGGAATGTTGTCAGCTATAGGCACTTGTCAGAAAGCCTATGGCAACAAGAAATAGCTGAGAGTGAAGGCTCAATGATTCCTTCATTGACATTAAAAATTTCTTTAGTTTAAACAGTAGGGCATGGCGCTAGCAATGTCAATGTCATGGGGTAGATTATAGGAAATGCATTAACTAACAAAATATATACCTTAAATGCAATGGAAGTCACTTCTACAAAAAGCATTAATGTACTGTAAATGTAATGAATAAGGAACTGAATGTGTATTGTTGTTCACTACAAAAGAAAATAATGTGATTAACTGTGATTAATCTAACCTTGTTAACCTGGTTAATGTTCAAAGTTCAAAACTCTTGGTGTGTCTGCCCAGTTCAGAAAACAACATAAATAACCCGGACACCATGGTGGCACATGAATAAATCATATGTTTACAGTATAACTCTATATTTATTCACTTATTTTCCATTTTTATTTCATCATGCTTGAATACAGCTTTAACTCAACTTATTAATATAACATACTATTTTTTGTGTTTGCACTACAAAACCCCTAACAATATGTAATACATCTGATATTACCTCTTAAGCACATGTACAGTAGGCTGAATTCTTGCTCAGCAGGAAAATCCAGCTTTAAGGGGTCATATGACGTTGCTAAAAAGAACATTATTTTGTGTATCTGGTGTTTTACAAAGCTCATCATTCTGAAAAGCAGGGTGTATGCTGATTGGCCAGCTATCCAGTGCGCCATGATTAGCCGAATACCTCAAGCATGTGACGGAAATGTTACACCCGTTACCATACTGTGATGCCGTCTCCCAGCACGACAAGACAAAACCAATAAAACCCATTACAAACAAGCCATTTGTTGCATCCAGTGGGGACATAATTACGCATTATAATAACTTAAACTGTCTTTTTACACGTTGTTTTATTTTTATGTGGCACGATACACAATGTCTGCATTTGTGATCGGAGAAATGACAAACAACAAGCGCTACTCTACACTGCTCAAATCTCGCGTTTGAATTGTCAGTGGCAAATTATTAAATATGAATTGTACTTGTTATAGAAACAACCTTTGTGCACAGCCCGCATAGTAGGCTACTCTCCTAGGTTCAAGAAATAGTCCTCAGTAAAATGCGCTGCACACATCTGAATACTTGGGTTGAACTGTTCTGGAACAGTGTTGTAAATACAACTTAACCACTGATTTCTAGTTGTGTCCTCTTTTCAAACACCAAACAGTTCAAAACTAAAAACAAAATCACAACAACTCCACAACGTCACAACCAAAAAAACAACAACAATAAAAAAAGAATAAAAGTTCTTTCTTTGTGTGAACATTTGGGCGGTGTTATGCAAATCTCCTGTTTCCGGCTGGTCATTAGATAGTGTAAGCTGTAAACCATCTTGCACCTGCTACCAGTTGGTCATACTAGCTTAAGATGGTCAAAGTGTTTTGGGTCTTTGATAGCTGGTCAACCAGCTTGTAAGCAAATCTTAAATTGGATTTTCCAACAGTGTATAATGCAATAACATGTGCTAATCTATTGTATTCCAGTTAAGTTTTTAATATAAATAATTATTATAACTAAATTTATTACATCTTGACTTCCAAATGTCACATCAGTTGGATTAGCAGCATCAAGCACTTTAATTAGGTGTGACAAATTGGCAACTCTTTATATGAATGAGTCTTATGATTACACTCAACACTGTAACACCACAACTTGCTGGAGTTGTCCTTGACTTTGCCTAAAATAACATGTCATTCGCACTCACTCCTGAAACAAGCCGCGAGCGTTGAAATACAAAGTTTGCGCTGAAATACAAGCCTATACCACACACTCATTCCTATGTGAAGTGTACATGCTATACCCGACTGGAAACCGTCTCAAAACCAATAAGTAATGATCCCGACACAACAGGCGTGCTTTAAAGGTGATCGATTACATAAACGCAATTAAAGTGCCATCCATGCCTGTAAACAGCAGCGAGATCACCTGACCGATGTCAACGTACGCAGGACTATAATCTGTCTGAAGTTCATCAGCGAAGTTGTTTTAACGCTTTCGCGGAATGCACATTTTAGTCAAACAGCACGGGCAACTGCGCAAATATGACTCAGAAGAGCAGCAACAGGAAATGAAGAAAGACGGCGACTTACGGAGATGTAAATATGTGTCGTGAGTATCCATTCCGAGTTAGTTTACTGTAGGGTCTTGTCCTGGAGAAGCACGCCACTACTCTCGATTCCTCTCCCCAGGCCGAGTCAACTACAATCTGCGGCGCTGCTGGCTGGCTCGGGGCCCCGCTCAGGGGGAGGCGGGAGGAGGGGTTTCACCAACGACAACAATCAGATAAGACACAGGCAGATGACTTCAGCACATGTGTACAACACTTTTTACAGAATAACATTCAAACTGTATAACAATGACTGTATAACAAAGTGTTCTTTATAATAAGGTCTGCACACATGCAACAAAGACCAACAGTTTGGATTACATTTACAATAATGCGTTTGACAGATGCTTTTATAGAAAGCTTGTTACATTGCATTTTTTTCTTTCTTTCTTTTTTTATGCATTTCCTTGTAACTGAACCAAAAAGCTTGGTTTCAGTGGCTACTAAACCATTCAACCATCAAAATGAACAGTATCAAGATGGACACACACACAAAAAAAACTTTAAAATATCAGATAAAATGTTATTTAATATGACGGAATAAAGTAGTTACATCAAAGTTAAAAAAATCAGGGCTGTATTTACTAAAAGCATTGTAAGCCTTAGTTTCAAATGGCTATACTTAACCATACATGCTATTAGTTTTTACTAGGTTTGATGCTTGTGGGAAATGCAGACCAAATCAAGTACAAATTCCTCCTTAAAGTACCAACTGAACAGTTTTATTTTTTACAGTGTGTGCCGAAACAAATAGCATTGTTTCAGCCAGGCAAAGTGTAGAATTTAAAATGAAAAGGTGGAAAATTCATATGAATTTGTGCAATATTTGTAGTGAAAAGCATGAGTTAAAAAAAATAGTATGAATGACTGTCTGTTAATGCAAACCTGTATTATGTCAAGATTAAGCACTAACAAACAGGAATAAAATTATATTTGTAATTGAGATCTGTCTGTCCGCCTGTTTACATGCATTTATTTTCAGTGTGGTGGCTCAGAGACTCCTTGTTATTCCCCCCAGACTGTTTCTCAGAGTTTGGGGTCATACAAGGGTGAGCCCTCACTACCTCCGAAGGTTATTCAGGAGTCACCAGCATTCACCAGTCTTGAACTAGTGTGGGGTTAGTGCTCAAGATGACCAGCGACTTCACAAGGGCCCTCCCTCTAGGTTTGAGGATAAGCCCATCCCATCCAACAACCCCCACATACTCTGTCCCCTCATTGCAAATGACCTATTAAAGAACACAACACCATGGTAAACAAGATGAATGGCTTTTTTTCCAACCCATCTCACACTAATCAAGGCTTTCTGTTTGGAACCCCCTTTCTTAAGTCTATTAGATCATGTTAATTTATTAAAGTCAAACCGAAGAATTAAAAAGGTCATTTGTCACTGCTCTCTTTGTGTGGGCTTAATGGTGGCACATGGTGTAAGGCCTGCAATTTGTTATCCTCTCCTTTTAGCTCTTATTGTTCTTTTCTTTTTAATCCAAATCCATTTTAAACATAAAAATAAAAAAAAATAAACTTAAACTCAGTTTCTTATGGCATAACTGTCTGCCAATAATACATTTTATAAATGCTATATGTGAATAAAATATGATGTTTAACATTTGTCACTTAACTGATTACACATTTAACCTACCAGGTCACGTAGAAACAGCCCTGGATATTTCTGTCATTTTCAAAGTAAGCTTTGCTCAATCTGTTCGGTGTTGTTAACGGGATAGTACACCCTAAAATGCAAAATCTGTCATTTACTTATCCTCATGTCGTTCCAAACCTGTATGACTTTCTTTTTCCTATTGAAAAACAAAATAATATATTTTGAAAAATGTTAGTAACCAAAGAGTTTAGGTTCCTATTTGACTATTGTATATTTTGACCCTGTAATGGAAGTCTAATTGGAACCGAAACTCTTCGGTCACCAACATTCTTCAAAATATCTTCTTTTATGTTCCACAGAAGAAAGCAAGTCATACCGGGAATGGCATAAAAGTGAGTAAATTATAGAATTTTCATTTTTGGATGGACTTTCCCTTTTATTTAAAATGTTTTTTTTTCCTGCCTCTTTTAACCTCCATCATGCTTCTTTTGCCACCTTATCTCAAAGATAATCAGCCACACTCTTTCTAACACACTAACAAACACACTCACAGTCAGAGCTGTCAGTGAGCCAAACCATATGCAGAAATCCCTTTGTATTCACAAACCCATCCAGACAAACAATGTGTCCCAGCAATGTCCCACCCCCAGCACACCAGACTGGCCACCTGCAAACTCTTTACCATCCACACAAACACAAACCAAAGGATAAAGATCAGCATGTTTGTGTCAGTGTATGATTTACTGTAACATATCTCTCTGAAACTGTTATGAATTTTACATCTATTAGGAAACTGGTAACCCGTGTGCAAATACTCTCCCTCCAGTCTGTTCTTCTTCTCTACACTCCACTCATATGTTCTCCGAATCCTCCACAAATCCCCCTCACACAGGCTGAGATGATAAGTGATCCTCTTCTGTTGTTGCTTGGAGGAGACAATGCTCAACAACTGCGTTCAACATCATCAATCTCAGAGGACATCCATCACACAAACAAAAGATGAAGTAAGCAGAGGGCAATGTTTGTGAAATGTCTGTTTGCTTTCTCTCTTCTGCTCTTTTACCTCCATTTTTATTTAAAACTCTGCTTTCTCTTGAGTGAAAACATCCACAGAGATACAAGTGCAATTGGAGCACAGAAACTGAGGAATGGAAGTGATTTTATGGAATTGTGATGACAGGAACCCTTCAGTTTTAGATATACATCGTTCTTTATCTGTTTTCCACCAGAATACTCTAAATGCTTTGCTTTTTATTGCATTACTCAGTGCTTTTCTTCAAATATAAGATCTCTCAAAGTAAGTTTTAGTTGTGGTTTGCTTTTTTGCCTGCTTGTCAATTTACTGTTGAAAAAACCTAAGTTTGGCACAGTAAGCAGGGTTTTGAACCAACAAGTTCCTGTGGCAACATAAAGACATGGTGGTCAAAGCTTTAATACATTCCAAATGGATGTTCTTGACGTGTGTTACATTAACCTGTTAATCCTCAGACTGTTTGTGGGAGGGGGCTGGTTGGTTTATACACAATAAACTTGAATAGACCATGGTGTTTCATGATTGGCTAAAACAGAAAAAAACTCAAAACCCTCTCACTCAAATGAGTTTAAGCCCCCCATTGGATGCTTTTGGGGGGAAGTCGTGGCCTAATGGTTAGAGAGTTTGACTCCTAGCCCTAAGGTTGTGGGTTCGAGTCGTCGGGCCGGCAATACCACGATTGAGGTGCCCTTGAGCAAGGCACCAAACCCCAACTGCTCCCCGGGTGCCTCAGCATAAATGGCTGCCCACTGCTCCGGGTGCATGTTCACGGTGTGTGTGTGTGCACTTTGGATGGGTTAAATACAGAGCACGAATTCTGAGTATGGGTCACCATACTTGGCTGTATGTCACGTCACTTTTTATTTTAAAACACTCAGAATTAATTACTTTTATAGTGCTTAACATGGCTGTTTTTTGCCAAAATCTATGTTCACATAAACCGGTGGGTAAAGGGAAAAGATAATATTGTTTTAATCTGACTTGTTGAACCATACACACTCAATCTATGAATGTTATGTTTCATTTTCAGTAAGCGATGGCTAAATTTCAAATAAAAATTGTAGGTATAGGTTTTTGGAAACACAAGAATGAGCCATGGGTAAAGTAAGAGGGTCAGATCCAGCTGAGATTGTTGTAGACCACCTCAGGTTAAGCTGACAATGTCCTGGGAAGACCAACAAGATTATAGCTATGAACACCTGTTCCAGATCTTCAAACCAGCCAGTCTGACCTGCTGCTCTGACATTTAGTAACTTAATAAGGAATATGAAGAGCCTATGAATACGCAGCCTGTTCTACCAGACAGATGAGATTGTTGGTTTTTACAAAACATCATTTTGACATAATTAGTAGCTCCTGTGCCAGCTAATTGTTTTATTTTAAATTAAATATTAAAGAATTAAAGAATTACAATTATTCTTACTGTGCAAATAGGCTACAAAAAAAGCTACATCTTGTATCATTTATCCAACATTGATGCTTTAAATAGGATATCCAGTGGCCAAGTTTGACTTAGCAGCCTAACACATGCCAAAATGAAAGTGTCAGCTTTCAAGTAGTAACAACATGTCTATATTTGCAAATACCCCATACTATCTCTAATAGAATACGGTGATAAAATTCTCATGCTCATTGTTTTTCCTGTTCAAACGAGTCATTTAACTGGAAGCAGCAGTGTAAATTTTGGGTTTTAAAAAAGAAGAGAGATATAATAATAATAAATCGAACATGAACAATTTAATCTTCAACGCAATGTTAACATTTCATCATAATTTAACTGTCAAATGCAATCGAAGGGTGTCGGGTTGGCTAATTAATCTTTCTTTTGACTCGGATCTCTTCAACTGATCAGCTATAAAAGGGACTTTGCTATAACGATCCACAAACCGGTGTGAACGATTGAATCACGAGTCGGACAGAATTGGTCCGAGTCACTGAATCGAATCGAAACGTTCAAAAGAACCGATTCGCCGAACAGCGACTAACTTCTTGAGCGAGAAATTGCTTGTCAAGGCTGACTGTCTACTACCACCATGTGGCGTAAAGATAAAAAACAACAATACTGTTACAAGAAGGCCTGTGTATGACCCACTCCGGCACCCGTAGAGTTATCGTCAAGCTAGACGTGTACTTGCTATGTTGTTGTTATGTAGTTTCATCAGAATCGGGAAATGCGTGTGTTAACAACTCTAAGCAAAACTCATCGATAATCCTCATCCGACTCACTTTTAATCCTTACTAATGTGTTCGTGGCATAATGTCGTCAGATTTGATGTTAGATTTCGTGAATTCATCGATGATGAATAAGGAAGCGGGGCATATTTCCATCGATCAGGATGGAGAGTGGGGTAAGATACACTTTCCAGAAATATCCAAGACAGCGCGTGCTGCTCGCGATAAACCACAACTTCTATATTTACTTATAGTAATGTGTCTTTATAGGCTAGTAAAAGGTTATTTTATGAAGCTACTTGTATGTACAGTAGTCGTTTTCGATTTGCTGTAGATAACTGACTGGTGAACCTGTCTCCTGCTCATCCGTAGTGTTGTTTTTATGGCTTCAATTTTAAAATGCAGTTTAATCAGAATTAGAAACATGAAAAAATGTGAAGCATTAATAGAATATCACAAATACAACTTCGCTTATTTACCTTTGTGTTATTACACATTTGTTTTGGGTTATATTTTACTATATATTTATGTTTATATAATATTCATATTCATATTAATTCGTATCGTATTGTGAGTGTGTCAGTTAGGGTTTGGTTAACATATAAAAGTAACCGGAATTGAAACCAAATCACTTGTTACATCACACCTAAGGGTGAATGGTTGCATGTAGTTTGACCTGGTTAGGAACCCAGAACTCAAAAGAAGTTTATGAAATTGATACTTTTTTGACTCCCTGTATTGCTCTCATGCTTTCAGCACTTTGTTTGTTGGTTTTGCTTCTTTGTTGTGCATGACTGCCTTTGGCTGCAGTTAAATTCACATCCATGTCTTTTATTTGTGTAGATATCAGTTTGTTTGATGAACTGGAGGATCTTGGGGATGCTGACGAGCTTCTGGAGGCTCTGGTGGAGAGTGTAGGCTATGTGAGTCAAACCCCTGCAAAGACAATGTCAAAATATGTTACATGTTTATCACATATGGGTTAAATTTTTCCTCTCAAAAATCACATTTAAAAAATTATATCGCCTCTTAAAAACACACAAAATTTTTTATATCTCTTTTTATTATTTTTGGTTTGACCGTAGCTTTAACCAGAGATTTGTAGAAAAATTTAAGCAATTTAAGTATAAATCAAAAGCATTTTGGATCTACCTTCTATTAGGGCACCTCTGTTCCTGACCTGAACTTTGACATTGAGACCCCAGAGTGGAACTCAGATGGCTGGAGGGAAAACGGTAGCCCACGATCAGGTACTAAGTTTAAGTTTTCAGTGGACTGGACACTCTTTTCGAATGTTCCTGAATGTCTATAGCAGCAATGAATTCAGAGTAATTTGATATTTATGAGAAACATTTAAAGTATTACCAAAGTGAAGTGTATTCCATCCTTTTCTGCTCTTACAGATGGTGATGTAACAGTGGACTCACTGTCACCAAACCACACGCTCAGTTCAGTGTCCTCACCAGCATCAGTGGAGCCCAACTCACCGTGCTCCACACATGTGAGTCAAACTCCACCCCAAAACAAATACGCAGTCCTTTAGCATTTCTACACACTGAAATTTGCATCTTATTTGTCAAGATGTGATTTGAAAAGTGTCCAGTGTTTTTGGACTCTACGCTGTTTAAAATCACAGAGAAACTAAACTAGACACAAATTATTTTAATTATTATTATTCATTTATTATTATTATTATTATTTTTTACATATATCAATATACAAATATATATATATATATATAATATATATATATATATATATATATATATATATATATATATATATATATATATAAAATAACATTTAGTAATATCAAATATATAAATAATATTTGATGTATTCTTATATATTATAATATTTATATATTTATTAATTTATTTTTGTTACATACACAGAAATACAGTTCTGTTTTTGTCTTTATTTGTTGACGTAATCAATCAGAGGCACAGATGGAGTGTGTTTGAGCTTCACTGGTCTTGCCGGCTACTGTAGTTCACAGATCAAGAGGGCAGACACACACATACACCCATGTGAATTAGGTTTCTAATTAAGAGTCCAGTGTGTTAACAAATGTCTTAATCGACTCTCATCGCATCATCAAACTAATTAATCTGTCTCACGTTGAGAAGTGTAATTTTGTAATATGTATTTTGACTGTTCAAAATCACCTAGTTTCCCTTTCAAGGTTGCAAAGAACTAAAATGTCATTATGACAAATGCACATTGTTTTAGCAAAAACCTAAATGCTTGAATCTCAATGTCACTTCACATCTTGATGAGAAGGGAACTAAAAAGCTACTGTAAGTGGTTGAAGTCAGTGTATTGTTTAACATGCAAAATATTTGTTTTAGTTTGCATAACACATACTAAAAGTTAACACGTGTTCTTAATGATGCAACAACCTGTAAAGGGACGTACACACATACAGGAAGGGATGTACAGGAAGCACGTTTTTGCTTTCTGAAAGTAGATAGATGGGCGAATGAAACTAAATGCAGGGGACTAGATGCATTTTAGAAGTTAAACTATTTTTAACATGTTTAAAGAAACACAGCTGGTTATAACTAGCGAGGCAATGATTAAGTGAATGCACATTAAAACATAAGGCAGTACTGGGTGGTATCATAGGTGTTCTTTAGCTTTTTATGGCTTAAATGATCAGTTGTTTGATATGTGCAAACAGTTAAATAATGAGACTGTATGTAGACTTCTAGAGTTGACCATCTGGATTCCCACCCCAGTATTCCCATGCTTGAGTGCACTTTCAGTTCTCTTTTTCTATGTAAGGGCTCTGACGGCTTTTCATGATTTTCCTACCTTATGCTGCTAATTTTTTTTTTTTTTCATATTTTCTATGTTCTTTTTAAGTATGAGGCTCTGTCTCCAGTCTCCTGGCATTCTCAGCCCTCTCCGCTGTCTGTCTGCTCTGACTTTGCTGAGGCATCTGCTGAGAAGAAGCCTTCCAAGAGGATCAGTCAATCAAAAGGTAGGTGAAGTACATTAATTTCCTTATTTGAATAATTTTTCTAGTCTTCTTCTATTTGTAATAAGATGATACATTTGTTCACACAGCAAAGCCTCTCCAGCCAGCAAAGAGACTCATTCAGTTTAGCCCCAAGGTTTCCATTCAGCCTAAACCCCTCATTACCACTGTGCCCATCTCCCATGCTGCAGCCCCCCTTCAGACTAAGACCATCATCATCCAGCCTCTCCAGACTACTGTTCTGCCTGTAGTGAAACCTCCACCAGTCACCATTCAACCAGGTAATGAAGAAACCCATTCTGCCACACTTTAGTCTGATAAAATCTATGTAATAGGAAGTCTTGGTATATTTGATCATTTTTTTTAATATTTTTATTGAGCACATTTTTATTCAGTTGCAAGGTGAAATGAGTGGTGTTTTATAGGTTGTATTGCAGCTCTCTCTTCATTGTTATGAAAAAAAAAAAACCCCAGCAGATGGCACTAGGCATCAATTTTTGTTTGTGCAATAGGTGGGTGTCTAATTTAAAGTCTATCTTAAGGTAGGCAGGAAACTGTTCTTGAACTGCTGGTACATCCTTTTGGTTAGTAGAGTCTGCCTTGTAGCTTGTCCTAGAAAAAACAGAATGGAAGTAGATATGAAGGACCTGCCTGTCTGAGTTATTGAACCGCCAATCAAACTTTGATTTCTTGACGCTTGTTTTTATGTGACATTAAGCGGTGGGTAATTGACCGATATGCATCAATAGTGTTAGTTGTAGCAAGTAAGCTGGCTATCTTTGCATATTTGCCTCAAACAAAATATTTTATCTTAAAAAATAAAATATTCAGTGCCGTGAAGTCTGTTAACTTTGGGAGTTTGGGAGTTGCTTTATTAAATGAGAAATATTGTCTTTAATATTATGTGCAAAGACGTGGTAACTATAATACAATAGTAACAAAATGCTATATTTGTGTGTGTGTGTGTAGGAAAAAATATAAAATTAATTATATTGTAAAATTATATATAAATTGTAAAATAAAATGCATACACTAGTTGATTCATTTGGAATGTTCTTAGGGCGACTGCTAATTACTCTATTTGTATTTAAATTAGTGCATTCATTCTTACTATACTCAGTCTTGATTTATTGTGATTGAACACAGTAGGAAAAACATTTCTGAGTTCTCTAATGAAATGGGTGACTCTGTTTAATGTCTTGAGTGTTTAATGTTTAATGTCAGGAATCAGCCAGCTTCAGTATTCCTCATGCGTAGTATAAACACTTACCTCACTCACCTGAAAACACAAGTGGAGCAGAAGGCAAAAGCAGCCTGAATTCAAATCTTATCCTGTACATTTATCTGAAACACTAGAGACTTGATTTTACAAATCACTGTACTCCAGAATGTCCAAACAATCACTTCCCACTTAATATTTTGACAACTGTGTGACCGGTTTCTCAGAATAAGGTCTTGTGTCTCAGTACAGTTTGGTTTGGTTTATAAATGTTACGTCACACACAGCACTACACAATTTTTCTTGTTTTCTTAGTAGGAGCCTTTTGTGAAAAGAGAGAACTGCCACAAGCTGCTTATGTGTATTGAATCCATCTGTGTGAAACATTGTGGAAGTGCACTTTGAACTGATTGTGTTCTGCTACACTAATTATTTTCTGGCTAACCGCAGAGTTTTGATGTGAGGTTAATTGTAGTTTGTTGGAAGACTGATGGGTGAATCAGTTGGTGGCTGAGAGAATGAAAGTTGTTTGAAATGACCCCTGCTGGGGAGTCACCGCAAATTCCTCTCATTTAACTCAACACCAACAGCAACCCATCGTGCCTGACAAATTTTGTTTGTCTGTGTTATCTGGAGGTGACGAGTTTGGCTCCGGGTGAAGGATAGTGCTTAGCACAAATGTTTCCTTTGTGATTCAGACAGTTTTTCTCTCCTTATTATTATTAAACCTGTTTGCACTGTGAAAACTTTACTTTCAGAGTCTTGGAATTAATGAAATGTAAAGTCTGTAAAAATGATGAAATATAGCAACAAGTTGGACTCAACACATTTCTTTTTCTAATTTGAATGGTGAAGTGTTTAAACTCTGTTTCTCTTGCAGGTCAGCGAATGCTGCTATCTCAGCCTGCTCAGGTTGTCCAACTTCAGACGCCTCAGGCGGTGCCCACGCATGTAGTCACCGTGCCAACACTGACTCAGGACAGATCCGTCTCTGTTGTTGGGCCGGTAACCGCATCTCCTGTGGTCACCATGACAATGCAGAATTCCATCCCTGAGGATGATGTAAGTTTCTACACAAATGCAAAAACTCTTTGGTTGCGTCTCAGTCAGCTCCCTAGTTCAAGGGATACTCCACCACAAAATGAAAATTTTGTCATTAATCACTTACCCCCATGTCGTTTCAAACCCGTAAAAGCTTTGTTCGTTTTCGGAACACAATTTAAGATATTTCAGATGAAAACCGGGAGGCCTGTGACTGTACCATAGACTGCCAAGTAAATAACAGTGTCAAGGTCCAGAAAAGGTATCAGATCTGCCATCAGATGTGCAATCTGGGTTATGGAGCAACAGGGAACACTTTTTGTAAGCGAAGAAAACAAAAATAACGACTTTATTCAACAATTCCTTTGTCAACAGTCTTCTCTCTGTCTCTCCATATCACCGTATGCTCTTCTGTATCATTATTTGTGTCGATCGGTGTCATTATTTTTGTTTTCTTTGCTTACAAAAAGTGTTCCCGTCGCTTCAATTAACCCAGATTGCACGTCTGATGGCAGATGGAGTATTCTGAAGACGACTTTCATACCTTTTATGGACCTTGACACTATTATTTACTTGACAGTCTATGGGACAGTCACAGTCCTCCCGGTTTTCATCCAAAATATCTTAAAATGTGTTTTGAAGACGAACAAAGCTTTTATGGGTTTGGAACGACATGGGGGTAAGTGATTAATGAAAAAATTTTCATTGGAGTGGAGTATCCCTTTCAGTATCCCTTTCAGTAATCAGGGCACTGATCAGGGAGTCGGCCTTTTTAAGGGCTGTCTCATTTGCGAAATCCTTCCAGTGCACTGGAACGTTCACTCCCTGAAAAATCCCACAGTGCTCTGCAAAATCGAGGGAGCATCAATGCTCACTATACTCCCTTACCGAACATTACATCACGTTTCCAAATCGGACACAGAGTTTGCTTTGTTTTTTCTTGTTCGGTGAGTTATGTTGATTTTGCCTTTTCACACAAATTTTCTGTTGGCTTTTGCTTAAATATGCTGCGGCCGGCAGGCATAGCAGATCCCGCCAGGGTTGTGTATGTACGTGTGGGGCGGAGTTATCAAAATAGGGGGGAGGTCCTGTTGGGGTATGGGCCTGTTTGTTTTGGTGCTTTCAAATATCAACATCATTTGACAAAAATTGCTTAGTGCACCTTTAAGCAAATAAAAAAAAAAAACAAAAAAAAGTGCACTGACCCTACCTTTTGAATGGTAGTGTACGGGTAGTTTTGCACATCCCTGTTTAGTATGCACTTCTCCAATTTCCATATCTGCATCAAAACAAGAGCTTCTATTATGATATAGTCTTTCAGAAAGCCAGATGTTTGACAGTGAAAGAAAAAGACTTGGTGGTATTTCACATATTCAGTATTCCAGTATTCCACAATTAGTTTTTGGTGTTGAATAACCTGTGAAATGCAGATACCAGAAGAGCAGCAATTTTGTTGCCAATGGACTGATGTCCAAGCCAACATGATTTGCCTTGTAGATTTGATGGGTTTGCACTCATAATAATCTCTGTGCAAACATTCACTGAAGTGTTTGCAAATATTTAAGTTTTATAGCAATAACGTTTGCTTGGCCTCATTGTGAATTATCTATTATAATCTTCAAGAGGAATTTTAAATTTCAGCTATCAGTGAAGTTATTTTTATTACAAAAATGTGCTCTTATCCGGAGTACCTTGTTACAGAACATTTTTGGCCTGATAATTCACTTTGGGCCCACATACAAAAAAAAATAAAATAAAATAAATATATATATATATTTAAATTATATAATAATATAGTATTTTCTCAGTTTATGATAACAGTACACTAATATTCATTATTAAATACATATTTAAATAATTAGTGTAATCTTTATATGTTCATACAGACATTATTGTTTCAAAATATAGTTACTGTCTCTGTTTTTTACACTTATGTTTGAAAGTTTTGTGTTTTCTACTTGGAGTAGTGCTGCTTAATTTTTTTTTGTGGAAACTATGGTATTTTTATATTATAAAAATTATAAATATCTTTACTGTCACTTTTGATATGTTCAATGCATGTTTGCCAAATAAAAGTTTTTATAAAAAATTTAAAAAAGTTACTGACCCTGAAAGTTTGAACACTAGTGTATTTTAGGCTTTAACTTTCCAGAAATGATATTGTAACAGTACCATATAATTGTGATATAAAAATTTATTATTTTAGACATTTTATGTGCAGATGTGTGTAATTTCAGTATGGGAAAAAAACAGTAATAGTACTGTGCCTCTGTAATACTTACTGTAGCATAAGTTTCTAATTCTAGTGTATTTGCTCACGGACTTAAGCTGATGTGTGTTATTTCCTCTCCCCGAAGTTTAAATTGATTGACATTCCCAAAAAGTGTGTATCCATGCAGTACTTTCCAAATTTGGGTGTCTAGACATGGCAATATATGCTATTGGTTGAGCCCAAGTTTGCTGTTGGACTTCCTGTTTTTCTGTACAGTAGAATGGGGTGATTTGGAAACCTGTTTGATAATAATATGTATTGTTTAATAGTGCTAGTTGTGTGAATTACACACTGCGACTTTAAATAAATATGGAGAACAGGAAAGATAGAAAGGGAACCTGAATTACCATGGATCTGGTCTTACTTTGAATAGTATTTACTCATCAAATGGTTTCTTAATCAAAAGCAAGTGTTCTTCCAGATATGCTGTCCTGACATCAGCAAAAAGCACTGCGCAGATGTGAGAAATTAGGCTGTTTATAGTTGAGAGAGGAGGAGTTATGGTAGAAATAGGAGAGAGACACACATTAGGACCTCTAGGTGAGAAGAGGACATATATGGCGCTTTTCCACTGCATGGTACGGTACGGTTCGGTACGGCACGGCACGCTTTGGCGCTTTTCAAGAATAACGTTGGATAAAGAGGCAAATCAGGGACCCCTATTACATATTGTATCAAATTTGAGTGTTGCATTTAATACATGGCCTAAATTAACATACACTACATGCAGTACCATATAGGTGTAATTAAATACTTAATTTTTTTTTTTACAAAAATAATTTGACATTAAACAGTAATTGGTAAACACTTGCAGTACTGCTGTGGGCTCCCTAGGGGTCATGAAGCTCTTGTTGAAAACCCATTTTCTTTAGTATTTGGCAGTAATAGTAATTGTAGATTTCTAAAGAATCGTGTGACAAATACAGCTTTGCCATCACAGAAATAAATTATGTTTTCAAATATATGATAACAGAAAGCAGTTATTTTAAATTGTAATAATATTTCACAATATAATTTTATTTTTTACTGTTAGTATCAATCCCTGTGTCCTACAGACCAACAGTGAGCTCATGCTCTCATCATTTTCCATTAAAATATTTGTTCCGACATACTGTAGATTCAACTAACCTTAGATTTAATTAAATAGAGTTCAGGATTAGTTTCAAATTCTTTTGCATTTAGTGCCGTCCTTTCCACTTTTGGGGTTATTACAGCTTTCATTCCCGGTTCTTTTCACTTTCCAAGTTCTCTGAATTAAAAAAAAAGCACCTGTGTGTACATAAGTTTGGTTAATTTGTAGATTGGGTGGCATTGATTGGGAGAGAATGGTGAGGGAGCAGACCTCCATAGAAGTACTGATAAACACAGGCCACATTGTAAACAAAGCTGGGCAATGTCAGAAATTACCCAGAAACTTCAGTTGTGTGAGAAATCACAGTCAGCCAGATGAAACCCCTCTCAAATATTTTTATGTTTAAGTCAACAGCATAGTTGTTACACTCTGAAATGTTGATTTGTATAGTACTCATTGTTTTTGTCTTTTAATGAATTAAATTTAGTCAATCATCATATAATAATATTTGACAGATGTCATATACTAAATTTAGTCAACGAATATAATGCTTCTTTTAGTGACTGTCTAAAATGACACAAATTTTCAAAAATGTAGTCAATGTATTTCTTTTTTTAACATATAACAGTATGTATTAATTAAAATAATTTCAGTATCATAATGGTGCATTTTAATTTTCATAATAATTAATCTTCATTATCATTGACTGGTCAGTACATGGTAATTCATTATCCCACCTGTGTGGGCAATACATTGTCTAAGATCCTTTGCGTCAGTAATGACTTATGTATTTGTTAGTGCGGTAATATCATTATAGTATGGGATTATAGGGGGCAGTCATGACCTAATGGTTAGAGAGTCAGACTTGTAACCCAAAGCAGGTTCTGAAGTGAATGACCAGCGCTCTCTTCCACCCTCAATACCACGACTGAGGTGAGACCCTTGAGTAAGGCACCAAACCCCCAACTGCTCTCCAAAAATGGCTGCCCACTGCTCCGCGTGTGTGTTCATGGAATGTGTGTGTGTTCACTACTCACTGCTGTGTGTGTGTACTTGGATGGGAGAAATGCAGAGCACAAATTCCAAGTATGGGACACCATACTTGGCTACCCGTCACTTTCACTTTACTTTACATTTCAATAATTATGTAGCACTTGGAGGCACCAGAAAAAAATTTATACTACATAACCATATCACATTGCAGCTGTCTGCTCCAAATCACCAGGAAATCCATCCATAACTAATTTTTTTTTTTGCGTGCACAAAAGCATTATTTAGCACATACCATTAAAAATGCAATGTGGCATAGCACACTTGTTGTAAATGAGCGTTTACTGCTCTGGTGTTGCTCAGCTGAATGTACCATGTATATAATGTTCATATCTTTAAAACTCCCATGGTGCAGCTTCCTTTGAGTTCTGTTTCCGAGTGTGTCAAAATATGACACGTTCAGTGAGATCCATATTTTATCATTATTTAGTGGATTAGTATCAGCTGTGCAGCAGCCTCATGCATGTGCATTTCATTACCATCTGCAGGTTTATGTGGTAGTTCATGGATTGAATGATTTTATGCACAGAATGTATTCAGTTAACACAAGCTGTCATTTAGACTCGGTTGTGAATGTCTGGGCAGAAAGAGAAGCAAAAAAAGTTCACACATTTATAGCAACAGTTATTGTCTCCATATACACCAGTGGTTTCCTTGTAAAATCCACATCTTCTTTGCATGTTGCAGTTCTGCAGGTTTCAGATTTTATTGTAGTCTGTAATTATAAATCGCCTGATGTAATTTTAGAAATATTAAATTCTCCAAAATAAGCTTCAAATGTAGACATAAATGCTGTGTTTGGAGTTGTGAATTGGCTTTCAAGTGTAAAAAAATATCTAATGTGTTTAGTATGTACTAAGCAACGACAGTGCTAGATGGATCTGACATTAAGGGGAACATGAAAGACTCGCCTCTCTAGCCTCAATGTCTGTTGGCTTTCAGAAAAAAAGAACTATTTAGCAAAACGCAGCCACATGTTCACTCTCTCTTCTGCTTCTGTTTTTGTCCTTTATTCTGAGCTCCAGACACTTGGTTGGGGTATTGTACTCCTACGTGGCAAACACACACGCGCACACACACACACATGCTTATGCATGAACCCTCACACTCAAGCAGGCAACTCTCTGCAGCAAAGAGAAAGGGAAAAATAGAGTGATGCCTTTATGCATTTCATACATCTTATGTAATGCATATATGTGCACATATATATATATATATATATATGTATGTGTGTGTGTGTGTGTATATAATATATATATATAATGTGTGTGTAATGGTGTGTTCAATTGTGTATAAAGATATAATTGAGTGAACACACACACACACACACACACACACACACACACACACACACACACACACACATATATATATGTGTGTGTATGTATGTGTGTGTATATGTATGTATAATATATATAATGTGTGTGTGTAGTTCAATTGTGTATAAAGATATGTGAGTGAACACACACACACACACACACACACACACACATATATATATATATATATATATTTATACTACGGGGGCCGGTGAATGCTTGAATCTGATTGGCTGACGAACGTTCTGAGGTGTGCAATTATTTTCTGGGAAACGCACGGCGAACATAGTTCCAGGCAGCTCTCCTGACCGCATTACAGTTCCATATCACTTCGCATATAGTTGTAATAACAGAGATTACAAGACTAAAAAAAACAACAACATGACAGACAATTTTCCGAAAGTAAATACATATGACATTTCTCTCTAGTGAGGTAATAACAGCACTGTTTAGAGACGCTGCTGCAGCCTAATTCACACAAGCTTTCTTTCTTTCTTTCTTTCTTTCTTTCTTTCTTTCTTTCTTTCTTTCTTTCTTTCTTTCTTTCTTTCTTTCCTTCTTTCTTTCTTTCTTTCTTTCTTCCTTCCTTTCTTCCTTTCTTCCTTTCTTTCTTCCTTTCTTTCTTCCTTTCTTCCTTCCTTTCTTTCTTCCTTTCTTTCTTTCTTTCTTTCTTTCTTTCTTTCTTTCTTTCTTTCTTTCTTTCTTTCTTTCTCTGTGTGTCTCTGTCTCTCTCGCTGTCTTTCTAATAACTTCATTAATAACTGCATTAGAATGCTATCAACGGCTCAAGCCTCCATTACCAGCTTTAAAATTATGTTTTGGAACTAGCAAAAGAGGCGTTGGATGAGATGCGGAAGACATAATCCTACTCACAATAGCGATTTAAGTACAAAAACGGGACGAATCCCTTTAAATATATCATTTGATCGATGTCTTGAGGCGTGGTAACCATAATATAAGTGGAATAATTGATGGGAGTCAATTATTCCTTACATATATTTTTTTTAAACCCCTTTAATCAATTTTTAAATCATTTTCAAAGTTTTTGAATTCCTTGTTCTATTGTTGTGAATTTTTTTATTTATTATTCTTTTCTTTTATGTAAAGCAGTTTGAATTACCATTGTGTATGAAATGTGCTATATAAATAAACTTGCCTTGCCTATATAAAATCTCATTATGATGAATCATTATGATACACATATATACACTAATACGTGTGTATGTTTTTCTATGTATATGTTAATATATATATATATATATATATATATATATATATATATATATACATATATATATATATATATATATATATATATATATATATATTCATTATATTATCATTTTAATTGTTTTTTTTTAATTATTTTTTTAAATTATTATAATTTTTTTTACTTTTTCCAAAATTTGTACAATCTAAACAATTATGCATATTTCTTTGGGTTTGTTTTTACGCACTGTTATGATAGTTAAAATAATAATCCCAGCCCACCCATGTCACAGACAGTGTCGTAAGGATTGTTGTTTAACTGTTCTGTAGAAATATTTATTCAGTGGATTGTATCCCTCAATTAAAAGCCAACACGTTTCATGGGAGAAAATTCTATTTTCAAAAAAACAAACAAACAATCACTTGATGGCAATAAATTAGTTTAAAGTCAAGTTAAAAATATGTCAGAGTCTGTGTTTGTCTTTCCCCCTGCGCTAATGTCATGATTGTGCAGTGGTAAAATGTAAAGCCCACTGAAACTGTCACAGCCCATAGAGAGTTGTTGAGTGTGTGTGTACTTGTTGAGGGTTAGCACAGCTGTGGTTTAACTAGGGCTGCTTGTGGTTTGGCCTCAGGGGAGATTTTGGGTTTGAGGGGGTTTAGGAGGAATTGCAGTGCAACAGTAAAACTGGCAGGTGGGGCAGGTGTCTTTGAGAGTGTGTGTTTATGTATGGCTGCTTGTGAGTTATTACAAGTTGGGATGTTTGAAACAGCTGAATGCTGATGATGGTGTAGCAGATTGTATGTAATGCTTTGTTTAAAGCAGTTTAAGATTAATGATCTTTGGCAAGACAGCTTGTGCAGCGTCTAGCAGATTTCAGTTCCCTGCTCTGGAAGACTGTAGGCTGAGATTTTTTTAGGCTTTTTTTAATGCAAAAAAGTCATGTGCTACACACTATAAGTAAACTAATACATTACCTGGCTGATTAATTGACCAGTATTTGCTAATTGCTCACCAAGACTACACTAATTTGATTTTAAAAAAACACAGTAAAACAGTAATATTGTGATGAATTACTATTTAAAATGGTAGACTTTTATAACATTATGCATGTCTTTTGATGTCAGTTTCTATCTGTTTAATGCACTATTGCTGACTGAAACTATTCATTTCTTTAAAAAACGCCACAGCCATTTGTCTTTAGAAAATATAGAAAGTTATATTGTAGTAAATTATGTTATTAACATTGACCACTCTTCTTTCTGGTTATTAGATAATCACAGTCTGCCTTGATTAAACTAGAAGTTACATAGCAATGTGGCAGAGTATGATCTGAGCAACTCTGTAATTTTGAGTTACCGCATCATCAGATCATTACCCCCATCGTCAGACTGTTAACCCAATAAAAGTTATATATCACCTACTTTACCGCTAATGGATAGTTACATACCAGCCAAAACATAAAAAGGATGGATTACTTTTATGGCACATTGTATATCGTTGTGGAAAGGAAATTTGAGAAGATTCTGTAAAAATTCTGTTTTTGTGTTCCATGAAAAAATAACAACGTATGGGTTTGGAACACATGAGGGTGAGTTAAAAATGACACAGTTTTCATTCCTGGGTAAATTGTTCCTTTAATTATAGTTTGGTAGTGTATGCCATCCAGAAACTAGGATATTGCTCCAGAATGCAGATTTAGAGATTATTTGATCTATGTGAAGTTGGATAATTCTTGTGAGTTGGACACAACAAGCAAATGTATTGAACTTTGTTTGTTTGTCTTTTCTAAGCGCACATAAATTAATGTTAAATTCATTTTTTTCTTTTTCTCACGACACTCCACATTATGAGTCTCACTTAAGCGCAGCTTTTCTAAAGTGGATTCCTTAGGGTAAAATAAACTGTGATGGATCTCTAAAGGTGATGCCAAACAAAGCAGCTTTCAAGCTCAGTTTCAGTAGTCATTTTGGTAGAATACTGCTGTATAAGCTTTGTGAATTTGGGTAATAATCATGAGCTAGCAAATAAATTCACCAAGAATATGTCAGAGGTTGAAATGGTTGGTTAAAAGATGGTTTGACATGTTTGAGCCTACATTGCTCTGCTATTAAGGTTCCCTTGATATTTTTACATTTTTCAAGTGGATGGCATTAGTCTGAATGTTGGGTGATAGATATTTGGTTTGAATATACTGAGGTTTTGGTTAAAGGATATTTCCATAGTCCTATATGGGACTGAAAAATCATCAACATTGTTTCTGTGCCAGTATCCACCAATCCTTTTTCTCCCACCTGATTTTATGTGCCAGTATCCACCAATCCTTTTTCTCCCACCTGATTTGATCGCTATGTTGATGGCACCCCACACTCTCGTAACCAAACATGTTATTCATTCCCAGGCCCTGGCTGTGGCCCGGTTCCCAGTTTTAGGAGAGCTTTCTCATGAGATGGGAGCATAAACAGGCACATAGAGATCCAAATGGTTTAATCACCGGGATTATTAAGCCCCAGTCTTAAAATGGTCTGGATGTGAAAACTGTCCACCCCACCCTACTAGTGGTCTTGGTTTCCCTTTAGACTTTTGCAGTAAAGTTATTTTGTTCACCTTTATCTTTCTTCTTTCTTTAGGGTTCTCAAACATGTCTGTTGCAAGCATCTGACTCCTGAGTTTTGTCAGGAGTGGGTGGTGGTTTGATTGACCTTGCTTATGTAAGCTTAATTAACTATGTTTAATTGGGTAAGGGTTTTAATCCTGCTCCAGAACATTTTTAATATGGAGCACACATAAATTCAACACTTAGTTTAAGAGTTTTTTTGTGTAAGAATATGGGCTCATTGTTATGTCTGTGCCTAGAAAATGTAGTTGTTTTTTTTATATTTTTGAATACTTGAATGAAGAAAGCTAAAATCTCCCAAAACCAAAGCTAATTTAAGTAACACTTCCGATCACCAATAAAATATATACACTATACTGTTCAAAAGTTTGGGGTTAGTAATATTTTAAAATGGTTTTGAAAAGAAGTCTCTTATGCTTGTCTAGACTGTATTTATTTGATCAAAACAGTAAAACAGTGATATTGTAAAATATGACAACAAATTAAAAAATAAATCAATAAATAAATCTATTGAAGTTTACCTCACTTCGAAAAGCTCACTTTCGGACATCTCATTCATGACGGATTTGCAATGCCAATAATGTCTTATTTGGGGATGAAAACTGTCACAATTTGTGACATTATAATCATATACCTAATGTAAAGTTTAAAACAATTTAAATTCACGTGCTCAAAAGAACATCAATGTGCACTTGGTGTAATGAAACATATACGTTTGCTTCGAATGGCATTTCTCCTCTATGCCCCGGAATATCGTTTTTTTAGGCTCATGGTCTGAAAAAGCGAGGTGTGCTGTGTGATCCAGAATAGATTAGCAAACGTCTGAACACTGGCATAACTCTATACTGCACAAACCTCACAAAGGTGCAGAGCATTGGGGCACGAGGACTGGAATTGAGGACCGCTGCTCTATACTGCACAAACCTCACATTTGAATCATCAGTGGCAAATCCTTTACATATGTAAACGTACTTACAGACTGTGAGTCAGAAGTGCCAGCATTGTAGTCTACTCTCCCAGGATCAGGAAACAGTCCTCCATAAAATGCACTGCACACATCTGAATATTTGGGTTGAATTGTTCTGGAACAGTGTTGTAAATACAACTTAACCACTGATTTCTAGTTGTGTCCTCTTTTGGAAGGCCAAACAAAGTATCTTTGCTTTCACAACAAAACAGCATCTTCACAACATGGCAGCGGAGACAACAGCGAGAATAAAAGTCACGCCCTCTTTCTTTGTGTGAACATTTGGGTGGTGTTATGCAAATCTTCCCACATCGTGATGTAGACATGTGGGGGCGTGTTTAAACGAGCCATTTTCGGAGGGCGTGGACGAGTCTTAAGTTTTATAAAGAATATCTCTTTGGATTTGAGACTTTAGTCTTTGCAACTTTACAGATCTTCTTTATGCACCAAGAGCTTGTAACACTCCAAAGAGAAAGGACAACTTGAAATCACATCATATGACCCCTTTAAAGGAACAGCATTTATTTGAAATAGAAATATTTAGGAACATTTAAAATGTTTTGATCAGTTTATTTTGTCCTTACTGATTTAGAGTATTTTTTTAAACAAAAGTAAATAAAGCTTATCATGGGTTTTATCATTGTTTACATCTGTTTTATTTATTTTCCACTTATAATTCCAGCCTGTAATGAGCAACAGAAATATTCCTATGGCTTTGAATGGAAAATAGAAATTAGGTCTGTTTCTCTCTTCACATTCCTCTATATTGAACAGTATGCCAGATGGTCCTGTCTGCTATTATCTTTAGGTGGAGTGTGTGTGGATAGGGGCCAAGGGTACATATGGATGGCCAGCTATGCTCAATTTGTCTTGACAAAAGGTACAGCTAGAGCAAAAATCGGAGATCCTAGGTGCAATCACTTTTCTAATTTGCCTTCACTATAAACAATCTTTAGTATGACTCAACCATGTTGAAAAACAGTCATCGTGACACAGTTTTCCTGCAGGAACTGTTGGGCTGTGTCTGGTACAATTCCCTAATACAAAGATCTCATTTGTGTGGCGGCGGAGAAGTTCAGTAACAAACTGCCTTGCCTGTGTGTCACAGCTTTTGAGCATAGACTAGTGTAATTACTAGCTTTGACCTGATTTTTTTTTTTTCTTCTAGTCAAGTGCGTCTCGGAGACAGCAGCGCATGATAAAGAACAGAGAGTCTGCCTCTCTCTCTCGGAAGAAGAAAAAGGAATATTTACTGACGCTGGAGGCCCGTCTGAAGTTGGCACTGTCAGAGAATGAGAAGCTGAAAAATGAAAATGGCACATTGAAAAGACAAGTGGAAGGCCTGATGAGTGAGGTTGACATCTATAATATCTACATTGATCTCTTTGCAGGCTATAATTTCATGAAAGATTTTAGATTATTAGCAGACCCTCTTTAAGGTCACCATGAATATCTAAAAAAAAAAAATCTATATTATAGACCTTATTGTGAACAATTCATCACTCTTCTGGTAAAATGACGTTAACATTCTCTATCATTCCTTTTCTTTTAAAACTCTGTGCTGAAAGCAACCGCGCCAAAGCGGAGAGCTGTGTGTCTTATGGCAGTCCTGGTCTTCTTGGTCTTTAACTTGGGTCCAATGAGGTAAATAATTTATTCATTTATTCCATTTCTGTATTTTAATTTATCATGTATTGTCAAATGATTGCACTTTCAGATTGGTAAATTAATAGTCACATTAAACAATTTAAATGTGTATAACCTTGGTGGTCCCATTGGAAGATTCCCTTTCTAAAGCCTGCCTACAACTCATATGCATCTGTTCTGAAGTAACCAGAAGGAATGTTATATAAAGGTTTATTTAATATCCTGTCTTGTTTCCTTTTCTGTCCCACCCAGTCTGCTTGGAGGAGACAGAGGGTCTACATTTCCTGCTGCCCCTGCGTTCAGTGGCAGACACCTGCTGGGCTTTTCCCCAGAGTCTGAGAGAAACCTTGTGTCAGACAGGCCTCAGACTGGTCCCTCTAACCCTGTTAACAGGTAACACTTTTCTGTAGTTTTCTGCATTTGCCTAGTCATGCTCAAAGCTCTGTGTTGGGCTGGAAACATCTGAGACCCTTACTTAACGAATCTTGCTGAGTCTATTTATGTTTTGGAAAACACGTCAGCACAGGTGCTCAGTGACACTGTCCAAATGCCTGCGTAAGAGAACAGGGCTCTTGATCTGCCCCACACACGAGTTTACATACTAAGACTGGACATCTAGATAAGTTTGTTATTTTATCTACCCAGGGCAGTGTTTTAAAAGGCAATACTGGTTTCTCGTGTCCAAAGAAATTGCTTCAACATCATGAAATTTACAGAAATTCAAAAAACCCGCGTGATAAGACAGATATTTGAAGACATGATTACTTCTAAAACCTTTTAAAAATCAGTGTTTTCTCAGAGACATTCAACAAGCAGGATCTAGTCAAATTTGAATTACTTCACTCCCAGGGGTCATGTTTCAATTGTCCTGGGGCCTGGGTTAGGCAAGATCACCAGCTTTGCTAAGATTGTGATAATTTTTTGGGGATAAACAGGTGGTGTTCCACAAGGCTCAATTTTAGGTTCACTTTTATTTCCTCGCCTTGTCCATTATTCTCTAGTGTTTCCATTTCTGCTATGTTTTTTTCCACTAACAACTGTTCCTATGCTGGACTACAGTTTTCAGTTCCAGCTTAAACTGTGTAATTGGTTCTTTGAAAGACATACTAGGGTTGGATTGTTTGAGATGGTTATTTTTTTTAGTTATCTGGGGAGCAAAGCAGGAAATGGAATTATGTAATTCAGCACTGGAGAATGAATGAAAGCATATAGATTGAGATCCAGATGTTGGTTTTCGAAAGGGAGTTCATAAACACCTGGAAGAGTTTTAAAATCTCTTGTGAAATCTCTTGCTCCTGTATCATTCATTGGGATAATGTGTATCACATTCCTAAAAGGTTTTATTCTCAATTCGCCTGCGTCCCAGTCTGAGTTTGGATCTGTGCAGAGACTCTATTTTTAATAGCCCAGGGTTTGTCCTATGTAAAGTATTTTTATTGTTGAGCATTAAACATATTAAGAACAGTTTAGTCTGCTGTCTTAATATATTTCCTTCTTAAGCCCACAGAAAGTAATCCAGACTTCCCACTCACTATTTCTTCTGTGGGATGAGCTGTGTCAGCAAAGATTGTGAGTCATAGATCCAGCTTCCCAGATCTTCAGTGTCACTCATCCCTAGCCAGAAGTTCTTGAGATTTCATTTCAGAGGCCACATATTTCCTTGGCTATTGCATTGAAATGTAAATGACTATAATCAGGGAGATTTAGTATTTTGTTGCTCATGATGTCTTGGCTTTATTTTCAGTACAGGTTCACTGTACCTGCGCTAAGTGTGAATTTGTCACAAGTTGTTGGCAGTGTTCATTTATAGATTTTACAGATGCTGTCTTTTCCCATAGACTGGATAAGAAAGAATTATCTTGGCTTGCACACTTCTACATGGTATTCTTTCAGATGTTAAGCCAGCAGTGTACCAAGAGATGATTAAAACAAGAGCCTTGTAAAATTCCTTACGTTGTCATGGAATTGAAACATCCTTATAAAGATTCTGAACCCCCATTTTCCATTCTTTTCTTTGTTACACTTTCCTGTCTTTAATGTTGTTTTTATTCTCTCTTTCTCATAGGTTAGAGGATGTAGTATCAGAGCAGAAGGCTCTGATGGTGGTGAAGGATCCTCTGTATTTCAGAACTCCACCCCCCTGCCAGCCACCTGTCAACAGGACCAAGTGCATGAAGTCAGTAGAGCATGTTTTACATCAGTTGATTTACCCCACCCCCTTTGATATTCAGATGCTGTTTAATATATATTTAATAGTGTTGGAACTATCTGGCAGTTCTGTGACATGCCAGTTCTCCTCAGATTTAGATTACAGAACATCTGGTCATGAGTGCCCCAGATTTGCCCAGTCTGATCTGATCTCAACCGAACCGAAAAGGAATTTTTATTACAATAGCCCTAAACAATAACTCTAGTACATAAACATCTGAGCTCTGTTGTAATGACAGTAAAAGATAATTGAAGCAGTCTTTCGATCAACCAACATTCGGTATAACAGCTTTTTATATAACCGTTCCGCTCCTTGATTATTATTGGCTGAGCCATGTTTGAAGCTGTTATAAAAACTCTATAAACACACACCTGTGACCTCATTAATCAGTATCATGCACAAATGATTTGAATATTGTTTTGCTTTTAAAAAATGTATTTTTTTTTTTTTGTTGATGTGTGTTTGTATGTAGTAACCATAGAACGGCTAAGAGAGTGTAAACCACAGCTTATTTGAACCTTTTGCTTTAGTAAGCATCAAACTGTTTTTTTTTTAATTATTCCCAGTGTTCTGTTTATTTATCATGTAGTTTGGTTGCAATTTTAAATCCAGTGTCCAGCCATGCATAAAAAAAATCATAAGACCACAACAATACATTCTTGTTGACCTATTTTATACTAAACTACACAGTTTTGGATGACATAATTCTTCCTATTACCACTTGACATCTTATGAAATCTAAAGTGATGTTTCTGCTCTGCATAACTATAGGATAGCGCATGAGCTAAGGGGCTGGGTACATCGTCATGAGGTTGAGCGGACCAAAACCCGCCGCATAAGCAAAACTCACCACAGAGGCAGAACCACCCTGGTATGACTTAATAACTTCTAGTTTCTCCTCCTTTAAAGCTGAATAGTTTTCTGAATTTATCATTCTTCATTTTTTTGCTTTCTTTCTAATGTTGTTGATAATCCATCCTAAAATTGAATCTGAAAACCAAATCAGATTTGTCTGAACAAGAGTCATCTAAGTGTCTTGATATTGTCCAGTTCACTGACTTAAGAGCCTTGTTTCTTTCTCTTTCAACTTAAACATGACCTCAGTTTCGGTGTGGCTCAAGTGTAGACACTGGGTTGCATGCCTCCAACCCAGATACAGGCAGCTGACAACCACCAGGATATAACTCTGTCTATTTTCTTTAAATAGATCTTCTAAATGTTTACATTAGGGATGACACCCCTCTCTCTGCATCCTCTCCTCTCACACTGGTCATCTCTTTCACTCCTTTTAACGCACTCTAAGTATAATCCAGTATTCTTGGGAAAGTAAACAGCCTGCTACCCAGTCTGCTCAGTCAATCTGTCTTTTCTCTCTCAGATTAAAGCGATAGTTCACCCAAAAATGAAAATTTGTTATCTGCTTACCCCCAGGGCATCCAAGATGTAGGTGACTTTGTTTTTTCAGTAGAACACAAATTATGATTTTTAAATTCAGGCGTCTTCAGGTGTTGCAGTATCTCAGCAGTACAGTGCTTGGCAATGGTCACAGAATCTATGAAAGAGAAAAAAAAAATGCACAGAAAAAAATCCAAATTAAACCCTGCGGCTTGTGACGATACATTGATGTGTAAAGACACAAAACGTTCGGTCTGTGCAAGAAACTGAAGAAACTTTTTTTTTATATTATATATTAATGTTAATATTACAATACCGTAAAAAATCTGAGGTTGGTAAAAAAAATTGTGCTATGCTGATTTGATGCTCAAGAAACATTTCACAGTATTATTATTATTATTATTATCAATGATGAAAACGAATGTACTGCTTATAATTTTTGTGGAAACCATACGTTTTTTTCAGGATTTTTGGATTAATAAAAAGTTAATTTCTTTTAAATCTTTAACATCTGTGACATTATATATGTATTTACTGTCACTTTTGATCAATATAATGTGTCTATATAAGTATCAATTTTTAGTTAATTTTACAGACCTCAAAATTTTAAAAAACCAATAAAAAAATTAAAAAAACTGTCTCTTCCATTCTATGTAATATACACAGGCAGCATAAATGTATTAACAGTGGAATCACAATGGTGGGAAAAGATGAATGGGTTCAGTTTATTTTCTGTGTATCTCGTGCGCAGGGGACAGAAAGTGCTTAATGCCATGACAACGGCGCAACAAAGTTATCTACTTCTGTTTGTCCAGGGTAGTCAAAGTGATAGCTTAAACTCACATGAAAGGAGTGAAAGGAGACAAGGTGTTGTAAAAGTCATAAAGAATTGTCTTGAAATGTGTACAAAAATGTAATATTTATTTTATATCCTAACCATACAACATATTAACTCCTGGAATGGTTACAAGTTATACCAACAGTTACAAATCAATGAGACAATATAAGAGCAGCGATCAGCATGGTTGAGGGTGGAGTAGCCTAGTGGTTTAAGATCTGCACTGGAAGCTGTGGTTCAGATCCTAAAAGGGGTGATTCGTAATCTATCACCATTGTGCACTTGAGCAAGACTCTAAACCGCAGTTACCCTAGAGAGTCTTTTCTGTTAAATTATCATGACTGCTTTCTATGGCATAACGTAGCATAAATGTTTAAGACATTTTGCCAGCTTGGGTAGTAGATTCTCAAAACTGTATTAATAATTTTACATTAAAAAATTAACAACTAAACTAGTTCCAGAAACCTTTCTTTTAGCCCCATTCTCGCTTAATGTGAAGCTGTATGATTTATGCAGGCAGAATTAATTAGACTGTACTTGTTTGTATTAGTTTTTTTTCATTTATTTTTATCAGATAACTAATAGTGAAAGCAGTTGAATGGACAGCTTGTTATGATTTAGAGAAGCATAATGTACAGCAAGTTGATTGTTTGAAAGGCTACTCTTGTGTTTGAAGGGTCTGCCTTATGCTGGGAAACTGCCCTGACAGACACAAGCACACACACATCCACTGATAGCAATTTTCCACCGATTGGTTCCCATCACCCAATCTGGAACCCTTCCATGCGTTTCCACCACATTAAAGGCCTTCTGATCTGGAAAAATCTCCAGCACAGGAAGTTCTTAAACAGGAACTTCTGACTCCAGAGAGAAATGATGTCCTCCCCATAAACAACAACAACAACTCAAAAACTAGATTTCTTATAATCAACAAAGATGTGTACTCTGGTACCGCCACAATGTTGGCTTTCCATCACCAGGATTGAGCCACTCTGTAAATACTGTTGTCATCCAGGGTGCTGAGATGTTGGGTGATTGAAGATGGATGGGTGTGTTGACAGATGGCAGTTTCCCAGATTCTGTACACTGTCAGCACAGAGCACAGAACTAAACACAGTCTGATAGAGATGCTCTTTATCAGCATAACACACAATAACAGAAGCTCACGTGCAGAGATATTAAAGCATGCACAGTGAGACACAGGGAAATGTGCATGAGCTCATATTTGCTTTTATGATTTGGTAAAAGGAAGTTAAGTTTTTATTGTCTTTTTTTCCAACAGAAAGCAGCAGATAAACAGGCTGAGGTACCACAGATCATGACACAGATCCAGTACACAGATTCCTCTGAAAAGTAAGTTGTGTGAAGAATGTCCTGCAACATCATTCAGGTTAAACAGTGTATTATTTATTCCCTGTCATTGTGGTATTATATGAGAGTCAATCGTCAGTTCTTGAGTCTGCAGTGTTGTATCAGTGCTATATAGCCTTTTTTGTAGGGTATTTGCTCAAAAACTGTTTATTTTTGTCCTTTTATTTGTAATGTAAACTTTGTGTAAATGCTGAAATGTTTACTAATGTGCATTTTGAGAAATGGTCTGAGGACAATTTGTGAGACAATACAGTGAAGTTTGAAGCCCAGTTCATTATCTCCCAAAGTAGGTGGTAGATTTCTGCAATTCAAGTCCAGTAGAAATGCTTGAGGGGAATTTGAAACTGCCACACATAATTAGATAATTTTTTTTTTTGCTGGTCATCTTGTGCACAACATCAGTACATGCTGTTCCAAGAATTGTAATTAATTTTTTTTTTCTATTCTTGAACTTAAATAATGAAGAATTAACCCATAGTCAAATTGCTATTTAGGCATCGTTTTAGGCTGTTGTTGCAGGTCATGCAGTCTTTAATATAAAATTTTGCCAGTAGTTAACCCAATAATTACGAAATGTTCTCGAGGGTGAAATTGATACCAGTCAAATATCCACCCTGCAAGTGTATGCTGGTGTGTTTTAAGAGAGCAACCTCCACAAAGGACTACAAACTGCCTTTTGAAAAGTCTCTTGGAAATATCACATTACAGTACAATGAGTTATGAATGCCATTTCAGTTGACTTAAAATCTATCCTGGCTTATAGAGATGAAAAAACAACAGTTTTTTCACCTTACAGACATATCCTCCTACATGTTTTTTGTTTGTTTTATCTTTTCATTTTGTTTTTTTGTGTGGGCCACTTGCTTTCCCTCAGGGTAAATCAGATTTTTGGCTGCTGTAGTTTGACTGACCTCAACAGTGCATTGGGCCAAAAATCAACATGGCTGTCATTCCATTGCTTCACACTGACAACAGGGGAAAGGCCACATTCACACAGGAAAGAAAGTGTCTTATCAAGAGATTCATGAGAACTGTAATAAGCCTTTTTTGCTTGCTCTGAGTAGCATGGTATTTTATTACAATAGGTAAACTAAATACAGTTTTTTGAAATGATAATAAGCGACCTGTATAACATTTCTTATTCAGTTGAAGTTTTTACCTGCAGTAACAAGCACAGGCAGTTGTTATGGGAAAATGTAAATCAGAGTTTAAAGTGTTTTTATATCCTGTATGCAGGGTTCCCAGCAGCGAGCTGCAGGTGTATTACGCCCCTCACCGCACCTACAGTGACTTCTTTGATGAACTCAACAGAAGAGGGGACACATTCTATGTGATCTCTTTCCGCCGGGTAAGTTGACCTCCCCATCTATCTGCCTATCCATCTGTTCATCCATCTGTCTTGTTTCTGTTGGTCTGTGGCCACACATGGATGTGGTTAATTGGTTTTAGAGCCCACACAGCATCATGAAGGGACACTCTTCCACCTTAATGGCATGTCAGAGAATCTTCTAGCATGTGTGCCTGAATCTTGGGAGGTCCTTATATTTATTTTTTGAGTTTGTAAACTATCATTCTTGTTTGAAATAAAGCACACTATGGTTCTTGTAATGCCACCTCACTAGTATTTGGCATGTCTCTGTGATATTGAAATTAATATATACAATTTAGTAAATTGTCAATAATTTTTTTTTTTTAACTGTATAAATTTTAATACAAATTAAATGATATTCTAAAATATATTTCACTAATTATGCTGTACACTAGCATTCAAAGGTGTGGGGGCAATAACAAATGAATATTTTATTCACCAAGGATGGATGAAATTGGTCCAAAGAGACGGACATATATAATTTTTGAAAACAAAAAAAAATTCTATTTTAAATAAATGCTGTTCTTTTAAACTTTTTTTTCTTCAAAGAAACCTAAAAATGCATCACTATTTCTACAAAAATATTAAGCCGTACTAATGTTTTCAACATTGATGATAAAAAATTTCTTGAGCAGCAAAACAATGATTTTGAAACAATCATTTGACACTGAAGACTGGAGTGATGACTGATGAAAATTCAGCTTTACCATCACAGGAATAATTTTGAGCAGTCATAAGCCTCATACATACGGGACAATTATCGCGCGCTTATCGCTGACATTTTTCGACGCGTATTTTGTGTTCATACCCAAGCGATTTTCACTGGCGATGAGCCAAGTGAACGTGCAAATTCACTCCCTGACATTAGATGGCGCTTAATGAAAAACAGAAATACAACGTTACACATCAAATCCTTTTTGATCTGCAATTCCTCTCCGTAATAACTCCCTCTTATCGAGAATTTTGTAGTCACTGTTGAGTTTGTCATAAAGCCCTTTGTGTTCAAACACCAATGAGACCAGCAGCTCTACATTCATCTTGCCTCGATGCATCTTCTTGGTCTGCTTACTTCCTCTTCGTCGTTAGGTATCAAGTATGCTCGGCAAGACCGTTTTGTGCTTGAGCACCACTAAGTCGTGTTTTACTGTAACTTCAGCAGCTCCGGGCACCTGAACAAAAGCGCCAATCTCATTGGTCGGACAGTTTTTAACGTGGCACGTCAAACAAAAAAAACTAACCAAAGGCGTTTTTTGTTTAGTCATGAGGCGTTAAACATCGGCGATAATCACGCGTTATATTTGTCCCGGTGTGAACAAGCCATAATGCTATATTTTTAAATTATTATTTTTTTGTTTTTATTTAGTTTTGGTTTAAAATAATTCTTATCAGCCTGTGTTGACACAAAACAGTTAGAAACTGTAACCAGCAATATCATCAAAGTTTAACGTTTTAGTTGTTAATGTATTACAGCTGTGTTATGAATTTGACTGTGAAATGTGCTACAAATGTGCCTTTCCTATTACATTTTGCAATAAATTTTAACTAGCATCCCTCTCAGTCTGGTATTCCCGGGGCATTTATGATTCAGTGGCACTACTGGATCATCAAAATCTATTCAAGATTTGTTTGAGGCTGTATGGATCCACTAAACAAGACTTTTTGTTTGTTCTTTGCAATATTTCATGGACACATGCTGTAACCACTTTGCTGCACATTATTTATTATAGTAGTGTTGTCGTTGTCAGATTCACTCACCCCTAAACATCACATACAGAAAGTGAGCTGTGATTTGGCTGTTTTAGTTCTCTTTAATTTTTTTTTTTTTTTTCAGCTAGTTTTCTTCTTTGTAATAGGCAAAAAGATTTAAGCAGCTAAGAGTTATTCAGATGATTCAGGCCTAATATTTGTGCTTAAGTACATAATCTCAAGATTGGTGTCATTTATTTGGAGTCAAGACTGTATTTGTAGTAATCTGGTCTCTTTCTGGTTTCAATCTAATTGCACGTCATTTTTCATCAGTTCCTTCCTTATTCCTTGTATGGTTAAAGATGTTTTTTTCCATACCCTCAGTACCTGCTTTTGATTATTCACTCGGATGATGTGAATTATGTTGGCCGACATATTTGAAAAAGAATCTTGATCTCTTTTGTTACAAAGGGAATGGCTGGTGGGTGTATCCGTGTTCAGATGAACCGCTATGACCCAAAGCAAAATTGGTGCAGTATTATATCAGCAGTTTGCATGGGACGTGACAGTAGATGGTTATCACTCTCTCTTTTCATCCTGTTGATTTTTTGTAATGGTGAACAGGTCTCCACTTTTCTTTTTCTTTTTTTGTGAAACTAAAACAAAGAAATGACTCATAATCAGAAAATAAAGATGTTTTGTGGATGCTAAGGACTGTTTTGCCAACCATTTATTTTTCTTCTTTTTTTTCCAAACTAAGCTTGATATAAAACTCAAATCAAAGTTTTCATAGTTTTTAGTGTTCATTAATCTCAGCCTTAAAAATGAGCTCCATCATACATGAGTTGAGCCAGAAGATGCTTGATCGGTTTAGTCATATTCAGACACTGCCCTGTTTTATGTTTGGTTATTTCTCTAGGTTCATTCAGTCTTTTGGGAAGTCAAACGTTCACAGTATTGACTCAGGTTGCAATTCTGGCCATCTAAAACTCAAATGGATTAACTTCCAATGTGTGACTTATTGTTTAGTAGTAGACAGTTAAAAAAAAATATCAATAGGGTTTTGTTTTTGCTTTTCCCTAATGTTGCATTACTAATGATACACAAGACCTGGGGTCCACAATGAAGTTTTCTGTTGAAGAAAAAAATTAATTCTCGGACAAAACCGCAGGAGTACAATACATCAGTATTAGTATTACACTTTATCTCAAAACTGCAAAAAAATATAAATAGGAAAAATGGATAGCTCAACCAAAAATAAAAATTGTCACCTACTTTTTTGATATACAAAAGAAAAAATAACGAGTTCAAATAACATGAGGGAGTAAAGAAAGCATTATTTTTGGTCGAACCAGTACTTCAGATTGAGCTAGACCACTCAGCATTTGAAGTGTCACCAGTCTAAATCCTCTTTCTACTCTCTGGACTATTGCTAAACAGTGCCTGTTGTCCTTTGACCTGTTAAATAAGCCCTCTTCTGATTGTCTTTAAGAATGTGTTACTTAGAGTGGAGACCATTTTTAAATAAAGGATGAAAGTGGTTGTTATCACACTTTAGAGTTGGCGGTAATTTCATATCTGTCTGATGAGATTGGTATAACGCATACCTTTCTCCACACAGTCACTTGCCCTTTCACTCTTTATGTCTCTCTTCCACTTTTCCTCTTGTCGGCACTAGTCATGGAGGTTTCAGAGATGTTCCAGGTCACCTTCTGGACACAAAGAAAGAACTTGGCCACTGCTCTTCCTAAAATACCTCATTGTACTAATCTAGTCTAGAGAACCACAGAGGTTTGGGGAAGAGGAAGAATAAGCCAGAAGAAGGTGTTACACAAATATAATAATCTTTGTGAAATTTAATGACGTATTTGAAACACATCTTTTTAATCAGGAACAGAACTGAACACCCAAAAGGGAAAATCTTTTCTTCATTTACTTACCACAGGGTTTGTGCAGGTCTTAAAAAGGTCTTAAGAAATCTTAATTCACCCTTCTACAAATGGGTCTTGAATCAGAGCAGAAATCTTGAATTCATTGTAATGCCAATAAATGTTGCATAAAAACTGCAAAAAATAATATCTTCCTCAACATTTTTGAAACTGAATTAAGTTTTTAGCCCATTCTTAGTCCTATCTGTTCTTGTTTTAATCAAACTCACTTCATTTTGATCAAATTCTCAGATAATAAGACTTTTTGTGTAATTTTGCTTCTCAAAAAATTTATTAATCACAATTTTTTGTTTTGTGATTAATCATGATTAATCGGACACATCGTGAAATTAAAAAAAAAAAAATCATTAAAAAGTGAAGTTGTTCTTCTGTTCTTGATGTTGTTCCAGTACAAATATCTGGAAACAACTCAAATAGATTTTTTTTTTTATTTAACAATCTTTAGACCTTTATACCGGAAAACAAGACAGAAATACTAAAGAACAACATTACTTTCTTGCAGTGTTATCAGAAGCTACAGTTAAAAGTATTTATTATTTATTTATTCTACTGGTTGGGAGCAATTAAACCTTATGCTAAAAATTAATGGAGATCTGTTGGAAGTAACAAAGATTTGTTAATACAACTCATTGTGTTCTCCCTAGACATTTACATTTTAAAGAATATGTTAATGTATTTTGTTGCCTTCAATTTGTTCCTTTAGGTTTTTTTTCTTTTCTTTCTTGATCTCAAAAGGGTCTTAAAAATCTAAAATTTGCCTTCATAAAACCTGTAGAAACCCCATATCATCATGCTGTTCCGAAATGGTTAAAAAGGCAATTTTAATGAATGGGGAGCTCAACTCAATAACTGGACACAATTGAATCAAAACAATGAAAATAATAAGGATTTGAAGATGAATAATTAATGAGATAATTTTTATTTTGGGGTAAACTATTTGAGTCCCATTGTGAATTAAATTTCCTTCACATCTTTAGTACAGTGACAACAGATGGTATTAATCACAAACACATTTACTGAAGTCTACATGATTCGAGACGTCACAAATCCATGACCCATTTCCAATCCAACACACAGACACGAGTGTTATTCACTTATTACAGTCTCCAGCTCGTGGGCTTTCCTTTCTGTATGGTTTTTGTCTTCAACTGGTGTGTGTTCTGACATGAGAACATCTCCAATTGGTTCTGAGTTGGACTAACAGACAGATTTCTGACCTGATTATAGAAGTGTTACATGACACTCTTCAGGTCTTCAAATGTTAGTTCACTCGCACTGAAAGAAACTGCCTGCTTTCTTCAACAAATGTTAAGTGTATATGCATCAAAGAAATGTATGATGGTTTTCAAGCACAAATATTAAGCAGTACAACTGCTTTCACTATTAATATTAAGAAGAAATGTTTCTTGAACACCAAATCAGCATATTCTGAAAAATCATGCGACACTCAATACTGGAGTAATGGCTGCTGAAAATTCAGCTTTTTAAAAAAAAAATTTTTTTTAATTGTAACAGTATTTCACAAAATTATGTTTTTTACTATATTTTTGATCAAAAGCAGTAAAATAAATTACTGATTCCATATTGTTCTCACTCTTACTGTCCCAAAATTATCAGACTTTTTTTCAGCAACCAAATTGATGCTTCAGACTTCTTAAACAGTGACCAGAGCAATTTAGCAATGTCCTCAAGCAATGTAACAGACTCTCCTCCTGCATGTGTTTTTGTGGCTGTCTGAGAGCTGTTCCTCTTTTGCTTACAGGATCACCTCCTCCTTCCCGCCACCAACCACAACAAAGGCAGCCGCCCCAAGATGTCCGTGGTCCTGCCAGCTATGAATTACAATGGTAAGAGAAATGAATTGTGAATGATCTTATTTTCTAATGAACTGTCATCTAATACTAATAAAAAATAATCATTCCTTAAATTTATATTAAATCTATATTGTGTTGTTTTTGGTCTTGTATTAATCTAGATACTTTGCTGTAAGTGGCGATATCGCATATTCTGTTCATGTTTCATAAAATTAGAATTGAATCCAAAAAAAGTGACACATCTGTATATAACTTTCATTTTCATTTTTCATTTTCATTTCATTTCATTTGTATCAATGTTTTTTGAAACACAAATTTCAAAACTGTGTGTGTGTGTGTATATACACACAATATTAGACAATATCCAATATCACATACATTATATATTTGTTTTATTATTTTATATCTCAGTTGCTTATTGGAGTCTCTCTTCTAGTGTAAGCAATCATGAGACTAATCACAGACACAAGGATAGATTGCAAACCTGATTAAATACAGTTTGAAATCTTTCCGACCAGTCATCAGGTGTGTGAACTGTTCCAACAAGCTACAGAGCTACAGCCAATGAAATTGTGAGAAAGAAAAGCTTTGGGAAACAGGGGAAAAAAAAGCTCTTCAAAAAATGAGGGCATGTGTTCCATGTTTTTAATGACAAGAATAAACATTCCAGTTGCTATGTGCGTGAGTTTGTGAGAGAATGTGATGTCTGGGAAGAGTTTGATCTTCAGATAATTGACGCACATAGTCTGTGATTAGTTGTGCAGTTTGCACACCAGCTCAAAAGAAAACAAGAAACCTGCCATATTTTAAACATCATAGACTTAAATTGTTTATGTAACCCAAATCGAACTGTTCTCTCTTGAGAGGATGGCAAAGCATGGTGTACTCTGAATCATCTTTTTCTGGCTCCATCCTGTGTTGATTTAGAAATGCATGTTCAAAGTTGGGTTTCACATGGTTTTATTAAGAGAACAACTTTTGGACAACTCAGAAGTCTAGTTTGTGAAATTGCCCCCAGCTGATTCTGTTCTGTTCTGTTCTCCACGCTTAAGCATGTGTGTTTGGATCGGGGTGTTTTTCACCATGTGATGCAAGGATGGAGGAGAAACCTTTCTGTTATTCATCAGTGTTTTCAAGTTGGTCAATTTCTATCTTGAAAACAACATGAATAGCAAAACAAAAGTTTTTTTTTCTCCATCTATTTCATGATTGGTTTGGAAACTATTGTTGCAGTGCCTGGCAATGTCAGTACATACAGTATATTATCTAGTCTTTCTTCACCATCTTCTCTCTGGGAGTTCTGAGTCAGCATCATAATCATTCGTGAATGTTGAAGATGATGATCATCATCATATTCCCTTTTCTTTGTTTGTTTGTGCACTGCACACATCATGAACATTTTTACTCTGCAGTCACAGACATTGCTTTATAATAAAAAGCCTAGTTAAAAAAAGCCTCATTCAGGAAAGTTCAGGCAAAATTTTAACTGTCATTTACTCGCCCCAAATGGACACAAAAAGAGACTTTTTGTCCAGTTCACAGTGACATACAACAACATACTACTTCTGCATTATATTCCAAGCCTTTTGAAGTCATAGTACAGCTTTTTTTGCTGAAATGTCTGAAAAGATATACATTTACTCAGTCTTTTTCTCCAGTGAGACTTAACTCAAGAACCACTGATCATTGAGTCAGTTAAATTTGAGAACCAAATCAGTGAACAATTTATTTTTTTAAGACGGTTGTTTTTTATTGATGATTTGGTTCGTCTGGTTCATGAATTGGACAGAATGATTCCTGTTGAATCAGAGTTCAACTGTTCTCGATTTATATTTCGTCAGTTTTTTTTTTATTGTTTCGTTTTGCTTTTGGGATAACTGTTCATCTTAAACTATAAGTTATGGGGGAAAGTGAGTTTGGCTGGAATCTCAACGGTTCACAACAACAACCTCATCAGGAATTTACCCTTGAGTCCACATGTTGCCTTAATCAGTATTTTAAATGGTGTTTGGAAAGTCAGGCATATCCAAAGGGAATTCACCTAACGAAAAGCCTTCTGTGAGAATGGAAAATGACATTTCTGACATATCGGAAACTTGGTGTGTATATATATAGGATGGAAAAGATTGTATTTTAATATGTGATGACGTGTACAGCTCAGCAGTTCAGTGTCATTTTAGTGCTTGCAGTGAAATACAGTAAGATTATTGCTGTAACCTATCATCTATGATGATTTCTGCAGCACTGCTAAGTCTTTTTTTAAGCACCTGTGAAAATACACATTTTGTGAAATACTGAGGCTTTATCCCATAACATTGACTGTTCAGTGGTGGTATCAGAGATAGATGGAACGATTTTGGTTTCAGGAACACGTCAAAGACTCAGACAGTTAGGTTTACTGTAAATCACCCGTTTTGAGATAATCATTGTGGGTGTGCAGCTGAAGGGCTCGTCAAGAACAATTGAGTGTAGACGGCATAAATGTATTCACCAGTAAGGGCTGGAAAAGTGCTTTAGATTGACCTACCGTGATGCTCTTCAGCCTATAAAGCTTTTATCTGTCTGCTGTAAAAAGTCACTTTCCTGCCGTCCATATGCTGTGCATGTATGTGAAGCACTCTCTCATCTTCTTCAGTATAGAGAGCTGTCCTTATAGAAGATAGACCATAGAACATCTGTTGTGAGTGTAAACCATCATGCTTATAATGGTTCCTTACAAAATTCTCATTGTTTGTGTTTGACGAGCGATTTTATGAGTTTGTTAAAACGCTTGGAAAAAAAGTCACAGCCTGACCTTCACTTCCAGAGATTAAGAATAATGGGGCGCCCCACCCTGTCAGTAAAACCAAAGCTTGATCTGTATCGCTTACGTATTTTAGAACACAGCCTCATTTGATTGAATCGGATAGCAATCTGGTACTTAAGTACTTGATAAGTAAATGTGCTATTACCTGTTAACTCTTGTATGATACTGCCTAGAAAAATCATAGAAATTAGTAAAATGTTCAAACATTTGGGGTTGGTAAGATTTTTTTTTAAAGTTCACCAAACCTATATTTATTTAATCAAATGCAATACAATAGTGGTATCTTCTGTTTTCATATATTTTAAAATGTAATTGATTTCTGTGATGGCAAAGCATCATTAATCCAGTCTTCCTTCAGAAATCATTCTAATATGCTGAGTTGTTGCCTTAAGTAATATTTCTCATTATTATCAATGTTGAAAACAGTTTTGCTTAATATTTTTATGGAAACGGTGATACTTTTTTTGTGATTCTTTGATGAAAAGAAAGTTTAAAGAACAGCAATTGTTTGAAATCGAAATCTTTTGTAACATTATAAATGTCTTTACTGATCACTTTTGATCAATTGAATGCAATCTTGCTGATTAATGGTATTAAATGTAAAAAAAAAAATCTTACTGACCTGTAATGTACCTTTCCTTAACCCCATTTTCTTTCATGTGGGAGTCATCATCTGTTGTGTTTACTACTAGGTGAAAATAAAGGTCAGCATGACCTCAATGAACCCTTTGTATGAAAGGAGCCCCTAAAATGCCTCTTAACCTCCTCAGGCCACCCTGCACATCACCTGCATTTCTTTAACAATTACTTCCACACAGAGCTGAGCACCAAGTGCTATTTTATATGATTATTTACATTTTCTTTGCTAACACAATTACTTTTCTGTCTCACTGCAGAGAGCATCCTAAAAGACAAAGAGTTTGAGGTGATGATGCAGATCGACTGTGAGGTCATGGACACCAGGATCCTCCACATCAAGTCCTCTACTATTCCACCCATCTTGCGGGCCAATCAGACAGACACAGACTCTTTCTATCACGCGGCCCCCAGCAACAACCAGCCTGTGGCCCCCGTTGGAGTCCTCGTGGGCTCTTCTTAGTCTCAGCTATCCACTAACCACAAAAGTTGTTAATCTGTTTTGTTACATAAGCATTTTGTGTTCATTTTTGTGACTCTTCTTATTCGAGTGGCAAACCAGGATCTTGGTAATCAACTACCAAAGATAGTCAACAATTCCTCTTGAAGGCACCTCTTTAAAAATGCATCAAGAGAGCCATTTAATACTGATAAACCATACAGATTACAGTTTTTATTCCAGGCTATTGATTTCAGCAACTACTTTTATAAATGTCATCAGAGAAATTTATGCTTATGTACACTTTATACAAAGTGACTTCAAGCACATTCAGGATATACATGTCTTTTCAGTTTGTTTGTGCTCTACCAGCTGAACTACAGGAGCATTCATTGTCTAAAAATCTCCCAAACCAAAGTGTGTTCTAGTTTGAATATCGAACAGTTTGCTGCTATATGTGGTAGCTGTCAGGAAATGGTCTTTGATTCTTTGATTTTGCTTGCACTGTGATTGTTTTGTTTATGAAATTAATTCAAATGTGTATTTATGAAGATTTATTATTTGTACCAGGCTTGTTTGGTACGTATTTAATGTTTATATTCAGCGACATATTCTTCAGTAACACTATCCGCAAACAACCTGCATTGCCAGTGAGTTTTTTTTATTATTTACCCTTTTATTCATTCTTTTTCTTTTCTTTGCTTTTTGTTTGACATTTGTAATTGAATACAAAAGTAGAAAAATTGATTATTTACCCTTGTAGTCAGTAAAGGAGGCATTTTGTATAATTGACTTGCAGGATTCAGGACAGTGCTGTAAATATATATCCGAAAAAAGAAGATATTTTAAAGTATCTAGATAATAATTCTACTTTATATTTGTTCTTTGAAGGTTAATCATTTTAGAATAAATCTAATTGGAATAGCGGTTGGGGGTCTTATGCAAACTCTGTCAGTTCTTTTAAATGTGTTTCATGCCCTCATGTATTTCTTAGTGGCTTAATTGAACTTTAAATGAGGTGTGCTTGACATAATTACAGCTGTTAACATAATAGTGGTTAATTTGAAGACGTGGAAGAGACACAAAATATTAATGTTAATTTGTACCTCCTCTCTCCTTGTTCACTGTGTGTTTGACTATTATTCTGGCCTACTTAGATGTGTGCTTGTTTCTTGTCCTGTTTAGGATGCTGTAGTCAGTTGTAAAGCAATGTGATCATAAGTTTGTTCTTTCCAACCTGTCGTCACTCTCAAAGAACCATTCCCCTTCATAGACCAACTGAATATGAAAATGCAATTTGAATTTCACAGATTATAAACTTAACTCAGGTGGAGCTTTCTTCTCAAAATGAGGATGATATATTAGAGTATTTAGTACAGTATATCACATTTTGTCCTTAGCATTGAAATAGAAATGTCTCTTATGTTGATAAATCCAATTCCTATATATATATATATATATATATATATATATATATATATATATATATATATATATATATATATATATATTTTGTTTGTTCTCACAGGGACAGCGATATATTTCATTTCTGCGTTTTTGGGAAGATTTTTGTTTGTTCTCACAGGGACAGCGATGTTTTGTAACAATGCAAAGAAATAAACACTGGACTCAAGGTTGTGGGTGATTTGTGTGCATCTTTTATTTTTAGGACGCATACCGAGTCTTATGTCAGTCTGAATTTGCTCTCTGAAATTGAAGGTTTGTGTAAATGTGGGGTCTGAGGTGCTATAAAGTGGTAATTATAGGTCATTTCAAAGGCTGGGGTAAACAGTGTTTTCGGGTTAAACTATGGTAGATGTGTTTTGATTGTCCAGATTTAGCTCTGTGGATCAAGGGGTTTAGTGTAACATTTTGCTCTCATCTACACACTCTCACTTGACATCCACTATGAAAGGAAAACCAGTGCCATATGTCTTATTTCAACTCATTTTATTGCAGCAATTTTCTGAGTCAGACAGAGATTTGAATTTCACAAGTGCTAAAAGAGTTTCAAATGAAATTGCAAAAAAAGTATGCACAAAAAGAATACCAACAATATAGAATTAAAAAAAAAAACTTCAAATGTGCTGATGAAAAACACCACAATGAAAATGTGCCCAAAACACTGTCTACTCGTGTTCTACTGAAATGATACAACTTTTTTTATATCCAAGTGATAGTTTGTTAAAAAAAAGAGATATGCTTATGAAAATACAAACTGTATTTTTTACATTCATCAATTCCATGTTTTAGCTTTTATATTACAGTATATACAATGTATCCTAATGGATTTAAGAATACAACACCTAAAAACTTCTTCATAATTCTGCCAGTCGTACGAGAGGTATAGCTATACACATAAAGAGCTTTGATTCCTAGTGCAAAAGCAAGCGACAATATCTAAAGAAATGGCCATCAGTGTAAACCGCAAAGCTCATATAGCTGCAGTGTAGGGGTGTTAAGAAATTCAGTTTACAACAAGTTCCTTTGTTTCCGCCATAAATGTAACAATACAAGTCAATTTTTACACTATGAAAACATTACAGCAAGTACATTAAACTACATCAAGTTAAGAAAAGCTGAGTGAACTGATCCACAATCCACTTAAACACATTTATGGTTTCTTCTATTTTGTGCAAAGGATGTACTTGCTCTGCCGTTAGGGTCTACAGTGGGTCTACATATGCAAACTGAATATTATAAGTGACTTGATGTCCGTTATCCCAGGCGTACAACACCCTCTCTTTGGGGTTGTAATCGATCTGAGTGATGTAAGTATAGTTGTTGCTGAAAGGCAGGTGAGGGATCACCTGAGTGTTGGTGTGGGTGTCAAAGGCATAGGACAATTTAGTATCGTGCTGATTGTAGCTATCTGTCGCGTAAAGAACGCCGCATACGATGAAGCAATTACCGTAACGATTGCGTCGGAGCCCGGTCCTCCATGTGGTTTCACGCTTCATGCTTAAATCATTGGGGTTCAGGCGGCTCAAGACGATCATTTCCTGCAAGAAGCCCTCGTCGTCCAGCGCTGGGTAGATCACCCAAAGCCCGCTTTCGTCGACGGCCAGATCCATTTCCGAGTTTCCTCTCCATCTCCATGTAGACACGTCGTCATTATCAAACACTGCGTCATGGAGCATGGTCCAGGCAGCCACGTAACGCAACCGCAGGTCATACTTAATAATGTCTCGTGAGAATGCGCGGTTGTAGTAGAAAGCACCTTTGTAGACCACGTGGCCAGTGCCGATCCAGTTATAAGGCAGCTTGTAGGAATTAGTGAAGCGGCCGAATGAAAGAAAGAAAAAAAACAAGTAAAATTACTTGGAAAAATTCCTTTAATGTTCCGAGTTTGTTTATTTGAATTAAAGAGCAATACCTTGTTTGAAGACATCCATGTTGCGGAATTCCAGTAGGTTGTTGCCGTAATGATAGTTTGTGACATAGATCTTGTCATCTTGAGCCAGTGGATCCTTCATCCAAGCGCCCTCGCTTCGACCGTATGAATTGTGTGTGACAGGCTCTGAGATTGTGGCCAAGGTGTCTTTACACATTCCTGCAAACAAAACCAGAATTAAAACCACAGTGAAGTTCGTGTTATTTAATCAATTTTGTACTAAACAATGCCGAGTATTCTTCAGTGCAGAAATCCCATTCTGAATATATATATATATATTAAACATTGTAATTATTACTTTTACTTTCAGAAATTAATCGGTACAATTATTTAAAAAAATATATTTAAAAATATTAATACTCACAATTGTATACGTGTGTGTGTGTGTAACTGTATTTATTATATATGAATTTTATTTATATTATTTTTTTAATAATTGTATAGAAAAAAGTTGAAATCAGCACTTCAAAAATGGAAAATAAATAACAAGAACATAATACATCTATACCTGGCTTCCTTTGAGGTTCCTCTCCCACACTCTTTTCCACCATAGTTTTTACGGCTTTCACTCCTTCCATTTCCTCCTCTACCACTACCTCTTCCTCTTCATCCCAGCTTATGCTATATTTGCGTTTGCCAGGTTTGCTTGTGGTTGTAGTAGTAGTTGTTGTTGTTGCTGTGGTAGTTTTTTTAGTGGTCCTCAAAGATGACACTGAGGTTAATGTCTGTTTAGGAGTCATCTTGGGTAAGTAGGTAACTGAGTCTGCCTTGCTTTCAGTGACATGAGGTGACTTCACAATGGTGGTAGCAGCTCTTGTGTGAGCAGCTGATCCCAGTGAGCTTTCTGTGACTGTTAAAGTGTCCGAATGAGGAGTTGGTAATGATGTTATTCCCCTAAATGTGCTTTGAGTTAAGCTCTCCATTGAAAATGGAGGTTTACCAGTGTGAGAAGCATTTTCTTTCAGATTTCCCTTGTTCACAATTCCACTTTCAGTCAGAGAAGATACATATGTTTGTTTTTTAATAGTCCCATTGGTGGTAATCTCTGATAGGTTTGGCTGTGCAGCCACCACTTTAGCAGCAGCTGCTGTGGCTGACTCATTTGTTTTTATGTGGCCCAGATTGAATGACCTGACCAACATGTTTTGAGCTTGTTTTACAGATGGAGTTGAGGGCTCCACGTTGCTTGCCTCCATTTTTTTGATGATGGTTTGAGGGTTAGTATGTTCCTTGGGGATGGTGACCTTCAAATTATCCATCACAGTAAGTGTCGCTGTGGTTCTTTCATCTCCTTTAGAGTTGTCTGTGGTGGAACGACTGGTTTCAGTTTGAACAGATACTGGTTCAATAGGGGTTTTAATCTGCAAGGCAGAGCCCAACAGTCCAGTAAATTGAGTTTGATGACCATTTCGTGCATCTCCCCCTTTTGAAACTTCACTCTTTGGTTTTGGTCGGACAGACCACGCTTTGAGGATCGGCCTGAAGTGGCGAGCTTTGTGATGAAGGAACTGCTCATCGGCAAAGAGATCAATTGGGCTGTCACCACTGTGATTATCATCGACTGGAATGAAGGACAAAATATTTTAGAGTGGCTGTAGCGATTGTAGGCGACTACAATTAAAAAAAAAAAACAGCTTTCACAGCAATGCCATAGAAGAACCATTTTAGCTTCTCCAAAGAATCTTTCAGCAAACTTTTTTTTTTTCTTAATGTGAAGAATATTTTAATATTCTAATAATTTTTTTCCAATATAAAGAACCTTTTGTACAATAGAAAGTTTCTATGGATGTTAAAGCTCATTCATGGAACCACAGTAACCAATAAAGAACTTTAATTTTTTAAGTGTATAGGCACATTTTTTCAAACTTCTAATTCTGAGAACTTTGAATGTAGATGTCGAAATCACACAGTTATACTTACAGTTCTCCTCTGTGTTTGTCTCATCCACTGGGTCAGATTTATAGTATGTGATCCCCTTAACAATTATTTTTGGTTGCTTCTCCCTTCCTTGGCGCTCTTGTTCTTGCAAAGCTGCGACGGCCTTGTTTAGGTCTGATCCGCTTCTCTTCAGAAGATCTCCCACAAACTTTTCCTCATATTTACTCTGTTAAGTGCATCATAGGACACTGTGATACTGCAGCCTTCAAGATATAATGCAACAAATTGATAGTTCACCCAAAAATTCAAATTCTTTAATCGTATACTGACCCTCAAGTCCCTTCATAGAATGTCCAGGTAAACAAAACTTCCAGATCCAAAAAGGTAATAAAGGCATTGTAAAATTAATCCATATGAACTGGTTTAATCCAAGTCTTTTGAAGAGATAAGATTGATTTATATGATACTTTTTCACATATACATAGAGCACATCACATATAGTAAACACGGAAACTTGTGTGTCACACAATAGAACTAACCTCATTGGTTCTCATGCATGTACATTTGAGCTTCCATGTATTTGATATGTGAGGTGCTCTATGAACGTACTGTATGTGTTAATGTAAATAAGTTTTGAGTACCTGGACTTTCAATGGGGGGACAGAAATTTCTGAGATTTCATTAAAAATATCTCAGTTTGTGTTATGAAGATTAAACAAAGTCTTCTGGTTTGGAATGATATGAGGGTGAGTAAATGCTGACAGAATTTTTTTTTTTTTTTTTTGGTGAACTACCCCCTTTAACAGGTTATTATATAGATCATCTGCTTTGGATCTTTGATAGTCCAAGTCATTTGGCTCTTTATATGCCAACTTATGTAAGAGTTGACAGTGGGATCAATTAGTGAGGGTTTCAAGTCACAACATGAGGTCACTTTTGACTCTGAGACAGCGACCCTACAGTAAGTAAATAAATAAACACTCACAGCAGATGGGCCATTTCACTTCATGGCTTAACATAATGTTTGGATTGTTCCATTGTTACGTATTGGACATACTACTTATGTAATGCAACATTTGTTTTAAAAAGCACCTCCCACCTCCTTGTGCTGAAAAGCAGCTGCCTCTTCATTCTGCTCCTTCAGACTCGTCCTCTTCTCCTGCAGCTGTGGAGGCAGAGTTGCAGGTGAAGACGTGGGCAGCTGTGGATTTGGAGAGGTGCTCATTGTGTTCGACTTCTCCTCGGTCTGGTTGTTTAAGACCATCTGTCAATAATAAAACACATTAATAATGTGTTTAATATGTATAAGAAAAAAAAAACGTATGTATAAGAAAAGCAACCACCACATACTTTTTCCATAGTGTCCATGCGATCAAGAAGCTTTGTAGTGACTGAATGCAATTTCAATAGATCCATGCCATAGAAGGAACCCTCCAGCAATTCCAGTATAGTTGACAGCTGTAACGATGAAGTAAATTCCGTCATGGTAAGAGCTGGTTTTTATTTAAGGGTAGGAAAGGTTATGCATTCATATCCTGCCATATTTTGAACTTATTCTGGTATATAAGATCCAACTGCAGATGATCTGGTCACCTTAATATTATCTTTCCCAGCCTGTTGCAGCTTCTTCAACCGGAAGTCGCCCTCACAGGGGTTTAAAGCCGACGGAGGGGCAATGCATGCGCATTTGCAGTGGGGTCCTGATGTGATGGTCTCCACCGTATAGAAATCCTGAGGCGTCGCGTGACCGTCCCGGATCCGCTGGCACGCGCTCGCGCTCAGAGGTCTGACAACACATTTACAGCCACAGTCAGAGCCTTCCGCAAGCGCTTTCACTTTGTCATAATCACCCAGCAGCTACAAAGAAAAGAGGACGGATGCATTTTCCAGCCAGCAAAATCACCGCACTTTTTTGCAAACAAACACATACTGACTGTATTTATATATATATGTACATTCAATTAACATTAATTATTGTTTTTCTGTCTGATACTTTTATAGTAACTTTCATTAATAACATGAACAAACTTACATTCAAACTGTATGCGAATTGCGCATATTTTTAAAGACTTTTAAAATGTTTTTTTTTTTTCCGACTGTGAGTACTGTAACTATGTTCTCCGTTCGTCTCGCGAAACTACTTGTCACTCCCGGCACATTAGCAAAACTATCTTAAAGATGTTTAAACAAAACACAATTTCAAACAAAATTTAACGATATAGCCTACGTGTGATATGAAAATTGCAATGAAGCGATAAATAATGTCATACTTGTGTGTGTGTGTGTGTGTGTGTGTATTATCAGATACTATTGCTATGGTTACTCGCGAGACTAAGTGTCTGAACGCAATGTCTGTTCGCAACCGTATATTTAATATGCTCTGAAATGTTTTATTTTTCTTTGAAAAATATTTTTAATATATTTGTTATTTACAAGTAAACCGGCATGCTTTTGAAATCCCCAATTCAAACACTGCATTCAAATAGTTCGAATTTAGAAATGTCATCCAACTTCTTCAATATGCCTATATAATATCTGTTATCATATATTATAGGCTATTCATATGAATTTACATCAGAAACGTATGTTTAGCATTGTTGATAAGTTATTAATGAAAGTTTTCATGAAGTAATAGGCTACTGAAGGTTATAAAGAAGCTGCACAGATAGACATAATAGTTGAATTATCGTATCGAGCGCTGGTGAGGAGATTCTTACCTGACTTAATATATTTTCTTGGTTGTCTCTTTCAACTTGCAAAGTGTGGTTCTGTTCAGTCGTCTTCTCCAGAAGTCGCTGGTTTGAATTCGGAGCGGCTGAAGTGAGAGCGAATGTGGGGAGCCATAAAACGCACCAAATTCCCATCGCAGTCATCGTGCAAAGTGTGCGATATAATCCTTCCAAACATATGCTACTTTAGATTGTACGTTCAAATCGGGCCTTTTTCCACTTCAGAGACGATATAACGTCAAACAGATCTCCATTTGAAAACGATCTGGCTTTGCAAAAGTCCAGAAGAGGTAGGCTAAAGTCCAGATGAGGGCAGGTGCCTGGTCCCCAGCATGAAACTGGTTTGAGAAGAAGCAGGAGTGACGTGACATTTGAGCTGAAATGAGGGGGGCTGGATGAGAGACGCATGGAGCGCGCTGGATGTTGCGCGCACGGATCCATAGCTGCCAATGTTCACGCTTTAGCTGAAATGGCACTTCCTCTCGACTTCTATTTCTAGGAATTATCTATGTGGAATTTCTTAAATGTGTTTGTTGCCTAATAAAAACATTTACATTGACAATATGGAGCTCACCTGTGTAGTGACGTCATGGGAATAATATTGCGTATGGACCTAAAAATGACCCAATAACCCAAATATTATTTTTCGAAATTCGAAATTTTAGTAGATGGTGCATTTTATGCAAGAAGTGTGAATAAGCGTTTTAGCATTGATTTCATAATGCGTGCAGAGGGTTAACTTATTATTTTTATTTTTTTTTTTGTTCCTAAAGGTATATCTAGATCAGAAACATCACGCATGACAATCGAAGTGTTACAGCGCCACCTAGTGTGTGTAAAGACACACAAGTTCGATCTTTTTCCTATATGAAAGTGCCAGGTGTTACACTACTATTATCAACCACTAGCGGTCAGTGCTGCTCCATATTAATGTTATTACTGCGTGAACCAGAATCAACCCATTCTGTCGGGCCCCTAGTGGTCAAGTTTTCCCTTTTATTTTCACAGAACCGGTGACAGTAAACTATATAGTATGTATAGGAAGTATAATGTGACCAATATGTCACTCAAACAAGTATCTGAACAAGTAACACCACCATGTCCCTTAAACAATTAACTAAAAAGAAAACAGTGTTCATACTGACCAAATAAACTGTTAAAACAAACAGGTCTACAATATGTCATGAAAAAACAAATAAAATAAATAAATAAAAGTATTATTATCAATAATAATAATAACAATACATTTTATCAGCAACCAAAACATTTAATTATTAAATATTATCATAATTGGTAACACTGTATAATAAGGTTGCATTAGTTAATGTTAGTTAACTACTTTAGTTAACGTGAACTAAGCAAGAACAATCCTTCTACAGCATTTATTAATCTTAGTTAATGTTAATTTCAACATTTACTAATGCATTATTGAAATCAAAAGTGCTTTCAAAAACTAACAAAAAAAAAGTGAATTAGCATGAACTAACAATGAATAACTGTATTTTCATTAACTAACATTAACAAAGATTAATAAATACAGTAATAAATGTATTGTTCATTGTTTGTTCATGTTAGTTAATACGTTAACTAACATTTACTAATGGAACCTTATTCTAAAGTGTTACCTAATAATTTATATTTATTTATTTAAATTGTTTTTAATATTATTGCATATTTGTCTCCCAAAATTGCACACTTGTATATGCAAACATCATGTTTCCCCATCCACTTCCTATAAATATAGGCCTATATTATTTATAATCATACTAATAATAATATTTAGCGTAATAATACAACATTATGAATTTGATAACTATGGAAGAAAAATCTAAAAGTCAAACTGAAAACAATTTACCAGCTGATTCTCACGCAACCTGTGTAACTTCAAAATGAGTATACTCTACCCTTTAAGTCACAGCGTTATACATGGAAACATTATTGTGATTTCTCTTTTTGTGTACTATCAAGATTAGGTTACACTTTATTTTAAGGTCTCCTTGTTACAGTGTAACTATGGATTTAAGCACTGAGTAATATTAATTAACTACATGTAGGCTACTTATAAGGTTAGGGTTTGGCTTAGGGTTACCTCCATTTAATTATGCATAATTGTTTTTATAATAGTAAGTACATGTAACGTGTAACAAGGACACCTTAAAATAAAGTGTTACTCAAGAATATATACAACCCTTAACTCATTTGTTACATGTATGAGGCTATGTACTATGAACTGTCCTTTGTCCCCTGATTCACTTGAGCTTTATGAGTTGACTGGCCCTTTAAGAACCGTCGTCTGTGTTTCCACTACTACATGACAACACACAATACAGCAGCACTACACAAGCTACCGCGGAGCGGAGCAGTCTGTCACCTATCACCCACTGACTGCATATCCACTGACGAGCATAACCATCTTCAGCACCATTTTTGATTGTGACGATGTAGTTAATGTTATAAAAATTCGTCAGGACTGTATGATCATCGTTAGCTTAGCTTTCTATATTAAGCAAAGGGGATTCCAGTCTTGGCTAACGGCTACAACAGAGGTTCACCAAAGATGAGCAAATAAAGTAATGCTCCTTCACAGCGAACGACCGAAAGCATTAACGAGCGCTAACAGGACTGGTGGGAATCGACGTCAAGATGATGAAGAAAAAGAAGTTTAAGTTCAGAGTTGATTTTGAGCTGGACGAGCTGTCGTCGGTTCCGTTCGTCAACGGAGTTCTGTTCTGTAAAGTGCGCCTGCTTGACGGCGGATTCTCGGAGGAGTCATCGCGGTAAGGAGGCTGTGAGATGTGGAGGGATGGATATGTTTTATTATCATGGTTATGGGTGATATTGAGGGGCTCATTCTTTATTGCTTTTTAATAAAGCATAACCAAAACAATACATGTTATGGTGCGCATACAGAGCTGTGAAATGAACTGGTCTTAAACTGGTGTTTCTTAAAGATGGTTAGTCTTTTATGATCATTAAGGGGTATAATTGGACATTATTTCAGTCACTTTTGTGTTTTTGTAGTTTTGATTATTTCAAATCAAATTCAATGGAGACTTTTCATACTATGTGACATGTCATATCGAGTTGTTATACATGGAATGTTCATATTATAGGGTATTTATTCCAAATTAATTCATTTCATAATAATATCTAAGCGAATTAAAACCTCAACAGAGCTTCAGGTGTCAAAAACCTTGACCAAACTACTTGAATATCATCATGTATATTACTTTCATTTATAAAGAAAGTTTGACCTTCATAGCATATGAATATTACACCATATATGACCTACATGACTTCATATTTACTTAAGAGGAAATGGCCTTGTGCTCTATAAAGCTAACATGCCATTTGTGTAAAGATTAGTTAGTAATTCTAATATGTCAGAGGGCATGGTTAAAAACATAAGCATAAGTGGATTGGTCTTGAATTTTGTCAGTGTGTATATAGATTAAGTTTAATTTTAAGACAGAATAAACAAAAGTGGTCTAACATTTGGTTTAAGTTTCCCTGCTGTTTTTAACTTTATTAATAATTGCAATATATTAAGCATATCCTGTGTGCTGTTTGCGGTTCATTTTATAGCAGTTCTTGTGCTGAGTCACTTCAGGCCACACACTATAACTCTATGTGTGTGTGTTTGATGTGTAAATGAGCTGCGCTGTTCTCAGACCCGCACACAGGTTGACCTGCATGCAGGATGTTGATGCATCAAGTCTGAGGGGGCGGATTTAAATGTAGAGCGGTGAAGAGAACTGTGCAGTATTAGAGATTATTACTGCATGATGAATGTCTTTTATGACGCCATCAGAGGCGCAAATGTGACAGTCAATTGCTGCACCTTCCAAAATTACTCTAGATTTATTTATGCATTTGGCAGATGCTTTTATCCAAAGCGACTTGCATGGCGTTCAGGGTATTTATCAGTTCATGCATTCCTTGAGAATCAAACACTTGATCTTGGCATGGCTTGCATCATGCTGTTTGAGCTTCAAGAGTATTATCCCACTCCTGTTTCTATCCCTGTTTTAATATCTCAGTCTAAAAACAGACTGAATTTTTAAAAGGCCTTGTGTTTTTATTGAACATTATGGGTGAACATTAGCACCCAGCAGAGATGAAAAAAAGGACTAATTAATGATAAAAATCAATAATGACAAGTACTGACTACTAATATCATTGTTGTTAAGTCAGGTTTGTGGGTTGGTAATTTTTTTAATCACTCTATTATGGTAACTTTAATATTTGATTTTTTTTTTCGCACACAATATAGTGCATAGATTATATAGACTTAAATGTGCAGTGATCAAGATGTTGAATATCCAATTCTAAATAGTTGACAGATTAACCAAGCCCTAAAAACCAAAAAAGGATGTCTCTACTCTTCCCCCTCAGTAGAGATATCACAAACCCTTTGTCCGTGTCTTACTTTAACGTTTGTCAATCACTCTTTTTTTTTTGGAGCTCCGCAATACAAAGGCTTCCCAGAGTTAAATATTAATATGTCAGGCAGTGGAAGTAGGCTGTCAAACTTCATGACAAATTCCCTTCAGACAACTCCCCGACAATGCTTATTCATCCAAACAGAAAGAGAGCCGTAGACCAAAACCACAGCAGCTGAGGAGATCAAGCTTGGGCTATACATCAGTGCTTCTTTTTTCAGTTATGCAGTTTGCAGGAAGTATCTAAGGTTCATGAGTTTATTCTCCCTCCAGACTTGAGTTTGCCTTCATCCGCCTGTGCTGATCCTTTTGAAGAACTCCTGTTTCATTGCAGACATCCTGTGGGAGAACCTGAGGAAAGAGCACACTGAACCTGAGCACTCCAGCTCTCATTCGCTCAGCTGACTTTGCCATGGCAACGGCATATATTCCAAATACGGAAATCAGACCAGTGGCTTGTCATGGTTCTTTATTACAATATTAAGCCTGTTGCACATTTTGGCATAAGCATTGGCTTAACTGCTCGTTATTCCAGCGAGAGCAGTGGTACTAATGGCTCCAGCACATGCATGCTGCACTAATTGTGTCTGATGAACAAATAGTACTGTGCCATTTTTCCAGGAAGACAATGAGTGCAAATTTGGTAGATTGTTTTCATTTGTGTTAGTAATGCATACCATTAGTACCTAATGCTACTGAATTCAATATGTCCTCTTTCTTTTCGCATCATTAGTGGTTTGTAGGGAAGGTATTAATGAGTCATTGTGATTCTGAATTGTTCCAGTAAGCTCTGTGCACATCAAATGGAGTCTATTAGATCAGAGAGTCAGAGACTAAACATTATTCATTATGTGATAGCTAGAAAGCAAAAGTCTGAATTTGACCTGCGGAGGTGCAGTTATTACGAAGATGGAGGCCTCCTGTATCGATCAGAGCTCTGGTCTTGCTCGGGTTGTGTGTCTGAATTATGAGTCTGCAGCTTTTCGTTTCTAGTCTCACTGCCAGTAATTTGCCTATAATCATATCGGGTCAGGAAAGGAGTCATATTACCTGACATTATCATGTCCTCGTTTTATTATCATTTGCAGTACAGCCTTCGTGTTGGTGAGAAGAGGCAGCAATGCGGGACTTTGGACTGATAATGGAACACTAAGGAGAAATAACAGTTAAAATCAACATGAAATCATAGTGTAATATGATTTGATCTTGGTTTGCCTTGAAATGACTTTCCTTTTTGGCAGACATCACTATGTGAGCCATTAGTTATAGTGTTAACCAGCAGCCAAATAGCTGTTTAGACATTATTTATAGGCTACTGTTGCAGGTTCTAAAATTACAATTTAAAAAGGTGAAATTATTAGTATAGTTAAAATTTTATTTAATTTACATGTGATTAAGCATATCACTGGGATTCAAGATATTAATATCAAGTTCCGGCCTACAGTTTGTGTTATCCTGTTTACTCTGAAACATGTCTCTTTATGGAAGTAAAATGGCTTTCGAAATGCATTTCACATTGACTTTAATCTTTTTTTGTTGTCAATGTTTTTATTATTATTATTATTATTATATGCATGTCAAGAGGTTAATTTAAGTGAAAGACGGGTTGTTTACAGTGAGTCAGCAAAGTTTTGTAGTGCTTCATACAAGAGGGTTTCAGTCTAAAACACTTCAAGTCCTCTGAGGTCTCTAATAACACAGCAAGTCTCTATTCCGTCCGCCCAGTTTTTGTAAGTAAAAAAAGTGTGATATTTTGAGCGTTACAACAATTGTAGAGTGCATTCCGCTGAACAAGCTTTTGCATGTGTCATTGTGTTGTTAGCTTGAAAGAAAATCTCTCATACTGTTTATTTCCTTAGAAACCACCCACGTTCAGTGGAAGGAAAAGAATATTTCGTTGGTAGGAGAAATATGCTTGCATTGTTTAGAGAAGACATTGGCCTCTGCTGCTATGGTGACAGAATCCGAGTTGAGGGTTTCATCCAGCTGTGGTTCATTCTGGTTCATGCATTAGAGGTTGTTTTTTTTCACCCAATGACTCCCTCGGCACAGAGTGCAAGCCTTATGGTAGGGATTCTCCCCAGCTGGATGGCAGGTGGCCTGAGTGTGTATTATTTTGGCTGTGTTTCCCAAAAACGTCATTGTGGAGCGTTAGGAGATGACAGAATATGTGGAGGGACTCTGTTTATGTAAGGGCAAGTGTATGAGCTGTGGAAGTTTTTTCCCTAACATTATATTAATGATACATCAAATGCAAATTCATTTTTTCTTTATTTTTTAAAGAAATTACTCTAATTCAGGAATTCACCAAAGAATCCTGAAATACATACAAATATTAAGCATCATAACTGTTTTTAGCTTTTATAAACATAAGCAAAGTTTCTTGACCTAACCAGTGTATTAAAATGATTTCTGAAGAGACTGGAGTAATAGCTGCTAAACATTCAATTATATCATCACAGCAATTAGTAACATCTTAAAATATGGTTACAATTTTAAATATTTTACAGTATTGGTTTTACTGTTATTTTTGATCAAATAAATGCAGTCTTGGTGAGCATAAGAAACTTCTTTCAGAAACATTAAAAAAAAATTACAGATCCCAAACCTTTGAACATTAGTAAACACATGCTTTTAATGAAAGATTTATTTATTAATATGGTACACTAGATAATATGAAAATCTAGTTTTATGATCAGTGCTGCTTGGCCAAAGCAACATACAATTAAGTGTTTAAAAGGGCATTGCCTTGCATTTGCAACATGCATCTTTGTGTTAGCGCTGTCCTTTGACTTCCAACAGGGACAAAACACTTCTTCCTGGCATTTATATGCTTGCAGTGTTGTGTTCAGTCCCTTAGATGTGTATCATAGCATCACAATGTCCCTGAAGCTCGTTTTATAGCCCTCTGGGCCTCGCTCATCGTCTGCCCTGTCTGCAAACATCTATCTAATTGGGAAGCAGAGCACCTGCACAGGGAGGTCCATTTTCAAATGGGAAATTAATTAAACTTCTTGTTGTCAGCATGGCCTTCTGACTCCAGGCTCTAATTAATCAAGGAATGTGAGTCAGACTTTTTTAATGCAGTTGACTTGAAGTGAATATTAAAACTCTCTATGAGGCTGGATTGTGAGTGTCTCATTCTGTTGTGAACTCATTTCAAAATCTCCCTGAGGAGCAATGCTGCAGGAACTGTCCACCCCTGTTGGATTTTGCAAATGCAGATGTGGATGTTTGTTTTAAACTCTTGAGCCAAGTCTTTTCTTTACAGTGACCTTGTTATAACATCCTGGTGTGTGTTTGCATTTCACAGGGAGACGGTCCAGGCAAACTGTGTACGCTGGAGAAAAAGATTCTCCTTCCCCTGTAAAATGAGCGCTAATGCTGGAACCGGAGTCCTTGACCCCTGTGTGTGTCGAGTTTCAGTCAGAAAGGTAGAAACACACTCTTGCACCCTTTTTTGGTTTACAATAAACAGTTTGGAGTTTAAATACTGAGAATGATTTGATTGTTTTTATGTAACAGGAACTGAAAGGTGGAAAGACTTATGCAAAGGTAATTTCTTCTTCTTTTTTGAATTAAACATACCAACACTATTCAATTTACTTTTGTGTAGTTGACAAAAAGCAATGTGCGACATTCTCAAAGTCATCTAATACTATTTTAAAAAGTGTTTTTTACAAAATGATGGCAATTGAGAGACTATGTGGAATATTTATAAAGATTAGAATACTAGTCACTCTGCAGGACTATTTAAATCAACCATAAAAAAGCTAAATTGTCATTTTTAAATGGTGAAAAAAAATACCTCCCATGTACATTCACGTCTATTTTAAGCTGAAATCTTCATGTTGCAATAAAAAAAATTACCAAATTTACCTTTCATGAATAGAAACTAAAACAGGACATTGGTAATTCATCAAGTAGACAGTTCTGTAGAGGATTATAAAATATTGATAGCAAAGGAACAGATGAAAATAGATCACTCTGGAACACTGTGTTTGTGTGAGCAGTGCACTTCTGTTCATAAAAGCATTAACCTTATTATTTAGCTTTTTATTCTAAAGCTTCAGTGCCTTTTATTTCATTTTATTTATTTTTTTCTGGCAAAAATAAATTTCTTTCCTGAATTTGTACTGCTTTGGCTTTCTGTACAGCTGGGTTTTGCTGATCTTAACCTGGCAGAGTTTGCAGGATCGGGTAGCACCACACGCAGGTGTCTACTGGAGGGTTATGACACCAAAAACACCAGACAGGACAACTCCATCCTTAAGGTATAGAACCACTCAGACTCCCTTTCAGGGTCTTCTCAGCTATTTCTTTATTGCTTTAATCTTTATTGCATTCTTTTGCATTCATTTTTCCTCTCCTTTTGGTCAGTATTAGTCTTACTCATGCTTAAAATCCCCATGAAATCAAAATGGACAATTCTTATTTTTTAATGTAATATTGCAATATTTATTATAAATGTTTTTTTCTCATGCACATCATTCTCTTTTTTTTTATTCCTGTGCCCTCATAATCTTAACTTCCCCAAAATAACTTCCCCTCCATCTTGCAACAACATCTCTTCTCTTCTCTGATGATGTGTTTATTGGTGCAAGGGCGGGACAACCTGTCACTCATGAGAGATGGCAGCAGTAGTAAACTTCAACAATCATTCAGTCAGGTTCAGTCAGTCAGTTCCTAATGGACAAAATCAAATCCACCCCAACATTTTTTTGTTCAAGAAGCTTTTTCATTCAGATACATGTCACAATAGGGAAGAAAAGACATTTTCAACTTGTTTAATTCCGACTTTAAGAAAAAAAACATTAACCCCAGATTTGTGTACCTGAAATCATGTTATTTTAAATGGGAGTAAATCCATGTGAAAACATTGGGGGGAAAATTGCCTTTTTACCTGGCAGATAACAAAAAAGTGAAAAAAAAAAAATCCATCTCTTTTTACTTGGTCACTAAGCAACCATCCAAAACACCCTAGCAGCTGCATAGCATCACTGTAATAACCACTCAGAGCACTTTAGCAACACCCTGGAAACCATCCAAAACATGCATATGAATTTTGCATAATCAAGAGCCACTCACATTCTCAGAAAAATGTGTTACACATCCAGTTTCTTACTTTTTGTCATTTGTCTTTGCCTGCAGGTAATTATCAGCACACAGCTGATGTCTGGGGACCCCTGTTTCAAAACGTGAGTGTTACTTTAAATGCTTTTGAATGTGTTATAATTTGGTAGGAAATGCTACTGAAGTGAGAAAGAATTGAAGTTGGGTTGTAAGAAGGCCCTGTTTTTATCTCTACACCAGTGGTTTCCAATCCTGGTCCTGGAGAACCCCCAACACTGCACATTTTTGGTGTCTCTCTTATTTCACACGCACATTTGAGGTCTTGGAGTCTTCACTAATGAGCTGATGAATTGAATCAGGTGTGTTGGAATAGGGAGACATCTAAAATGTGCAGTGCTGGGGGTTCTCCAGGACCAGGATTGGGAACCACTGCTCTACACCATGCATTTTTAAAATTTAGTTTAGCTGAAGAACCAAAGAGACCTTTTCCTGTTAAACATTTTAAGTTGCTATTATAGTGTTTTCTCAGAAACGGCTTAGGAAGGAGTGTGAATGAGCGCTCTGGGGAAATCAGAGCTTTGAACACAGATTTGCATACTGGAAACCAACACTGTCCACCCACACATGTACACACACTGTGTGTGAAGGCAAAAACCTGCTTAAAAAAGTTTGTGTGGGTTGGAGCGTGGGGAGAGTATGGAGTTGGGGGATTCTGGGGGCTGTTTTTGGACCACCGTCAGTGGGTGGATTCAGATGTTATAGTTTTTTAATTCAGCTTTTTTTATAGTCTGTTCATTCAAATCCATTTAAACCATATTCTTGATTGCGTGTTCTCCATGTATTAGGCCTCCATCCACCGCAACGGTAATAGGCATTCAGGGTGATGCAGAGAGCCTGCTGGAAGACAGGAAAGGAGGAGACACACAGAAACCTTTTCTGAGTCTCTCAGGTAAACCTAACACAAAACTCACTGCTCAACCCAGGCAGTGTTTGCAGTGGGAAAGTCCTTTATGTGTGCTTAAATGTGGTTGCATTTCTTGTATTTTTATGTTGGGATAATGTTGGGTGCTCTAATCAACTGTCCAAATCAAACACCCTTTGAGAAGCTTCTTATTAATTCTGCATCGAGTCTTGTAGCAAAATACAGGACTGTATGTTTGATTTGATTTCAGCTGAACTAATGGGAGCTTGAAAGAGCGCTCTCTCTCTCCCACTTTCTCTTTTATCGTTTCTTTGCACCCATACATGCTGCGTGCCTTTTCTGTCCAGAGGCTGGCGGAAGCATCAGTCTTTAATGTATAATTTAGCCGTGTGCAGCTCATGACTCTGCTTCATAGTGATTCAGTATGACTGCTCATACTGCTCATGATGTAGAGCAGGCATACAATTCATAAAATATGATAAGCTTACAAGTCCCAGTGCCGCTTCCATTGTGTTTTTATTTTCAATAATTGAACAATAATAAAGCCATGTTAGTATTCATATTAGGCCATTTAATTTGAAATATTAATTAAATAAAAGGCAAGAGGCTAAAAGTGGCTTTCTTTTAGAGGTGACTGATGAATTAATCAGTATTACCATTTGTTCACAAGGACATGTTTGGAGAATTATACGAGTTAAATACAAGTTAGCATGGAATTTTGGCAGATAAATGCTGGTGTTTTGATGAAGCAGACTAGTTTAGAGATTGGTCAGGATGATCAGCTAGTCTTTCAGCATCTGGCAAGTCTGTTAGTGAGAGCGATTTGTCAGCTTTAATATTAGAGTATTGAGCGTTTTAATTTGTTAGTTTTAAGGCCATGCATGTGCTAGCCAGTGTTATTTTACTATTATTTATATACTATTATTGTATTTATTATATTTATTTATTAGCTTTTAGTTTTATATTTTCAATTTTTATTTTCATTTTAGTATAAGATTTAGTTATTTTGTTATGTGATTTTGTCATTTTTCATACTTTTAGTAATTCTACTACTTCAACTTGAATTTATTTAATTTCAGTTAATTGCCAAGACAACATTTCTACTTTTTTGTTTATTTTTATTTGAGCTTTATTGCCGTTATTGAGAACAATTTCTTATAGTTTGTTTTAATTTAAAATAATAACTCTTATGCTTGCATACTTAAAAATAATAATAATAATAATAATTAATGGGATCAAAATTAATAATGACAAAATTATTAACCTTGGTATATGCAAATTTCTAGCCAATAAAATGCTTACCAGAATGAGAAAATTCTTCCTTCTAATGCACCACCTGCTGTCAACTAGAATCAGCAAGTAGCAAATCATGATTCAAAGATGTGTTGTAAATGGAAGGCTAATTTAAAAATCCTATTAATATCCATAACATGTTTTTTTTTGAGGACTAAAGGTTCAAGTTGCAACAATGGTTAGTATTCAATAAAAATGTATTTATTAAAATGAGCTACTGAACTACACTTGCCAATTATATGTCCCTTATATGTCTGATCAGCTTTCGGTGGACAATGGACATGACCCTAAACCACTCTTAATTATATTGGACTTCCGCCAACTAGTCGATTTTGAACACTTATGAAATGCATATACAATCGACAGTCCTAATTTAAATAGTCAAATCATTAAATGCCTGAATACTACATGACTACATTAGATATACAGTATAATGTATTTTAAGGTTGGAAATAGGAGAAGAACAGGTTTGATTGGCTTTGAATCCCATAAAGTGATTGAGCAAGTTTAATTAAGACTGAACTGAATCCCTTATGTCCACAGAGACATCAGGGAAGTGTGGCTCTCTGCCTGATGAGCTCGGGTTGTTCGGACACTCTCGAACGTCCAGTTACGCTAGTCAGCAGTCCAAAGTATCTGGTAGGCTTTCCTTTTCCACTGTTTTCTCTCTGATTGCTCAGTCATAACTCTGGGTGATTCTGTTGTCTTGCTGGACTTGAATGCATGCCTGATTAGTATTTTCTGTAACTCTGGCTGTCAATCAACATGATGCAGTGGTATTGCATGACGCATAAGGGATTTTGCATGTAGGCTGCATGTCATGTGTCTCTGTTCTGTGCCATGGAGTGAAGATGAGTGTGTGCACATATCAGAGAGAGAGAATGTGTGTGCAAATCCATTAGCTCACATTATATTTTATTTGTCCCCCCATTGTAGGAGGATTGACCTAAAAATATTGTCATTTTTATTTATTTAAATTTTGATGTACACTATCATTCAAAAGTGTTTTATGTGTTTGAAAGAAGTTTCTTATGCTCACCAAGGCTGCATTTGTTTGATCAAAAATACAGTAAAACAGTAATATTGTAAAATGTTATTATAATTTAAAATAAATGTTTTCTATTTCAGTATATTTGAAAATGTAATTTATTTGTGTGATGACAGAGCTGAATTTTAAGCAGCCATTACTTCAGTCTTTATTTATTCTAATATGCTGATTTGGTGCTCTGCTCAAGAAACATTTCTTATTTATTATCAATGTTGAAAACAGTTGTTCTGCTAAATATTTTTGTGGAAACTGTAATACATTCATCCGGGTTATTTGATGAATAAGAAGTTCAAAAGAACAGTATTTATTTGAATAGAAATCTTTTGTAACGTAAATGTCTTTACTTCTAATGAATTTAATGTTTCTTTGTTGAATAAAATCCTTAAACAAGGAAGAAAAAAAATCTTACTGACCCCAAACCTTTGAATGGTAGTGATGTAAAATACCTTATCATATAAAATAATACAAAACAGTTCATATAATATTTAAATTGACGTCTTAGTTTGCTGATCAACAATTTAAGCACCTACCTTGACCAATTTCCTGAACATGGTAAAAAATTAAATTTTTAAGATCACTATTCTGTTCCCCTTTTATGGAAAGTGATACTTGCAGACTTGACTTGCTTTATTAAATAAGTTAGGCTTTTATAAGGATTCCGTGCCGTCACACAGTAGCTGGATTAAATGTCCCAGATCTAATTTTATAACACTACTTCCTCTAGTACTTCAGAGAGGAGACAGCACTCAGTCCTTATTTCATTAAGCTGTTCTCTCAGATTGAGTTACACATTGCTCACTTTGACCTTTTGCATTAGATTATCTCAAAGTGTAAAGTTAGTTTTAAAGTCCAACAAAGCAAACAGAAGTGTTCATTGTGTTGGAAACTGGAGTTGCTGTGTGTGTATACATGTGTGGGAGGATATTCCCTCCAGTAGCTGCCCATACTAGCATTATCACTTTCTAAAGCTCTCTGGCTTGATGGAAACATGGATAGCATGTGTAGGTGGGGGCGTTAAATGTCCCTTCAATACAAAGTGATTGATTGATTAATCTGTGAAGGTTTCTAAAGTGCATGCTGTGTATTACCAGGGCAGATCAACTTTTTTTCCTTAATTAAAAAAATAATAATAATTTAAATGTGTTGTTTCTCAGGCTATAGTACAAGTCACTCACGTTCCTCCAGTCTGTCGGAGTTCTCCCACAGGAGGAACACTTCGATCGGCAGCGCTTCCACCGGCATTGCCAGCATCCCTGAGCCCAGTGAGGAGAGTGAACTACAAACTACAGTGCCCCCTACAGCCCCGGGGGTCTGCGCTGCTGTGCCTGAACACCCATCAACCCCTGACAGAGCTGCCAGCAGGTCAGACAGACACTGCTACTGCTGCCTGCTCTATATTCATCAAGCTTTCGATTCAGGAGATTAAATAAATGTAGATTTATCAGGCGTATTTTCTCATATATACAAGTATCCAGTGAAACAGGATTCAATGGAGTCTCAGCTGAAAAGGGTGGATGCCACACGGGTGGACGCTGATGACGTAGTTGAGAAGATACTGCAAAGCCAGGATTTCACCCACAGTCTGCTGGACTCCAGCACTGAAGGTAACAGTGGGTCCATTATGTTTATTATGATCAGAACTAATTGTTATACATATAGGCTAACAATTAATAGCCAGGTTTATATTCTGTTACGTGGGCCCTTACTTTGACATTCTCTTCTGTTTTCTTTACTTCCTGTTTCAACGCTCTATTAAGATTCAGTTACATTGGTTTCTGAATATAACCTTGTTACATCATAACACACACAGATTATACATATATAGCGATAATACAACATAATGCGCTATTGAGCCACTCAAAAACTTATTTAAAAGCAAACAAAAAAATCTTAATGACCACAAACTTTTAAAAAGTAGTGTAAGTGATGTAAAATACCTACATAAAATAAAAAATAAAACAGCATATATGATATTTAGTTTGACGATCAACAATTTATGAATGTTAAGCACATCTGAGGATGTGTTGATGTAGGCTTTTAAATCGTGTATAATGCCCAAATTCCCAGTAAAGAACTATTAATGAAGCATGCAACACTTTGAAACCACCAATCAGAGAATTCGCTGTTACCATAGAAATGAGCACTGCACCAAAAGAGCTTAGCATTGAGCTGTCATGAAGAACTGCAAATCATGTAATCAAATTAGTCTTTTTACAATCTCAAACATCTTATTTTACTGTTATATGTCTCTTTCACATTTAACTTAAATTATATTGCATTTTATGCTTAGAATAAATGGCTATAGATTAAAATAGTTTTATATGGTACCATTTTTTAAAAATTTGTTTACATCATCAGTGCTTCATGGGATTAAAGTTCATTCTCTTATTAACGATTACTAAACATTTCATATTTTTAGTCACTATGTTTCCAGTAATATTTTATAAATTATATCATTCTTTCATTCTGACTGCTATAAATCAATTGTTTTATATTGTACTATTAATTGTATACATCATTTGCAGCATCTCTTGGGATTGTAGTCTTTCAAATTGTTGTCTTTCAAAAAATATTTCATAAATTCCATCTTTCATTCTGATTTCTAACACTGAAATTTTGCTGCTATGAAATTGCATTTTGGGCAACTGACGTGCTTGTGACGGATCGGCATCAGTGCAGACTTGGAAATAAAAAAAAACAGAGCTAGAAACAGGTTGTTTAATTGGTAGCAATGTTTACAGGTGGCTGCTGCTACTTAGTAGGTGTATTGAAGTGTCTCTGTGCCAGAGCACGTCTCGATGTGTGTGTCCTATTAGTTTTCGTATTATTTTTAGATGACCTGGCGACAGGTTCTCATTAGAAATGGACCAATTTGGTTTTTGTATCCCCAGAGAAGAGTCGTGACTTTGTGCGTGAAGAATGGAGGCGATATCTATTTCAAGTGTGTGTGTGTGTGTGTGTTTCAGAGGAAGGTCTGCGCTTGTTTGTGGGTCCTGGTGGGAGCACAGCACTTGGTAGCCATCACCTTCCTGCCAGGTGAGTTTGAAGGAATATTTCAGCCATAAATGAAAATGCTGTCATCATTTACTCACTAAAATGTCATTCCAAACCTATATGTCTTTTTTCCTTGTAACACAAAATGAGATGTTTAGTAGAACACCCAAGTTGCTTTTTAAATGGGGGATTGAGTCTGTTAAGCTTTAAAAAATTACCAGAAGGGACCATAAATGTATGGTTTTATGCTATATTCAAAGTATTTCAAATTCATACAATAGCCTTAGAAGACAGACAAACAGGTTTGGAATGACATGAGGGTGAGTAAATAATTATAACTATTTTAACGCTCGGGTTACTGTCTCTTTAAATAACAGAGCAAAATCAGCCCGTAAGCACTGGTATTCCTCTCCGCTCTAAAAAATAAATGTAAATCACTGCATTTACCGGGTTGTATGTAAATGCTGATTTCTTATCTTTTCAGAGTTGGAGCAGGTGCCTACGAACAGGTGGTGATCAAACGCTAGAGTTGAGAGATGACAGAAGGAGAAGTGTCAAAAACCAAAGTCTGTTTCGTGGGAGGAGAAAGGGACGAAGAGATTCAGACATGTTGGTCTCCTCTCACATTAGGTGTGTTTGTCACGAACCCGTTTCATCCTTTTGATGGAATGGTGTCCTCTGCTGGCTACATAAAGAACTGACAGCTCCTCTGTAAGAGGCTGCCGTTATAGGTGTCTGTGTTTCACTGTGAGGTCAGGTTTGTCTCTTAATACGTCCGCTTTAAAAATCATAGATCGTTTTCCTTGCAGATTTTTAAAAAATTATATTTCATATTATTGTTTTAGTTTAATTTTACTCATGTTTACATGTTTGTGAGCCATGTCAGTAACGTTTGATGGATTGTATACATCTACAGTACATATGAGGTGTATACTCTCTCTGCAGGTTTTTGTGATCTCATTACTGTCAGAATGGAAATCAAACCGTCCTCACTCACCCACAGCGTCTCACTTTGTGCGTGTGAGAAGTCGTGATGCGTTTTGACAGATTGAGCTGTTTTCAGACTTGAAAAAATGTCCCTTTGAATAGCACTTTGAATTGAAGGACCTTCTGTGTATCTCCAACACTAAGGAGTTTTGAGGCTGAGCTGTTGATCAAGTTAACCTATACACGGAAAATGTGTATTTCTTCTTTATTCATTGTCCTAAATGACTTTCAGCTTGAGAACTTAAAGGTAGATGAAACTCCTACAGCTGCATTATATGTTGAATGGGACTACTTATGAAATTTAGCAGTTCAATATATTGACATAAGCTACCTAAAATCCGAGCAGGTGAATATCTGATAAGTACGTCTTTGGCATCAATAATAATATCTCGTAAATATATGCTGGCTTTCATGCAAGGACAAAATGAGCCAAGCTGTTCTCAAGCTACAATTAGTAACATAGCAGCACAGAACAAAGCATTTAACTATTTCAGCAACGCTTGAAACATTTAGCACAAGGCTCTTGAGAGGCGTGTAGCTCCTTTTATCCTCTCTATTACACTACATAAACTTTTTAATCCATGTTTTTGTAGTTACTTGATGCATCACAAAAATGAAGGTATTGACTATTTTCATAGTATCTCTGTCTGTAAGATCAGCTATAGGGTGTATCAGAAACATACATAAGTGCTCCTCTAGTTTTATGTGACTGTATGCCCATATCTTCTCAGAATCCATTCGCTGTTTTATTAATATAAACTCACTTGCCTCTACAATTTAAATGCGTGTGAGGATTCGCATTTGAGCGAGTGTGTACAATTTATTTGTAGCACTTGATTATATCATAACTGTCTAGAGTTATAGTGTAGAAATGCATGGGTGTCACACCTACTCAATGTGTCCAAAGCATTTTGTGTAGTCTTTGCTATCTCCATCAGATTTATCCAGATCTGTTGAGATCCAAACACTAAAAAAAAAAAAACACTAATGGGAAGCTTCAACATCTCAGGTTTATTATTTTATCTTTCGCAATTGCTGCACAAATATCAAAGCACCACACTGCGAATGTACAGAGCCCCTAAAGAGACACAGTGATATGTCTAAATAAGAGATGGGAGGAAAAATTAAATATCAGTGCTCATATTGTTCTCATATTGTTCTTCACCATCTCATATTGTTCTTCATCACTAGGTCCCTTTAAGTGCTCCGTTGCAAATGTTTGCAAATACCAGTATATTTAGAGGTTATCTGCAATTTTTAAGCTTCATTAATTTTCATCAGACATTTACAAATATGAGAGTTTAAACTTGATTTTTAGTTTTTTAATTGATCTACTGCCAAAATTAAAGTCTATTTTTATGTATTTGAGCTTTAGTGTTACTGAAATTGTCAAGATTCACTTTTTCCCCCTGGTCCTAGTAGGTCCTGGTACTTTACATGTTGTAAAAACATGGTGGCTTTATCTCTTCTGTGAAGTTTTTGGTCCTTGTAATTGTACTGTGTCTGTTATTTAAAGGTGACATTGCTTTTTTGACTGTCTCGCAATGTTGTATTCTAACTTTTGGCTTCCATGCCATGTGTTCTGTTATGATGCTGGTAAGGTATGTACCATGCACTGTTAAATAAAACCATATTTCAAAGGTGGTATCACGTATTTGTATTTTTAATGACATGTTTAATGGTTGTCTTCTCCATGTGTCTTTCTGATGATCCTACACATACAGTCAAAAACGAACAATCATCTTAAGTGCAGCTGGCTTTCTTTTATTCTGGTTGCAGAGCTTTCTGGGTCCGTTATACATTTCCTTAACTACCAAGCTCCCTATCCCAGTCCTCCTCCATGTTGTTTGCTACACCTGATACGGTTTTCACATCATCTTTTTTTACCTCCACCTCCTCCTCATCATCATCGGTAGGCAGGTTTAACACCGTTCCATCAGCGCTCATCCTCACCCACGAATCGTCCAGCAGTTCCTCCCTGAGACGCTGCATGTTCCCACACAGCGCTCTGACTCTGGGACTGGACCACACACGTTCCAGAGGAACTCAAATGGTGCCGCCCTGCTGGCAGACAGGCTGCCACTCACGTGCATCCCCTTCAACCCCATGCTGGAATACTTCCATTAATGGAGGAGCGTAGAAGTGTGCAATATTGTTGGAGTCCATGTTCATTCTCCTGAGCCATTCCTGTCTCAGGTGTTGTGCCTCATACAGGACCTCATTAACTTAAGTCTTCTGGTAGATGTTGTTATCACACAGGCTTGGATACAACTAAACAAGGAACAGCAAAGAAAGATAAGTCATGACTGCAAATATCAGCAGTTTCAGACAAAAACCGATGGACAGATCCAAGTTCCCACCCAACATTTTTTTCTTTTTCAATAGTCTGTTTACAATAAGGAAGAAAAGACCTGTTTCTACTTCCTCTTCATTGTGACTTCAAGAGCCATGTCAAATTAATCTTCTTTTTTTCTTTTTTTAATCAAAGTTTGTGCTGTTCATGGCTGTGTGTAGCACTGTGTAGTACAGCAATGTAATGAAACAGATTATGGACAAAGAAAAAATTTGTTCAATGTATTGGTTGTTGATTAGGTTGGGGGGGATATCTGAATGCAAGATTGCAGTCCATTGTAAAAAAAAAAAATAAAAATAAAAGAGGTGGGTTTTAAACTGACTAAATGATTGGTCAACTGGCAATCTGTCATTCCATCGGAGGATCAAGTTATATGATATTTTAATTAAAAATTGCATGGATCCATTTATGCTGACTTTGTAATTTTTACAAAGTCTATGTAATTTTTTTTTAGAAAGTACAATATGACTCTTTTAAACAAATAAGCAATTACAAGTGCAACACCTCATGAGAAAAACAGTTTCTCACCAGTCAATACACAGAGGGTTCCAAGCTTTCAGCATTGCTCATGGATCGACCTATCCCATCAAAATTCCTTTGGAAGACACCGATCTGGGAGCAGAATCCCACATCTCTCCAGTGGCCAAAAGCTTCTCCAACTCCAGTGAACTGCACAGAGTAACCATATTCTCTACCGACCCTGTGAGGGAGAGAGGGATGAAACATCTTTTAGCCAGAAAAACTGTTAATCATTTTTAACATGGACACATCAATCAACACTGGAACGTGTTTGCACTAGATATGAACATTTGCTTAATAAGTCTGAAACTCTGCTATGGTCCATTCAAACTTATGATCATAGTTTGTTAGGTGTGCTGACAATGACAACACCAGGTGCCATGTACCCAAACACTACCTCTGAAAAGCTCTCCACCTCCACAAGCTCCAGGTGTTCGATTCTTAAAGGGGTTAGAGATGTTTATATTGACAAAGCTCAAGTGAAACATGTAATCTTAAAGTAATTTTTAGTTTATTTACCTGAAAAACCAAAGATTTGCAGGCAAGACAGACTCAACAGCCATTCATATATATACAGCTATATATACATATATATTGTTTACATTGTCAGATGTGTGTGTGTGTGTGTGTGGGCTATATATACATATATATGGTTTACATGTTTGTTTATTTGGTTAACTACTCATTTTTATTCAGTTATGTAATTTTATTAATATTATTTTTAACAAGAAATTTGCCAGACGCGTTTTCATATATGCTTAAAAATGAACCCATTCAATATAACCACCAGAGGTCAGTGGTGCGCGTTCACAACTGACTGGCAATCACTGATCAATAATATAGATCTATAATATATAGAGCAGTGCTGACAATACGTTTATTTAAAGGGTTGTCAAAAGTACACACGCGCAGGAATTAAACTCTAAACCACATAGCGACACAAAATAAAAGAGGTTTTTTTTTCACTATTTGAGTGGGATATGTCTCAATATGCCACAAACTATTAAGTAAAAACCTCAACCCCAATAAAACCCCTAATTATACAGATCACATTGGATCAGTAGAAAATTAATTTAGCTGTTTTTTAAAGTCAGTTAATGCTGGATTATGGCAGTTCTCTCTAATCTAGTCCATACAAATTAATTAAGCAAGCTAAACCCTGGGGACACTTTTCTGAGACATGCAACAAACTGTTTCCTCATTCCTAACATTAAGACTGTGTGCAAGAAGAGGGCGTTGTCTGACGAATTGGCTACTATCTTTTTTGTGTGCGCGCGCGCGTGAATAAAACAGATTGTGGTTACTATAAATAGGTACAGTGAATATTTAAGTTACATGCATGGATTTCTGTCCACGAGGTGTCTTCAAATCTGTTACTTTTGTTCTTTATAAAATAGCGTACAGAGATGTTTATCTAAGCAGGAGTCATATTTAAGTTACAATCCGTGCATGTTTCCACGCTGGTGGGGGGCATTCGAGGGCCCGTGCCCCCCCTTAAAAAAGATGGCGTGGCCCAAAAAAAAAAATCCCTTTTAGTTATTATTTTCTGTCAAAACCGAATGGTGTCTTCAACGTCTAGTGTCATACTTTATTCTTAAACTTGTTATCAGTGATAATCGCGCGCGCAAAAGCTGTTGAAACAGTTTGTCCGATAGAAGAGATGTCACAGGTTGTTGATGAATGTTTGTGGGTTCTAAACTGCATTTGTGTCTGTCTAGATAGATTTATGTCATTTCGCTTGGTGCGTGCATAAAACTGTTGGAGTCAGACTGTCTAATAAAAATTACAATCCGTTTTCAGAAATGTTTCCATTGACAGTTTTCTTTTTATCTATTTCAAGAAAAAAATCAGTTAACGGTAGTGGGCTCATGTTTGCGTCATCCTTATTCTCTGCATGAGGAATTTTTAGTTTCTGTTGGTCATACGCAGGACCTTTGTTGTGATGATGTCCAACCGTTTTATTAAGAAAAAAGCCTTAAGTTTTCAGAAAAAAAAAAACATCTATACCACTTAATACTTTGCGCTTTTCTGTATTTTTTTTTCCATTTTCCTGTATTTTCTTTTCTTTTATCTATAGTTCTACAGAGCGTCAAGTCAACACAAAAATATTAGTAATGAGTTCATGAAATTTATTTGCCAACATATGATGGGTTATTAAGAAAAAAAGCCTTAAGCGTTTCAAGAAAAATAAAGCTATCGCGAAAACACTTTGTGCTGATGGGTTTTTTATTGCGGTTTTTCTGAAGCTTATGGATGCCATTTGGGTGGTTTGGTCGTCGTCATACACAGAAGTATAAAAAAATATAAGCACATTGTATGCCAATTTTATGATTAGCTTTAAAAAAATGTCCTGTTCTGTTGTGTATGGTTCTGGCCGCCTATGTAGCCTGTATGCTCTTAAAAACGCTCTCTAACGTTCAAGGACGATAAACGTTAGCCGCAATTCGCCAACCCCCCCCGTGTGTGTGTGTATTGATGAAACTACAAACCTTTATAATAGTATATATATATCCACCTGGTTTGTATTATGAATCACGGAAAGGTAAAAAAAAAAAAAAAAAAACGCTATATAATGACATTCATATATCGATCATTGGAGCCTAAACAGTATAGGGTATATGTCATCCTATATCATATATATCTATTTCAGCGCTATATATATATAACTATAGCCCTATAAAGATATAGTTCTATATAGCCTCCATACCACACAAAGACAAAATAAAATTTCAAATCACGATTTTTTCCAGCTGATGAAAAATTCATTTGACAGCAATGAATCCATCCTGGGGTGGAATTTACGCCAATACAAAAGCTATAAAATGTTTTGATTCTATCAGCCATGATTGTTCAGACTGAGAATTAATTGTGTATTAGCATTTGAGTTATTTATTTGACGTCATTGGATGACATGACACGCTGTTTTCATTTTATGCAAATGCCTCTAAAAATAATTAATGACATGACACGCTGTTTTCATTTTATGCAAATGCCTCTAAAAATAATTAGGCAAATATTACCGTAACATAATAGTTAATACAGAGAATGGCTTTAAAATATTTACATAAAAATATTCAAATAGTCTACTATGAATGGTCACCGTGTTCACAGCGGAGATGTTTATGCCATCATTTTCACACTGAATGTCAGTGCTGAATTACACCACAGTAGCAACATTTACGAAACGCACATGAAATAAGTCGTCTATAATAAGCTTATTCGTGCTATCATAAATACATGTATGCAATCGTCTAAATATATCTAGTGTAGTAGGCTATATGGAGTCGTATTTAGAGAGTGACGTTTAGCTGGTAAAAGCGATGGCTGAGATAAGATCCGAGGAATTCCAGCGGCCGCAGGGGAGGGACGCGCGCGGCAACAAAGAAACACGCCATTCACCTTCACATGTTCTCCAAGTCCTCTCTGCTTCATTTACTTAAAAATAACAGCCAGGAAGATCAAGAGTGTGATTTTCAACACAGACCGAACAAGGAAAGGTTTTTCCCCCTATAGTTTTTGAACCGGAGCGGGAGAGACACTCGGACGCGTGAGTCTAATTTGATTTTACACCGCTGAGCACGCGGAACGCCGCTGTCATTTACACAGGTCAAGCAAGCCACAACACCACTGAGTTCCTTACATTTATGCAGTGTGTAACATCGGCTAAAGAAGTCATTCATCCAGAACCGGTGAGCTTTGAGAGGCGCCGCGTTGACTTACGGCAGGTAGTGACAAGTTTGTTTCGGACGTTTGAAGTCTCACAATCGCGGCTCTCAATCTGATGTTTACCGGGACCTTCAAAACACCGAGCTGCAGCAATGTCGACCGGTGCAGGAAGGAGACTAGAAAACCGGGTGAGAATACTGGAGTCACTCATCAAGGACCAACGATCACCTCTGAATTTGGAGGGTTTGCTGGTAAGGTTATGGGGATAATGGGATGCTATACAAAAGGTGTTTGTTGTCTTGTAGACCTTGTCACTAAAATACATCTCTGGGAGTTTGAGGTTTTGTAATAGGACTATACATATAGCCTATGTATGGAACATTCAATTCCATTTACATAACATAATAATAAAACAAAATTTTAACATAACCATAATAAAATTATAAAAAAAAAAATGTTTCTAGAAAAAAAAAAAAAATACTGCTGGCTTTATTAGCCAGAAGGTTGGATCGTGATCTAAAAACTCACCAATACAAAAACAAAACAAAAATAAAAAAAAAATAAAAAAAAAAAAAAAAATAAAAAATATAAAAGCAGTCAAAAAAATAACAACAATTAAAAAAAACATTACAAACAATATAAGACACATCTTGGCCAAAATTTGTCTCATGACATTTATTTTGTAAACATTAATCAGTTGATTAAATTAGTGTTTAAAAATAACTTACATGCTTGCATCAGAAAAAACATATATGTTTATTCAAAATATGATGATTACATGTGTACAGGAAGTTTTTGAAAAGATGTGGAGCATGCAATTTGTTTATTTTTGAATTATCCAAATTATAAGCCACATAGGCTTGTTGCGAAGAATATTTATGAAAGGTTGGTTATATTTTGTGTTTGTGTTGTAATGTTAATGTAATATATGTTATTATATTAAGACCACCTTATAAGATAATGAAGATACCAGAAAGCTCTTCCTACACACATAGATTATACAACGCAAAACAAAACTGCATTATATCTTGAGGGTGTAAACAAATGAGTGGACGTTTGTCCCAGTGGACTGTGGTCTTATCTCTGATCAGTGTGTTATCAACACACCCTCCTCCACAGTAATGCTGTCTATATATTTCAAAAATATTCAAAAAAAGTCATAAAAAATCATAAATCACCAATATTACATGATACATCCATATCATGAGAAGGCAGGAAGTGTGAAGATACCATATGTTTATTAAATGACACGGTTAGAGTGAAATGCGAGGACTTGTCAAGCAAGTTTTACAGGGTGAAAATGACTAGAATGTATGCTCCTATTGTCACTTCTAATCAAAGAGTGAAATCTCTTATTACCCAGCATTCTCCTCAGCAGAAGAAAACCCTCATTCCAGACAAGTGCTGCATTTTTGAGCAAGACTGAAAGTTGGCACACCCTGTTTTCTCTGGTGCTTCTTTACTGTTCAGCATTATCAAAATAGGCCTCAACTGTCTGCCTATTGTATTAATTAGTCATTTTGCATACACTTTTATCTGACGCATCTTACTGACTTATTACAAGGAAGTTGTCTGGACTTAAGTGGCTTGCTCAAGGGGACAATGGTGACAGTTCATACTGTCCTTTTTATAGTAGCTGTTCCTTGTGCCCAGGAATCTTTCCTCATTCATTACACCTCAAGCAATGAGTAGTATTTTTTTTAAATTCCTATTGGCTTCATAATAAAAGCCGTTTTATTTCACATGGAGTGGGTTGCCTCAGGGGGTGACCATTTTGAGACCACATGACCAGCTGAATACTTCTCATTTTGTCTTAATAAGCCTGTCATTATTGTACACTTAATCTCACCAAATAAGTTAATCATGAATGCTGACTGCCAGTAGCGCATTTCTGCAATGTCATAAGTACCTGAATACTTTTTTTTGGCTAATGCTGCATCCACAGTATAAGTCCAAGACAACTGCTGTATCATCTAAATCATTAAAATGATTAATGAACATACTTTAAAATAAATAGTTCAGCACATACATGCAGAAATATTTATACAAAGACAAACCCTTTTTTAATCTCTGTTGGAAAATTAGATGATAGCGTTGTATGCTGAACTGTTCCATTTATGGAAAGTGATAGCTATCTATGAACAAACGCTGGAGGTATTGGGTGATGTATTTTTGGTGTGTGTGTGTGCCTATCATGCTCTGTCTATGGGAGGCCCAGGGAAAGACCTAACGAAATCCCTGCTGGTTCAATCCACAGCACATCTACTTTGAAACATCCACTCACTACCTCAGCTGCTTAACCATGCATGCTAAGTAAGCTCTCAGTATCATAGCTGAAAATATAAACAGCCCGAGTTGCATTTCATTCCTCTTTTATCCAAAGGAATTATATCTTTTAATCCCATGCTCTTCCAAGTCATGCTTGTCAGACAAAGATTCGTTTTAGTTCATGATGTCGACATCACAACCCCGTTCTGATACTGAAGTCATTTAGTGTGTTGTTTATATTGATATTTATGATGCAACTGAACTATGGACACTTTATGATGAGTCTCATGACTGATGATCTTTCATTTATTATATTGGATGCAGACTCATTGTGTCCTGCTGTGTTGCTACCAGAGGTAATGTCATACAGGAAACTGAGGTCACATCCTTCAATTGTGGAGAGAGATAGCTGGCTCCAGCTTCCTTTGAGTGTGTGTCTTTGTTTTTAAACACTGTATTGTGGACTGACTCCTGATGCAAGGAAAACAGGATTCTGTCATTGTTGATTTTGCTTGTGTGTGTTTTGGTTTGTATGTGAGTGTTGATTTGTGTTACGGAAGTAGAATTCATGTAACACTCCTTGCGAAGTTAAACCTAAATTTTGAAGGTAAATAACAGATTTTTTTTTAAAGATTTTGAAAGAAGTCTATTCACCAAAGCTGCATTTATTTCATTAAAAATACAGGAAAAATTGTATTATTTTAAAATATTATTACAATTTTTAATTACTGTTTTCTATTTGAATATATTTAAAAATGTCACATGATCCTTGAGAAATCATTCTAATATGCTGATTTGCTGCTCAAGAAACATTATTATTATGAATGTTGAAAACAGTTCTGCTGCTTAATATTTTTGTGGAAACCATGATTTTTTTTCAGGATTCTGTGATAAATAGAAAGTTCAAAAGCACAGCATTTATTTTAAATATAAATCTTTTGTAACATTATAGGTGTCTTTACTGTCAATTTAATGTGTCCTAGCTGAATAAAAATATTAATTTTTACTGACTCCAGACTTATAAACTGTATGTGCATGATCAGTGAATGCAAGATGTAGTGATATCGCAGCACTGGCCTGATAAGGGCAAGTGACAGTTTTTATCAACTGGGCTGAAACGCACAATAGCACGGTGCTATTCAGTTTCCTAATGGCTGAGCCCATGATTAGCTCTTTTTCTTGTTCCAGCTGCAGTTAAACATATTTGTTAAAATTTTTATATTGGGCAAACTAGTTTATGATGAAATGGAAGTGTTTGGCCTGGGAATGTTGGTGTGGGGGTAAGTGTGTTCTATGTATTTGGAAGGGTATGTGAGGCAGTTTCCAGGATCATCCAGTGTCATTCATATCATTAATTTCCGACAAATAAAGTCATTTATAAATACAATTACTTAATGCTGACTGTAAAGGAGACTATACAGGCCTAATCCCATTCCTAAATCTCCACTTTAGCTTTATATCCAAAGTTAAATGTCTCAACAGGACTGTCAGTGTGAGCTTAGTTCTGGGATTAGAGGAGAGTGATGAACTCACTTTGAAGAGATTTTTGGCTGTGTAAATGAAGAGGAAAGCCAACTGTAGAAATCACTTTGTATTTGAAATTATAAGAACTATATCTTAAGTGTTTTTTTTAATGCTTTGCTCTTGTCTTCTGCAGGATTCAGTAACTGCTCTGGCCCTTGATCTGAATCATCCCGCACTGAGAAAGAACAAAAACATAGATTCCTTCTTAAACAGATGTAAGTCTCTTTGGAAGTTCATAGATTATTCGATTTATTGTATGTGCATGGCTTTTGCTGAAGCCTTATGACTTCATATTGTCTGTAATTATAGAACTTTATGTCAGTAACTTGATAATAACAACAAAATAATAATAGTGACTGTTTTTAATAGGTATTGCCAAAATACTACACTACTGCACTTGCTTAATTTCTTTTTTTACATTATTTTTATATATATATATATATATATATATATATATATATATATATATATATATATATATATATATATATATATATATATGTGAAATAACTGGAGAAATTTTGTGCCTGATAAATTTTTTGAGCCTTGTATAATGTAAATGTTTGTTAATGATTAAATGATTAACTGTATTCATGTAGTAACATGCGTGGTGTGATCTCTCTAGATGAAAAAGCTGTGACTCGCCTCAGGGAACTACAGGTGAAGCTGGATGATTTTGACAGAGTCAAGCTGATTGGTCGTGGAGCGTTTGGTGCAGTGCAGCTGGTGAGTGAGTGAGTGAGTGAGTGGGTGTGTGTTTTTGTGAGAGTCTGCCCATGTTATCTGCTGTTTGTCTTCAGGCATAGCCTTTTGTCTCTCTGTGTGTGTGTGTGTGTGTGTGTGTGTGTGCACGTTAACGCCTGTGAGGCTTGTATGCACATGTTCTGCTTGCTCCTACTTACCTGCAACAACACAGAGCATGCCTGCTTTTGTCCTTGTGATAGGCACATATTGTCTCATTCTTTTAGTTTCACACTTGTCAGTCTTTATAAATAGTTAACTATGATAGAGCATTATGTAATGCTTATGCATGCAGTGTGAAGATGAGTGATTTCAATTATAGGTTAAACACTTGTTTGCATAAAGCAACATATTGCAGAATTTGTGTAGTTTCATTAAGGATTTATATGGATGTTTCTGATGTTAATGCACATATGTGCATGTAGGTACGACACAAAGCATCCCAACAAGTGTATGCCATGAAGCAGCTCAGCAAGTTTGAAATGGTCAAGCGCTCTGACTCCGCCTTCTTCTGGGAGGAGCGTGACATCATGGCATTTTCCAAGAGTCCTTGGATAGTTCAGGTGGGATTCCTTCTCATATATAGATATGCCTGTGCGGTACTTTTTTGTAATGTGTGTACTTGAGGATGTTTGAGAACTGCATCTATATTTGGGAAGCTCCACAAGCTGAAAGAAAAACAAAACTAAAGCAATAACAGAGTGCATATAAGGGCACTGTTAAAATATTAAATAATAAATAAGTAAATAATCAAATTTAGGGATGTCAAAATTACCAGTACTTCAATACTAAGTTGATAATAAAATAAAATAAAAATGCAAACCAAGTGCTGTCTGACTGACAGGCGGATGTGTTTGAATGCTTGCACCTCACAGGATGCACCTGCACATGTTGTAGTACTAACACGTCAGTTGACAGTCAGTTGTGTCCTAATAATGTAAATCGGCAAGACAAGAAATATCAGATCTGCTCATTAGACCTTGAAGCCTAACAGAATTGCTGATGTAAAGCTGATTTGTTCTCTATGATAGACTTATCTTAAAAAATAATTAATAATTACTCTGAAAAACTTGATTAAGAAATAATTGAGAAATACTTGAAGACCACATGTCCCTTCTGTTTTTAACTTTACATTTGTAATAGTTATTTTAATATGATAATTTGAATGAAATTAATTTTTAAAAATATTAAATATAAGAATACATTATTACATAATAACAATGTTTTTTTAAATGAACAATTATTACTGTGTTCAATAGGATATTTAATATAGCTGTGGTCTTGCAATTGGAATCAAGTATTGTGAAAATGTTGGCCTCACTCTCTCTCTTTGTCAACATAGCTGTGCTGTGCGTTCCAAGATGTGAAGTACCTTTATTTGGTGATGGAGTTCATGCCCGGTGGAGACTTGGTGACTCTGACCAGCAACTATGACATCCCAGAAGAGTGGGCTCGATTTTACACGGCAGAAGTGGTGCTGGCACTGGATGCCATCCATTCTCTGGGCTTCATCCACCGAGACATCAAACCAGACAACATGCTGCTTGACCGCAACGGACACCTTAAACTCGCCGACTTTGGAACATGCATGAAGATGGACTCGGTGTGTTTTGGGTTGATAAGTGCTTCTGATTTGTGTGTTTGTGTAATTGGGTGTACAGGAGAAAGACAGAAAGAACAAGTCTACATTTCAAAATGTATAGTATGCAAGACTGCAGATAGTTTGTCACAAATCATAGTGTAATGACTATTTTAGGACAGGAAACCTGGTTGAAACTATTACTTTTGCATGTAGGCTGCAGAAATCCCCATGCTGTGATAATTTTGTCTTCGCTACCATCTTGTGGTTAGATCATATAGTGCAGCCTGAATTATGATGATCTCTCAATTAATTTATTAAGTGTTTTTTTTTTTTTTAAAAGCTTAAATGTGCAATTTTTCCATGCTTATATTCTAGCAACATTAGATTAACCTGTGTATAGAATGTTTATATTTATGTAGATACATCTGTATTTGTGTTTAGAAAGGTATGGTCCGCTGTGACACTGCTGTCGGGACTCCTGATTACATTTCCCCAGAGGTTTTGATGTCACAAGGAGGAACGGGTTACTACGGCCGGGAGTGTGACTGGTGGTCTGTGGGCGTTTTCATTTATGAGCTGCTAGTGGGTGAGTAGCGCCAACTTCATCTGCACCCTTCTATCTCCTATAATCTCATTTTATTGTTGTTACCATCCTATGTTCATTCTTCTGTCGATGTGGGCAGGTGACACACCGTTTTATGCCGAGTCCCTGGTGGGCACCTACGGAAAGATCATGGATCATAAAAACAGCTTAACTTTCCCAGATGATATCGAAATGTCAGAGACAGCCAAAGACCTCATTTGTGCCTTTCTGTCTGACAGGTGAGAGAGAAAAACAGTGATTTAGATTGAGTAACCTCTTTTAAACATTAGTCCCCTATTGTCCTGAGATGTGATGTCAAAAGCAGCATGGAATTTTTTTTTTTTTCTAGAGGTCGACCGATAGTGATTTTGCCCTTAACGTTAAATAAAATCATAACAAAAATAAAAAAAAAAAAAACATCCAATTCAAAATAAAACATAACTTAATTTCAAAATAAAAAATAAACAATAAACACTTAAAATTTAAAATAATTATAATAATTTAAAAAATAGCTATACTTGATATTATTTAGTTTGAATCAGTTTTTATTATTTTTATTGTCATATGAAATATATTTAAAAAATTAATAATTGTATTCAGCAAGGGCACCTTATATTGATCAAAAGTGACAATATTTAAAGTGTCAATATTAAGTGACGTTTATAAAAATGTTAAAATAATTTTATTTATTTATTTATTATTTTGTTTATTTATTTATTTAGTTTGTTAAAGAATCCTGAGGGGAAAATGTATTAGTTTCCACAAAAATATTAAGCTGCATAACCATTTTAAACATTAATAATAAAAATATGAAATCAGCATATTAGAAATGATTCCTGAAGGATCATGTGACACTGAAGACTGGAGTAATGCCTGCTGAAAATTCAGCTTTCAGCTATATTCAAATAGAAAGCCATTCAAATATATTTAAATAGAAAAAAGAAATACAGTTTTGTTCACTGTATTGTACTGTATGATTGATAAAATAAATGCAGCCTTGAAGAGCATAAGAGTAACAATCAATAAAAAAAAAATCAGTGTACAGTAAATTAAATCAACTAAAGCCTTTTTTAAAATGATGTACCTGTCTACATCTCTTCATTTTATGTAAAAAAAATCAGTCACTGGTAAAACATCATGTTCAAATGCTTCTACTACATTTCTTTTTAATGCCTTGTCACTCTTTCAGCCTGACAACTTCAATCTGTTTTTCTTATAACTCTCTTTCTCCTCCCTCTCACATGCACACACATGTGAGTATTCCTGATCAGTTATCCAGAGAGGGACTCTATGTTTTCATGTAAAAGCACAACACACAAACCCCCCTCCCTTTGCATTCTGGCTGCAGGAATGTCCCACACGTGGCAGTCCAAACTGCTGCACCCCTCTTATCCAGATGCAAGGGATGGGAGGGGAATGACCTCTCCTTATTTTGGGATGTTGCTGCGTGTGACGCTTTCGCTCCTCAACTCATCCATACTCTGCCGTTTCCCACCAGCCACTCGCTGTTGGATGTTCCAGTCTCACACACAAACGTCACTTAACGGATTAGTGAGCGTGGTTGTGGTTCTCTGTTTGGTTTGCTGACCAGTGTTTTGCTATGTTCAGGGAGGTGAGGCTTGGCCGTTCTGGAGTGGATGAAATAAAATGTCACCCCTTCTTCAAGAACGATCAGTGGACCTTCGACACCATACGAGACAGTAAGCCTCTGAGTGTGTGTGTGGCTGATCTGTGATCATGATTGTAAAAGTCACATTTACTCATGATAATGATAGCCAATTAATTATCACTACTTATAACTATTAAGTCAATATTATTCACTAACTGTAACATTATGCATGTGTAGAATGATAACAGTATACAGTAGATGTCTAGAGAATATACTGAAGTATTGCATTGGTTCATGTCTTGCGTTATTCATATATGATCAGATTATGGATATGGGTTTTTGGAGCACAGCCTTTAAATTTCCTGAAATTGCTGCTCATATTTTTCTCCAGACAAATGCAAACATTAATTTCACACCCTCATGTTATGCTTCTGAGAAAGCCATTTCAGTCATGCATACATAGTCTTGCATTTGCTGAAACCTTTTTTGTTGTGGTTTCTACACACTGACTGTTTTTATTGATATATAATTATAACTGATATAACTGACCTGTTTAGATGTGTTTGTCTTGTTAATCATAATATATTATGGCTTAATTGATGTATATTTCTCCATGAAGCATAATTATCTGATGTGATAAAAAAGCAAAGTGTGATGTTACAGCAACATCATTTTTTGCTGCTTTATGTCATCAGTATTTCATTTTATTTTTTGTTAGTTTTGTTTTGTTCAGTAACATTGCTCTCTGCTGTTATGTGCAGTGTGGAGGAGTGATGTGCTCCTTTTAGGGGGTTTGGTGTTTGGGGCAGGGTTACGGGGGTATGGGGTTGGTTTCAGTAAGGGTGGAACCCAACATGTGGCCCGTAAACAGTTACTAATGAGAGAAGAGCTTCAAAACCACAGAGTTGGACTCGTTTTCTCCTCCTCTCTCTGTCCCTCGCTCCAGTGATGCCTAAATGCACATACTCTATTTGCTTTCTCTGCCTCCACAGTAGTCTGTTATTAGCAGTGGTATCAAGGGGCATTCTGGGAAACTGAGCAACATTGTCCATTTATCTATATAGTGCGGTGTTGCCATAAGGCAAAATATAATTTTCTTTCATTTTCTTGCTATTCAGAATAAAATACAGCAGACTGTGTTTTTGCAAAGAAACCGATTCGATTTTTCTTGCACAAGTTTTTGATAAGTTTAATAGATGTTTATGTCTGACTTTATCTAAATTGGTTTTACAGTATATTGAAAAAAATATGGATGTTTCCATTGTGGTCCAGAGAAGTGCAGTAATACATTTCCTCTTTGAGATTTTTTTTATAGATCAGAATCATTATTGACGGTACTGCAGTTATTTATTAATTTTTTGGAATCACTTGTATTAATAGATTTATAATTGTATTTAATCATTAAAAACAGACAACTGACTCTTAACAATGATGATAAACTTGACTTGGGGTTCAAGATATATTAAAGGATAAATGATAATGATTTGTTTCATTTGAGTGTGTAGGAGTGCAAAATTAAAATTCATCAAATGAATGCCGTTTTTTCACTGTTTGGACATAATGTGGATTATGAATGTATTATATCCTCCTCTAATTCAAAAACTAAACTTAAAGCACAAAGATCCAGCACATCTGTCTCTTTTCTTTTGGCTGTGGAGAGTTTGAATGCAGCCCGTCCCCAATAGATATCTGACACATGTTCTCCCAGTGTGCTCAGCACGTTCGCTCCAGAAGCAAGGAGTGTTTTGGATGTGTTAGTGAGCATGAACGTGTGTGTGTGTGCACAGTAGGTAGTGAGTAAGCACCGGCCAGCTTGGCTAGTCATACATGCCACTCCTCCCTTCAGTACAGTGTCTGCATTGTGTGCTACACACACTGAGCCTTTCACTGTGAGCCTCTCTCACACACAAGCACTTAAACACGACACACTATTTTTGCTCAAATCTTTTACAATATTCTCTCAACCCCCCCTCCCCTCTCTCTCTGTCTCTCAGCCATGGCTCCAGTGGTGCCGGAGCTGAGTAGTGATATTGACACCAGTAACTTTGATGATGATATAAAGGATGATCCGTTAGGAACTGAGACCTTCCCCCCTCCCCGTGCCTTCGCAGGAAATCAGCTACCGTTTGTGGGCTTCACCTATTTCAGGGAGGACCAGTAAGTGTGAAAATGTGTGCGTTTTGTGTTTTATTTGTGACCAGATGGATTCTGACAACGGAACTGTGGCTATTGAAATGTTGTATTGTATTGTTGTATGGCAATTTAATAGAACTCACCTGCGTGGAAAAGGGATTCAAAAAGTCCTTTTTGACCAATGCATTTCCATGATTTTTCCAGGCGCTCAATAGAGATTTTAAGAGTTCTGCACTCAGAAATAACAGTTTCTAGCATATGAAATATTTAGAACTAGAAAATTATATATATATATATATATATATAGCTATATATATATATATATATATATATATATATATATATATATATATATATATATATATATATATATATATATATATAAAAACATGGCTTTTTACTGTTATATTAATTTCCATGAGCTTTTTATTATGCCAGTATAAATATCACTTCTTTTTTTTTTAAAGGAGTTTCTATGACTGGAAAAAAGTTAAATTTGTTGTGAATGATTATCTACAGTAGAGATAAATAACAAAAATGGTGCAATCTGAGACAGAAAGAGTTAAAAGCCCACCTTTCAGACACTGTAGCGCTGTTTGACTTTTACACAGGTATCTTGTTCTCTTCCACGCATGCTCACTCACAGATGAACACTAAAGAGCTATAAAACGACAGCAAGCTCTTGTTATGGATTGATAGAGACAGGATGTACAGTATTTTTGCATGATTATGGTAACCGTGAATGAGTGCTGCATTTGTTCCATCACAATTCCCTCCTTTTTCCCTTTCCTTTCACTGTTTCCTTCCTTGCTTTCTCAGTTTCTCCAGTGTGGCTGAGTGAAGCCACATGGGCCGCTGGCTGAGTTGAGGAGATTGAATAGTTGCTTTGAGATTTTCATTCTTTCATTTCCTCTCTCCTTCTTGTTCCCTCTCTCTCTCTTTCTAACATATTCTCCAAACTGTCTTTTTCATCTTGAATTGATTTGTGAAACCTCAAAGTGTGTTGCTGCAGAGTAAACAAGGATGAAACTAGCAGAGAAGAGTGGAATGTTTACCGTAATGCTCTTTCTATCTCTCTTTCAGATTGTTAAACCAAAACAATAAGTGTTCAGAAGAGAACTCTAGTGCTGAGAATGTCAATGAGGATCATAACTTGAACCAAGCAGAGGTGCATATTTTTTTTAAATAATATTACTGACTTTTATCATAGTATTGATTAATGTTAAATGAGACACACTACAATATGAGTTAAAGAACATATTTCTTATTTTATGTTGATGTATTTGAGCTTTACTGATAGAGCTGTTAGCATACATAAGGCAAAAAGTTTGGGGAATATTGCCCTATAATAGTGGGTGGCACAAAATTAGCACTTAGATTTCTAAAACAGATGCTTATATGACTTGTTCTGCAGCAGAATTTTTTGTGCCATTACTCAACATAATTGGAGTGTTTCTCCACATTCTTTAGATAATTGCTGCTTTTAATAGAGTGGAAAACTACTTGGCCTCAGTTTTTTGTTGACTTTTCAAATGTGTTATGTGCATGTCCCTAGTCCAGTGACCTGCAGAAGAGGCTGAAAAAGTTGGAAGAAAAAGTCAAACATGAGATGCAAGCAAAGGAGGAACTGGAAAATAAATGCAGGTACAAATACTCATAAACATTCAGTAGGATCCAAATAAGAACATATATATTTTTTTGCGTTTTATAAATTTTTTATTTAATATTACTTTTTAAAAAAGATTTTACCACCATAACAATTTAAGTGGAAAGATGAATTTTAATTCGAAAAATATAGCAGAATCATTAATATTTCAATTTCATGTTACGTCACAACGTTCATTTTGTTACTTTTTTTATTTTAAAAATTAAATTACGTATTTGCGGCCCCAGAAATTTGTATTCCACTGTATATAAACACACACACACACACACACACACACGTGTCTGTATGAAAGATAATGGATGTTAAATCCAGAATACTATTAAGTCAAATTCATAACATTATATATCTTAACTTATTCAACAAATTTAAACTGTGTTGTGTCTCAACAGAACAGCAAATCAGCGGCTGGAGAAGTTGTCCAAAGAGCTTGAAGAAGAAGTAAGGCACAGTTTTAAATTGCTCTCACACAACAATGGCCATTACTTCAAAACTATTCAGAAACAAAGTGCAGCTTTCTTCAAACTATTTCTCTCTTGTTATAGGTGAATGCGAGACAGGCGGCGGAAGACTCTCTGAGGGAACTGGAGAGAGATAAGGCTTTGTTGACGCACCAGCGTTCTCAGAGCATAAGAAAGGCTGGACTAGAAACAGACAGAAAGCGTCTGCTTGAGAATGAGGGTGAGAATAGCAGATAGCAACACATGCCGTTGACTCTCAACAATGGCATTCAATTCTGATTCCTTTGAACAGTGACTACACTGAGTATTTACTAGGAGAAGAAAAAAATCTATTCACTAATACATTGATATTAGATCAGTCTACAAAAATTATGATCATAATTTGCTTTATACCTGGTGGATTATTCCATCTTCGGTATTACTCAACATTCTTTGAATTTATTCCCCAAAGCACTGGCCCAAAATTTCTACCTGATTTTCTCAGTATTAACCTTCTCCCATCTAGAAAGTATTAGTTCTGCTCTGCTAATGTTGTGATGTTAACATATTTTGCATTACTCTCTTCTGCAGTGAGCAGCCTGAAAGAGCAGCTAGCTGAACTGAAGAAGAAGAACCAGAACTCTCAAATCTCTGCCGAGAAGAACATTCACCTGCAAAGACAGGTGGGTCCCTGAGAAAAACTTTATCAGACCATTAACCTCAGAACAGTAACTATTATTTAACAAATAGCCAGATGCATTTTAAAAAGAAAAAAAAAGAGGTAATAGTAATTACAAGTAATTACATGTATAAAAAAGGAATAGGAATTAAAACATTAAACCTACTAAGGTCTGTGCTTAATGCTAAAGTGTGTACTTTTTCAATTTTAAAATACTTTCTCCTATACTTTCTCCTAACTTTCTAAAGTAAAAAAAAAAATTCTAAATATTTGAGGTTGTTTATTAAAATAAATGAAGAAATCCACCAATGGAACAACATACTGTTATATTCAAGTTAAGTAAATCTGGTTTTGTTTAAGGGATATAATAAAAGAACAAAAGAGATTCTGATAATGAATGTGTTTTTAGTTGGAGGAGATGAATGCTAAACTTCAGGCTGAGGTGGAGGAGTCCGAGCGGCTGAAGAAGGCCCAGGCCGAGGCTTTGAGACAGTCCCAGCAGCTGGATATCTCTCTCAGGGAGCATCAGGAGCGTCTGGCCCAGCTGGAGAGCAGCCGGCAGGGTCTGGAACAGGAGAAACTGAGCCTGCAAACCTCACTAGAGGTGGAGAAGAGAGAGAGAAGCCTCGGCTCAGAGACCATCAATGACCTACAAGGTAAGTGCATGTGTGTCTATGCCCGTTTATGTTCATTATGAGGTAGGATCTGGAGCAACTTTACCACTCACAAGGTGCATGAAAACAACTGGAAACAAGAATGTGAGGAAAGATTCCAACACTGCTTGTGATAAGGAGATTTTTATTATTTTAACAATACAGATGCGTTTTGGCCTAAGGGCCTTCCTCCCCCTTCCTTAGGCCGAAATGCATCGGTATTGTTAAAATAATAAAACTCTCATCACAAGCAGTGCTGGAATCTTTTCTCACATTCTTGTTTATGTTCATTAGACAGATGTAGCAGTGAATCAGCATCTACAGAGCTTCCTAGAAAGAGATTGTGTTACATTCTAGGGATCACACTTGTGTGCAGGTCTATGTGAGTGAATTCTTGAGTGAAAGCTAACGTTTATGTTTGAGTATGTAGTGATCTGCTCCTCGCTGAAAGACACACTGGGCTCTTGTCTGCTGGGCAGTGTTGTTATGTTGGGGTGGAGCTGCCCGCAGCGAGTGTAAACATTTAAGTGTTATTTTAAGGTCAGAGGCAGGTAGCTGACATTATGTCACTGGACAGAGAAAAACAGGCAAACAAGAAATGTGTCGTGTTTTCAGTTTTGTCTATTAAATTTAAAGGATTTGTTTCTGCAGGTGAAACTTATCATGCCTTCATTTATTTTTGCTATTTTTCATATGCCTTTTATGTGAAGATTTTGATATTTACCCCGGACTAAAGGCCTGTTCACACCAAGGATGATAACAATATAATGATAAAGATATAGTTCTAAAAATCGTTCTCAATATTAAAGAATGGCAGAGTCCACACCACAGCTATAACCAAAAAGGCACAGAGAAACGATATTGTTGGAATCACTTTCAAAACAATTTTTTCCAGCTGATGAACAATAAAAACATTGACAGTCAATCAGAATCAATCCTGCCATAACGAGCTTGAGAATTTAAAGTGGCAGACGAGCGTGCTCATGGATTAAATGGACAATATCGTCTGCTGGTGTGGACGCTAATATAGTTATCATTCTTGGTGTGAACGGACCTTAAGACTTTAATCTTAAAATATGAAAATTTTAAGCTAAACAAATAGTGAAATAAACAAACCATAAACCACTAAATATTTATTGTGTACAAATAATTTGCATCCCTTTTTTTAATTATTCTCAATTTTTTGCTCAGATTACAACTGTCCCTCATTCTTTTCCACCATGACAAATGATTTTGTCACAAGTTTTATAAAAAATTATTTTAGGATTATTTTTGAGATGAAGTACATAATACATATGTATAAAACAAAGAAAAATCCAGGTCATTTGTCATGTCATTTCAAAAGTCAAATATATTAATAATACAGTAAAAATATTGTATTCATTTTATCCATTTGTATTCTGACAATACATAAAATATAATTTCCACCACAAAATAATAAGAATAAAAAAAAAATTGAAATGAAAATCATAAGTTAATTGTTTTTTTAGGAATAGACAAAGTGAAAAAAAAAAAACTACGTTTTATGAGAATTTATTTATTTATAAGGTCCACAGGGTCAAAAATGCCTATAGAAGAAACACCCATTTATGGTTTATATGGTTTGAGGTTTAACATTTAATAACTTGAATTCCTGTCCTTTGACTTCAACTTAGTTCTTGTGTTTTTACCTATCTGTCTTTCTTTCAATTTCATTTTTAATTTTATCTAATTTTCAGGCCGTGTTTCTGGACTGGAAGACGAGTTAAAGCACATAAAGAGTTCTTTATCAAAGACTGAAGCAGAGAAAAGACAGTTACAGGAGGATCTCACTGCCCTGGAAAAGGTGTGTGTGTGTTTTAGCAAGAGACTGAATGATTCAAGTTCTCAGCACATGATGTGTGTTTGGTTATGTGTATTTTTGTGAAACCCATATTAATGTTGTCCCCTTCACCCATAGGAGAAGAGCAAGCAGGAGATCGATTTCTCCTTCAAACTCAAAGTCATTCAGCAGAGTCTGGAGCAGGAGGAGGCAGAGCATAAAGCCACTAAAGCCAGATTGGTCGACAACAACAAAATCAACCAATCCATCGAGGAGGCCAAGTCTGAGGAGCTGAAAGGTAAAATGACAAGGTTGACTCTAATTTAAAAACTCACATGTATATGTGTACAAATTTCACTACAAATTAAAATAAAATAAAATAGGGGAGTGCAGTTTAGAGTGAGGGGGAAAAGGCTTACCTAAGGTACCCATACATTTACTCTGGGGAAAGTGCCCAATTTCCTCTCTTAAAACAAACCTGGACTAAATATAAAACTGTTGTTCAAAAGAAATTTGAGACATAATTTAGACTCACAACAAAAAACTTGAGCATTTAATCTTTGCTAGGACATTTGGAAGTGCCTTACATTTACCCCGTATGAAAACAAAATATTTTCCTCATTCCAAAATGACTTTTCCATTTTTTGTGTTCTAGCGGAGTAAATATTTCCAAAGTATGTAGTACAAGCTTTTGGCTCTTTCAGAGTTTGGTGTGTGTGTTTGTGTGACAGATATGGAACATAAGCTGCTGGAAGACCGATCAGCGAAGCAACAGTTGGAAAACAGACTGATGCAGCTGGAGAAAGAAAACTCAGTATTAGACTGTGACTACAAGCAGGCCAAACATGAGCTTCAGGAGCTCCGCTCACTCAAAGAAAAACTCACTGACGAGGTACACCTGTCTGACTCTTCTTCTTGCCTGACTGTATCTGTCTGATGTCTGAATTTTAATTATTTAATAAAAATTTGAATTATGTCACTTGCTTTGTAAATATGTTTTATTTTTGCTCATATTTTTAGCACTTCACTATTTTTGGCACTTCACTATTTTTGGTGTGTGTGTGTATGACAGATGGAGGTGCTGAGTGTGCGTGTGCAGCAGGAGACTCAGAAGAAGACTCTGTTTCAGGCAGATCTTAATGTACAGAGGCAGGAGATTAGCACCCTGCGCTCCTCTGAGAAACAGCTCAAACAAGAGCTCAACCATCTGCTGGAGCTCAAACTCAGCCTGGAGAAACAAAATCAGGAACTACGCAGGTGAGTTAGGGTTGCTGATGTACTGTTTACTCCAATGATATTGTTCTTCTGTGTCATTGTCTTTATACAGTGGTTGTGAAATGTCACTATTCTCATGGAATTAGAATGATTAATAAAACTTATAGTCATCGCTCTTTAACTCACAAAATAAGCATAATAATGCATAGCACACTCATATATTACGCATGCAATAAAAAGGTCTCTTTTCTCTGTTTCTAATCAGGGAGAGAGAAGAAGCTGACAAACAGCTGAAAGAGCTGAAGGACCAGTTGGAGACAGAGCAGTACTTCACAGTATGTCTTCACATATTTTGTCAGTGAATGTGTGGAGGGCTGTATTTAGGTTGGTTTGTGTATCTGTGTCCTCATATTTGTTTTGAAATCAAATGTTTTTCCTTGATTTCAGAAACTTTATAAAACTCAAATTAGAGAGCTGAAGGAGGATGGTGATGAAAGGGCTAAACTCTACAAAGATGCTCAGCAGAGAATAGAGGACCTGGAGGAAGAGAGGTGTGTATTTGCACACAAGTATTTGCTATTGAAATAGGATGGTGGGACATATGAAGATGACTCATCTTGTTTTTTAACTACAACTTTTTTGTTTGACACAATCACCTGTAATCATGATCTATCAGATAGATACATCTGCGCAGAACTCATGTAAGGACCTAAACAATGTTTCTCAACAAGTAACTTGTAGTTTTATGCTTCAACCGCTAGACGTTACAAAACATTACACAATGTAGCTTTAAGATTTTCTTGGCTTTTGGTTCTTGTCTTTTGGCTTTGAAGCCATCTATATGCTAGTGTATTCCACATCACAGATAGAGTGCCTCGTAATGGAACATCACAGTTGAGCGATATAAGCAGAGCTTTTTCCCAGTATGGAGAAAGAGCAATATGCATTTGAAACCATACCAGTTAGCACAAGGCTAGATGAAAAGTGAGGTAAATAGATACAGTTAGTTAAAGATGAAGGAACAGATAAGAAGTTGTATGCATGGTTCTCTTACAGCACACTGAATTCCTGTTCATATACAAACTGGTTTGTGTATGTTTATATAGGGACTCCTTGGCAACCCAGCTAGAGGTGAGCCTGACAAAGGCAGACTCCGAACAGTTGGCGCGCTCCATCGCTGAGGAGCAATACTCAGACCTGGAGAAGGAAAAGATCATGAAGGAGCTAGAGATCAAAGACATGATTGCCAGACACCGGCAGGAACTAAGCGAAAAGGAGAGTACCATCAGCTCGGTGAGAATTAGAGCGAGTATAAGAATGTATTTATTTAATATATAATAAATATTAATTAATCTGTGCACACAACATAAACATTCATTCATATTAATTAATTAAATATTATTTTTAATCTTTTGTGTTATACCAGCTCAATCAAACCAAACACACACCGACCATGTATGCAACCAACCTAACTAGAAAGAAGAGCTCAACAATCAGCTCAAAGACCTACATCATAGTGAGTAGGCTGCTGAATTCCTGTTAACAATATAACAGTATGAATGGATGCTATAATGGATGCAATATGAATGGATGCTATTGATGCTATAATGTTCATATATGTTAATATATGTGCTGTAACATTTATAAATGTGTATACACAGAGCTAGAGATGTCCAGAGAAGAAGAAAAACAGATGAAATCTTTGATCCTGTCTTTTGAGAAGCAGATACAGTCTGAGAAAACTCTCAAGAATCAGGTGTGTTTGGCTTATAACTACAGTATACATGTACATGTTACAACATTGTTCTGATAGCATAAAATAGGTGTTATTAGCATGTCTCAGGTAAATTTGATCAAATGTTTGTATTGTAGGCTATAAACAAACTGGCTGAGGTTATGAAGAAGACAGATGTCAGGCCGCAGCATGGCAACATCATTGACATCCGCAGGAAGGAGAAGGAGAACAGACAACTGCAGTCGCAGCTCCGCAATGAGAAAGAAAAACTCAACAACACCATCATTAAACACCAGAAAGAAATCAATGAAATGCAGGCTGTGAGTGATGTTAAATATATTTAAAAGAAATGTAACCACCAGAAAACCTAGCCACTGTTCTGCATACATATATAAAGGACTCATAAAATATTGTTTGGTTTGCAGACATTAGCAGAGGAGTCTCAGGTGCGACTGGAGATGCAGATGGCCCTGGACAGTAAAGACAGTGATATTGAGCGTCTGCGCTGTCAGCTCACTTCTCTCAGCATTCATTCTCTGGACACCACCAGCATCAGCAGCACCGGCAACGACCTGGATAGTGATGACGTTTATCCAGGTAACCATCCAGGTTATGACCCGTCAAGCACAGGACCGCCTAATGGTTTATGCTATCTATCTATCTATCTATCTATCTATCTATCTATCTATCTATCTATCTATCTATCTATCTATCTATCTATCTATCTATCTATCTATCTATCTATCTATCTATCTATCTATCTATCTATCTATCTATCTATCTATCTATCTATCTATCTATCTAATTATATTTTTCCCCGATTATCCACTGACTCTAGAACACATATAATCAATACGTTACTGCCACTGTTTTTCTGTTTTACCTGTTTTCCATTTCACTCTATCTTTCATTTTTGTTTACTTCTACCCTTCTTTTTAATGTTCCTTTCTTCCCCTGGTCACAATGGCAAACTAAATTTATGCATCCTTTTGCTTCTTTTCCTTCATTCTTCTTTCACTCTCACCGTGATGCCGCTGTAGTGCGTATCACACACTCACACACCTCAGAGTCCATGTCCTTCACATACCAACGAAGCTCCAGGTCAGTGTGTATTGATACCCGGCCATGCCGGATTGCTCCTCGGTTCCCCTCCGACTCAGAAGAAGAGGAGGATGAGGAAGTCGAGTGGGGGCAAAGGCCCGCCCTCACATATGAGAAACCCACTGACCAAGAGTCTGCAGGTGACCCTGCATGGAAACAAATCAGCACGCATACTGCCCCTTGCTCTCCTTTACTTGCATTCAGTGTGGAGTTCAAATACTAAACACCTAGACAGCATTTTGGGGCGTGAAAGAGCCTGTGAAGCCGAAAAATGCTGTCTAGGTAGGCAGCTCACTAGGTCAGTGATTCCCAACTAGGTGTACACATACTCCAAGCAGGCAATTGGATTATATTTTGCTTTGTTAATCTATAAAACAGTTTTAACCTATACAAATGGCTTTGTTTAACCTATACAAATAATGACTTTAAAACTATAGGAACAAAAAAAAAATTATTAATTCATTCATTTATTTGTTTATTATGTATTATTGTAATTAATGGCTTAACACATTGAGATATTAAAAACTCACAATAATAATTCTGGTCTGATGTTGATGAAGAGGTACTACTGATGGGGATGTTGGGGTACATAAGACAAAAAGGTTGGGAACCACTGCATTATGTTTTGAAACACAGCCACACTTTCCAATATGGTGTGAAGCTCATTAGATTTGCCATAATTTTGCACATAATCACACTGATCACCATGTGTGTTTTTTGAAACTCTAATAACACTACTAAAACATTTTTATTCCAAGAGACTTCCAGTACAGGTTTGCATTATCCAGCTGGGAAAGATGTTTTTGAAGGCTTAAAATTGCTTGAAGAAAAATGAATCTGCTTGGTCATTTTCAGTTTGACAAAACCTTTAAATAATTATTGATTTTGTAAAACACTCTTCTGTTTTTTTCTTTTTCTTTTACCACAGATTCTAGTTTTGAGGGATGGCTCTCAATGCCTACCAGAAACACCAAACGGTTTGGATGGGAAAAGAAGGTAAAGGTTTAGACCTATATACTCACATGTCACAACAACAAACCCACTCTGATCATCTGTGCGTGTATCTCTGTGTAAATTGCAGTATGTGGTGGTAAGCAGCAAGAAGATCCTGTTTTATGACTCTGAGCAAGACAGAGAGCAGTCCAGCCCATTCATGATTCTGGACATAGAGTGAGTTTGAAAACTTATCTAAATTTAACATTTATATATTTTAAACAGTGTTATATTAGTATCATTGAGATATTATTATAATTTTTATTAATATTTTGAGTTTATTTTAATATTTTCTTCAGTTTCATTTCTACTTTATTAAAGTTTTAGTCATTTTGTGTTTTTGACATTTTTATTCGTTTTTTATTAATATTTCTACAGTTTTTACTTTTTATTTCAGTTTTAGTAATTTTAAATTCAACTTATTTAGTTAAAGTTTATTTTGTATCAAGTAATGAATTGTAATTTTTAACAGTTTTAGTTTTAACCCTGATTCCAAGTTCATATAAAATTTTGATTACACAGGCTGAACATAAACTAATAAACTTGTGTGATGCATATTCGTCTGTCATACATAAATGAAACACATAAGATTTCTGCATATTTGTTTTTTTTTATAAACTATTTGCATCTATTTTTTTTAAATAATCATATTTTCAAATTGCTTAGAATCAGCATAAATCTGTTAATTGTGAAAATAATTAAATTAATTTAATAATAATAAAGAATATGAACATGGTTAAAATATGGCTTAAAATGTTAAAATGTGAACTGGATTTATTGATAAATATATAAACCTGGATGTTGTGTATTTTTAAAGTTTATTAGTTTGTTATTTCTCTGTAATCCAAATGGATGGAAATTTTATATGCTAAAAATATAAATTCCAATAGATAAATCATAATACATACTTCATACACCATAAACATTTACTGCTCTCTTGCACAACATTAGCCAACCCATTTAATTGTAGCCTCCTTTTTCCCCTCTTAGCAAACTCTTCCATGTGAGACCTGTCACTCAGACAGATGTGTACCGCGCAGACCCCAGAGAAATCCCACGCATCTTTCAGGTAACATGCTTAATTTGTCCCTCCAGGAAATGTTTTATCATCCTTTGAGATTAATCTTACCAAACTTCAGCTTTCTTCTTCTGTTCTGTCTGTAGATATTATATGCTAATGAGGGAGAGAGCAAGAAAGAGGAGCTTGCTATGGAACCCTTATCAGCAGCTGAAAGGTCGTCGTTTATCCCACACAAAGGTCACGAGTTTGTGCTTACGCTTTACCACTTCCCCTCAAGCTGTGAAGCATGTCCAAGGCCTCTGTGGAACGTCTTCAAGCCCCCACCAGCCCTGGAGTGCAGGCGCTGCCGAATCAAATGTCATAAAGACCACATTGATCGCAAAGAAGAGGTCCTAGCTCCTTGCAGAGGTCAGGAGGTCACACTCACAAAGCACTAAAAAATTCTAATTTATATTACTGTCTGTAGCTTGTTATAACTATTATTAACATTATAAATGTCTTTACTGCCAGTTTTTATGAATTTGATGCATCCATACTGACTTCAAATGTTTGTTTGTTTATTTTAAATATGGACTTTTGAACCTCCACATTGTGTATTTTAGATTGAAACTGACCCGTTTGGTTCTTTTTTTTTTTCTCCAGTGAACTATGACATGTCCACGGCGAAAGAGCTACTGCTGCTGGCCAACTCCACAGGAGAGCAGCAGAAATGGGTCAACCGCTTGCTCAAAAGGGTCCCACGTAAACCTATAGCCCACTCCTCAAGCATAGCTATAGCTTCTTCCCACTCCGAGGCGGCACCAAGTGGCCTGTCCCCTCAGCCATCTCCTCACCTATCAGGCCGTTCATCCCCCAGACTTTCACACAGAGGAGCCGTCAAAGTGCATTCCACCCGACAGCAGCCTTCACCTAAGACCAGGTGAGAACCTCTTGACAGATCCATTTCTTAGAAAGGAGCTTGAGAATTATGGGTTGAAATATGATTTTTAAAAACAGTGGTTCTTAACCAGGAGGTTAGGCCCACAAGGGGGCCTTGGCACACTCCCAAAGGGGACCACAGAATATTAAATTATTGTTGAATATATGTATAATTCTAATAATAGTTGATATTAATGATAATTTTAATTATCTTAATTAAACTGCTAAAAAAATAAAATTAAGATGAATCATATTTCTTCTCTTAATAATTATTGTTTTTATAGAAGAACATACAGTTCTTGAAACATTTGGAATCGCAAAATGATTTGAGATTAATTTACCTACACTGACACTCACAGTTTCTGTTAATAATATATTATAGTTCTGTTAATATGATATTATGTAGGGGGCTTGTGTCATTAGTAAGACAGTTTGGGAATAAAGTGTCATAAATTTTCTATGAGGAAAAAAAAAATTACATACAGGTTTGGAACAAAATGAAAGTGAATAAATAATGGCAGCTTTTTCATTTTTGGGTGAACTTCTGCTTCAGTCGAAGTATATGTAGATGCTCCAGGTCATGGTGCTGTCGTATGTTAACCTGGCACAATAAGTTAGATTTGGCTGTGAAGTTGCACAGGTTCTCTGTGGCTTACATTATAATGCTAACCTTTTATTGCCCTGGCCCCATGCTCCGTATCATTCTTCATTGACCTGTTCACCTTTCACCTTTCACCTTCCCCACTTGTGCTTATGTGTGGAGAGTAAGTACACTGCATCGCTGCTTGTCGCCCAGGTTTTCTGAATGCATGTGCTGCCCTGAAACAAACGGTTGGCTCTGTTCTGTTCTCTGTATGCATATAAAACAGCACAGATATTCACAGATGATTATGAATGAATGAATAGCTGCCAACAAATGCCATGGTAAAATCAGATTTTATAGTATAGTTAACTGTAAATAGAGAGCTGTGTCTGACACTATCACATCTTTTTAAAACTTAAAGAAAAAACTCATTGCATTTCTTTTGCATTGCATAAACTGCATTTATCTGTATACTTTCAGTTAAACATGGGTGGCCATAATTTTTTACGTTGACTTTGAGGCCAAATGACTCCTCTTTGTTCCAGATTGCTTGAGTTGGGCCTGAAGGACTGGGGTTGGTCTCTTGATGTTGAAATGGATGATGACGATGTAATAGACTTCTGAGTTGAGTTTGTGGGGTAACCACAGTGATGCCTTAGCATGTATTTGTGCCTGTGCGTTAATGCTTTGGCTTTAAATGTGTTTTTTGAAGTATGGCATTAAATAGCGTGTTTTGTTCTAACTGTGAGGTACTATTACTAGGGCAGGTTTTAATATTGATACTGTATTTGATGCACTAATATGAGTTGGCATGCATGTGTGTAAATGTTTGGCTGAATTAAAATATGTCTGGCTTAGTTTGATTGAATAAGGTGGGTCTGAAAACTGATGATGTGGTTGTGTGTGGTTGAATATGGAATGGGATGTGAAATGTCTGCTATTTGAGTTTTGCATATTTTTTTTTTGTCACTGACCTGAACCCTCTCTCCTCTCTTTTAATTTCAGTTAACCTTGGTGAAGGTTGGATAGGTGATAGTCCATCTGGGAACAATGAAAGCGGAGAATGTCATAGTGTTCTTTTTGGCAAATGGCAGGACTTCCAAGTGCCAAACTTCACAAGTATAAATGACTGGGGAAGGTGGGGGGGGGGTCTAATATTTAACACAGAACAAGCCATAAATCACCTAAAGGGTGTAGTTTCAATTTAAATCATTTAAAGGGTGTTTTGTGTCTTTCTAGACTATACAATTCCTCAAAAAACATTAAGTAAAAGAATTTTAAACTTCAGAAGTTATTTTTGGTTTCCTTGCAAGGTTGTCAGTTAAGTATGACTGTTGCCTGAGTGTGTGTTTGAAACAGAATATATACTTCAGCTCTGCAGTTACATGATCATCTGAATCTGAATCTATTTTTGTTAGGAAAAACAGATAAATATTTAGTGACAGATTATATTTTTATCATGCATAACATCAGAGAACACTTTTGAAAAATGTTTTTCAAAGAGCATTACTTAGTTGTTTGCCAGATCTATCTGCTCAAAATATATGCATTATTGAAGACTGATATTACATGATGCAAGGATGCAATCCATAGCACATTTTAGCATTTTATTAATTGCTGTGACAAAAATTAGATACAACCTGTATGTATAGTGGAACATGAAGATCTCCGGTCTAAACATTTTCTGTATTTTGTCATTTTGCCACTGAGAAACTGTTGAAACATTGTGAAATTGTTAATAAAAAAGATTTATTTGCTGGAAGACCTATGACTCCTTACGTGTGATGATCCAAAACTCATCTGTGGCGTTTATACAGAAAACACAAACATTTTTTTTTAGGAAGGTTGCATTAAGGTATTCAAATAGCATAATCATCATTACTTGTTTATAAGAAGATAAAGCTTTTCTAGATTGCAGTATTTAAACAGGTGGGTAACTAACATGTTGAAATATTAGATGACATTCACTGAGGCACTGTAAAAATTAACAAGAAAAAAGGGGAAAATATTATTTTATGTAGTAAGATATGTTGCCATTGTAATTTACATGCTTTTTGGTGGTTGTAAATGATTCACAAGAATTGATTAATAAAAACCTGGAAAATCCTTTATTGCATGTTTACCTATGTAATATGTGATTTAGGTTATAAAAAGCAGAATCAGCTCTGCATGAAACTTAAGTTCAAGACTAGACTATATATTCTTATTTCTGTTGTGTCTTGTCGAAATATTTACAGCTATTATTTCCTAACACTTGCACTGCTACACAGCTGCCTAGCTTATGTGCAGAGTGTTTCACATCCAGCAAAATGCAGACGTGTCTTCAGATCCGACGAGGTCAGTGTCATTTGTGTCTCTGTTAACTTCAAGCAGCAAGACCTTCCCGGGTAACACTACAGGCCTCAGTGTCCACTTCAGCAATTTAAGCTCCATAACATCTGATGACCTGAGGATCTTGTCCCATCTGAGGCAGCTCAGTCTGATCAGTAACCAGCTGTGAACATTACCTGTTGACATGCTTTTGGGCCTGTTTAATTTTCATGTGCTTGACCTTACTGGTAGTGTGTGTGTGTGTGTTTACTTAACTAAAATTAGTTCCAGTCCTCAAATTTAATCGACCCCATCTGTGTTTCCGCATCCCAGAGACTGTCAGTCTGTCTGTGCATTAGTGAGGACTTTTCATTAGTAGTACTGGTTTTATGAGTATCAAAGATTTGATCTATCAGGAGCTAAAAAAAGCAAGACGAACTTGTTTTCCTTGACCTCAGGAACAACTACCTGCAAAACCTGACTCCAGGTATATTGGATGGATGTTTGTATGCTGTGTTGTATGGTAATCCATGGCCCTGCAGCTCTAGTTTGGCATATCTATGGCATTGGCTGCATATGAATGAAAAAAACTTTTCATCATGATAAAATCACTTGACAAACACCTGAACACATGAAGTGTAGAAACATCACTGAAATTGCTGCCGCAGAGCTTGGGATCATATAATAAATCATATAATAAAATAATAAAATACATATTTTAAAACATGCTTTCACAGATGTTTTTGAAACGTCTGAATACTTTATAAACTGGAATGTAAAAATGTACTTTGCAAAATGATAACGTAATATTTACTATACTTTTAGGAGTTTACTATACTTTTTGTCTCTGATATGAAATTCTTATTTCATGGTTTGTACTGTACTTGGAAAACATTAAGGAAAAAATATATTTTCTACTACTCCATCAATTTTCATATAGACCTTTAAAGTAAATGTTTCATCATGAAGTAGAAATGTCATGTTATTAAATAAGTTTGTGCATGCATGTCCATATGAATATTTTCATGCTCAAGTGAATTACTTAAATGTGAAAATCTTCTCTGTTTACAAATATTTTTGGACAAATAATTCAGTAAAATACTGAGAATTGATAAATTAACAGTCCAAATATAATAGTGCTTTTACAGAAGGAAAACCTGATTTTGGTCAGCAGAGGGCACTAAACTCTAATCAAAGTAATTAGAGGTACATACTATATGTCCTGAGGGAAATGTAGTTTCAGAAAAATTCATTAAAATTTTTTAATGTGTACACCTATCTTTATAACTGTTCTGTCTGTGATTGCTTTTATTAACGCGTTACAAATTGTAATTTTACTTTACCTCTCTCTCTAATTTTTTGTGTTGTCTCTCTGTCTCTGATGTAGGCTGTGTGTCCTCCTACTGTATCTTAGTAAAATGTGCCTTGCAGAGATTTATAACTCTTGTGTACAAGGGCCATTTCCAGGGAAGGCTACTTATGAAAATTAAACTTTTTCATGAAGGGCATAAAGAGGATAGAAATGATCAGATCATGCCCTTGTTCCAACTTCTGCCCCCCAGTATCCATAGAGAGAGACATTATGTTGGGGCTTTCAAATTGTAATTGATATTGCATTTTTATTGGTATGACATCACTGTAAAAGCATTGAAATGTATTTTTTCAAGCAGGAAAATAGCATGGTGAATTATGAATGGCCATGTGCAGTTCCCATTAAGAAAGCCATAACAAATACAGAGAAAAATAATTAATTTATCTGACATAGTTGAAAGGATAAGTTAATGATAATGTAATGTTTACACTTTTAAACCTTCAAAAATGCAAACGGATGTGTGTCTGACCCTGTTTTCACCTTCTACATTGCATTAAGGATGTGAAGATTGGTTCAGTGTTCAGTGCAGCATGATGATTTTTATAATTCCTCTGAGAGACTGACTATTACCTGAGCCGTCTTCCAGGCCACAAATCTCATGCACTTTCATAGCCAGAATAAACCCTTTTAGAAGGTTTAAAGAGCTCCCAGAGACTCACAAAGCTACTTTGTGACCTTCAAGATCTCTGAAATGAACCAATGTTTTAAGGCCAATGATCATATATCATTGTTAAGTTGTTACAGTAAACAATTTACAATAACCATTCATTTAAAATTGACAGGAGATGTGGGATGTGACAATATATAATGATAATGATAAAAGTTTGAGTATTCTTTTAGGAGAAAAGTATGAAAATTCATTCAAGGCTATTCCACACTACCACTTAATCGATATTAAAAGCATTAATGCTAATGGAATTGTTCAAAATGAATTCCTTTCCATTTGCTTGCATGCATGAATCTACAAAAAATCTACAAACTCCAAATTATATATATAGTGAAGGCTGTATGTGGACGAAAAAAAAGGAAACACTGTCTGAAACACTGATCTATTAGTCAATAAGCTTTAAAAAGGTCATACTAACTCTTTAAGAACTCTTTGCCAAAAACATTTTGCTCAGAATATTGCCCATATCCTGAGAGAAATATGATCATAAGTCTGCCTTGTAACAGTAATTAATTATACAGAGTAATGGACCTGCCCTGCTCTAGACCCGGCTTGCTCTGCCACTCATGGCCAATTTCCTTAATTAGGTGTCTGCTGATGATTTAAGCACAGTGTGAAATATATCTTCAATAAAATCATGTCTTTTGTGGGGTCTTGCTTGACTGAAGGGCGAGAAGAGTGTGCCTCCATAAGATTTAAGAGCAGGGATTTACTAGGCTTTTCAATCTCAGCTTGTCTGTGCCGTTGTAAGAATGACCTTGCTGTTGTGAGTAAACTATAGTGTGACTGTCACTTCCTGTAATGTCGAGTGAGTCCTACCAGATAGAGATTCCTCACAGCAGCTGAGATGACATGAGGTGGTGAGGAATGGCTGCCTGAGAGCCACGTGCCTTTTTCATGCACCGAGGAGATATTGACTGCTAAACACTGCACAAATAACTTTAGCGGCATCATTTATATATGACCTGATGCCATCTGTCAACAGAAAGTTAAGTGTTTTACCATCCAGTTTATTTATATTCTCCTTCATGCTCACATTTTTATCCTCATTTAGCAAACAGGGTGGCATAGCAGCATAGTTGAGTACCGTGTGTTTTTAATGTGGTTGTGGCGCCCGGCCATCTTCCCAATAACCTGCACTTAATTATCTCAACATAACTCATTTTTTTCATTGATTTCAGTCAGAGGTTGCTATTTGCTAAATCCACGCTGGTCTGAATGTTTTAAGTGTTTATTTCACTTTGCTAAGGCCAAAGCACATTAAAATATTGTTTGAAAAAATATTTTAATTTGAGAGTTTATCTTTTTTATATCAATTTTTAGTGTTAGATATATAATCCTGAACAGAAACATTTTCATTTCAATTCAGATTTATTCCTATAGCACTTTTTACAATAAACAGGTAATATGTTAACTTTGACTGCACTCTATGTAAAAGCCTTTTTCGTTTCTCTCAGATTTCTGCTGACCTCATAGCACTCTTTTCTGGCCCCTCAGTCCCCCTATTTTGAAAGCCCCTGATTTAAAAAGATTAAACCCATAAAAGGTGAATAGGCCTATTATTTTTTGCTTTTCAGACTTTTCTCTCATTTTCTTTCCTTATCTTCCACCATCAGTAAAGGTCAGTTTTGATCACTGTAATTATTCTTCTCTAGATTAACCACAGTACTGAAGTGTGGTGAGCACTTATGTAAGTTCCTTTTGTGAAGAAATAGCTTTATTCTTAAAAGAAAAAGGGGAACTTCTACAGTACTTTCAAGTATCAGTTATGCAAATGTGCTTTTTCTCCATTTTCTCCTCTGAAAATTACTCTAGATGTGAAGGAAGATCTCTTTCGTCCTGTCATTCATTTAAATCACAACAGTTGCTTTTGTCTATTGGTATTTTTACTGTACATGAATCTGCGAATTCAAACAGTCACATTTATTTTCATTAGATTCCAGTCATTCACATTCTATCCACCTCAGCACACGGTTTCACATAAACTATGGAAAATGATTAGCTCACACCTGTTTGTCTCTTGAAATGTAATGCTTGTACTCCCACAAACTTTTGAAAGGTCAAGCACAGTGACCTCTGAAAAACAGACAATATGTAAGAAACTGGCAACGTAGCAGCTTGTGTGCAATGGCTGATTTTACCTCGTAGAACTCCTGGAGGGGAAACTTATATTTAGAAGCTGAAAAGCAGTAGGCTTTGAGATTCAGAAATGTGTCTGATGTGAAGGGGGGCAGACTATGTTCTCTGGTTACAATGTAGTGTGTGTAACTCAATACTGATCCATGTGCAATTCAGATTTTGGACACCGTCAGCTGCATGAAGCATGTGCTTCTCTCTTAGCTGGACAACAACATGATGGTGTGAGAGTTATAGAGGTGCATTTTGCTGTTATTTATGTTGTAGACACTGATGGCCTGTATTCCCTATTTTAGCCATACTGTGTTGTGTGATGCTGATTTAGCTGTGCTGGTGGGGTCAGTGATTACTGGCTATTAGCACTGGCTGCTCTTTTGTCCACCCACATTCCTGATCTAAGCCATATCTCAGTGTCCAGCCATCAGTAGTCATACACATAAAAACACAACAACCTTTTCATGTGGGCACAAATAAATTCAATGCATTAATTTACTCAGAGAGTATGAATAACACCAACACCCACACCCACGCACAAACACACCCACATGCATGTCCACCCACGTCTTTCAGGAGCCAACAAATGAATGTCTCACACCAGAGACGTTCAAAGCACTGCAGCAAAATTCAAACCCTCTAGTGACACATCATTCAAACTCCCACAGAGGGGGATGGTGGTTCACACTGTTATTTAATGGGCAGGTGACATAAAAAAATAAAAAAACCTAGGGAGAGAAATAGTACAGGTAAATTCATAGATGTCTACATGTAAAGTACAAGATCAGAGAGAATTGTTTAAATAATCTGATGTATCTGAAGCACCATATTGTAATTGCTACAAGGTTTTAAACATCAACTGGCATATCATAGCATGCACATTCAGTCACCATAGCAAAAACACATTTTTTTTTTACAGTTTTGAACTACTGCTATTGCTCAGTCTAAATAGTAGTAATAATAATATATTACACAATCAGTTGCTGTTTAATCCCAAATGGCTACAGAAAGGAGAGAGGAGAAATGTTTAATGTGGAAAGAAAAGTAAAACAGACAGTCACTTTATTTTGAAGATCATTGAAAAATATATGATGTTACAAATATTTATTCAAATTAGGTTGTGATTGAGAGTACTCTAAATCCATTATAAAGTCAAGTGATTTTTCTTCCTTCAGGCTTGTTCAGTTAAGAGACCAGTCAGATATTCTAATTACTGTAAAATGTCTTCAGAGACAATGACTCTTGAAGCCTCTGATGTGTAAAATTGAAATGATTGATTTCAAATGATTTTGTTTTTAATACATTTTACTTACAATTATGATCAACCCTTTTAAATTTACTTCTCTATTGTTTTACTTTAATGTTCCTTGATAAATTGTTGTTCTGAGTTGCACTGATCTTTAGTAACCCACTTTATTTAATTATTTTTCTGAAAAGAGACTTGGGGTGTATACAATTATAGCTATAGGTGATTAAAACAAGAGAGATTTTGTTTTTAAAATCTTCAAGTTTTGATTACTGACATGAAACAGTTTATTGACTGTTGAGCAGAGGGTTATACATCAACTACATATTTAAACATTAGATAGATAGATAGATAGATAGATAGATAGATAGATAGATAGATAGATAGATAGATGGATAGATAGATAGATAGATAGATAGATGGATAGATGGATAGATAGATAGGATTATTGATCGAGTTCAGTCGTTTTCCAGGCTGTAATAATCACAGTGTACTGTTCATATTGATTAGTTCTGTTTCCGAATTAGTTTATTATTCTCCATCCCTGCTCCTGGAGAGCTGCCGTCCTGCAGACTTTAGTTCCAACCCTGCTCCAACACACCTGTCTGTAATTATCAAGTAGCCCTGAACACCTTGATTAGCTAGTTCAGGTGTGTTTGATTGGGGTTGGAGCTGAAATCTGTAGGACGGTAGCTCTCCAGGAGCAGGGTTGGAGACCGCTGTTCTGAAGTATTGACAAAGGACAAGTGCAAATCACTCTCTAGTTATAGTTGTTCTTGCAGTTATGGACAGGTTGGCCTTTGGACACATTTGCTGTATCACCAAGTACCGGGATATATTTGTCACTCTGTGACGCGCTCTGAGCAGTGCTCTCCCAAACGGACCTGGTGCCAGCCGAAGCCGTTCTTTCAGCCTTCAGACACTCCTGCTCTTCCTCCGCGCGTAACGCCATGAGTTCGATCTCATGCTTGGCAGCGGTTTCAAGCACACGCTGCTTACTGTAAACAATGACGAAGTTGTTAATAATCGGGTGGATTGGCAACGCGATAGCTATTACGCCACACAGAAAACTGACAGCGGCGTTGCACCTGCCCAGCGTTGTTTTAGGATAGATATCCCCATAACCCACAGTGGTCATTGTAATGACAGCCCACCAGAAGGACTGTGGGATACTGGTGAACATGGTCTCAGGGTGGCTCTGCTCCAATGTGTACCCCAGGGCGGAGAACAGGAAAATCCCCACGCTCATGTACATGAACAGCAGACCTAGCTCTTTCAAGCTGATTTTGAGCGCGAATGTAAGAGTTTGCAGACCTGACGAGTGGCGCGCGAGTTTGAAGATGCGTGCAATGCGCATGATGCGCAACGCTTGCACTGCCTGCTGGACGTTAGCGAGCTCCATCACGGCAGTGCCCAAATGCGTTAGAATCAGCAATACGTAAAAAGGCATGATGGCTAGAAAGTCTATTATATTCATGAAGGAAAACACAAAGCGCAACTGGTTCGAAGAGGACATGAAACGCAAAACGTATTCCACTGTGAACCAGATGATACAAGCTGTCTCGATGGACTCAAGGGTCGGGTGTTCCACGAGGTTACCCTCGGCATCTTCCACTTGGAGCTCCGGGATGGTGCCCACGCACATGACTACAGAGGAGAGCAGGATGAACGCGAACGACACTACTGCGATTACGCGCGCGGCTAAAGATGACTCGGGTTTCTCCATGAGCTTCCACAGGAACGCTTGGCACCTCTGACCTCTAGTGACCGATGCATCATCCTCCAGGTCGTCCAGGATGGCCTTGACCTTCTCTGCTATTTCCGCCAGCTCGGTTTGCACCTCATTTAAACTATTTATACAGCATTCGTCCAGATACTCCGCGTCGATCCCCCAATAGTCCATCTCTCTCATGAAGCACATGGGACAGCTTCCTCGCTTCATATGAATCTCTCCGTAGTAATACAGCTCTAGGATGCATTTGAAGGCCTCTGGGTCTCTGTCGAAGTAAAACTCTTGCTTTGAGTCGTCATAGTCATCACAGAGCGCGCAGAGATTTGCTTGTGTGGAATACGTGGCTCGGTTCACCAGTTCCGCCAGACGCGTCTCGGGATATCGGTTCAGCACGTCCCCGTAGAGAATGTGCTTGACACCACCGATATTCACGGCAATCTCCGTCTCATCACTCGCCTCTGAGCCGTTATAGTCTGCGTAACGAGTCCTCGGGAACTCCCACATGTCAGCTGATACAATCCAGAGTTTTACACAAAAACAAAATAAGAATCATTTTTAAAGTAAAGGACCATATACTATAAAACGCAACATGTCCATAGTAGCTAGATGAGAGACCGGGGCTAGAAACTGCCACATATTTTCACTGTTTATTTATTTATTTTTTTTTTTTTGAAAGTCTGCTTCCATCTTTTTCCCCGAAAAAAGATGTTCCTTGAACACATCCTGAACTTTTATGACAACATTTGCCACCAGAAGGGCAAAATGGGGCTATGTTCACACAATGAAAACTGCTATTGTAAATTCTGCTGCAACACAAATGTTACAGGAGCCTTTATATTATACTGTTTGGACAAAAATATTTTAAGTAATATGTTGTATAAATTTATAACATTCCTATGTGAAAATAGCCTACTTTTTCCCGAGAGCAGATTATACAGACACGATATTAACATTTTTATATATATAAAATATTCAATTAAAGAGGGTTTTGATTTTGACACCAACATACAAACCACTACAAGGATTAATTAATGAGATACAGCCCTGGACAACTTCCCAATGTGACAACTATAAGCTAGTCCCGGTTTCCCTTTTTCTCTTTGTACATTAGCAAGAAAGAGGACAAAACTCGTTTTGCTTACTTTAAGATGAAATATGTTTTATTAAAATATTGAAAAATCAATTTTACCTAAGGATTCAATACATTATTCAAATATATTTAAAACATTAAGTCCTGGTCGCATTAATAATGTGGAGGGCTGCACTAATGTTCTAATGTAATGGTCAATTGTGATACAACAAAAAAAAAACTTACATATGTTTGGATCAAAACCTGTGAAGAAAGTCTTAAAAAGCTTCTGACTTCAGCTGCATGATGTCCGTTTGTAGAGCAGAATAAATCCGAAAGAGCGCAACATGCAAAGACGGGTGACAGGAGCAGAACTAAGGTGTGTTGTGTGTGTGTGTGTGTGTGTGTGTGTGTGTAAAACATATACTCTCTTATTTTGTAGGGATGGAGCAGGCGTGATGGGAGGGGTGGAGAGCCATATTTTATACTTTCGGACTGAAGGACCAGGAACAGGATGCAACTCATTCAGTCATAAAACATATACTCTCTTATCGTGGATATATTTAGGGGTGCATTTAAAATATTCACTTAGGCTACATCTCATGATTCTTAGACTTTCTTAAACTTTTTTTTTTTTACACGCGTACAGTTTTTATATTATTTTAATTAGATAAATGTTATGTTTCTCTACGTCCCCGTAGAGAATGTGCTTGACACCACCGATATTCACAGCCTTTTGTCTGAGTTTTTGCTACTGTGGTTTTACTGTTTACTTGTTTACACACACACACACACACACACACACACACACACACACACACACACACACACACACACACACACACACAAATGGTCTGGAGACATGTTCAAATATAAAGGATCAGTTGAGAAAAAACTTATGTTAGGACTGCAGTCTATAAAGAAAGTTTCAGAAAGCGTGTTCTTCATTCCACTCCGCTGCTTTCCATTAGTTCTCCTGTGTAAATATGCGCTAAACTGACGTCTTTGACCGTTGCACTCGCATCTTTTGAAGACCAAGTCAAAAAACAAAACAAAACAAACAAACAAACAAACAAAAAAACGTCTGGAGACTTTGCATTTCCCCCATTACAATTAATTATTACAACCATACGTTTCCATTTAACGCTGAAATATCCCCATCTAGTGTTGAAAACTGAAAACTGTAGTGCAGTGTCACTTGATAAAACTGGCAGACATTTTTGCAACCCATGCACTGCTTACATGCTTAGCAATTAATTTTAAAAATTATTCAGATTCTTGTTTTGAAAATGGTTTATTTCTATCCCCATAATTTAACTTGAGCTTGACATTTCAGTTGTAGTGTTGAAATGCATATTTTTCAACACATAGATTACAAATACAGATTTAATTGTTTTATTTTTCTGAAGTATATCACATGGGGAATTGCCTCATCCTGGTGGGCTGCATCTCCGGCTCAGCACTGGCCTATCAGGAGAAGTAAAGTTAGATGATTTGAGAATAACAGCAAAACAGAACCTTAACATCACGTGACACACTCATACAGTCACCTTGGAGGTTGTATAAAGATGCAGCAGCTGTCTGAGCTCAGTATTCTGTTGTTGTACATTCTGTGTTTCCACCAGAAGCTCAGCCCTTTCAGTCAGTACAGTACTAAGGATAAAACATCATTGTTAATAATACAGGTTCATTTCTCTAAGTCTAAATCAAGGTTTTAATTTGGGCGCAGTATGGTATAATTATTGACTACAAAAATGTATACTTACTGGTACTTGTTGATTGCTGTATCTAGAGCACTCCAGAGCCTGAGTTTGGACTCTGGGATGACATTAGCAATGCTTTCCCAGTGTGCTGCATCTTCTGAGTCATCTCTCATAATCAACCCCAAAACACTGCTCTTCTGTGAGGCCTGAACACCACTGGACATAATAACAAATAGTTGATTTTAAGGAATATGTGTGACAGCAGAAACTTATTGGTTTGAAATGCAAGCGCACTGACTGGGGTCTGCAGTACTGAGCAGTAAATTCTTTCAGAGCCACTAGTAGGTCATTATGATGAATGAAGTCAGAGTTGTTGGTTGTCTCCTCTTCCTAACAAGAACACAAAAGAGAAACGCAACATATTTAGTTTTGTTTCAAGAGTGGCATAGTGAGAGGTTGAGCTGTGATGGGATCCACTTTTACCTCCATCAGTTCCCTCTGCTCTCGGCCATGTTGTCTGTAGTTCATTAAGAACTCAGCCATTGTATACACATCCTTCTCACTCTCAATCCCTATTGCCTGTGTGCATTAAAGAAAGAAGAAATCAAATTAGACATCAGTCTTTTTCGTTTTTAGTGGTTCTCAAACCTTTTGACTCCATGGCTCCCCTTTGTACAAGATAATATTTGAAGGCCCTGCTATAATATGTCCCTCTGATACTTCTGCTGAAATAAAAAATAAACTGAAAAACTTTATTTTAGTGTTTCTTTAGCATTTTAATTATGTCAACACAACTAAATTTAAATAACTGAAAGATTTATTGGGGGCTCCCCTGAAAGTTTGCAGAGGCCCCCTAGTTGAGAACCACAGGTCTAATTGTACTTACTGAGAAAATGGCATCTAGCTTTATAAGGGACTCATCATTCTTCTCCAGATGAGACACCAGCTTCAGCAGTTTACTCTCTACAAGAAAACCCTGAGAGAAAGAGACAAACAGAGACAGATTTTTGCTTCTGATTTTGAAAAGAAATACAATTGCTTTAAACTATTTACATGTTTTCTGCAGGTTTTATGAGGGGGAAACGACTTAAGACAAAGTAAAGAAAATCTTAGGAATAAATTGAAGGGAATGCAAAATGCCAATATGTTCTCATAATGGAAATGCACACAATGAGTTGCATTAGTTGAAAATACAACTTCCAACCACTCTCCATTACTGTTTAAGTCTTGAAAGTCTTGACTACCTCTGCTCCCAACCACTGGAAATAACTGGAAATAAGTTTTACTGTACCTTCTGATCACACTGCAAAAAAACGGACACATTTACTTAAAAATTTAAAATTGTCTTTGTGTAGAAGTACATTTATAACATAAGATAAGTTTTTAAATGAAGTGAGTTCATGATTAAATCAAGAAGAAATTGTTAATTGAAAGGGAAAACAAGTTTTCATTCGCCATTTACAGATATTTGTTATTGTTTTAAGCATAAACTTAATTTTGTTCAGTTTTTCAAGACTTCATTTACATTTGCATCTAAAACAACATTGGACCTCACTGACTAGTTTCATAATATGCACAAAATAGTGTTTAAACACAATATAAAATATCTTCTTTTGTGTTCCATAGAAGAAAGTCATACAGGTTTGGAACAAAGACCATAATAAGATACTTTGTATGTAATAGCAGTAGAGTTTGACTCCTAACCCTAAGGTTGTGGGTTCGAGTCTCGGGCCAGCAATACCACGACTGAAGTGCCCTTCAGCAAGGCACCAAACACCAAACTGCTCCCCGGGCACCGCAGCATAAATGGCTGCCCACTGCTCCAGGTGTGTGTTCACTGCTGTGTGTGTTCACTGCTGTGTGTGTGTGTGTGCACTTTGGATGGGTTAAATGCAGAGCATGAATTCTGGGTATGGGTCACCATACTTGGCTGTATGTCACGTCACATATTAACATAATTGAAGCATAATTTCAAGAAGTTTCATTTTTCATTATTTCAATCGGACAAAAGTATCCCTAACTGTTGAATCACACACCCACAATCACACACTCACCAGTTCGTCACACAGAAGCTCCAGAATTCTCTTCACTGTTCTCCTGTTCACTCCACTAGCAGTGTCGCCCAGACCCTCAGATTCCTCCACTAAATCTCCTCTTGTTTCTTCATGCAGGGTATCTGCAGCTGCCTGTGAGGCCGTCCTGAGGGTCTTATGTTCGATCGGGCCGGAGCGCTCCATGAAGGGGAGCGGAGGAGACACCCAAGCCAGACCCAGCTGCTGCTCGTGAATGATTCTGTCTGTCTCCAGCACTCTGTGTGCCAGGGCCTTTACCTCATCTTCATTTATCAACCATAACTTCTCAAAACGCTCGGCATCGAGTGCTGCAAAGTGTCTGTCGAAAAACACAAAAACAAGGTTTGTCCAGGTACTGTCTGAATGCCTTGAAGTCATGAGGTAAGTAAGTGCACTCACCTTGCTTTCTTCTGCATGTCTATGTACTGTTGTTTGATGCGTGTGTAGTCATTTCTCAGTGATTGTTCCTCTGTTTTCAACTGCTTCTCCTGACTGGCGCATTTAGACTTTAGGTTGTTGAGAACATCTTGCATTCTGAAAGAAATTCAGGTCAGTTCTGAATTTAAACTCACCAGTATTCATGACTGTTTTCCTGCACTGGGGTGAGATTACTAGACTAAACGTCCTTTCACACCAAAAATGATAACTCTAATGATAACTATATCAGCTGAAAGGCAGTGACTCTTGCTGCATTAAAATTATTGATTGAGAATGTAATGCATTAAAATGACTTAAAACTAAAAAAAGACAGATAAGAAGTAGAATATCTTTACTAAGATTAGTATTAATGTCTGCCTGACATCAAACTTTTAACAGTAGTGTACCAAGATTATGCTGTAAAAGTTATGATACCTTATAATTTTCCTCTTCAAATGGGATTTTAAGATTGCATTCTCTTCCTCTCTTTTCTTTAGCACCTCATATTTGTAATCAAGTTTTTCTTCATTCAGATGGCAGTTGAACTTCACCTCTTGTAACTTCTTTCTTAAATTTCACACACAGACAGACACAAAGGCAGATGTTTATTTTATATCTAAAGCATTACCGTCTCTAGCATATAGTTACATGTAAGCAGTACATGCAGTTAATTAATACCATATCAAATTCACCTGTACTTCTGTATCCATTCTGATTTTGTCTGTGTTGTATTCTTCAGCTTTCCAAACCCTCAGCTTCTGCAGCAAGTCCTCATGCTCCTCCAGGAGACTTAAACCCTGCATCATGTTCCTCAGCTGCAGAAAAAGATGCATCTTTTGTCAAAGTGGCTTCAGTCAAAGGTATTCACAGTTGGTTTCAATCCATTGTGTATCTTAATCCATGTGTGTGTCACTTTTTTAAGTATTGTACCTCTTTCTCGCTTTGTTCTTTCATCTGATGCCCCCATTTCTTCCTGTGTTTGGTTAGCAATGTTCTCCTCTCCTCATCAAATGAGTTCTTTAATGTCCACAGAGAATAAATGGTATATAACAGAAAATAGTGTGCATTCATAGATATGACATTATATATAGTGTAATTGTTCATTCCTTATTAAACCAAACATATCAAAACAATATTATGAGGGTGGAATGATAATTTGTAGTTGGACTCCAGCCTGCAGGGGGCAATACAACACCTCAATCTGCTGCAGGTCCTCTCGGTATGACTTTTTCAGACTTGAGATCTGTTCTTCCATTCTCTCAATAAGCAGGTCTATGTCTTTAGCCTGTCTTTTCAGGTCCTTCACATAGTGATCATCACTGGCCTTTAGCTCCTATGCAAAAAAAAAAAGCTCCTAATTACTCTTGTCTATATGTTTTAGCATGCATTTGTTGCAGACTGAAGTTCACCTGTTGTAGCTCACTGATCAGTTTATTCTTGTCCCCTAAAATCTGTTCACAGAGTTGTTGCTGGCTGTTCATAGCATCTCTTAGATCTAGTGGGGTCTGTTTCATTTTAGCATCTGTCCATTTGCGAGTGATCTCCTCAAACTTTTCCTGGCTGGACTTGGCCTCATTTTCCAGCTTTTCTCTCTTATAGGATCAAATGACACATTTTTTTGTGTGAATACAAACTTTACAGAGGTACATTTTCAAAGACTTATAGTGACAGAAGGTGACTAAGTGTTTTAATTGCATGTACCTCAGTCGGCATGCCTCCTCTAGCTCTGTTCTCCTGTCAGACTCTCTGGCGTCTACAGCTACCTGAATGTTGGTCACCAACTCTAGACCATCACTTTGCAATTTTACCATGTGCTGGAAAAAGAGCAGAGGAAAGTGTCCTGAAAACTTGATCTAACGTTACCTTATACATTATGTGCACAATATTCAATACTACAGTATTTCAAAACTAAAATATTGGCTTGTATAATGTTTCTTATCATAATATAATATAATATAATATAATTAATAATTTATAATATAAAAGAATACAATATATTTAAATGCATAGGACTGACCCTTTTACTTTTCTCCACTTCCTTCTGACTTTTCCGTGTTTCTTCTTGAATATCCTCCTTTCCCTGGGAATCTTCGCCAAGCTCTTGACTGCAAAAAAACACAATTTGTAAGTATTTCATTGCACGTATACGTTTATTGCTAACTAATGAAACAAGGTACACGGCTAATGTAACGTTACTCGAGAGGAATGTTTAACGTTACCGTGTTTTGGTCTCATTTCGTGCGGCTATGCGAAGGCGACGGGATGTAATCCTCTCCGCTTGGTTTTTAGACTCAACAGATGGTCCAGGTTCGTCTGCCTCTTCCCCTGCAAAAGGCTCGGGTTGAAGCATTTTCAGTTGCGTTAATAAGCACTAGCCCAAGAAATATAACACAGTGCGATGAATGAGAGAGTATTGTTTACAATACCGTTGCTATGATACTGCGCGAGTGGCAGAATGTTGGTACTGCAGTGCAACCACTGATCTGTAAGAATTTCATAGATCAGCGAATGGCAAACATTTACAATCAAATTGACCATTAAAATTATATGTGATTTATGAATATTCCGTTTTGTTTATATGCATTAATATAAACATAATATAAACATATATATATATTTTAAATATATTCTGTTTTTCCAATTCATCATACATATATACATACATACATACATACATATATATATATATATATATATATATATATATAGAGAGAGAGAGAGAAAGAGAGAGAGAGAGAGAGAGAGAGAGAGAGAAATATTTACAGATATATGTTTGAAGTTTTATTAAATGTTTAAATGTATTTTGGTTAATATATTTATTGTATTTTTAATGTTAAAAAATATTTTGGATAGAAAAATATGTATATATTTATATATACTTATGCCAAATAAAAAAAATATGTATTTTTGTCATATGGGAAAACAAGAACAAACAGTAAGAACTGCAGGGCCATAACTCACGAAAAAAGTATCACATGTCAGCAATGTCTTAGCAGCAGCAGCTGGGTTTTTTTTAGCAGCAGTGATGTTTGTGTAACAAGCTGAATGTGACGATAATTTAAGAAAGCTGTCTTTATGGCTTTCTCTCTGTGTTTCCTTTTCGTGTGCAACCTTTGATTCCTGATAACTTTTGCTGAACTAGCTTGTGTCTAGCTTAATTTGTGCACATGACTGTGCCATTAGATTAAAAGACCATTCATCAGACTGTAACCTGATGTGACTCTCTATTTACAGCCACATATTCAATTATTTTGCTCTCCAAATGAGCATTTTGCACATCCATTACAGTAGAATTTTTCCAGTCACAGAAAAACAGGCACACAGTCTGAGGCTAAAGTACTTGTGTTGGCATGCTAATCACCTTAGTGATTATAGTGGCTTAACGTTTAGCATGGCACACTTTTACTTTTGCTTGACTGATCGTTTGGCATTAGGAGCAGAAGATACTGTACATCAATCAACCATAGTTCTCCTGTCTTTGGGTGTTACACGCATTTATGTGTGTGCATCCATGCATGTTTTTAGGGATGTGTTTAACTTTAATAAAGGGGATTGCCAACTAGAAGATAACATAATGTCTTTTAGATCAGTGGTTTTCACAACCCAAAATCATCTTGTCAGTCTTTCACAGGCAGTGGAGATAAAAACAATACTGAATATAAATAAAATACTAGCAACTATCATACATAATTTGAGGGGGAGGAGAAAATGCTTTTCACATCTTAGTTGTTGTTGTACAAAGGCAGCTGATTCATTCCAATCAAACTTTACAGTATTTTTTGGCATTAATGCATCTGTCACTCAGTAATATGGTTGTTCCATGTTTTTTGGATGATAAAATCACATTTCTGCTGTTGTTTATGTATTTCATTGTTTAATTTTTCTTTTCAGCCTATGAATTTTGCTTATTGTTTGGCCTATGTGGTTTGTTGTAATATTAATAAATTTCAGTTCGATTTTTAAGGAGATTTTTGCTGACATTTTGTATGATTTGCTGTTGAAAAGTGTTATTTTATTATTTTCTATATATTGTTATAGTATTTATTAAATTTTATAATTTAATTTTACATTATTGTTATTTATTTTTATTTCAATTCTAATTTTTAATTTAATAAAATTTTCTTATATTTATATTTTATTTCAGCTTTATTTTATGTTATTTTATTTCAGCTTTATTTTAATTAAGGATTTTTTTTTTTTTTACATTTTAGATTTTAGTTAACAAAACAGTAACAGGAATTGGGTTGTTACTTGATGCCCAATGTAAAATCTTTAGAAGTCTAGAAAGTAAAGAAATACTCTTGACAAGGAGCTGCAGGAAGCCTTGGAGACCATCGCTAGACCTCCAAGACAACAAATACAGTTTGGATGCCAAGAGAAGGCAAGCTGAGACGCTCAACAGACAGCTCTGATGAAACTGTAGACAGCAGCAACCAGAGCCACAGTTTTTACACTTTTGGATAATCAACATACGAATGGCTTACTCATAGTCTCATATTAAAATGAGATACGACCCTAAAGATTTTAAAACTGATATGGCTTTAAAACGCGTGATTTCAGCGCGATATACACGATAATCAAAACCAAACAGATGTTGTTTGGCAGAATATTTGAGGTACGAGCTGTAAAGGCCCAGCTCTATTCTGGAAAAGGGGGCAGGGAGCAGCAACTCATATGCATTTAAAGATACATGCACGAAAACAGTGTTGTGCTTTCTAATTCACCTACTTATACTATGTCCTAAAAGTATGTACTGTTTTTTGTGAAGAAAAAGTACATACTTTTGAGTATGAAGCAGAATAGTAGGCAGGCTTTAGGACATACTACTTCATCATAACTGCGTCTTTTAACGCACGCTCTGTTTAGCTTAGCTACATAATTACCCTAATTCAATTAAATTAAATTCCCAACCAATCATCTTGTCAAAGTAAACATTATCCGTATTTCATTTAATTTAAATTCCCACCATATTGGAGAGAAATGAAGAGGCATATTGATCTGTCAGTCGTGGGTCTATCATGCCGAGAACTCTGCTCATATGTTTGCATAATGATGCATTTAAAAAAAATGACCAAATGTATCATAATAAAGTTCACAGTGTTGCTGCAGATGAAATATAACGCGGGTAACATTAAATAAATATTTTTTCAACAGGTTAGATATTGATTATTTATCACTCAAACCCCTTTCTCTACCTGTCTGTCAGTCTTGCATATCTATAGCCATTTTTGTAGTTTTTTTTAACACTTTTCATGCGTGTTTGTATTTCTAATCGAATCCTTGTACACCACGCAATGTGTTGTGGACAATTTTAGCCATTAGAGTATTCACGGATTTCCACTTTGAATTTCTATCAGAAGCAGTAAACCATCTGGGTAAACCATCAACGGAGTCAGAGCTTATAGACTGAGATCCCGTGCATAAAGTAGTTAAAAGATGGGACACTGAAATCCCACAACAAACAGATCCAGCTCACATACATGTCACATACAAAATGTCTATTCAAGGTACAAGCAGTCATTAAAAGCATCTTGGGATTAAAATGTTTTAATGAGGAAAATAATATTAATTGCCCCCTCAAGCTTTTTAATGTATGTTCAGAGAAACACATTCACTTTATAGTATTTGTCAAACATGACAGTATCAAAACAAGAACAATTTTCACACATTCCAATATCAAAATAGAGCAGTTTCATCAATTTCATGAAAAGAAAATTGCTGTTGCTGAATTAAGCTAAAATAAGCTTTTCTTCATTTTGTTTCTATATCTTTTTTTGCAGACTATGATCTGTACACTTTGTACTTCAATTGTATAGTCTATGCCATTAAAGTGCAAACAAACCAAGCACACTGATTCTTTATGATTTCACTTAAATTTTTAACTGAATAAATCTCTTGTACAAAATGTGAGACAGTCTTGGAAGCATTTTTTAAAATTATTATTATTATTATTATTACTATAAATGCACCAGAGTTGGCCTAAAGGCTATTTTCATCTGTAGTCCCTGAAAATGTTACAAAGTCACCCTAAAAAAAAAAAAATACATTTCCAAGTATGATATTAATTTAAAAAAAGCAAAACAATCTTCTGCAAACAAAGTCTGTCCAGTATATTGGATATATAAATCCATCTAGCACAATTCAATGATATTGTTGCATAAAACAAACGCAAAATATAGCGTTTAAGGGAACAAAATATATGAATTTAACCATTATTATTTTGCTGAACGTTACAATACAATTCCAAACCATCACAGTGTTACCAGTTTCGTAACATTTTCAGTCAAAATAAAATAAATACATTTTAAATCAACACACTCTGCAATAGTGTCACAAGACTTTAATTCTGAAAATCCAACGCGTCATCGCCACTACCGGAAGTGGATGCTCGTTGCACATTTATGCTCTCTCTGTAGCTGCTATCAGTGATTAGCCGTCAGCGGTACCACAGCCTTCATCGGGACATTTTAGATACCAGGACCAGCTATGGTAAGTATTTCACTGCTGTATTTTGTATTCTGGTGTATATTATATAAGATTGCCTTGTCAGAAAGTCGTTTTTCGTCGGCTGCACTGACACGTTCTAGAAATATTCAAGTGAGTAAACCCGCGTAGCTAGCAGCAGTGTAGCGAGATAACGTCGAATGTTCACGAAATGAACGAGTTGTGAAGTCTCCTGGAATATTTCTAGACTTTCGTCTATAGAATTAAGTACTTAAAATAAAGTGTAACTAAAACTTATATTTAATTTCACCCGTTGTAGTAACTGCCTTTCTGAGAAGCATCTAGCGTTAGACTGTTTTGTTTGGGGGGGAGGGTTGGAGTCCAACAGCTGCTGTTTTCAGAGTCTTATGTCAGAGATTCCGTTTGAACGTTCGAGTTATCATTCGAGTAAGTTTGATTAGTTCATATGCCAAGCAGGGATTGTTGGATTGAATGTCAGATTAAAATGTAATCTATTTAAAATATATACGCTCTATTAATCTCACTGCTAGGAGTCAAAGCTCTGTTTCTGGCAGTAGGGGGCTCCACATAATTGGGTCATACCTGGCGTATTTAGAAGATATATATGTATATGTGTGTGTGTTTTAAGGGACAGTTCACCCAAAAATGAAGATTCTGTCATTAATAACTCACCCTCATCTCGTTTCAAACCTGTAAAAGCTTCGTTCAACTTCGGAACACAAATTAAGATAATGTTGATGAAATCTGTGAGCTTTGTCCCTGCATAGACCGCAACGCAACTGTAATGTTCCCAGGTCCAGAAGCGTAGTAAGGACATCGGTAAAACAGTCCATGTGACATCAGTGGCTCAACTTCAGTTTTGAAAAGCTACAAGAATACTTTTTGTGCACAAAGAAAACAAAAATAACAATTTATTCAACAATTCTTCTCCCCCGAGTTACGTCTTCTGCCATTTTAGAGAGTATCACAATGCATATGCACACTTTCCCCCAAGGGTAAACAATGCTGATTATGTTCATGTGCGCGCTTTCTCGATGGGTACTCTCCAAAATGGCAATTAAATAAGTTATTTTTGTTTTCTTTGCGCTCAAAGTATTCTCACAGCTTTGTAAAACTGAAGTTGAGCCACTGATGTCACATGGACTGTTTTACCAATGTCCTTACTACAATTACAGTTGCGTTGCCGTCTATGAAGGGTCTGAGAGCTCTCAGATTTCATCAAAAATATCTTAATTCGTGTTCTGAAGATGAACAAAGGTCTTAAGGGTTTTTGAACGACATGTGGGTGAGTAATTTGACAATTTTCATTTTGGGGTGAATTAACCCTTTAATTCAGCTCATGTCTTTTTGGTTTCTAAAATGTGTACACAAGTCAAAATGTATGTAATATTTATTTACACTTTTCTTTTCTTTTTCTGATGACAGTCTCACACCATTCTGTTGGTGCAACCTACCAAGAGACCAGAAGGCAGAACATATGCAGACTATGAGTCTGTTAACGAATGCATGGAAGGTAGAATATTTCTTTTGATTTTAAAGGGCCAGAAATTATAGTAATTAACAATTCTAATGCTTTATTGTGGAATTTTTAATTCTTTCTTTCCTCTCTAATGAAAGGAGTGTGTAAGATGTATGAAGAGCATCTGAAGAGGATGAACCCCAACAGTCCTTCCATCACATATGACATAAGCCAGTTATTCGACTTTGTTGATGATCTTGCTGACCTCAGCTGTCTTGTGTAAGTAAACTAACACAAGATCTTATCAATCATGTACAAGCGTACAAATTTTTTTTGAGCAATGTAGTAGTTTTCTCATTCTTTGGTCATTTAAACAGGTACAGGGCAGACACACAAACCTACCAGCCCTACAACAAAGACTGGATTAAAGAAAAGATCTACGTGCTGCTGAGGCGTCAAGCCCAGCAGGCGGGAAAATAAGGAGTGTATTTGGCTGAATTATTTCTGATGCTAGGCCCCAACTCTATCAGAACTATGCCACATCACAGGACAAACAGAGATGTGATGCCGTTTAGTTCAGATTTTGTTGAATGCATGTCTGTTCAGTCAGTACATCAAAGCATAGAGTGAAAATATTTTACATTTTAAATTGCATTTTTGTAACTGGAGTTAGGGACTTGGGATATTTATCAGAAAAGAGGGTAAGATTGGGGGGAAAAAGGGTTTAGTTTTTTTTTCAATCCCTCTCAATTGATGTTTTCTACTTTTTTTTTTTTTTTTTTTTTTTTTTTTTTGTGTTTTTAATTGTGGTTTAATTGTTCTTTAATTCAGTGAAGTATAAAACGTACACATTTCAGATTATGTAGATGGTTCTGAGTCATCTTATATCCCAACGTTTGTCCTCAGTGCTGTTACAGATTTTGTTGGCCCTGTCTGTTTTGTGTATATATCCAGTAATCACCGCTGGAAAAAAAATAAAAATCTTCTCACACAAAGTCTTGATGTCAGTACTGTTTTTGTTGTGTGTGTGTGTTACAACACTGATGTTTAAAAGTTAGGTGTCAGTAAAGTTTTTTGAAAGAGTTAACCTGCTCCTTTCATCACATAATAATTAAACGTATCCTATGAAAAAAAGCTCATAAAATCAAAAACACACAAATACAGCTCATAAAATCCAAAACACACATTATATTTCTTAACAAATAAATAACAACAATATTGTTTTACTATTGTTTAACAATATTACAGTTTTCCTGTATTTCTGATCAAATAAATGCATCCTTTGTGAGCATGGTAAATTACAAAAAAAAAAAAAAAAAAAAAACTAATTACACAATACTATAATTACTTTTAAACTGTTGTGTATATGGTATAACATATGCCAGAAATGTACAACTTGTTGACAAACTAATTTTGTAAAGGTTTTTTTGGCCTTTGTCAATGTTGTACATCTTCTCTCTTTGTCATAAAGTTATACTAAGCATTTCTGAGCTTTTTCCTTAGTCATTTGCATGTGTTAAGGGTAAGTGACCATGTGCTTGTCTCTGTATGCTACAGTTTATTTGTTAGAACACTTTAGTTCACAGTATGTCCTTTCTGTTAAATTATTGATACTCAGACATGATTGTGTTTGAAAACTTGAATATGCTTCACATTTTGTATCCTGACCAAGACTAAAAATTAGTTTTTTGTCCTCAACAACTCCTTTGTTAAGGAGCATGGGTAAAATTTCAGTCTAAAAGGAGCTGGTATTTTCTAAAACAAATGTGAATAACATTATACAGCGCAGCATGACCGTCCTGTTTTTCAGCTCTCAGAAGCACACTGTACTGTAGCATGAATGTCCTTTTCATCAGCTGTACTGTTAATTGTTAAGATAAGAACTTGCTGAACAAATTCTCTGAAATATTCAACTCTTTTCTTTACAAAAATGTTCATGTTATCACCGGGGCATTCTGATTTGTCAAGAATCTGATCAACATTTGCCCTGTAATGAAGCATTAAACTACTGTAATTGTGTAATTACTGAGACCACTAGGTTACAAATATTTTTTTGACTGATATTTGTGATCATGTTTAGTGCTGATGTTGGAAACCCCGAACAGTTTAATTTTGTTCTGTGGGTTACATGGTCTACTGCAGTTGTAATGTTATTGGAAAGCACTTACCAACTTGTGAGGAAGTGTATGCATTCTGTTTATGAGAGTTGCTTGGTAACTAAGGAAACAGCTGAGCACAAAACTTTAAAGTACCAGTAAGAACACAATAATACTAATTACAAGTGTAGGATAAAGCCACAACATTTTTTATTTGGTAACAGAATTGCAATTTAACCCCAACTGGCATGGCTAGTCTAACTTGAGCTTTGCTTCTTAGCCCAATTTCTGCATTGGGAAATTGCAGTATACTGTATATTGGACCTTAGCCCTCTCAAATACTTAGAGTTGTGATTTCTAACATGCTGGCGATTTTGCATGCATTTGTGTGGTTCATTTTTTTTTAGAAAAAAGGAAGCGAGATCCAGAGAGAAGCCTGTTGTTTCACCAGAAGATCAAGTTATGACATTTTGATTAAATATCATGAGGGTTCAAATAAATAAACAAATGAATGGATGCATTGTTTACAATAAGATGATTAGGGCGCATTTAGTAAGCATAAGGAGGATTTTCATTTCATGCTTACTTTAACCTTTTCAAGTCATTTTGCAAATGTTAACATGATAGATGGGCCTATACCGTTAACAGAGGCTGAATTCATAATCACTCATCCTGCACCACATACACATAGCAACAACCCACAACACACTATCAACCAAATAACAATCCCCTGGCAACACCAACACCTTAGTATTTGTGGTGGCTAGTTTTGCACGGACAAGCAACACTAAAAATGTAGTTAGTAAGTCATTTTTACAGTTATATAATATTTGAGCTGGTGGTACAACCTGGCATAGCTGGTTGGCCACACTGGCTAAAATATTATAGGGACTTTATTTGGTTAACCATGTTCCAAAGCTGAGACTGGACTGGGTTACCAGAAAAGGTTTGTATGGGCTATGTTTATATTGTCAGCAGAAACTGTATTTATAGTAACTGAAATGAATGGAACTATAATGTACGGCACTTTGTTCTCAGAAACAAAGACAACAGCACAGCTGTACACACCTGCATTTCATTCTACTGAACGGCAAAAGCAGTATGAAGTTTATTATCTTTACGCGCGTTCTAGCAGTCATTAATTCGCGAAGCCGCGCGTCTTTGAGCTTACTTTCACCCTCATTCACAATCGTTTCTCTGTGTCCCTTTTATTTTCAACAGCAGTGAGTGTTTGGTGTTACGAAACACCAGTGTGTCTGCGCTGGTCATTTTGGCGCACTGTGTCTTTAAACTGTTGGCGGCGGCCCTGCGCCTGCAGCACAGGAAACCCCGTAGCGGCTTTCAGAGGGGACCCAAGATGGCCGAATCTTCACAGTGGGGCTAATAATTACTTTTCGTCAAGACGCTGCTATTTCATGGTGCTCGACGGTCGCGCTGGCCATTCGCCGTCCCGGAAAGTGAAACGAGCGAGTCTATTCGATTAGTTACATCGGGGAATGTTTATCTCTGTGTGAAGAGACTGGCTGGTCCATCCGCGGCCCTTAGCCAGAATATGGCGGAATACCTAGAGAAAATATAGCTTAGCTTATTATGAACGCGCCGCTTTATACACGACCCTTCCCGCCTTTTCACCGACCGCGCGCGAGTATAATGATAAAATAGCGTTATCGGTACGTCTTTGGAGTTCATTCGCGCGCGTTTCGAACATTTCTAGGTTAAAATGACTCGCGCGAGGAGATAGCCTGCTAGCTGAGGCGCTAGCTACGCTAACCCCGTTTGACTGAATTAGTCGCAGCGTTAGCATAGCCTAGCTAGCTTAAAGTAAAGGGGAACGCAGGAAAATAAACACATTCTGCGTTCGTGCTCTGACTGCATGCTTTTAAACTCTTTTCTCACCATTTCACGGCCTTTAGAAACGGAGGAGCGTATTTCGTGCTTGCGTTTATAAAAAGTTCAAAATATTGAGTATGTTGTGGAGAGTCTCGGCTGCACACAGCGGCTAGCTGACCATCGCTAGACTGGTCAGAATAATTCTTCTGGACTGAATACGTTTACTGTGATAGAGCCCACAACAACATACTGCATCAGCTTAGCGACAGCTTGCTAGTGATTGCCATACATTTCAGCTTGAAGTTGACAGCAGATTCTGTTGCACCTTGCAAGCAGAGGACGTTGAGATTTATTGAATCAAGGGCAAAAGCCTGTTTGAGTGTTACTTGCAAGGATGACTGACACTCGTAGACGAGTAAAAGTGTACACTTTGAATGAGGACCGCCAGTGGGATGATCGGGGGACGGGACATGTGTCATCCGCCTACGTTGAGAGGCTGAAAGGCATGTCTCTCCTGGTGCGCGCCGAAAGTGATGGTAGGTTTCAAAACATTGCAGAGATGATGTACAGGGCCACTTTTCGTTGACTGTGCAAGTAAGATGTGCCCGTTCTTTAAAACAGGGTCACTGCTGCTGGAGTCCAAAATCAACCCTAACACCGCCTATCAGAAACAGCAGGTGCGTTTAAAATGTTGTGACATGATTTTGTTGACAGCTCATCAGTGTTTTTGTGAACATCATTTATTAGTATGTGCTTATAAATATCTTGGTTAAAGGTCAAATACACATTTATAAAGATGACAGACATCACTGGTGAATTGGGAAATATATTACTTTACAAGTATCACCATGCTTCTATAGTTAATCACATTACAATAACCCTTTAAAGCCTTTGTTAGAAATAGAGTGGTAATGTTTTCAATCTTTAGACAAGGTATTAAAAAAAGTTTGCATCTTTTGAATACACAAGGCATTTGTTGCACTTATCAAATATAGAGCTTACGCTCAAGGAGGAAAATGTTTTATACAAAGTCATTTATATGGACAAAAAGTAGATGCAGTTCTGATAGCCTGTAATGTAAATCAGTAAATTATTTGTGCAGAATATGTTCCACTAAAGCTTGATGTATGATATTTGAATCTTTCATTTTAAAATGTTTTTTTCTTTAAAAATATGTATGGATAATAAAGTAAATATAAGTTGCTTCAGTTCAACAAATGTTAATCTTGAATTATTAATAACAATATAAAAGTTATTCTTACATTTACTTTACAAACATTATTTCACAGCAAACAGACACAAAGGTGAAGGTTGACATTTTTACAATTATACTAAAAGGCCTTTTACTTAATAAAAAAGCATAAACTATCAATCAGATGGCATGAAGTAGATTGTGTAGAAGTTTTCAGTTTTGACCATGTTGATAATTTAGAGACATTAGAAATTAATGTATCTAAGATAGGGGTGGCATGATACAATTTTTTCAGAACCGATCCGATACCAAAAGTTCTGAGTATAAGACAGTACTGATCCGATACCAGCAGAGTTTTTTTTCTAAACCTTCAGCGTGTGTTGACCTGATCATCACTCTTTTGTGTGTTACACACAATCTACTAAATATAGACTCAACTAAATATAAACTTCATTATAAAGAAAAATAACAATTAAAAAAAATATATAATCATAATCTATGAGAAAAATATTATTATAAACTAGGTTAGTGGATAATTCAACAGCAAAATTACTCTACAAAAAGGATGAGTTCACAATAATTTTATAAAATCTAAATATTTAGAGAAAAAACATTATTTTTGGGGGGGGGGGGGTAAAAGTAAATGGGTGTAATCTGGTAAAATGTTAAACATTGCTCTTTGTATTGTATGTATAAGTGCATTCATGAAAAACAGGTAAATATAATTATATATATAAATATATGCAAAAAATTAAATACATTTCTTTAACATTTATAGCACAGTAATTCATTGTGCAAAAGTATTAAAACACAGAACAAGAAAGGCTATTAATAATCTTTCATTGTGCAAAAGTATTATAACATGAAAGGCTATACAAAGCGGCACAAAGGTCTTAATGGGCATCTCGTGTGCAGAATGATGCGCTTCAACACGGAGTCACAGCGCAGCGCTTCGCATAGAGAAGTTTAAAGCACAAAGGGAAGAGACACTGATGTGTGGTGCATTACATCTGTGCTATAGTTTATTGAGCCTTTTCTTTTAAATGTTTTTTAAAATGTTCAATTCATAGTGCTCTCTACTCCAGTGTGGTGATCTCTAACAGACATGCTTTAGAATTAGCACTAAACTCCAGCAAGATAAAGTCCTTTTATGAAAAACTGATGTTTATCTACATATCAAGTATAATAATAGGAACATTGTATCCTCCTAGAGTGAGTTTTGTCGTCTTGACTGTCGTAACCGAACACGACGTGCAGTTTGAAAGCTGAATGGACAGACAGCCGCAGCAGAGAGAACGGTTTACGAGAACTTGAATTTAACGACTTAAATATTCATCTGTACCTCACAGTAAACTATGGAATGGCTTCAGAACACTTGAAATATAGTGCACGGAAACTTTATAGTGCTTTTGTGCCTTTCGTGGGGCTTAACAAACACAGAATAGTATACGCACAATATCAGATTTGGATCGGTCTTGTCTGACCGATACCCGATCCGGCAGAAAGTGTCAGTATTGGAGTGATAATGATACTGAATATCGGATCAGCGCACCCCTAATCTAAGATGATACAGTAGGCTTATAGGGTTAAGACCGTTGTTTTAAAATTGGATAAAGTCATAAGTCAAAATTTTGTTGTTTTAGGAATAGAAGGTTAAATTAAGTGAATGATATATAAACAAAGATATGTATTGAAATTGAAATCTACAGTTGCAAATAGATCAGGTGTAGTAAAATAAATACTTAAATTTGTATTTTGGATGTTTTATTTTTGCTTAAATTTGACCTGTGCATGAACAAACCATGTTTTTGTCTGAAGTGTCTTGCATTAAACTTTAGTTCCCTGTATGATAGTGCTTGTATATCACATGCTCTTTTGGCTTTTGTTGATGTTATTTGTGTTTTGTCTTTGGGACACATTAATAGTATGGTCTGAGGCTGAAAACTATGACCTAGCTCTTAGCTTCCAGGAGAAGGCTGGTTGTGATGAGATCTGGGAGAAAATATGTCAGGTGATTATGTCTGTGATGTACATTTATAATATTTTCTCTAGGTATGTTGTGCATGTTGGTGTAGTGCTTTATTCTGAAAGCCTTTATTTTTGTGTCTACAGGTCCAGGGAAAGGACCCCTCTGTAGATATCACCCAGGAGCTGATAGATGAGTCTGAAGAGGAACGCTTTGATGACATGTCCTCTCCTGGTCTTGAACTTCCGCCATGTGAGCTCTCCCGACTGGAGGAAGTGGCTGAGCTGGTGGCATCATCCTTACCTTCTCCGTTACGGCGGGAAAAACTGTCCCTGGCGCTGGAGAACGAAGGTTACATCCGCAAACTGCTGGAGCTATTCCGAGTGTGCGAGGACTTGGAGAACCGAGAAGGCCTGCATCACCTCTATGACATCATCAAAGGCATTTTCCTCCTCAACCGCACAGCGCTTTTCGAAGTCATGTTCTCCGAAGAATGCATCATGGATGTGATCGGATGTCTGGAGTTCGATCCATCGCTACCCCAACCACGGCGGCATCGAGAGTTCCTCACCCCACCACGGCACGCACGGTTTTTTTTCTTAAAGAGGTCATTCCCATTTCAGACCCGGAGCTGCGGCAGAAGATTCATCAAACATACCGTGTGCAGTATATTCAGGACATGGTGCTGCCCACCCCCTCTGTCTTTGAAGAAAACATGCTGTCCACCCTGCACTCCTTCATCTTCTTCAACAAAGTGGAGATTGTTGGCATGCTGCAGGTGGGTTTTCATACTCAACTATGTATATGTGACCAGTTGTGAACTTTGTACATTGGCGGTTGAGTTGAAATGCTGTTCATGGGCTAAACTAGGTGAAGGAAGCTGTAGATTAACTTTTAACACCGCGTTATTACATCATATCTTACAGGTAACGTACATACATTGTCAGGCTTGCTATGTGTCATTGTGGCTTTTCGACACAATTTTCAGACCAGCAGTGGGCTGTACTTTGGTTCTTTGTTGTAAAGGTCATATTTATATCAGGGCTTGAATTTCGGCAGGGGATTGCGCATAATTCTATAAAAAGTTCAGAGTATTCACAGAGTTCAGAGTTTACATGAGTATTCATGTAAACAGTTGATTTATACTAAACATTGTTGGTATACAGGCTTTTAAGTTAATGTAAACAAATCTTATGTGTAGCAGTTTGGTCTGTGCATGAGGTCTTAAAGAGACAGCAACCTAAAGTTAAATAGATTATTCTGTTTCTGTGGTATTTCTGTACCTGAATATTACTGTTAAACCTACCTGAAAAACTTAAAGAACAGTTAATTTTAGTTGTATGTTGTTATTGTATTGTTTGTGCCATTGCTTTTCATTAATCTAATCTTAATTTATTACTCACTGTTTACGTGTCTTTTTTTAGTTAAAATAAATTCAATTCAGAGTTTTAATTTTTTTTAAGTACCTTCCTCACAATATAAATTTGAATCAATAACATTATAAATTGTAAAACTGTAAAAAATTGTAAAAAAAAAAATGATTGTAGTTTAAAAATAGGCCTATGTCTAAAAAATACCCTAACTCCCCCTTTAAAAAATCCCCCCCATAAGAGCCACCTAAAGGGAGAATTCCCCCCCATTTTCAAAAACGAAATTCAGGCCCTGTATATATATAAATATATATATATATATATATATAATATGTTATATGTATATATATAAAAAATGATATGTATATGTATATGTATATGTATATGTATATGTATATGTAATGTATATGTATATGTATATGTATATGTATATGTAATGTAATGTATATGTATATGTATATGTATATGTATATATATATATATATATATATATATATATATATATATATATATATATATATTATATATATGTATATATGTATATGTATATGTATATATATATATATATATATATATATATGTGTGTATATATGTGTATATATATATATATATATATATATATATGTGTATATATATGTGTATATTTGTATATATATATATGTGTATATTTGTATATATGTATATGTGTATATGTATATGTATGTATATGTGTATGTGTAGAGAGATATATAGAGATATATAGATAGATAGATAGATATAATATGCATGTATGTATGTTTTCCACACTAAATTAAAATTCTGCAGATGTAGATAACAGATTTAAAGATAACCATGCTAACTGCTATTTAAGATGCATTTAATGGATGACATCATTTATTAGAAAATCTGCAACATTATTTGTTTCAGTGGTGAGTATCAAGAGTGGAGTAATTATAATCAATGTAATTTAATTTATTAATGCTTTGACAAGTCAAAAAATCTGATTAAGTTAGATTTTACTTCAGTTGTGGCTAAATTCATTAAAAAAAAAGTTGTTCATGGAAATGGTTTGATACGTGCTTCTCACCTAAGCCTTAAAGTGGAGTTGTTTGAAACTGGGATTGGAGATAGGGGAGGGTGCTTGTTACTATGGAAACAGCACCATCATGTTCTTTAGAGCCATATCATGTGATGTCACAAACACTTGGCAGGCGTGCTGGATGATTATTTTCTCCAACCTCCAGCCAGCTTCAGTTCAGTATGGTTGTTTGTCCATCTTTGCAGATAAATGTGCATGTCACAATATTGTTTTAATATCACCATATCCAGTTAATACCTGGATGAAATCTCCTAGATTTTGAATAAACCAACCACAGATAATAAAAGCTTTTTGTTATGGTTGTTTGAGCAATTGGATGTACTTTCCCATGGCAGCATAACCGCAAACAATGTTTTGATTCACTTGACTGGTTCCCCTTTTTTTGAGGTGTAATATTTTATGTCCATGACAAGTTGATGCAGTAAAATACAGTATCGGTCACGTCTAACCTTGGTGACGTTTATCAAGAACCAGATTTATTGTGCCAAATCTGTCTGAACAAAATAATTTATGGTTGCAATTCAAACAGCGCACTTCAAGGTGCATCATGCAGCATATATAGAAAGAGTTTAATTTGGTGAAAATACATTGTAACATGAATATTGGCTTAAATATTTCAATAGTTTCTTATGCTGTGTATTTCTAATGTATACTTATGTGCCTTTTCTAGTGTCTTTTCTTTTGAAGTAAACTAGTTTTGTGTATATATACAAAACTAGTAGTAATCAGAACTGATATAACCAGAGCTCTCTATTTCATATGCTTTTGTTTTCAGGACGATGAGAAGTTTTTGACTGAGCTCTTTGCACAGCTAACTGATGAAGCCACAGATGATGACAAACGGCATGAGCTGGTATGAGCAGCATTACTAATGGATGTGTTAACCTCCTATTCAAAACACTGGACATAAACAAAATTGATGATGTTTGTCACATTCAGGTAAATTTCCTGAAGGAGTTTTGTGCGTTCTCACAAACGCTGCAACCACAGAACAGAGACGCATTCTTCAAAACTCTGTCCAACATGGGTATCCTGCCAGCGCTGGAAGTTATTCTTGTAAGATATAATTGCTATTTCAAAGAACAGATTTGCAGTTAGATGTCAGTCAGTTTGCTGGTATCTTTTTATTTTTTTAATTTAATATCTTTTCTAATGATCTATATTATTGTATTTTATGGAGAATAGGTATATCTGCTACATTTGAAACTAACTAACTTCAACTTTGCTCTCAATGAAGACCATAACTTTAGCTTGCTCTTGCTGTATTTATGAATGCTTGTGTGCTTTGTGTTAAAGGGCATGGATGATGTTCAGGTGCGTGGAGCAGCCACTGATATCTTCTCCTACCTGGTGGAGTACAACCCCTCCATGGTGCGAGAGTTTGTTATGCAGGAGTCTCAGCAGAATGATGACGTAAGTCACACGCCTACTGACTCTTGTGATCCTTCCATCTACCTGTCTTCCTCACTACTTGTCTCTATTTAACAGGACATTCTGTTGATAAATCTGATAATTGAGCATATGATCTGTGACACGGATCCAGAGTTGGGTGGAGCTGTACAGCTAATGGGGTTGCTCAGGACACTAGTGGACCCAGAGAACATGCTGGCAACTGCTAATGTGAGACATGTTTTAAAACAAATATATATCTGATACATTGTAGCACCCTTTCATTGTCATTTGTCAGAATGACAAAACGTGCTCCTTTCATGAACTGTTTGATTAACTGCAGAAAACGGAGAAGACCGAGTTCTTGAGTTTCTTCTATAAGCATTGCATGCATGTGCTCTCTGCTCCACTTCTTGCCAACACCACAGAAGAAAAACCCAGCAAAGGTAATAGATTTTTTGCAAGCTTGTAGGATGCATGCAGACTGAATGTGTAGGCAGCCTTTTTGAATCATTTCTCAATTGACATTTTGCATACCTATTTGAAGAGGTGAGCTCTGCAGACTTCTCACTGTGTGTTTGTCTTGTCAGATGATTTCCAGACGTGTCAGCTGCTGGCTCTAATCGTAGAGCTGCTCACTTTCTGCGTGGAGCATCACACGTATCACATAAAGAACTACATCATCAACAAAGACATCCTCCGCAGAGTACTGGTGCTCACGGCATCTCAACATGCTTTCTTAGCCTTATGTGAGTATATGCACGCGCACACACATGCAAGACATTCATAAAGCCACATTTGAAACTGAATATTCAGCAGGAAATATTGTAGGGTGAGGTTTTTTTGTCCATCCAGATTTTATTGGATTATTCAAAAGAGCAAATGGTACTAGTCAATATTTTTTATCCCTGTCCGTATTAGTGGAAAAGAGGAATTTTTTCAGAAATGTTTTTATGCACTGCTGCATCTTGAAGAAGAAAATCAGGGACATTAAGAATGTAAATTGGGTCAGTTGTTTTTAAACGCTAACAGAATGAAAGTCAGGGATTTTTTTAATGCTTGTCCGGCTGGGCCAGTATCTCAGATTTCTAATTGTCCTGCCAATATTCTCACTTGCCCTAACACCAACAATGTATATAGTTTTAAATGAATTTAAATGTTTAATTTTATATTTAAATCTGACAGGTTTTTTATATCTATGCGTGCAATATTTACTCATCAAATGTTTTTCAGTATAAATTTATAGTCTGATTTTCAGCCATTTCTTACCAAGGGCTTTTCCATGTAACACAAAGACTTTGAGCTTAGATCAAATTATTTTTAGTATTTTTTATATACTATTTTATTAATTTTATTTTTGAATTGGTTTTTATTTTGATATTTTACTTTATTTATTTTAGTTTAATTAATAGAACTTTCATTTTGATTGTCAATGTAATTTTTATTAGTTTTTGATTTTAAATTTTTCGTTTTCAGTTTGTAATTTTAGTACATCAGCTTAAGTGTATTTTAATTAGATGCCAAGGCAACATTTCTATGTTTTTAAATTTTAATCTAATATTTATATTTTTTCAGCAACAAATTTTAATTAACCTTATTTAATGATTACTACACTGGTTATATGTTTTTGATACTGAAAATATGGAAGAATGTGAAAGACTGCAAACCCTTTCACACTGCGATTCCGGAAAATACATTGGTAATGTCTCCCGGCAATTGTTCCCGGGTCGCTAGATTTTGCCCCTTTCACACTGCCAGTGATTACCAGGAATATGTGCGTTGGTTCACACACAACCCGTAAAGGTCCCGTGAAGACACGTGATATCAGGGTGTGACGTGTAATGTACGAGTTGAAAACGCTAGGCACTTTCACTTAAGCTGGCGAACGATCTCAGCTTCAGCGTGGAAAGTGAGGAACTAACTGATCTCGGCTTCATTAGTTTGCACATATTTGTTTCGTCACAAACGTTGATCTGCCTTCAAAACACCCGCTAAAAGAGTCGCGCGATAACGTGCGTCATCACTACGACACACCCTTTACGGCATTAGTTCTGGCTTTTGTTCACACAGCGCTCGTTCCGGGATTGAAACCGGCAATTTTACTAGGTCCCCGACCCGGGATCAATCCCGGGACGTGTTTGCGTTCACACAGAAGGCGACCCGGCAATGTTCGCCACCATCACAACTTCAAACCACATAGTCTACAACAGAACACTAAGTGATGCTGATCCTTTTGCACTATGAATTACTCTGTTGGTAATGATTACTGTTACACTGTTATTTCAACACATGCCAAGGAATTCTGCATTCAGGGCCAGCAGCATTAACAAGCACTAATTAATTTAGAATAAAGACCAAGCATGCAGTACTACCTTGCTGACAGACATTGATTACCGCTTGGCTGTTAAATCTCTCTGTACCTTTCATACTCATTTCTCTTATCCAGGTGCTTTGCGTTTCATGAGGAAAATCATTGGCCTGAAGGACGAGTTTTATAACAGATACATTATGAGGAACTTCCTGTTTGAGCCAGTGGTCAAAGCTTTCCTCAACAATGGATCCAGATACAACCTCATCAACTCAGCTGTTATAGAGATGTTTGAGTATGTCAGGGTGGTGAGTACATTTATCCACTCATCATATCTCGTAATGCTCCTGAACACACTGATAGGTTGTTTATTTTGTGTGAAATTGCGGTGTTTTATGTGTAGGAGGATGTGAAGTCCCTGACAGCTCATATCATAGAGAACTACTGGAAGGCCCTGGAGGATGTAGACTATGTTCAGACATTTAAGGGACTGAAGCTCCGATATGAACAGCAGAGAGAAAGACAGGACAACCCTAAACTTGACAGGTCAGTGGTCATTTCAGACCTTTATTGTTATTTGGATCCTCCTATGTAGTAAAATAACTTTAAAATTTTTTTTTTTTTTATCATTTTATAAAAATTGTAAATCATGCTTTTTGCAGTAATTTTATAGTTTAATATGTTACTATAGACATTGCCCTACCCTGCTCATATGGTTTTCATTTTATTTGTGCAGGTCTTAAAAAAGGTCTTAAAGTCTTATATGAGTCTTAAAATTCCTGCAGCAACCCTGTATAATGTTTGTTAATTGTTGTTTTTCATTATTACTGTGTTACTACTATTTGTTTCTTTTAAAATACATTAATCTTAACATTGAGATACCCATAGATGTTGGTATGGCAATAAAAACAAAAACAATTTATCATTATTATTATTATTATTATTATTATTATTATTATTATAATTATTATTATTATATTTTACAGTACAATAGTGGTAACAATACCGTTATAGTAATATATTTCTTAATTGATTTTAACTTTTATAAAAAAAAGTAAATTATTTATATAAATATTTAATAATTTAGTTTCAGTGTTTTTTTTTTTTTTTTTTAAATTGCAATATTATTATGGTATTAATGTTTCTTTCTTTTTTTTTTTTTTTTATAAAGAATATTATTGGCACCAACCGAAATGCCTTGATACCATTGATTATCGAAAAATGACTTGTCGTTTGGTACCAAATGTCAATACCTAAAGGGTTAATCACATCAAAGTCAGTGAGCCAAACAGCATGCAGCATGGTTTGTGCCTAATTCAGTGTTAAGCTCTGGCAAGGCATCAAGGAAAAGGCATGTTACCTTTGGTATCAAAAAAAAATTTGGTTTCGGTATCGAAGTCAAGGTATTGGTATAAATTTTTTTGAATGATACCCAGCCCTAATTAAAATTGGATTGGAATTTCTTGTGCATGTAATAGTTACTTTTGAGTGGAAGTACCTTTTAATGAATGGATTTTTTGTGTCTTCATGCTCGTCTCAGTATGCGGTCGATTCTGAGAAATCACCGTTTTCGCCGTGATGCGCGGACACTGGAAGATGAAGAGGAGATGTGGTTTAACACAGATGAGGAAGACTTGGAGGACGGTGAAGCTGTAGTGCCGCCCTCAGATAAGATGAAGAGTGACGAGGACCTGATGGATCCTATCAGCAAGTTCATGGAGAGGAAGAAACGTACGTTACTGCAACATGCAGGCGGCATAATATTGATGTCCAGCTACTATGATCCACTATTTGTTTGCAAAATGCTACTCACGTTGCTTGATGTGTTTTGGTTGCTCTCTCTCTTTTCCCAAGTGAAAGATTCAGAAGAGAAAGAGGTGCTGTCAGGGAAGGCGAGCCTCTCAGGACGGCAGAGCCCCAGTTTTAAACTCTCCTTCTCCAGCTCCCCAAAGCCCAGTCTGTCCTCTCCCCCAACCGCATCCCTCCATCCAGGTTCACCTGGTTCTCCAAGTTCTCCCGGGACAGGAGCCCGGAGCTCCCCCCCTACGGCAGCTGTCACCACTAAGGTAGTTACGCTGATTCTAACAGATCAAACAATGTTCTAAAATTGCCTTTGTTACCGGTTATTTGTTTTTGACGGCATCTCGCTCCTATTCCAGGGAGGTCTGGTGGGGTTGGTGGACTACCCCGATGACGACGAAGAGGACGAGGATGAAGAAGACGCAGACAGTAAAGAAGAAAGTCCTCCGCTGTCCAAGAAGTCCAAGCTGAGCTCCTAAAACAGTCCCTCGTCAATCAGTACAGTCATGCTCAAAGGGAGCTTCATCCAGAGACTATTGCAGCGCTCGGCCTAGAACTCAAAACTGAAACAAAATGAATGAATACACAAATGAATGGATAAATGATCGAATGCAGCCCCCCGCAGGAGTCCAAGGGGCGCCATGTGAGGAACAGAGAAAGGGAGAGTAAGAGAGGGAGAAGATTCGGTCACAGAGCGAAAAGGTGAATGTCTCCACGTGGAGTTTGTCCAAGTGCCAATCTGCAAGAAAGAGAGAGAGACTCGCGAAACGAACGGAGAGACCGAAGAGGAGATAAAACTGGTCTGGACAAAGAATAATTGAAAAAAGAAATAAGAAATTAATTTCGACAAAGCTAGAAGTACTGGGGGGTAAAAAAGACCTCACACACAGTCAGTCAGTCGCTCACAGACACTCAAACTGTTGCCCCACAGAGCGTCCCAGGCTTGGACCAGGACACACTGCCCCCCCTCTCAGGGAAGGACCTCACGTGACCCGAACTGGGCCAGCCAATCCACAACCTTCACTCACCTTTGCTGACTCAATCTCCATTTATTTCTCTCCTTCCTCTCAACCCTTTTTTCTGTTGCTCTTTTTTTTCCTCTTTATTATTATTTTTTTCTTTTGTCTTTGAGTTTCTAGGGCTAGACGGGACACTAGGGAGCAAAGAAGTCTGGGTCGTCATTGTTTAAGATGTCACCGTTGTTCTCGTGGCTCAGCGGAAGTTCTTCCTCTTTCAAAGCCAGCAGTTCCCTCCTTTTTCTTATTCTGTTGTTCTCCTCTCTCATTTTTTTAAATGACATAAGAGACCTGCCTTTAATTGTTCAGGATGTTTTCAGCCGCACTTGAACAGGTTTTTAAAACCTCAGTGGGGGGAGATAGTTTTACCCTTTTTTTGCCCTTCAAAACTGCAGATTTTTTGGAAAATTTGTAAGCCCGTCTTGATTAAAGATTGAGTGGAACTCTAGATGTGATCGATTTGTCATATCTTCATTTTCTTTTCTTTTACATGAGTGTACTCTTAGTTGTTCGGTATATTTGGGACCATTAAAAAGATCTTTGCTGTAGTAGATCTCTCACAGTTGTGCTGGTTCCCTGTATCATGTCAACTGTGCTGATATTCTGTCTTTTGAACTGGGATTTCATCACTGAAATGATCGTCCTGTCTGCTCGTCTGAATACATCAGTGGAAAGTCCTGCCTCCGCTGACGGAGGCTTTCTAAACAACCTGCACACAATTAAAGATGAGTTTTTATTTTCTGAAACATCATGTTTCCCTTTGTACTTGAAAACCATGAGTATGAAGCAGTCGTGCACTAGAGGGCGTCCTTCACCGTCATTGGCGTGCAACAATAACAAGCAGGAGCCAGAAAGCAACTTAGTCTATATACTGTACACTAGCAATCAAAAGTTTGAAATGACTATTATTTTATTTAACCACAGTAGAAACAGTGATATTGTGAAACATTACAATCTAAAAGAACTGTCATCTTAGTATATTTTCAAATGTAATTTAATTCTGTGAAAGCAAGGCTGAATTTTCAGCAGCCATTACTCCAGTCTTCAGCGTGTCAGGATTTTCAGAAATCATTCTCATATGCTGATATGTTCAGTTATTGTTGGTACTCATTAATTAATAATGGTTCTTATTATCAATGTTAATGCAATATTAAGCAGCAAAAACTTTTCGACAGTAAAATGATTTCTGAAGTATCAAGTGATACTAAAGACTGATGATGCTGAAAATTCAGCTTTGCCATCACAGGAATGAATTACATTTTAAAATATACTAAAAAAAAAAAAAAAAATCTTAAATTTTCACAATGTTGCTTCATTGTATCTTTGCTCAAATAAATGTTGATCATAAAAAATATCTTACAAAAACATTTAAAAAAAGATTCTAATCCTTTGACAGTAGTGTGTTTTGGAAAGGTTCATGCTTTATTTTCATTTTTACTTAAAAAAAAAAAAAAAAAACTATGGATTTTATATGACATGCTATAAAAGTTTTAAGACATTCTCATTTGCACAAATGAAAGCAATTTCCAGGCTGCACAAATCAATCCTTGTCTGTTATAGCTCTTTTGTAGTTGTGATTTTAAACATGTTTTCCACCTCATCTCTTCTCATCATTGCCTGAATGCAATATGTCTCATCTTTGGAGAGATTATAACTCACATAAGCAACACGCACCTGCCAATGTCCTGGCACTAACGTGGCTTTTAATTAGAAATTTAACCATGACAAATCAAGCCACACAAATGCTCTTAAGAGTGCAGCTCATCCACATCCGCCGCCAGTCAAATCCAAGAGCTGCTGGCAGTTCCTCAAAGACGATACCATGCCAACATAACCGCACGGCCTGAAGTGTCTCCCTCATCGTGTGTGGTGGTCTGCACACATTATAAAGCTGTGTTTCATTTATTTGTTGAAGATTATTGGTCCTTTCCTTTGGCATGTGGTAGTGCCAGTGCTCATGGAGCCGTTAGGATGCCAGTGGAGAGTTTCTACAGATGTGCCTTTTGATGTGAAGCCACCCAGCTACTGAAAGATTCAGGTCAGATCAGGATCTTTGGAAACAGTTTCAAGAAAGGGTTGATGGTTTAACTGATTTATTTAGACTATCCCTGCTGAAAAGACCAGCTAAGATCTGTATCGTGCTGTCCAGCAGAACCAGCATGATCTTTCTTGTCAATCTGGCTGACCTGGTTAATGTATTGTAAGAAGCATAAGCAATTGTTTGGTTAAACCAATTACATGCTGGTGATTTGTGTTGGTGCACTTGGATTCAATGCATACTTTGAAGGCTATATATGTTTAGAAGTCTGGGGTCAGTACAGTTTTTTATTATTATTTTTTTTTGAATAATTCTTCCAGCAAGGATGCATTAAATTGACCAAAAGTAACAGTAAAGACATTTATAAAAACATTTACAATTCAACATTATATAACATTTATACTTCAAATAAATGTCTCTTTTAAAACTTTATTTCCATCAAAGAAATACATTATGCTTTCCATAAAAATAAACAGAACAACTGTTTTTAACATTAATAATAAATGTTTCTTGACCACCAAATCACCATATTAAAATGATTTCTGAAAGACTAGAGTAATGGCTGCTGCAAGTTCAGCTTTTTCATTACAGGATAAAAAAAAAGACATTTTAAAATATATTAGCATAGACAAAGTTATTTTAAAGTTAAGTTATTTTAAAGTTAAGTTATTTTGAAGTGTGCATTTGTTTTGACTGTTATTTATTTCTCTATTTTTTACCTTGTTTTTGTATCACTGCAGCACAAAGTCGAAAACTGAGTTACTTTTAATCTGTCTCAACCTTCAATACATTTCCAATTCCATTTTTATCTTTTTACTTGAAATCTGAGTTTCAAAAGCTTTATGTGTGCACTTGCTTGCACTGTCCAAAGTAAATTTGTAGTGGATCGTTTGTAGGTTGCTCTGCGTCAAGTCACGTGCACTCCCTCGAATCCACCAGTAGATGGCGGGCGATGTCCACTCTTCCCAAGGAGGAGAAAGGCTTTTGTGACAGATTGTATAATCGTTTAGGGAAAGTAAAGTCTGCCGAGCAGGAAATCCCCAGCGTCACTCGTCGAGGTTGTCAAAACAGCTGCACAATGTTCACTTTCATGTGTACAACTGGACCCTGTCGCCCCAACCAACAATCGCTTGTGTTCGTTGCACAAAGTGCCCTCTGTGTCGGCCAGGCCACCTCCTTATGGCCCGGCGGCCGCTGTGGAGGTGATCAGGGGGCATGTTCAGCATAGCGTGTCTGCCTGTGTGATTAATCACCGTGTAAAACTCCAGCGTATCCGTTTCGGTGAGAGCAAGGAGCCACAGGCGCCTCTCCGTTTATGCGTCATTGTGTCTAACGGTGCCCGGTAGCTGAGAGCAGAGGGCAAAAGTTTGAGCATATGGTTGAGATTAAGGCGCTAAAGAAACTGACTGGTTCACATGATTGGGATTTGTTTTATTTTGAGTTTGGCTGATTACTGAATAAACGTTTTAAAAGTGATTGATCTTTGGGAATACTCTCTAAAGCCTTTTGTTCAGTGTAGCATGATCAAACATCCATTCCACATCTTAAAGTGTTAGTTGCTTCCTATGTGTGTTTACATCTGTTCAATTTGGTTTTAAACTATTTGCATGCTGTCTTCATTAACCTTGGTTGTTTCTAAAGTCTAAATGATCCTTTTTTTGTAACTTTTAAAATCATACTGCTTGTTATAACAATGGCATATATATATATATATATATATATATATATATATATATATATATATATATATATATATATATATATATATATATATATATATATAGTAGCCTATATATAGTATATATTTTTTTTTTTCAATATATAGTAGCCTATTTATACAAAGTATTTTTCTGAATGCAGATAATACTCAAGCGCCCTACAAAATGTTAACTAAACAACAAAACACATTTTGATGAATGCTTTTAAAAAGTGAAAATTAGATTAGTTATCTTGATGAACAAAACATATTAAGAATCATTATCTTGTGTTGGTCCAAGAGTTTATTTTCTGCAATTATCCAAAACCATTGGAAAAATACTATTGGTTTTGAGTGTGTGTGTGTGTGAGGGAACCTAATGCGATGCTAACATCTGAATTGGCCTGCAAAATCTCTGATTAGGTACTTCTTTTGAATAAGGAATTATTTCAGAACCATTAAAGTATTTTCCATGTTGCATGAATGTGTGTAGTATTAATGCAGTCTGGACATAATACATTGGTCATGTTGTCATTGTCATGTGACCTAACAGTGTCAGTAGTGAAGCTTCTCTGGCATTCACAAATCCTCTCCTGTGTCCTCATGGGATAGGACAGTGTGCACAGGTCAGGATGTGAATTTCCAAATCTTACTGGAAGTAGTAGGTCATCTGGGAACTTTTTGCTTACTATATAGTAAGGAAGTGTGCAATTTCACATGCAGCGGCCCTGTCCCAACTCGCACCCTAAACCCTCTAAACCCTCTAAGCCCTTGCTCCGAGTCCACACTTTTGTGATGTAATCCCACCTTGACTGTCGAAGGCTCTGTCCCAAATAGCACACTTCATGTGCACTTGCGGACTTACAATGGCTGCAGTGTGCGCGTGTCCGTTAAGTCCACGAGACCATGGGATGTCCCATTCGTCATTTTAGCTTTCAGAAGGGTTCTCGTGGGCACCCCTTATGCACCCTTGATGCACAATTCTGTTGAGCCTGCACTAGGGCGAGCTCTGCAGCAGACTTCTACCCGACAGTCAAAGCGGCATTACGTCATGAAAGTGTAGACTCAGAGCAAGACCACGAGAGTTTATAATGTGATTTGGGACAATCACAAAGTCTGTAGAAGTCTGCCGTGGAGCTCCCCTCAGAACGGGCTCAGCAGAAGTGCGCATCAAGGGTGCATAGCAGCCGCAAAGGGGGCGGTCGCCAGCACCCTTCTGAAAGCTAAAATGACAAATGGGACACCCTACGTTCTCATGGACTTAACGGTCACTTGCACGTAGTGGCCATTGTAAGTCCGCAAGAAGCTGACATGAAGTGTGCCATTTGGGACAGGGCCAGTTTCATCCCTCCAACACATTCCTGCAAAAATAAATCTCTATTGTGATCTTTTTTTAATGTCTCTTTCTTGACTTGTTTTTTTGATCGTACTGCCAAGTTTAGACATTTTTCCTTTTAAAAAACTTGTATAAAAGCAGAATATTCCTAAAATATTTTGATGATAACTTAACACGCGACATAGTGAGATCATATGAATTTACCCTACTTTTCTTCAGAATAGGCTCATATGAAGATGTTTCTATCAAATGGAAAATTATTTTCTGCTCTGTGAATCTGAACTCTGCTTTCTGCGTTTTGTTAAGTAAATGATTTCATGAGTGATGTTTTCTCCAGTGAATGGTAACTAAGACTGAACCCTGTGCACTCAGCCTCATGGACCGCCCTCAATCTATTCCTGCTTGGCTTCGCATAGAGACTAAAAGAACCCTGATTAGACAGACAACAAATCTGAACAAGCTTTATTAAATTCACATATTGGTCTCTAGTGTTGGTTAAACACAGTGGTTTAGGCTACATAGGACAGCTGGATAATCTACCATGCTAAATTTACCCTGTATAATGTTACATAAATGGACTAGTGGGTGTTTTCATTCTATTCATCAATAAACACATTTGAGCAGGCATGAAGAGCGAATGGGTTTACCATGTGGATACTCACACACATTTGGATTCTTGCCTGCAGTTAATGTTCAAATAAAAATGTAACCTGCAGTTCTTGTTAGAGTGTAAATATAGCCTGTGCAGCTGTGAATCTGTGCTGTTCTTGGCAGCGCCATTTGGTTTTTAATGTTAAAACATCACTATTAAACTTTTACAGACTTCGCTATTAATATATTTAAATTGAGGGTCTTTACAACTTCTTCAGCGATCTAGATGGTTATGGTGTTTAGCTTTTGCTTGTCTGTGGCACTGTGTAAAGGGTCATGACTGTTGCCATCTCTCTCTCAGTTGCCTGGGCGAGAGATAAGAGAAGCATGTCAGTCTCTGCTGATGTTCAGCATCTCTCTTTCTTTCTCCGCTGTCAGTAGCCTGGGGGTCTCGGTTAGCCTGGGCACGAGATAAGAGAAGTGTGTGAAAACTGTACTGCTGTTTAGCACTGTAATGCTCTGTTTCATTCTCTCTCTCTCTCTCTCTTGCCACTTTAACCTATTTCAGGCTTGAAAGTTGGTGGATTATCTGGTGACAAGTCCCAGACCAACGTTCTCTCATTAGCACATGTGGCGTTCCATCACATGGTACCTTTGAAATGCTTCTACATCTGAGCCCACAGTCGGAATGTCAAACACCTTGAAAGAGGTGTCGGAGCCCGTGTGTTTGATTTACACCCACCGCCGTGCTCAAATTGCCACATGCTGTTTCTTTTAGTGCTGGTAAGCATGGGTAAAAAACAACAAAGTGATTAAATTTAATTAATTGCATAAAATATATATTTAAAAAAGACATCAACATCTGTTAAAGAACTATAAAATATGTTTTTGCAGGCTGCTGCATGTGCAGCATGGATCTATTCTCTTTCTTTCTCCCTCTGTTAATTTTAAGTGCCGCTTTGAGTGCATCATAAAAACAACAGCATGAAAGACTAGTGTTGCTCTCAGTGCTCTCATATCTGTCTCATAACCCTTAACACAAATGTACACACGCACACGCACACACACACACACACACACACACACACACACACACACACACACACACACACACACACACACACACACACACACACACACACACACACACACACACACACACACATACATACACACACGCACGATGATGCTTAAAACAGGCTGTTTACATTGACTTGGTGGAGTGAGGTCTTCCACTGATTGCATTGGTAAATTGTAATGAATTTATTTTTAAATAATTATATACATACATAAACACACACACACACACACACACACACACACACACACACACACACACACACACACACACATATATCGGAAAAAAAACATCATGAAGACTCGTCAATAATATTATTACAAATTATGCATTCTTTTCCCAGTTCCATAAACGTAAGAGTGAAATGTTAGTTAGTTAATTTTAAGTAAGATAAATTTATCTTACTTTAATTAAAGTTTTAGGGCAACAATTTGTATTGTTATTGAATTTGTAGGGCAACAACTGGGCCTTTCTGTAGTTAACATTATTTAGTATAGAATTCCAATAAAATTGATTTTTGAAAGACTCGACTAATAATCTTAGTGTATCTTAGGTCAAATATTTAGAGACAGTATATAGCTAAGACGGGCCATTTGTATTGCCTTGTATTCCTAGTTAAGGAAGTCCCGCCTTCCAAATGAAAGAGGCAATTGGTAAAGTCATTGCAGGGTGTTTGATGACCATGGCTGCATCCGAAATCGCATACATCCCTACTGTATAGTAGGCGAAAAAGTGTATGTGTCAAAAATAGAAGTATATCCATATTCACAGTAGTCATAAAAGAGTAGGAAAAAAAAGTACCGAGATGACCTACTTCCTAATGAATGTCAGTGGGGTCCAGTGTTGTTTGGGACCCTATGATTTTGATTATATGAACAAAAGCTGTCTTCAAATGTCTTAATTTTGTGTTCCACAGAAGAAAAGTAAGTCACACAGATTTGGAATGAGTGTGAGTAGATGACAGAATTCTTAATTTTAGGTGAACCATCCCTTTAAAATGAACTGTGACAATGCATACTATTCTTCCCCCTCTCTCTTTTGCATATGGGCTTAATCTACACGATTTCTTTAAAAGTTAGTTCAGAAACATGGTTAACGTGTGTCGATTTATGTGTTGAGGGAGAGAATAGAGTCATATCTGTTAAAGTACATCGGGGCATTGAGATCTCTCTCCTGCTGTCCATAAAGCCCGCTCAGATTGTAAAATTGCCTTTCACAAGATGACACAGGAAGCACTCCCTTGCTGAAGCTTAGCCATTCCCCACCGACCACAAATCACTGTGCACCATTCAGTTGCTCTGTCAAACCCTCTCTGGGTCAGAACTGGTACAGTAACAGCTGGTTTTGGATTTAAAGGTGAAGTAATACATTCACAGAGTTTATGGCTGGTTAAAGATCAGGGATTTGTTGAAATGTAGTTGTCTACTGTCACCGCTGGTGGTCATGGGCTAACAGGTCAGTGCGGTCTCAGAGGAAGTGCACCACTGACAATCAAATCCATTGTGCAGGTCTGCTTCGGTTCATGTGTCTCACTTTTTCAGGACTTCACATGCTAATCAAAAACATGTTTAATTTCAGTCTATTTATGACCTGTGGAAAAATGTTGTAGGGCCACAGCATGAAAGGCCCTTTCTTGTGCCTTTTACCATCCTCTGTGGAAGTGACAGTTCCTGCAAACCTTGTTATTGGTTTTTAAGTGCATGGATGTCTTTTGACTTTTTGAATTTAGATAAGATGGTGTTGTTGAAAACATTCATATTGGTTCTAGATTCCATTTATCTCTGCCCTTTTTAAATAATTTCTATTATCCCCTGGCTACATTTAGAATTTTTGGGAATGAGCTATTCCAGGTTTATAGTTGATTCTACTATGGTTTTCTTGATTCTTAAAAAAAGTGTATTGAAACAATATCTTGCAGATTAATGTAACATGATTGATATAAATGACAAGCTAGCTTATATAGCCTTTTTAAAAATAATATAAGTATACAGCCAGGTAAAAATAGTAATATATAGATATAAAACATGTATACTGTAAGCTATACTATATGCATATGCAGTAACTGTAAGCACACATAAGTTTCTGTAAAGCATTTTCAGCAGGTCTGCAGTGAATCTAATGGTGAAAAACACAAGTCGCGTTGATCACTTAGTCAAGTAGCTATTATACTTGTTTATCTGAAGGTCAGTATTTTAAAGGAGAGCTGTTGGTGTTTGGTTGTGAACGACTGGCTGTTTTTAAAACCATTCTGAGTTATTGATTCATAGATTCACTCATAACTTGCTTGGTCGCCACCTACTGGTGTAATGGTGTAACCTACAGAAAGAGCCTTTTTTGGTGAACAGATTCAAAAGATTCAATTCAATGGGATGAATCAAAATACTGGTAGTGGACACAGTCAATCAGTTAATGAATCTGGTCACGGATTAAAACGCCTTTGACATTTATCAACATATCGCTGTATAACGTGATAGAATAATTTTATCAAACGATATCAGTTTTATTTATTAACTATGTTTGCTGGCATAATGGAATATGCTCTTGTTTACTTTAATTTATGACTCGTGAGTCGTGACTGAAGAAAACATGACAACGTAACCGGTAAGTTACCGATGCTCGTTTATTTATCGATTCTTTGTGGGAATGTTTAACATTGTGACAATGATAGCCTTAGAATGAGCAAACTTGAGTGTCAGTGTACTGACTAAGGTACTGAGGTCCAGCTGATTAATCCCCAGTGGAGTCGATTCCCCAGAGTAAAACCGACTCTCACCAACCTTAGGAGTACCAAGTTAAATACACAAAGTTTTCAACAAGCAGCGAAGGCGTCTCGTTTTGCTGTAATGAGAAGATGATGTTTGTGCTTTTCATCGCCGTTGCCCATTTTTATATGGCTTTCCAAGAGACACCCATAGAGCATGTGAGGCGGTTTTTAATAGATTTTGAGTCAGAGGCACAAGGGTCAGCGCTGTACTTTAGACATACACGAGAGATAATTTCCTTGGTTTGAGTAAATATGAACATTTTCAGTCATCACTCTCTGTCTGAGTGGGTTTTACATCAGCTGATTTTTTTCCCCACTTGTCAGCTAATGCTGCTTTTTTGTGTGTGCTCTCATTTCTAGCAGCTTTGTGTGGCTATGAAGGCTGTTGTTTGTGTTTTAAAGTTAATTTAATTTATGTGCTCAGTATACAGTGTGAAAATATCACTTGCACTGTCTAACCAAGGGTTCCTAAAATATGTCCTACATCAGTATCCATAAATCACCCCCCTACTCATACATAATGCCCTGTTTGATGTACAGCCATTTGAAGTGATGCAAGAAACCAAAGTGGTTATTATGGAGTGCACTCGTTAAACCCCATAATGCACAATAACAATGATTTTTACAGCTGATGTACGCAATGGCTAGCGAATACCCACAATGCACTGTGATGGTCGGGTGACAGTAAATGCTGTTCACAATGAAATCAGACAGGTGTAGGTTCCTTTTTTAATTGATTTTTAGTTGTTTAATACAACTTAAGTTCTATGAAAGTGATCAATTTCATTACTAGAATTTGCCAGTTAGCTAAGTGTCAGATGTTTATTAAATAGTAAGCACAAATAACTCAAAAGTGTCCGTATTCTCTCACTTGTTTTCATTTACTCCCTATAGAGGACTGTAGAGGAATACTGCATATAATAAAGGAGGCTATATGGGGTGATTTTGGATACAGCCCAAGTCTTTTTTGCAATGGCGTATTAGTGAATTGCTTACTTTATACTGCACTATGTGTGCTAAATTATGTACTAAATACTGCTTACTGTTCTTTAACTATTCTGGACGCAATTTCCCAAAAGCATCGTAAGCCTGTGCAGATCTTAGATTTGCACTAATTTGCTTACTAAATTGCTTACAATACTTTTGGGAAACAGCCCTGTGATTTATGCTGCAATTGGGATACAGTGCATCATAATTTGCTGTATACTGCACATTTTTGCAGAACGTAAAATGTTTATTTGTTCCATGTATACAAAAAATATGCATACTACTCCACCCCCACCCCTCTACAAAAAAGTATGTATGTAGTATGCCATTCCAAGCATACCTTTTTTGTCCTGATGAACTGATGATCGAACAGATCAAAACATCAATGATGAGTGATGAGCTGTTTTCTCATAAGCGCCACTAACTGTCGTCATCTGATGCACAGTGCAGTGACTGGATTAACCCAAACTCCATGACCGGTCCTGAAGGTGAGAGGTCACTGGTATTATAGGATCTCTCTGCAACCTTTTGGGACAGGAATGTCAGTGACCACAAAAGACTGCCTTGGCCAGATGATCAATGAAGCCCAAATGCTATCCGTTAAGGTCAGGGTTGAAATCCAAAAAAATGATGCTGTAGTGGATCCAGGTCAGAGGTGACTGTGAGGCCACATGCTATCTGCTCAGTCATGTGTGAAGTTTTGAGAGTCGTGTTTCGTTCTGTTTAGTCACATTACGAAGAGATATGCTGGCTTGTGTCACACACAGAAAACAAAGACCCAGACAAGGTAATGCGTTACTTTACTAGTTACTTGAAAAAAAGTAATCTGATTACATAACTCATCGATTTAGTCTCGTATGACTTTTATTCTTTGTGGAACACAGAAGAAAGTATTTTTTGAAAATGCCTCAGTGTTTTTTTTTTCTCTGTAGAATGAAAGTCAATGGAATCCAATCCCCAATGTTGATTTTGATCCCGTTGACTTTCAGTATATGGACAAAAAACAGCTTTACAAGCATCCTTCAAAATATCTTCTTTTGTGTTAAAAGAATGTCATGCATGTTTGAATCTACATAAAGGATGAGTAAATTATATAATTTTTTTTGGTGAACATCCTTTAAAAGAGGGCATTTAATGTAAGTAGTTTTGAATGTATGTGAGTTTTGCAGTAGCAGAACTACAGCAGGTGGTCATCATCAGTCAGGTCGGACAGATGTACTCTGGTCTGTGGAGGTCAGAGTGAACAGACTGAGCTCCGACCTCCGGTGTGCTGAGAAAGCGAAATTCTAGTGCAGTCTCTATCCTCATTGATCGGCCACACTTTAGCATGCATTAGGTTGCACCCACCCATGCAGCATGTTATTATGAAATCAGCCTGCTGTGGAAATGCCTTACCCAGGTACCGGAGACAGGAGGAAGGTTTAGAAACCTGTTACTGTACTGTACTCAGTCACTGTATATAAATGTGTACGTGAATGTGATTTATGCAGAGGAGTGTTCATATCCTGAAAGGAAAAAGCATAAATGGAATAGTTCACCCCAAAATTAAAAAATTTGCTGAAAACCCTCAGGCCATCCAAGATGTAGATGAGTTTGTTTTTTCATAAGAACAGATTTGGTCAACTATTCCTTGCAGTATAATGCACAGCATGCAGATTTCTTTCTTTGCATGGAATACCTGGATGACCTGCTTGCACTGCACGAGATACTGTATCCCACAATGCAGTGCATTATGATCTGGAAGCAATATTAACTATGATTTTCTTTAACTACCTTTTAACTTCTTATTTGATTATTAAAGGACAAGTTCACCTATTTTGAATCAGCTTTATCTGTAGTACATGCAAATGAACTCTGTGTTACCTCTGTGTTCTCTCCCGGTTGGTTTGTCAGCTTTAGTGTTTTTCTTACAGATTCTACTTTACATTTTTGTATTCCTGGCCACAGACAGTTGGAGCCCTGGACATTATGGGTGTTGAAATTTCCCTACATTTTTGGCCAAAGGGAATTTCATAGCACCCTTTCTTTGTTTTCTCTAGTCATGTAACACTTTTTTTTTTGCACTTCTACTGCATAGTTAAATGAAAAGTCCATCTTTCCAGCGGTGAATTACCCTTTCAACCCTTCGTTAAGCTCCGCCCCATTGGTTACTTTTGCCAACTCAGACTTTACAGAAAATCCCATATAGGAATGAACTGGAAATTTCTCTAAAAAAAATTTTTTTTTGTAAATTTAGAATAAATTTTCAGCATTAGAGACATTGGTGAATCATGATTTATTTGTGAAAATGCAGATTTCATGCACAAATCTGTGCATACACACACTTAGTGACTGAGACCCAATGTGTTTTAAACTCATTTTATTGTTTTTACTCACTGTTTCTCATACTTTTCTTGCTCTAAGTTAGAATTCCATTCTGAACATATCCTGTGTCTGTTTTACCCCGTAGCTCAGCTCAGTGACACACAATCTCCGCTCTAGACAAAGTAATAAATATCTCTTCTGCGAGATAAAGGGAGAGTGTGTGTGAGATGATTACCCTCAGATGTGCCATATGTATGAGTTTACCCACAGTACACATGGAGCCGAGAGGATGAAGGGAGTAGAACGTCCCCACACTTGTTCTTTTCATCCCTTTATTCTCGGAGGAAGAAGCACATGTATATTTTTTTGGGGGGGGGCTGTGAGTGGTGTGTTTTCTCTCAGTAGGGATAATGCTAGTCATTAATCATCGTGTCTTGTGCTGAAACAGCCTCCTGCTTGAAATGTCACCGGGATCCGCTGCGCCCAGCGCCCGCTACCGTTCATCTGCTCCGTTAACTGTTTGCGGGGGCCTCCCACTGGTTCACACACCTGGAGCAGAGCCAGCAGACCGGGATATTTTTAATTCCGCTTCCCCTTTACCTAAGTTCTCAGGAATGCTCTCCCACCTACACAGCGTCTGCTCACCATTACTTTTATTTGAAATTCAGATCTATATTCGCTCATCAGAAACACATGCTATGGCGGGTAAAATGCACATGGAGCACTTGCAATGAGGAACATCTTAGAGCCCATTAAATTGCCCCGAACCATGAGAATATGTGTATCTGTGTTACAGGAACACAGGAAATACAATCTTATTATCCAGGTTTTTGATCTATATGTCCATACATGACATGTCATATAAAGTCCCGTGCTGGGATCAGATTAAAAGTGACTGAGAACCAGGTCAGTTATATTCAAGCTCACACACAATGCTCCCATTTACAGTGAGTCACAAACACTCTTGTGTGACGTTGAAGTGGATCCTTTTTGTTGGAGTGATGATGTGTGGCATCTGCGCACTTCATAAAGGCCTCATGCTCACAGGGGTTGTGTTATTGTTGTAGTGGGAAGTTCTTCACATCATAAATATGGCCCTGGGAAACGCGACTTTGAGGAACTGAAACATGCTTTCGAGGTAATGTGTAATTTACCCACCAAACATTCCCAGAGACAGATGCCTTGCTTGCTTTTTTTCCCCCTTAGTTTGAAACCGGAATTTGAACTGCATAAATAGGACAAATCTGCCCGGTTCTCCTCCTGGACCCCGTCTCGGTAAGTTTGGGGGAAGTTTCCATGATCAAAAGCATTGTAAAATGGTTCCAGGGCAGGATGTTTCCTCAGTGTGTTTCTCAGGTTTATATGGACAAGGATAAAGAAGGTTTCCCTTCCTTTTTCTTTGAGCTTTTAAGGGGAGACCCCAGAGTTTTTTTTTTTTGGGGGGGGGGGGGGGGGGGGGGGGGGGGGGGGGGGGGGGGGGGGGGGGGGATTGGTAACGCTACATTCCACAGCAGTCATGAGAGTTGGGGTGGTCTCGTGTATGTTTGCATGTCTTCATGCTTGTCTCTCCCTCACAGACCCAATGAAACATCTTCTGCGAAAAGTTCAAGGGAGGGAAAATGGTCAAATCAAAAGTCAAAATTCAGGCTTCATTTATTTGATAGAATTTTATGAGATATTATTACAATTTAAAAGGACTGTTTTCTATTTTAATATATTTTAAAATGTATTTCTGTCTAATATTCTGATTTTGTGCTCAAGAAATATTTCGAATTATTTTGAAATGTTTGAAGATTTGTTTTTCAGGAAGAATAGGAAGAATAGCATTTATTTGAAATATAAATCTTTTGTAAACATCTTTACTGTCACTTTAGGTCAATTTATAGCATCCTCGGTGAAAAGCGTTAATTTCTTTAAATTAAAAAATAAATAAATAAATAAATCTTACTGACCCCAAACTTTTGAACAGTAGTGTATGTAGATCTGACTAGTGAAAAAAGATTTCTTGTTTGAGTAGACATAGAGTGGCCCAGTATTGTAGTAATTTCAAAATTAAAGTATTATATTCCCGCTAAAATATTTAAATCCACTTCCCTGATTAATTAGTTATTATTGAATCTTTGACCATCTGAGACCCCAAACAGAACATAAGGGTTGCTGCTTTGTTCATTTTATCCGTGATGATTTACAGTTATCGCAATCAATAGTACGTAACTCTGAAATGCATTTCTGTGGTGTGCCAGAACACAAACAAGCCTTTGATTGGCCGACAGATCTCTGCACCAATTAGGATTGCTTTAACAAAGTGCACTCCTCCCCCTGTTTTACATGTACTCTTTATTTAAATTGGCCCTGTCATATGCAGATAAGTGGCTGCATTGTTGTGCAAGGGCCGGCGAGTTTCACACTCGTGTGTTGAGGCAGATGAGGCTTTCCTTCCTCTGAATGCACAAAAACAAAACATGTTAAGCAAAGGGAGGAGGAAGCTGCCAATTAGAATCTACAGGCCTGTGGAGCTGTGGCTGCTGATTGGCTAATTGGGTGTCTGAACAGAGAGCTCTCTCAAGCAGCGATGCAGATCTCATTCCACAAACATTAGCGTTTCTCTCTCGAGGTGTCTTTTGTGGCTTTATTTATGGATTATTGTGTTTCTCTTTATCCTTTTCTGTCTTTTGCGTAATTATTTTTTTTTTTTCTGTCTAGCACACAAACACTTGGATCATGTCCTGTAATACAGTGATGCCGTTATAAATGGAAACAGGTATTTGATCATTTTGGGCTGACTGTTTTTGAAATGAACATCTTTCCCTTCAGATTTTATTATATTAGGCCTATATTTTTACAGCTGTAGCAATAAATGTAATTGACTGTTGTTTTGGCAGGAATTATGGTAAGGAATACCATGGTAAATGTTTGTTAGGAATGAAACATTTGCATCAAATATATGTGATGTAATATAATATGTGAGCTCTACTTTATAATTATTTAATATCTGCAGTTATGTAACAATTCTGCGATGGAGAGGGACTGAGTTGGCTGAGGTTTTGCGCATTTGTGGTGTTTTTTCATCTTGTATCTTCCCCGTTCTTTGCCTGCTCACAATATTTTAATGGATGGCTCACCCAGATTTTTTGTAAATTGTCATTATTTACTCATCCTGCCATTTCAAACCTGATTTTTTTTAAAGTGATATAATGAAAGTGAATGAGGCTTGGGGCTGTCAAGCTCCAAAATGACAAAAAACACTGTGAGCAGAACACCGCAACCAGATCATTAGGTATGTTTACGTACACAAATTTTCCTCAATCGAATGAATTCAATCTGACTTTAGACTCTTTAAACTTTGCTGTTTGATTCACATATTCGTTTCCATGTTTAATCAGATCGAAATTTCATTTGGATCGCGCTCATTGGGATCAATTGATGTGTTTCCATTAAGGCTTTTCATTCTGTTTGAGCCTTAAATCCAATTGCTAACAGATTATATTGGTGTAAGCATAGCGAGAATAAGATCATTTCAATTCATGTACAAATCGTTCAGACTGTTTTTGTGAACTAGATTAAGTGATCTCATTGAAAATATCCAGTGCAAAAGAATGATTTGTTCACTACTGTCAGTACTTCTCTAAAAGAATAATGACTTCATTGGAATTAACATCAGACCCAGTTGTTGTTGTATGACTTCGGAAGACTTTATAGTTTATAAGTCATATTGACCACTTTATAATGCTTTTATTGTTCTTTCTTGACATTATAGAGGTTGACAGCCGCAGTTCTCAATTACTTGTATCATAATAGGAAAGGCAGAACATCCTTCATAAATTTATATTTTGTGTTCCAACATGAGGGTGAGTTATTCCTTTAAAACCTGAGCCATGCATTATCTAATTCAAGTGAGCAGAAAGTATAAAAGAGTGAGGGTTAGATGAGAAAAGGACTAAAAGAACAACCACTGAAAAAATAAAGGGAAAGGAATTATAAAAAGAGGGTAAAAATGGTGGAAAAATGCCGCTCTAAAGGATTTCGCTTGAGTTCTGTGCTTTATATTGAAATCTGATGGCTTTTGACAATAGTGAGCCCCCTCCTCCCCCTATCCAGATGCCTCTACCCCTGAGGGGGATCTCAGGGGCCCACGGCTCTCCGCTCTTGGGAACTACTGTGGGGGATTGGCCCCCCGCCTCACCCACCAACAACGCTCACCCGAACAGAACACTGTGTGTAGGGCAGAGGCAAGCGGGACGACCTCAGGGCCTCCTAATAAGCAACAGCAGCCATGGAGTCGGACATCTAAAGAGATCCAGCAACAATGATTGTGCAATGATATGGAAATGACAGCAAAACCTGAGCTCGGTTACCAAACGGCAGCGCTGTGAGGGGAAGCCGTGTCCAAACTCATTAGGGTTTCTGTATGTGTCTCTCTTCCCTTTTGCAAGCATTCCCACTTCTGATCAGACTGATTTTTTTTAATACTTGTGCATGCGGTGGTTGGAACCTGGCAGGCTTAGTATATGTGTTGTGCAACTGGACAGTGAAAATACCCAAACCCGACTGGGCCCCTTATCATGTACAGCACACAAATTAGGCAAAGCAGCATCCATCTGCCACACAAATAGAGCTCCAACCCGAACCGGCGCTCTGCCATTGTTCTGGCCGTTCGCCGCCCCTCCCGGAGTAATTCATGTGCCCCGCTACTCTGCTCACCCGTCACTGGCTATTCACTTAAACCTGAAACATTTCCATGGGCACAAAGGCTTCAAACATGGCTGTGACAAAGGAAAGGATTTCTGCGTTTCTATTCTTTTCCTCCTCTCTGTATTTCTCCTTTCTTCAAGACATTGTGTTGTTTAATTGGTTGTGCTTGGTAATTTTGTCTCTTGTCTTCTCCCATACTGAGTGATTGTGCGGGGACGGACGTTTGCTTTGACTGGATCGGACAGTAGTGGGCTCCCTCCCGTATGCTGGGAGCCATCTACCTTTGTTAGGTACGCGGAGTTCGGTTCGGGCTCTGTGTGTGGTAAGGTTTGGGAATCCTGCACGGATGTCGTGGGAATGCAGAGGAAACGTCCCTCCTCATGCCGCTGAATGATCGAGATGACCCCTCTGTGACGTGCTCAATGAATTCATATCTCCGGTCTTGCTGGTGATTAATGATTCCTGGCGCTTTCATGCCGAATCTATTGAAAAGCCCAGCAGTGAGCCTGTACTGTACATTTTCTTTGTTGCAGAGACCGTGTGTGTCCTAACATGTTTTTTTTTTTTTTTTTTTTTTTTTTAAATGAACTCTATACTTTGGTGCTGGGCTGCTGGCTGAAAGAACATCAAGGTTAACAGTCCATGGAGAGAGTGGAGAGGACGAAGGAGTGTAAGGAAGAATGATGGTGGCTTTGTCTGTACAAAAGAGAAGGTGTGTGTATGTGTGCTCCAGTGCATGTGTGTACATTTGAGACAGAGAGAGTGAAAAAAAAAAAAAAAAAAAAAAAAAAGTAGGTTCATTGGGTTTATTACCTGGAGTCAGACATAAGCTCATCTCAGCCAATCCTGCAGCGCCTCTTTATTGTACAGCTCTATGGTTGTGTAATAAATTTTTTTAGCCAGAGCTGGGATTCTTTGTTCACTGCACCTGCCTGGGATTCTGCAGGCTTTGTTCTACACATTCAGTATATGTCTTACAACCTATATAACCCCAGTTTTACATCTTTATTTTCTTAAGATGTCAATTTTGTAATTTATTTATAATATTTTTTATAATACAGAAACATTTTTGATTATTTGAATATCTGTTTGTGGGTTGCCTGCACCCATTATTATTGTTTTTATTATTTATTTTTATTTAATTGTGTTATTTTGTTTGCGATAGAAAAGATAAACTGCAGAGATAAACTGCAATAAATCATCTGAAATTCATGTAATTATGTGGGACGTTGTAAATTGAATCTTTGGCAGGGCACGTTTGTTATTGTGCAACCTATAAGAGAAATCTAATGGTTTAAAATTTAAATAATGTATTTGTCATGGTTTTTGTCAAGACTGTAGACATTCATCACTTTAACAATTAGATTCCTAAATGTATACATTTTTCTATTCATAAAATTAATATGTATAAAATTATTATATTAGGACAATTTATAAATGTACAGTTAAATTTTTTTAATATATAATTTATTTTATTATTCTTAGTTTTATATATATATATATATATATATATATATATATATATATATATTATATATATATATATATTTATATAATTTTTTTTTTTTTATATAATTTTTATTATTGTTTTTGGAATATATGTAATTATAAAACATTGATTGTTGAACAGAATTGTTATTTAAAATTTTTTTTGTAATTTTTTAAAAATGTACAATTTATATATTATTGGGTTTTACACTGGTTTTTAGTCTTTGTTTCCAAGAGCCATTGTCTGTAACTTGAGCAGGCTGCATGAGTGCTGGAAAAATCAATATTTATTTATATAGCATGAGCTGAATGTGCATGTATAAACGTGAGAGCATATGAGGCATTCCAGACAGTACGTGTTTCATGTGTCCTTGTAAAGCCCCGCAGTACCACGTCTCCCTGTCCTCTCCCCCATGTCGCCTCTCTCCCCGTCTGTCTCTCTCTTGCATAATGGTAGGAGTGAGCGAGCGAGCGAGCACGTGAACGAGGCTCAATGTATAGAGAAAAGGGATGATCTCACTGTACAGCTCGTTGCTGAAAAGCAGCCAAGATTTCATCATCTCTCTCTCCTCTCTTTCTTTATCTCCACCCCCATAGGATGTGTAATACCACTGTCAGCCTCATAGGGGTGACATAGACCTATGATCAGATCACACACACACACACACACACACACACACACACACACACACACACACACACACACACACACACACACACACACACACACACACACACACACACACACTTGCTTTCTTGCAACCTGTTATTGAAATAGACTGGCACCAGCTGAAACTGCCAGACTGCCTTAAGCCCCTGGTGCATACTGTGTGATTTTTTTTTGTTGCACAACATTTTGCCAACTGAGACACATTTTGGTATGTTACAAGAATCCTTTTATTGTGGGGCAAATGGATGATTTGCAATAAATAGTAGCCTTTTTAATAGCATCAACAGTTTTAGTCTGTGGTCCTGTAAAGTGTCTTATTATATTATTTAGAATTTATGTGCCTTTATGTTATGACCATATCTCAGCACTCTCATATTGTACAATTTAAAAAGAAGCAGTCTTAAAGGACAGAAACTATTGCCCAAATTGCCTAGTGTGCCCAGTTGCCCAGGATTGAGACAGAGACTGAGGCACCATCAGAAAGGAGGAGGAAGGGACCACTGATGTAGAGGTATGATGATGGACAGCAGGAGAGACTGCAGAGAAGAGAAAGACTGAGAGAAAGAGGTGTGGTTAGGTGGGCTGTATTGTTAGAAGCAGAATAAATCAGTCTGGTCAGTGTCTGCAGGGCTTCACTGTTCTGGGATCCAGTGTGAATCTGTGTGTGTCTCTGTAGTCTTTGTTTCAAGGTCATACTGTTCCACCAGCTTGAAGGCTGAATTATGTAACCCAGATATTAATGCCTTGAGTGTATCTCTCCTCTCATTTCTGGCATGCTGGGATACCGTGGTTGAAAAGCATCTGTGAGACAGTGTTGTTATCATTAACAAACAGTAAAACTAATGTAATAAAAAAGAATAAATGAAACAAAATTAAATATAATATAAGATGAAAAGTGAAAAATTTAAACGTTGCTTTGAAAACTGAAATAAATACATTTAGCATAAGTTGAAGTACTAGAATTACCAACTACTATCTATCTATCTATCTATCTATATATATATATATATATATATATATATATATATATTATATTGTTTATATATGTACACACACATTATTTTTTTCTTTTGAGTGAGAGAAAAGAATCAATATATAAAATAACACTGCTGTGAGATTTGGTTTATTTCAATTACTGTGTTCATTAAAAAAATATAGTTTTGAAGGTAGGTGACAAAAAAATAAGAATAATTGTATTTGTCATTCTAATATCAAACTTTCATTGTTCTTTAGTCTAAATCTTTTGCAGTGAGGAAGTTAGTTTATACTGAAGGTGTACATTCTTTAAAACATGTGTCGGTCACACACAGATCTGAGGCCTTTTCTCCTCTTGACCCGGGAGTGCAACATTTTGACCTGTCAAAGTGTCTGGCAATGGTGGCCCATAAACCAGTGGGGTGTCCGAGAAACCCTCACGTCTCTGCACGCTTCAAGCCTTTATTAGAGGAACAGGAAAGAAACAAGGGATCAAGAGAGGAAAAGGGAAACCTTCACTCTTTAGGAGGCCACAGATCCATTTTCAAAAATAAACGTCACACGCCTCAAAAACTAGTAAAGAAATCACCAAGGCTCGTCGCTGAACCCGGTGCCCTGCAATTACTTCCACACCTTCTCTCCGGCTCCCACACACACCTGGTTCAGTGAGTCCAAACCTGGCTAATCTGTCTGCCAAACCCTCCCCCGCCCCTTCCTCTGCACCCAGCAAACATCTCATCATCTTGACTGAAGTGTCATTGGGAAATCCCTAAAGTCATTAACAAATAATTCATTAGCAGCCCACTGAGGGAATGGATTAAGACCTCTGCAATGATGCTTTGTTGCACTCCTGGGAAGAGAAAAGGGGGAAGTGGAGTAGAGGAAGAGCTTTACAGACCAGGTTGATAATTCAAGTCATCACCTAACACATGCAGCCTGATTCATGCTTAAATCTTAAGTTATTGTGACTTCTTTTTAGTTCCTTTAAAGGATATTGCATTAATTTATAAGGAAATCTTATATTCTGAAATGGTAATAATTTGGGATTTTCTGTGTTTAACAACTACTACTGTTTAAAGCAATTAAATAATGACTATTATATTAAATAGTGCTCTCTCTCTCTCTCTCTCTCTCTCTCTCTCTCTCTCTCTTCTCTCTCTCTCTCTCTCTCTCTCTCTCTCTCTATATATATATATATATAAAATACAGATATATACATGACATTATAAAGTATATAACAAATTGGTTAAAGAAGACAGTGGTAATAACAATTTCGCATATTTAAATAAATATATCAATGCTTCCAATATCGATGCTTAGGGTCTTTGAGATTTACAAGGACATAAATGTGTCAGTTGAGAAAGATCTGTGGGTTAATATTTAAACAAATCCCTAATTAGACACATTATTGAAATGAGGCAGAAAAGCAGCAGTAAAGGACCATTAAAGTTTACAAGTAGACTTTTAAAGCCAAACGTTGTAAATGCACACACACATTGATAGGCTTAACTTCAGGGTCGCCAGGTTCAACCTTGACCTTTAGAAAACTCACATATGTTGATGAAGCCATTAGCTCCACAGCCCATCTCTCTGTCTATCTGTCTCTCTCTCTCACAGACAGCTGAAGAAACTGCTCTTGTCTGTATCGTCTTGTACCGATGACCTTGTCCTGCTCATCCTTGACTCTGCCCACTCGTCTTGCCAGCGTGAGTGACATCATCACATGGTTGGATTACAAAGTTTCAGCAGCTGTCGCCCTTAAATCCTTTTAACCTCCTGTCATCTCTCTCTTCCTCCTCTTTCTTCCTTGTCTCTTCCCTCTAGCGCTTTTGTTGGATTTTGATAGCAGAGATCGGGATGGATGAATGACGGCCTCCCTAACTCGCCTGTGACTCTTTTGTTTCTGTTCAGATGAGTTTGAAAAACACACACAGTCCATTCAGATACAGGTGTGTGTGTGTGTGTCCTGTGGTGTCAGTCTCTCAGCTGTGATTACAATGAGGACTGACCCTGGTGTCGTGGTGATAGTAGTGCTCTAATGAACACTAATGAATCAGATGGCTGACAATGTGAGCACCAGGAATCTTTTGTGTTCATGTCACTTCAGTCATGATGAAGAGGTGTGTGTGTATGTGTTGTGTGTGTTGTGCCTGAAGCTATACAACCAAATCAATCTATCAGCAGATAAAAGAATCATGCATCACACAGGAGTCCAGGAATAGATGCAGATTTAGAAGATAATTTGCTGGGCTATGCAAAACCTATGCTAATTCTCAGTGATTGCTCTGATGAGTCATTTGGGTTTTGTCTTTCTTCTCTTTGTATGTGGCTCTGCTCTACATGGGTTTTCTTTGAGTATTTTGGTATTCCTTTGTTCATCCTCATTGTTGGATATATGTTTCCATTAGTAATAACACAGATTTTTACCTTAGCAAAAGCAGCTTCTCAAATTAGCTTCAGAAACAATGCATTTGTTCGCAATTACTTATATACAGTATGCATACACTGGCCTGTTGTGGCTGATAGACAGATATTCAAATTCTATTGTATTTTGTCAAAATAAATAAATAATAAAAGCACAGAAAACTAAAATCAGTAATTTAAATAAAAGAGCTAAAAATAAATCATAGCATGCAATATTCATTTGAGATCTGTTAAAGATTACATCTAACAGTGTTATAAAATTATTTATATTTTTAATGTTTAAGATTAAGGCATTAGATGATGGCAAAGGCAATCTAAATGTTAAAACTGGGAAAATGAGCATACAATTAAATATCCAATAACAACTGATAAATATTCAATGTTGACTGATACGATGAATAAAAAAACACCCTCTAATATCAACCGATAATAGATATGGTACCAATAAAGTAAAACTAAAAAACTAAAAACTGAAATCAGTTATTTTAAATTCTATAGTGAATTTAGGCAAAACAACATTATAATGTGCATTATGAAAAAAGGACTGATTATTTTAAGATATGAAAATTTGGGAAATGCACATTTAAATGCCGAATATCATCCAAAAGCCCTAAATAAAAATAAATCTGTAATATCGCCCAATAACCAGTCTATGCTGCACTCAAAGCTGCTGTTGGTTAGGTGGAGATTTAATGGATAAACTTATTTAATAAATAAAATCGTACAAATTGTGAAAATACTTTTTTTGTTGTGAAAGTTATAAAAGTTGTCATCTGTGATATTTACTTTAATCACTCTAGTTGTTATGTGTCATTAATGGCTATTAATAGGGCTAGAAAAATAGCTTGACTTGAATCATTTACTAATACAGATAATAATCGAGCTGCTTCTGTTGCATGAACAGAACAATTTTGGAGTGATTATATTGTTGTGAAACACTGGCTGAGCAGATGTACTTAGTAATGCTCTCAACAGTTTTTTTTTCAGAGGGAAATAGAGAAGTGAGTGCTTAAATAAAACCTTCATCTGAGTTGTGTAGAGGCCTGGAGGTTGACTTTTCGGTGAATGCATTCATCGTTTATAATGACACGATTGGCCTCATTTGCATATTTGAACTGTTTGGTTAGACTGTTGGTTGGCTGGTTAGACAGCACGCGGTTCCTCTGGGTTCTTATGGAAACATTTTGGTAATCTGAGTTATTTTACCCACCTAACTGATTTGGTAGATTTTGGGATTGTTATGTAACCAGTAGCACAATGTTGTATGAGTAACCGCTGGACGTATCATTGTAGCTTAAAGCCATCTCACACACACAAGCTAATGATGTCAGCGCACACCCTACACACTCCCCTCACAGTATGACTTTCACATCCAATGCTGCACTGTGATTCAACAGAGGAACAAAGAAATTAATAAATGAAACAAACTAAATAATGACACTCATCCTCTCTTTGCGTGAGTGTGTGTTTGTGTGAGTCAGTGTAATGGTTTATTTAATGAGGTTAGATAAAAGATGTTATTTATATTGAAGTCAGTAAAGTTTTTTTTTTTTTTATGTTTTTGAAAGAAGTATCTTAGGCCCAAAAACACTGTAGCATATTTATTTGAGCAAAAATACAGTAAATTCATTAAATTGTGAAATATTATTACACAATATTAAAATAACTTCTAGTTTAATATATTTTGAAAGGTTATTTATTCCTGTAATGGCAAAGCTAAATTTACATCAGCCGTTACTCCAGTTTTTAGTGTCACATGATCATTCTAATATGCTAATTTGGTGCTTAAGAAACATTTCTTCTTCTTACTATTATTAGTTTTGCTGTTTAATAATGTCTCTGAAACCAAGATATATTTTTTTCTGAAACCATGATCATTTTTAGATAATTTAATGAACACAACTTATAAATTGTTGAAAATTGTTGCTGATGACACTAATATTTTACATAAGAATTTTAACATTACCCTTAGGGAGATGATTGAGGACCCTTGATGTGCACAAAATTTTTCCCTGCCAACTGCGGTTACATTTTTTTAATAGAGAATTGCAAAAATAAGATGTTATATTGGTACACTGTAGCTTTTAATTTGTTTTTAAGTTATTGTATGTCGTACTGTGCTATGTGAGTTTTATGTTATGTACTGGCCATTTCATGCTTGTCCAAGATGAATTTCCCTGAAAAGGGACAATAAAGTATATTCATTCATTCATAAAACTTATTTTTTGTAAAATTATAAGCATTTTACTGTCACTAGTTGACATTTTATTATTGTATTGTTGCTGAATGAAAGTACTAATTTCTTCTTCTTCAAAAAAGGAAAATCTTACTCACCATGTCTAACTTTCCATATTTTTTACATCTAGATTAACTTCGCTGTCATCTAACGCACACCTAAAATTCATCTTTTAAAAACACTACAAAATTTAACAACACTGTTAAATGTAATTTTTAGCTATTTTTTCATACTCTGCATTATAGTGTGAGTTGTTATAACATGAAAATTATTATCAGTTTGATCAAAACTTTTAATAACGGGGCATCCATACTTGCATTTGTGCTGTTGTAAGGACAGCATGGCTGTGATTACCTGCGGCCTTGCTTTTGCTTAAATAAATGTTGTTGCGGTGTGGTCTGTTGGCACTTAATGTGGCAAATGCATTGGAGACAAGTTGAATTTCAAAATCAAAATCGCCTTGCACTTTAAGTGCCCCTCTGTGCTCTATATACAGCAGCTGTTCCTTATGGATCCCCATTTTTGCTTCACACACACACAGACATCAACGAAACTGATCTGCCACCCTGGGCAAGCAGCCAACAACCCCCCCCCCCCCCCCAAGTATGACCTCAGAAAACACACACACAGACATCACAGCCCAAACCAACAGAACATTCCACTTGGCCAATGTTTAGCTTTAATCCCATAATAAGACCCTCAGCTGTCCAGGAAACGAAAGAGGACTTTCCGCTGCTGAAGTCAGACACTTCAGTCTTCTCCTCTCTTATTTCTCATTCTACCTTTGTTCTCGTCTCTTTGTTTTAATTTGGATCATTTGGCCCTCTCAAGTTGGCCATTGTGCCCTTTTGATTTAACTCTCTTTCTTTCTCTGCGTCTAGCTCTTTTTCCTTTACCTCTCGTTTGCAGTGACTTATAGACAGTCATGGATTTGTTCAAGACCACACACAGACATGGATGCTAGTATAAGCAAATGTCTTGCGTTTCAAGTTAGCATTAAACATATAAGCCTGGTTCTTTGAACAGTCTTTATGCTGCCAAAACTGAATATGCAGTGTATTGTACAGCGCTCCACTAAGCTAATAATATTCTGTGTGCTGTTTGGTCATTGGGTCAGTGTGTCAGGACCTCTTGAAACTCAGGGCACTAATGCACCAGCATGAACTAATGTACTTAAGAGCAGAGCTAACCATCTTATGTGTAATCTCTTTAATACGATTACAATCAGCAAACCATCATGAATAAAAAAAAAAAAACTAACTGTTGCAGCTGTGATTGTTTTGGAGAAATGTAGCGAGGCATCCATCTTACCACAAATACCACAGTTACTCTGTTTATTTACTGCACCATTATTCAAAAGTTTGGGTTCAGTTAGGGATGCAAAGGGGCGGAAAAATTTCCAGTAAATATCCAGAAACTTTCCAAAGGTTTATAAAAAATCCTGGAAAGTTTCCAGAAATTTACTGGAAATTTTCTGTTGCTTTGCAACCCTAGGGTTAGGAAAAAGTTTTTTTTTTTTTAAATAAACCAATACTTTTATTCACTATGGGTGGCACAATTAGTTGATTGAAAGTGACAGTAACAACGTATAATATTACAAAAGATTTCTATTTCAAATAAATCCTGTTCTTTTCAACTTTTTATCAAAGAATATTGGAAAACATTTTTTTAACATTTATAATAATAAGAAATGGTTCTTTAGCACCAAATCCGCATATAGTAATGATTGCTGAAGGATCATGTGACACTGAAGACTAGAGTAATGACTGCTGAAAAATTAATCTTGGCTATCACAGGAATAAATTACATTTTAAAATATAAAACAATAAAAAAGTAATTTGATCAAGTAAACTTATTTGGTTATCCAAACCTGTTCCAGATTGCAGAAGGAGCTGCTCAATTTCAGGTCCGCCTTCCTTTCCATCACTCCACACAGTTGCACACAGAAATATGTCAACAACTAGAATTTATCGTTATTATCGCAGGAAGACTAATTCTTATTGTGGGGAGAATTTTTACCGGTATATCGCAAACGATAATATATCGCCCATCCCTATTGAAGAGACTAATTGTTTGATTCCCAGAATTGTTTGCTTTAGATCAGTTTCCCATTGTTTTGTGTAGTAGTCCAGGTGGTGATAAAGGGATTTAACAGGTTAAAGAGGAATAAAACACCAGATGGAAATGTCTACTGTCTACTGTACTAATCCACAGTCGCACACAATCTCTGACACTCTCTGAAGGAATGTTGAACCGAAACATCGGAAATGTATAAAGTGTAACGGGACATTTTCCAGTGTCACAGCAAGCTGTTATCGCTTTGATTAAAGTCACTGCATTAGCACAGGGGTGGTTGGAGATTAGAGTTTGGTTGTGTTTAGAACACAGTGGAAATCCAATCGTGAGAGCTTTCCATTTGGGTACATCGTGAGTGTGAAAGCAAGTTATGTCTAGTATTATAGCCTGCCCATGAAAGGAGAAGATGGGTTGAGTGATGTATCGGCTTTTCATAAATTAGTTAATTAGAAATCCCCTAATTACACAGCACAAATCTTTCTCTGAAAGAGAGAGATTAAATTTGCAGGTTAAAAACTGATCTTAAGTGTTGTGTGATCTTAATTGTTATGTATGGCACTTGAGGCTGAAGTGTGCAATCTCTTTAGGCCGAGTAGCACCAAATAGAATTGCAGTAAAGAACCTTTGCAAACAGGTTTCACAAACATTCTCTCTTCTTCTATTGGTCGGCCAAACAAGCAGCCCAGCTCTGAACACATGCCATGATAAAGTGGCTCATGTTGAGCCAGTGTAGCTGTGTTGGATTGATTGGAATGGTAATTTTAATTAATTTAAGTGTAATTTTTAAAGTGTTATTTTAGTATTTTTTATGTACTGTTATAGTTTTTAATAAAATTTTGAATCAGCTTGTATTAGTTTTCATTTTTATTTTAGCAAATTTTTAGTAATTTGTTACTGGCATTTTGTCTATTTTTATTTAGCATTTTAATTATTGCTATTTAATTTTATTTTTATTTCACTTTTAGTTTCAGTTCAGTTTTAGTTTTTGTTTATTTGCAATTAATAATTTTAAAGGCACTTTTTTTGAAAGATTTTCACGTGTTTATTTCAACTTTTTTTGTTTTTACTAGTTGTAGTTTTACTTAGTAATAACTAGTGCTGGGTATTGGCACAAATTCCATGATTTGATTCAATTTCTATTCACAAGTTTGCGATTTGATTTTGATTAAATTAGATTGGACTCAGTATCGATTATGTTGGATATATATCAGGTACAGTACATGGCAAATTTCTTAAGGAAAAAATCTCTCAACTAATGCAGTAAAATATACATGAGAGTCAGCTGGTACTACATTATAATATTGAAGGTAAAAATGAATTGATTTGTATACAAGCACTTAATTTACACTCAATTAAGTTTTTATAATAAAAGTTAATACTAACTTTACAATTGCATAATTATATTTCTACTCCAATTAGTTTTTGAACTATAAACATTTAAATGGTAGCTGTCATAAAAACTTGATGGATTAATTCAAACATGAATTAAATATTGAAGAACAGTAAAATTTTTAATGAATATGTTATATGGTGCATATTTTTAGCAAAATACTCCTCTCTAGTGTTAATCTTTCTAGCTGACTAGCTCAAGCACACACACACACACACACACACACACACACATATATATATATATATATTTGTATTTCCCTTCTGCTCTAGTTTGTGGAGTGATCTACTTAAGTTTGGCGTTTCGCATTAGAAATTAAAATGTGTAAATGAATGTAAATATAAATGTTGGAGAAATGAATCTATGAATGACTTGCTTATAGTTGCCTGTATCCATTTAACAGGAATACAGGAGACCTCATTGTGTCATTGGATGATAAAAATTATACTTCCAAAAAAAATTTGACAATTAAACTGCAAAATTTTATTTTAACAGTGTAAAATCACTATTTAATTGGGATCAGATATATCATTTTTATCCTTAATTAAGGAGACTTCTGAGAGTCTTTCTGAGGCTCATAATATATAATTCTAATACTAAAACTGATATAATTACAGTAGTTAAATTATTAAATTATTTGAACTTAAGCTGCAAGAAAAACTTTTCACTAAATATTGTTAATCTTTCTCTTTTATTTGGTGAGAATATGTTTCTATAGCACAGGAAATAAACAAGCAATAATTTTCCCTCTATTTGGTGCACAGTTGTCTGTCATGCATTAATGGTTTGCTTCCCACCAAACTTAACTGACTGTGTTAATGGATTACTAAGCACTGAAAATTAGACTGAGTCAGTCAGACAGGCTTTGGGGGTCTAGAAGGTCAACCAGGACACCTCTGTCTATTGTGCCGTGTGAGACCAAAAGGTCAAAGACTTGTCTCTTTCCCTTTGAACGTTAAAATATGCTCCATATTGAATCTGATGGCTTGAGAATACAAGTTAGCAGTATATGCAAAGAGGGAATTCAGCAAAATTCACTTCCAGAATTGCGGTTTTCTCTTTGTTTGCTCTGAGGTGTGTATATAGGCCATGGGCAGGCCCTTTTTTTGTCTAGCCAGTAGGTGTGGAAGTTTATTAACACACACTTAATCCAATGAATCAATATGTAATTGTTTCTTTATTAAACATAATCTGATGTGACGAGAGAGTGAAAGAAAGAGTTTAGAGATGGGGAAACCCATGCTAGATAAATCAATAAGTGATAGAGGTGCTCTGTGGTTGTAGAGGACCCTGGAGCAGAGCTATTAGAACATCTTCAAAGCACACAGCTAATAAGAGTTTAGAAATAGATAACGGAGGCGACACACAGACCGCTCTATTTCTGTAATCTAACCTTCTCAATTGTACACACACACACACACACACACACACACACACACACACACAGCGTGATTCATGTATCTCTGTTTGAGGGTCACACAGCCTGGCTTCTATTGCCACACAATGTAGTAGAAATTCCTTTGCTGTTTACTTCTTATCGCTACGGTAAACACTCATAGATTTTTCTGATGCAGTCAAGGTGAAAGCGGGTTGGAGCTTCTCTTGTCTTTGTTTTACGATGTGTCTGATTCTGACATTGAAGGCTAAAGGTCACTCAGCCCCTCCTGTGCACCGTGTCACACTGATTTTGAGAGCTCATACACACATACATGCCTGTCGCAATACACTTTTGAAGCTGTCACTTTCTCACACAGTAGGACACACTCATTCAGCCTCTCGCTTGAACACACAAAAAACAAGGACGTTTGCAGAGTAGGGCTTTTTTGGATTGTAATGATACAGTTACAAGTGATTTCCAGTGTAGGACTGGGTATCAATAACCTGATTCAATTCAGATTCAATTCCAATTTATCTGGCTGTATTTCAGTCCATTTTGCTTACATATAAAATAAATTATCTTTGTTAATGACATAAATAATACAGAACAGATTGATTCAAATCTGTTAATGGGCTTTTTGAACTATTCATTAGAAGAACTGGCTCATAAGAGCTATATTGGTCATGTTGTATATTTTTAATTGGGTAATAAAACCAGCTCAAAAGAGTAATTTGTTTTGTGAATCAAACTGCATTGGTCATGTTGTATATTTTTGATTTACTAATGTAGGGACTCATAACAATCATTTGTTTTGTAAATTGGACTATGCCGGTCGTCCTGTATACACTGTATGTTTTTGACCGACTAAAAAGAGTTGAATTGAGTAATTTTTATTTTAAATCAGAGTACACTGCTCACACTTCATAAAAGTTTATGCAATGTGCTACACCTATTGTGCTGTACTTTTTCACTAAAAATAACAGGTTTATAAGAGTCAATCACTGTGTGTTTGAGAATCGATATTAGAATCGTTCAGATGAATATTCACCAGAATAAGCTACAGACTTGCATTAGTAGATCACCAGAATGCCTGGTAACAGAGACCCAGTTAAAACTGGGACATGCCTACACACACACACACACACACACACACACACACACACACACACATCCAACATTAACCTCTATGGGAAAGCTCACATATATCAAAAATGGACTGTGTGGTAAGTAGGTCTCATGGTCTTATCTCTCTCGCTCTCTCTCTCTCTCTCTCTCTCTCTCTCTCTCTCTCTCTCTCTCTCTCTCTCTGTCTCCTTCTGATTTCTCTTATGCAGTCGAGAAGGTCAATCAGTGCACATGGTTTCTGTGGTAATCATTAGGTGAATGAACATCAGGGAACACGGCCTGCCATCAGAGGTTCCAGTGGATTGTGTGAAGGCCAGGGTGTGTGATGGCCCAAATTGCCTCAGGACTGTGTCAGGTGATTCCTCACATAATTAAACAGATATAATGTAGCCAGGACCAAATTTGAAAGCAATTTAAGTCATTTGTAATTTTTATAACTATGTATAACTCCAATTATGTTGCTCTAATTGCAGAAATCTATTTTCCACAATAGATAAAAGTCTGAATATGAGAGGATTTGGAAAGATTCAGTGGGAGGTACTTTGCTGATGTTTTTTTTTTTTTTTTTTTTTTTTTTTTTGCTGTATTACGATTTAATATGAACAGGCATATGATTTTTTTTTTTTCCATTTTCTGTGCAGATTAGTCAAAATGTTTAATGAAAGAACACAAAAGGGTGAGGATATTGTTGAACTTTGTTAACAGCATTTATCTAAATTCTGTGAAAATCTGTGCAGCTTTCTGTGGATTTTTTTTTTTTTTTTTTTTTTGCAGATTCCATGTGGGCCTGGAAGTCAGACAGGTTGTAATTCCTCTGAATGTTGCAAATGATTGTGTAAGACAGTGACAGACTAATATTGGGCTGTATTTTCAAACACAGGGGTGAAATTTATATAGTTTTCTATTTTTAATTATAGTATTTCTCATTTGCTGGATACGCCCTTTTTAAATGGATAGTCCAGCCAAAAATAGAAATTCTGCCATCATTTATTCACCGTCATATTGTTGCAAAAATGTATGCCTTACCTCCTGAAATTGTAATGAGGTCACTATTTTAAAAGAACGCTGTGAATTATTTATGCGTTACTATTTTAATTCTTAACATAGCTTTACTGTAGAGAAGTGCATATTCATAATGTGATATATGCATTATGAATTAATCTCATACTGAATATGTGCTTAGGTGAGTTAGTTAAATCTCTAATCTCAAAGTGCTTCAGTTTACCAGTTTTTATTCATTCACTCTTAAGCTTTAGCTCACATAGCTCAAGAAGTTCAAACCCAAAATTTATGTGATTGGATTATTTGAAGCAGTAATATTTTTCTAGAATATTTCTTCATCAGAGTTCACTGTTTGTGCATTGTTAATATTTTGCAGTGCTAATTTTTCCTGTTATAGTATTGTATGAATCATAGCTCGCTTTCAGTAATAAGGCAACAATGCTAATAGTGCTAATAATGCTAATAAAAGGACTCATGTTCCGTGAACCCCAGGATGGAGAGCAGAAATGGGATGTTAAAAAGAATAAAATGAGAATATTAATAGTGTGAAATATTACAATTTAAAATAACTATTTTTGTTGAAGCCCCTTTCTGCCAAGGAATTAAAAAACAAGTAATAAAAATAAATAAAAAAGTTAATTGCAACTTTGTATCTCACAATTCAGATTTTTTTTTCCTTTCAATTCTGAGTTTGTTTCATGATTCAGACTTTCCCCACAATTCTGAGAAAAAAACAATCAGAATTGCAAGATACAAATGCAGAATTACGAGTGAAAAAAAAGTCTGATTTATAAGATGAAAAGTTGCAATTAACTTGTTTATTTTTACAAAACAAAAAAAGAAAAAAAAAGTGAGATGTAAACTCTTGTTAACTCTTGTAAACTCTTGAAAATTTTGTGAGATAAAAATATATATTTTTTCATTTTTTTGTTATTTGGTTGCAGAAACAGGCTTACAAAGTTTTCTATTGTAATATATTTTAAAATGTAATTTATTACCGTCATGCCAAAGCAGCCAGTCTTCAGTGTCACAAGACCCTTCAGAAATCGTTCTAATATGCTGATTTGGTGCTTAAGAAATATTTCTTATTATTACGAGTGGCTAATTGATAAGGCGCTGGCCTCCTAAGCCAGGGATTGTGGGTTTGAGTCCCATCTGTTACTGGGGGCAGCTATGGCCTAATGGTTAGAGAATTGTACTTGTAACCAGAAGGTCGCAGGTTCTAGTCTCGGTGCTGGCAGGAGTTGTAGGTGGGAGGTAGTGAATGAACAGCGCTCTCTTCCACCCTCAATACCCATGGCTGAAGTGCCCTTGAGTAAGGCACTGAACCCCCAGTTGCTCCCCGGGCGCTGGATATATAGCTGCCCACTGCTCCGGGTGTGTGTTCACGGTGTGTTCAATTCTCACTGCTGTGTGTGTGCACTTGGATGGGTTAAATGCAGAGCACCAATTCCGAGTATGGGTTACCATACTTGGCAAATGTCACGACTTTCACTTTAAAACAGTTGTGCTGATTAATATTTTTGTGAAAAGTTTTTTTTTTCCTTTCTTTCCTGGATTATTTGAGTAGAAAAGAACAACATTTATTTGAAATAGAAATCTTTTGTAACATTATAAATGTCTTCAACACTCATTTTGATCAATTTAATGCATCTTTGCTGAATAAAAGTATTCATTTATATATATTTTATATATATACACACTCACCGGGCACTAGCCTGGTCTGATAAGTCTCGATTTCTGCTGCGACATTCAGATGGTAGGGTCAGAATTTGGCATAAAGAACATGAAAGCATGGATCCATCCTGCCTTTCAGGTTCAGGCTGGTGGTGGTGGTGTAATGGTGTGGGGGATATTTTCGGTACACTTTGAGCCCCTTTAGTACCAATTGGGCATCGTTTAAATGCCACAGACTACCTGAGTATTGTTGCTGACTATGTCCATCCATTTATGACTACAGTGTACCCATCTTGTGATGGCTACTTCCAGTAGGATACTGCACCATGTCACAAAGCTCAAATCATCTCAGACTGGTTTCTTGAACACGACAATGAGTTCACTTTAGTCAAATGGCCTCCACAGTCACAATATCTCAATCCAATAGAGCAGCTTTGGGATGTGATTCGCATCATGGATGTGCAGCCAACATATCTGCAGCAACTGCGTGATGCTATCATGTCAATATAGAACAAAGTCTCTGAGGAATTTTTACAAAACCTTGTTGAATATGCCACGAAGAATTAAGGCAGCTCTGAAGGCAAAAGGGTACTAGCAAGGGTGTACCTGATAAAGTGGCTGGTGAGTTTTTATATATATAAATCTAAAAAAGTAAAAAAAAAACAAAAAAACAACAACAACTTTTGAATGGTAGTGTAGCACAGGATATAATCTCACCTTCTTTCCCTATAATAGCTCTTTAACTACTATCCTTATATAAGGAGTGTTAGCTTGGGAAGAGCATTTGTTCTTGATCGCACCCTTCCTGTGCTCTTTAAAATATGTATAATCTTTTACCGAAACTTGGTCCTTTTCCCACCTCCACCCACAGTGTTTTAGAGTGATTCAACATTAAGCTTGACAGTCGAGCTCAAGTGCAGACAGACAAAAGATGATCTTGCTTGGGACAGGAATGAGGAATCTCCTGCCATGGATAAGGACAGGCTGATGCCAGAAGTGTATTGTTTAGTTTATTTAATTACTGACTTTGGATTTTGGCAGAATTCCATGTGAAATATTGTTGCTTAACATTAACCGCTTTGTAGCTTCACATCCAAGAAAGATTTAAAGAACATTTGCAGTAGACAGAAAGCATAGCATTGAGAAATTTAGGAGTAGGTGTGCTTTGTAGCTGACTCTTTTATAGACTTTGATAATTCTGTCATCAGCAGATAAATCAAGTGTTTAAACAGCCTTTTATCTCACTTCAGCAGGGGCAGTGAAACATCAGTTTTGTTCGCACCAGTTTCTGGAGTATAGAATGAATACAGTAAATACATTAATATTGTCAAATGCTATTAGAATTTAAAATAACTGTTTTCTATTTTAATATATTTTGTAATTTATTCCTGTGATAGAAAAACTGCATTTTCAACAACCATTTCTCTAGTCTTCAGTGTCACGTGATCCTTCAGAAATCATTCTGATATGTTGATTTGGTGCTTAAGAAACATTTTTTTATTATCAGTGTTGAAAATGGCTTAGTAATATTTTTGGAAACTGCGATACATTTTTTTCCGATAGCTTTTGAAAGTTCAAAAGAATAATTTTTTGAAAGAAATCTTTTGGATTATTCTTAAACCTCTTTACTGTTTTGAGGATTTCTGTCTTTCCCTGTTCAAGTAGATAGCTGTACATGTATGTATATTATTTACATAGAAAATAACTGCCTGAGGGTGTTTTCAAGATAGCCACCAAGTGAACTGACTTGCTTAAAGGTTCCCCTCTTACTTCATAATTAATTGACAGCTTCTAAACCACCTTTCCCTGAGGCAGTCAACGGTGATCCTGTGAAAATTCATTCAGTTCATTCAATAATGCTTGCATGCTTATACTAATTTATGAGAATTTCTTTTTAGAATTATGTTTTTTTTGTTGTTAAAGTCTTAGTCGCAGCTATTTAACCAGACAATATATATGAAATTAACCCGGTTTGCCCATGTGGTAGGCAAAATCACAAACCATCCAAACAGAAGCGGTCCCTCTCAATATCATTGCACCAAAACAAGCCTAATGAGCTGGTCAGGTTGACCCTTGTTCAACATCTGGTGTTGTAATTGGACGCCCAGGACTGAGCCCTCCATCCTTTGATTAAAATGGGCCTTGATTTTTACGGGCCAAGCTAACGGAATCCAGACCCCCAGCACTATGGCTCCCATCGTCGTGGGAACAGCAGGTTCCCTTAACGACATGCGGATTGGCTGCTATCAAGGGGGTCAGCGTGGGTAATAATGACCCAGCTAGCCCCACACTACACTTTTGTCCAATTAGAGCACAGTGCACTTCAAAAGGCCATACCTTCAGCACAGCAAGATGCACATGAGAGAGGAAGAATGGGATAGACAGGAAAAAAAAAAGAAAGAAAACCAGGGAAGCAGCTTTTTGGAGTGTTAAGGACTCAGGAGGAGGGTCCATAGGGTCTTTATAATGGAGCCGTGGCCTGAGTGTGTGTGAGGTTGGGTTATTGTCAGAGTGCATATAGAGGCTAATGGGGTTTTCAGGGTTGGAATTTGTAGTTGGTAATAACTGAGGTCAGAAAAGGTCTGTCTGAAGAAGTGAACAGGACAATGGGGAGGAGAACATGTTTTTGTTCAAACGCAAAAATGTGTTCCACAACTTCCATGATTTGTCGTATCTTTTTTTTGTAGATGTGGAAGGGGAAAATGTTAAAGACGAGTTGCCATCTATCTTTCTATCTATCTGTCTATCTATATAATTCTATCGTTCATTTTATAGTTCATTTTATTGTTCTGTGTATCTATTGTTGTCTATCCATCATTCTATCCATCTATCATTCTGTCTATCGTTCTGCATGTCTATCATTCTATCTGCCTATTGTTTTGTCTGTCATTCTATCTATCATTTTATATTCATCTGTCCATCCAGTTTGTTCATTTTAATTCTACTCACTTTTCCTTCACATTCAAATCCTGCTTGGTACCTCAGTTCAACTGTAATTAAAATTTGTTCTTTTTTTTCCCCCGAGGCTTTCTCAGTTTAATTTGGAATGTTTCACAATCCCGCAATGATGTTGCTGAGACTTTTTTTTTACCTGTTGGCTAATTCATTTTGGTGCAGGTTTTTACATCAAAATCATTGCCTCATTACTCTCTAATCATCAGCTTTTCCAGTAATATGATGTCATACTCTCATTCACTCAGCTGGAATCATCAGAATACCTTCTGTGAATGAAGGCAATCCTTGGCCCTTCACCTTTGCATCCACTTCAGCAGATTACTAAAGGATTTCAGTCTGTTTACTACGCAGAGGATCATCCCATTAGAGCTTAATCCGAAGTTTTAAAGTGTTTTAAAATTGCACTTTACTTTATTATGAAGTCGTTTTGCATGGAAATGTGCAAGTGGTCACAACAATATTTTTATTTGACTTACAGATGCCTATATTTTCAATTGCAGATACATTCAAGTCCAAAAGAAACTGTTCTTGCATCAATCTGTGGTGATGCTGGGTTGACTGTGCTTTTACACAGATCTTTGGAGAGTTAACTCTACCTTTGAGTTCATCTCCTGAAGTCTGCATGTTGGTAAAACCTCCTCAGGCTTAACTGTGACCTGTAAGTCACACACACACACACACACGCACATACATACAGCTGACATGCTCAGGTCTGTCCGTGCTTCAGTGTATCAGCCTCCTGGTGTTTTCACTGACCCAATGACAACACATATACACACACTCTATTTCTTAATCCTCTGATAGGTCGCATAGCCCCCGGTGTGCTTTGACTCGAGCCCATCCATCTATCCATCCATCCATCCATCATAATTTCCGGAACTATCTTTGTGACCCTGCCATGTACCTTGATTACAAATTGCTTGACTAAACCTATAGATTTAAATTTATAATTGTATGCCATTCAGAACTGAACTTTTAAATTCCTGAATACGATTTGAGGTAGCAAACAGGTTGCAGAATTACAATAGGAATTATAATTTCAATAAGTATAAATGTAAAGAAATTCTTGTTACTACAGTGAACGTAATTTTTAACTAGAAAAGAAAGGTTTGTCAATACAAACTTTAAACGATGGCTTCATGAAACCAGATTTTTTTTTTTTTTAATTTAAATATACTTTTATATTTTAGAAATTTATGGGTCAGCTCAAAGTCGAAAGGGAACTGATTCTTCAATTCTAAAATTTTGATTAAAAGAATTCACACCAAAGATTTTTTTTTTAAATATGTGAAATGCTTTTAAATATTGTAAAATGTGTTTAAATTAAATAATATTAAATTAGATAAATAATAAAGATTTTATCTAACACACTGAACATGCATGTCAATCAAATTAGTCATACTGACTAAGGGTGAGAAAATACCTACGTGCTTTTGTTCTTTACATAAACTTAGATAGTATTTCAGGTAATTCACAGTGAAAAGACATAAATGTCAGAACTAGCCTTACCACATTCCACCAAGATTAGAAGTGTTGAAACGCATGTTAAATGCACATTCATTGATAATATCACATATTTGTCGCTCCCACACAAACCTGCACATGTTGTGTGTGTGCAACAAAGTAGTCTGAAATTGAACAGTCCACACCAGTTCATTATGGGAGTAATTATCAGGTAATTTTCCTCCAAATTTAAAGTAAATAGCTGAGGCTTCATCAAAGGACGAGCCCCCATAATGCCTCTCTGTGCGTTTTCATAGAGACGGATCATTTTTAGAGCTTGACCTGTGATCCTCACCTTTCACCCCCACTCAACCAGACCCCTAAATATCTTCCTGTCTCCATTATGGCAGTGCAGGGGTCACAGGCGTTAGAGGTCAGAGAGGAAAGTTCCTCCTGCCACTCAGGTCACGTCACAAAATAGGTGCATTGTGATATTTTTACTTTTTTTTTTTTGAGATGGGGAAGATAGGGTAGAGCATATTTCCATTTGCCAAAAAAAACAATTAACAGACAGTCTGTCTGACAGACAGGAGATTACAGTGATTATACGTACATCTGTCCCATCCAGTCCACTGCAATTGAAAATGTAAAGCTTCTCTTCACAGATCACTGAGAAGAGGAGAGTGTGTTAAGATTTAGTGCGACTGTGGGTCAGACTATTATGGGGCCTGTGATACAGGGCTGAGGGGCCGACAGTGTGTTTTCTCATTAGTCATTTACCCTGACAGTGCAATGGAGGTGGTCTGACAGACAGGAGATTACAGTGATTATACGTACATCTGTACAGATGAGCACCTGCATCTCCACCTTCTTCAACAGCTTTCAATGAAACACAAACACACTTTTAGCTAGCTGGCTAAATAGTGACATAGCATTTATTTATATATTATATATACCGTTAACTCTTCTAAAAAAAAATTTTAATCCTACAAGAAACCCACAATAAGTCATCTTTCCAGATTGGCCTATAATTTGACACCATGACTAAACATTGTCACTAATTTCTACAGCCGTCTACAGTGCAAATAAGTTGTGTGTTGCAATAAAACTAATGCTGTTCTATTATCATCATCAACAAAACGAAAATGCTATCTTTTGTCATCAACATAGAAAACAGTTCTTTGTGACTATCTCTTTCATTGTGTGACGTTTACACACCACAGGTTTACAAACTCCCAAAATGAAGATGTGAGAATATCCTGAAAATATCAGAATTTGGCTGTCAATGTTGGTGTTAACTGAACTGTGTGTAAACATAATTGTATTTAACTCTCTAAAACAGGACTGACAACCGTATTCTGCTGCTATGTGAACGAAACCAGTGCAAAATGAGCTTTTTGGTGAACTTTCATGGGTTTATTGCTCTTTGGACAGAATGGGGGCTTTATTTTATTATCTCAAACGCACATCTATGGGATATGTATGGTTCTTATTCCATATAAAGGTAATATTTATCTTACTGTGGCCTTAACAGTCTTCTAACCACCCACAGTCTGTATCCACATCCATGTAATGAGGGCACTTAAGGACTGGCTGTATGTGTGTGTGTGTGTGTGTGTTGTCAACCCCTACATCTCCTATACACTAACTCATTTTATCTTAGAGCCAAGTGTGTATTTCCCCACCATCTGTAATGTTGTGTTTCATCCTGTTCCTGTCCCTCAACCGAAACACTTCAGAGATAAAAGCTGAAAAAATGATTATTTAAAACTTGCCCACAGTGCTGTCTGCCTCCATAAAGACTCCTGTGTGATGACATGGCAGAACAGACTTGTAATACAACCATCGGAGAGGGAGATTTATCGACTGGCACTCACCCCAAACCGAACCCTCACATGCTGGATCTGTAGTGACTTGCCAGGGCTGAAAAGGGCTGAAAGAGGTATTAGGGTGTGTGTGGGAACCACAGGAGAGAAAGAAACAGAGTAGGAGGAACAAGATTTTTAAGACGGTAAAAAAAATACCTGCAGCCAGGTATAAAGTGGGACCTCTTTCTGTCTCTTTTTGTCTCTCTCTTCACCCGCTCCTCATTTGGAGCTAGTCTTGCAGTCTTTCTGAACACACATGCAACCATCCCCTCTCTCCTGGGTTCTGCCTGGTGTGATTTATGTGTTCTGCATACAATAGCAGTGAGGCTAGAAATAGAGACAGAGCATATTTAATGTACTCAGACCAGTTCATTGTGACAGTTTGCCCAAAGCACCATAGCTGGAAAATCCTGTATCCTTCATCTAGGATGGATTTTCCCATTGGCTTCAGATTGAATGGCATGTCAACATTAGGGGTGTAATGATATCACAATTCAAAACTGCAGATGTAATGGAGAAAGACAGAGAAATAAGTAAAAAAGAATGAAGTCAGATAGATAGAGAGGATAGAAAATAGGAAGAAAAATAAAGTAAAGGAACTAAGAGGAGGGAAGGAGGAAGTCAGGTAGTAGGAAGTCAGACAGGAAGTATTTTAGACAAACAGAAAGAAGGAAGATGGAGAGTGGAAAATAGGAAGACAGAGAGGAAGGAAGGAAGACAGAAAGGAAACAACAAGGAAGTTAAACAGGTAGAAAGAAAGCAAGGTAGAGAGGAACACAGACAAACAGTAAGGAAGACACAGAAAGGAAGAAGGAAGAAAAGAAGACAAAGAATCTTGACAAACAGACAAAAAAGGAAGGAAGAGACTGACAGAGAAGAAAGAAAGAATGAATGGATGAAGGTCAGTCGGGAGACAGGAAAGTAGAAATGGAGGAAGGAAGACAGATCAAGTCAAGAAAGTTTTTTTTTTCACATTTTAGAGCAATTTGTTTGCGCAGGATTTGAAGTTTGGATTTTAGTTTGGTTTGTGGAGCATTTGTCAGTTTGTGTGTGTATGAGAATCTATCCAGTATCTGTGATTGATGATCATGAGAGCTGCTTCTCCTGCATGTAAAGAGTTACTGATTGAAAGAAAATCAGAAAAGAGCTAAAAAAAAATAATTCCTCAAATACCAGCCTGTCATAAAACCACAGACTCTATTTCGACACTGATCTCTGTGTAAGGCTGCACTCAGTGACCTGGTGTTCACAAATTCACAATTAAAGAATTGTTTCTTTTTCAGTTCATCTGAACTGAATTGGATTGAATTAAATTGGCCACAGCACTTCATTAAAATTTGAATCAGAATGACAGAAAAAGGAATTGCAGAGGAGCTTAACACAGTCCCACAACAAATTCTGTTAACAAATTAGTCTAACATAACCAACTATTAAAAAAAATTTAAGAACACTTGACTGTTTAGAGTTTCTATTAAAAGCCTTATTCAGGTGACATTAGGTCAGTGGTTTTCAATCCCGGTCCTGGGGACCCACCACTCTGCACATTTTGTGTGTCTCCCTTTTAACACATCTGATTCAGATCGTCAGCTCATTAGGGGAGAGCTCCATGAACTCAGCTTTAGTGTGTCAGATAAGAGAGACATACAAAATGTGCAGAGCGGTGGGTCCCTGCAGGAGCAGGATTGAAAACCACTGCCTTAGGTTAAATTAGAGCATTCTGGGAAGTGAAGTACCATCATGGTCAATAAAATGAAAGTTAATTTACTTCATGAAATATATTACTGTACTACCAGAACTCCAGCTGCATGCACTTGAAACAACAGTTCTGCAATCTCTGTTTTGTAGACCACGATTTGTTCACAATAGCAGCAGTCAATACACAAAGAGCTCAGTGAATGAGTGCTGAGAGCACAGAATCACAAATCAGATTTCCTCTGTGGATATTGAGTAATAGTGCTGGCCATGAGCAGCTCTGTGACTGAGTCAGACGAAAGCTTTGTTCACACTGGCAGCACAAATCTAATTTACGTTGCATGTTCAATTCAAACCTGATTATTTATACTCTGAACAGCACAAAAGCACATGGAATCTGATTTGACAGAGCTTACAGGGCAATACTGTATTGATTCCTCAAACATTCTTCTCCTTCACAGATTTCATGAGTTCATTTAGCTTGAATTATTTATCAATGTCCAATTTTAGCCTTAGAGCCATGTATTTTATGTTTCTATAAACTTCATACTTCATATGATTCATTCATTACCCTTCAAATATTTGGAATTGGAAAGGTTTTTAAAATATTTTTTGAAAGAAGTCTATTATGCTCGGATCAAATATACAGAAAAACAGTAATACTGTGAAATATATTTAAAAATTAAATATAATTTATATAGTATTTATAAAATGCATAAAATATTTAATTTTATTGTAAAATGAATAACAACTACTTTCTATTATAATAAATAATAAATGTAATTTATTCCTTTGACAAAGCTGAATTTTCAGCAGTCTTTACTCCATTGTCCTTTAGAAATCTAATATGCTGATTTGGTGATCAAGAAACATTTCTTGAACAAAAATTGTGGAAACCTTGATACTTTTTTCAAGATTCTTTGATGAATATAAAGTTTAAACTAGCAGCATTTATTTGAAATAATATGAGAGGACAGACATAGAAACACAGAGAGTAAGATAGAGTAACATAAAATACCTACTTTTCACAGCCAACCATGCTATTTATCTTACCAGCATGCAACGCTTGTGAAAATAACCCGCTGCATAAAATCACACTCATTTGATTATGTAAGCAAAAATCAGTAATTACTCCACTTATTTAAATGCTCGTTCTCTGCGTGGTGCCTATTATTTCCATTAATGAATGTGAGCGCTTTAATTTGCATTTGTGTATTATTCAATCAAGTCTCCATATGCACTCATTTAGGAGCCATTGAGTCTGATGTATTGACACGTTGACTGCTGGCCTCTTTGGCTGCCTGTACACGCTGAATGGGTCTGCTGGACACTGAATGCATTTATAATGGAGCTCTAGATGTGTGGACAAAGACACTCTCTCTGTCTCCATTGCCTCTATCTTTGCAATTACAACATTACAGTATGTTAGCAGCAATAAGCGTGGTGACCCAATGAGGGAGAGAACAGTTATAGGTCCTTGAATAGATTTAAATGGTCGTTACAGTAAAGATGGTGAGGGGAATTCACTAAAATTGAATTGCACCCCCTGTTTATTAGTACGTTGTCATGTTGTTTGTTGTTTTACCACCCAGTAATGAATTGGTTCTTTAAAATGCATGAAGTTCATACACTACCATTCAACAGTCTGGAGTTCGTAAGATAAAAAAAGTTAATAATAATTTAATAATAATAATATAATAATTAAAAAAATAAATATATTTGGTGTATAACTAATTATTTAGTGTATAAATGACAATAATTCAGAATAGTTTATGTTTGTGTTTAGGTGACATTGAGTGTGGTTCACTAGGGAAAGGAGATGCATGGAAAATGTCCCGACAGTGTTTTTTCCACTCCGCTACACCGTGAGAGAGAGAGAGAGAGAGAGAGAGAGCATGAGCTGACTATGGCAAAAGTGCAGAAACACACATTCAGGCTCAATTCTGCTGACACTTCGGCTTCAGGGATGTTAGTTGCTCTGACAAAAAAACTTTACTGAGTAAACTACATCTCTATAGATTTTGTGAGAGAGTCTGTTGTTAAACCTCAGTTTTGCTTCCGCACCCAGCTGCATTTAAGCGTCCCTGATTAAAGGCCTCTAATTTTCCAGTTGAAATATTTCAGGATCTTGTAAATTTGCGTGATGGAAAAGCAAGCCAGCCTCAGGGGACTCCAGTGTGTTTGACAGAGTTCAGGTGTGTGTGTGTGTGTGTGTGTGTGGCATCTCTCTCAGATCTAAGGTAGGAGAAGGGTTGAACTTTTGAACTCTCTTTAACTGTAATGCAATTCATAAAGACCATTAGAATTAAGAAAAACAAATATATATATATTTTTTACTTATGCATCATTTGTTTCATCTTCTTTTTTATTAATCAATAAATGAATTTAAATTAAAATGAATAAAATTAGATATTTAAATATTTATTCATTTTTATATAGTAATTTATTTCTGGTCTGAAATGCACATGCATATTGAAGAATATAAATAAGCAGCCAATGCCTCTTTCAAAAAAGTATTTTTAACTTAAATACTGACAAAATATTGAAAATGTTGATTTCTTCCATTAATTTTTAGTTGATTGGTTTGTTTCTATTCATTTGTGGATCTGTTCCACTAAAGTTTAATAACCAAAAAGGGTCCAAATGTGTTTTGTCTTCATTTGATTCAAACATAACACATTACTTTGTCCCTTAAAAAGTTTGCTTGCACTATCTAAAGCCACTTTTTATGCCACATTTATTATTATTTTTTTTTTAATCTGTAGTGTTTCTCTTATAGGCAGAGTGATTTTAGACTTGTTTCCAGCTTGTTTAGGCTGATATAAATGTATTGTTTTTCCCATTTTAGCGTTTCTGTCAATTTTTTTTGTTGTTGTTCATGGATGATAATTCATGTAAGGTGGTGAAAAATCACTGCGTGTTTTGAGCAATGCTTGTTTTAGGGCCACTAAAGCAGGCGTCACTGAGGTCAGTCACAATTTTAGAATGTCAGAAGGGTGTGTTGTTCAAATACTTCCCCTCCTAGAGAGAAAGAGCCCATAATCTTGTGTGCGATTAGCCTATCCTCTATTTAGACAGACACACATACACACAAGCTAACCTGTCTGTTTTGACAAATCAGTCCTGATACTGATCAAGGAGCATGCCTGACCTGTAGCTCGCTGTCTTTCACAGAGGAAGTTCAGCCTAATCTCTGTTGATCTGAACCACACACAAACAAACACATTTCTCTAGTGTCTCCTCCAGACAGCATTCATTTTGAATTAACAGAGACAGACTTTAGGCCTGGCTGCCAGTTCGTATTGTTCATGGCCAACTGTCATGTGGCATCTGGTGAGAGTGGATCTGGCACAGCGACGAACCACCATCATCGCTGATCAAATGAACTGAACAGAATCAGCCCATCTGCAGTCCCTGTCTCTGATAAAACTCAATAATGAAATCAATTATCAGGACAGTGTGTGGGATTCAGTTTAGTTATGGAGACAGTGACATGTAGAGAGAAACAAAAGGAGAGACTGAGAGAAAGCTGGATGCTGTCACATCACAGTTGACATCACAGTCTGATATCTTTCTCTCTCCACACATATTCACAGACTTTGTTTAACTCTCTCAGATTCAAGCATATACTTATGAATATGAAATGAGTTTAATAAAATGATTTTTATGTTTTTTTTTATAACTACTATTTTTTAGAGGACAGATTTTAATAGCTTAAAACTATTACTTTGTTACATTTACAAAAATCAAACTTTTCAATCCATTTAGTATTTGTTTACACTTAAATTTTCTTTGTTTTAGACAACAGTGGAGTTTTTCCCAAATAGTTTATGTAATAAGCAATGAGAGGGAGCAAATCTATACCAGGAAATTTAGTTTTATCATTTTATATTATTTATTTTATTTTCATTATTTATTTTATTTTATTTTATTTGATTCATTAAAATTATTCATACCAATTCTTTCAATTACATTTTTTAAAAACAGTTTACAAAATACAGAATCTTATACAAAAAAATTAAACAAAAAAATTTAATACTATGCCAAAGTTATGGCCATAAGCAGTTCCAGATTCAAGGACACAGAATTCTTGATAATTTTTTTCACAGATGACGCTTGAAGAAGTTTAATATATCAAGATTTCAAGTGCTCCAAAGTACCTTTAAGTGAAGGATTTGCTCAAATATAGAATCAAATAACCTTCTCACATACATTCAAAACCAAAAAACTGTCTCACAGTCAGTCTAAACTGACAGCTACAGACAGATCTCACTCACTCAAAGTCTGATCATGTTATACCTCATTCACTTATCTTTGTTTTTACATTCAATTCCAAATTGAGTTACCGTTTTCTGTTTCATTTGAATCCTTCACCTTTCTGTAGACAGGTTTACAGTGTGTGTGTGTGTGTGGTGGGAGGTTCACTGCGTTGTTCTCTGGCAGGGGAGGTTTTGGAGGACTCCTGTGGTCTAGAAGAAAGAAGCTTATGCCCCTCTGATCTGTCAGGCAGAAAGACAGACATGGAGAAAGATAGAGAAACGGTATGGGAGAAAGAGTGAAAGATAAAAAGACAGGCAGAGTCAGACGAGTGGGAGGCTGAGGGAGTCATTTGCAAGTTGGGGGAGGGACGTTGATGGAGCAGAAAGAGAGAGAAACAGCTACAGTGTGAATGACAGTGATAAAACCAGATGGGAAGAAAGAGATGAGAGGATGGGAGTGTTCTTAAGACACATTGACAGTGGGAGAGACGAGAGGAGGGAGAACAGCGGGAGAGGGGGATCAGGAGCCACGAGGAGGGAGGAGAGCCGGCGCAGGGGGGAGGCACCACCCTGCGGATTGAGACGTATCCCACATTGCCCCTCTCTCTGGTGGCACAGCAGGCAGGGCGCGAGGGCCATAGTGTGTGGTGGTGTGAAGTTGACGTGGCGCTGGCCCTGGCACAAAGGAGCAGAGGAGGAGGGCGCCAGGCGCTGTGTGGCAGGGTTGCCCAGATACGGCCACTCAGGGTTGGCATCAAACATTTCTTTATGTGACCACCAACACACGAAACACACACACACACACACACAGTCAGAGATGGCATGCTCGTATTTACGTACACATCACTTTTTGTCCCCATCACTTTATGAACCGGCTTGCAGCAGAGGTATCATATAGTTGTTTATGAAATACTGATGTTTCTGATAATGAGAAATTTTCTCTGTGAGTTGCTAATAGGCATGGGAATTTTAAAGTATTTAACAATTCAGATTCTGGTCCAATTCCTCTTAGTGATTCGGTTCCTTGTGATTCCATTCCTGAGTCTTTTAGTATCTGGAATTTTATTAAAAAATAAATATTAGAAAAAATGTTATTGATTAAGAAATGAATACTTTTATACCGCAAGGATGCATGAAATTGATGAAAAGTGACAGTTAATAATTTATAACTTTACAAACTATTCAGTTTCAAATAAATGCTGTTCTTTTCAGCATCAAAAGAATCCTGAAAAAAATGTTTCATGGATTTCACAAAAATACACAACTTTTTTTCAGCATTGATAATATTAGGAAATGTTTATTAAGTATCAATTTAACATATTAGAATGATTTCTGAAGAATCATGTGACACTGAGGACTGGAGTAATGGCTGCTGATTTTAAAAGTTTTTTTTTGTAATATATTTGTACTGTATATTTTAATAAAGAAATGCTGCCATTGATAGCATAAGAGACTTTTTTCAGAAATATTAAAAGATTATGTGATTCATCAAAAGATGCTTCTGTTCAGGAATCTGATCAACTACATTTTGATTCACTAATAAAATGACTCATAAGAGTCATCCGTTCAAGAATTAGTTAGAATACACTAAGGAGTTTTGGGTCACTAAAAATAATTGATTCCTAAGAGTCATCTCTTCAAGAACCTGTTGGATTTCACTAGTCACGTTATATGTTTCTGATTCATTACAAAGAAGTGACTCATAAGAGTCATCTGTTCAAGAATCGGTTAAACTACGCTGACCGTATTGCATGTTCTTGATTCACAAAAAAAGCTTGTAACATTTCTTGATTCCCTGTTTTGTGTTAAAAATAAAACATCAAATCTTGTTCACATTTTGAGATGTCACAACCACTCCTCAACGCTTTTTTAACCCCCCCCCCCAACCACTTTTTTCTGCATGCGCTGTGTGTTAGTCCTCCGTGTGTGTTTTGCATTAAAGTCTCGTCAGACAGGATTGCTTATGCGGTCAGAATGATTAGTGTTCTGTGAGTGCATTTGAGGCCCAAAAATCTCATCTGTCACTCACCAATGAGAAAGCCATTCTTGCCACGATCTCTTTCCCTACATCTCTCCCTCTATTAACCGTTGCCCGGTGTAATCAGTGCATTGGTGCTGTCTGTTGACCTGATGTGTAATGATTACAATCCAAAGCTTGGGGAGATAAAAGGCAGTTTGGGGGGAAAAATCAGACCCCCATCAAATTCAGCCCCATTTCCTCATGCCACAGACAGAGGGGTCTGAAACGGCTGGCTGATTGGCGACGGCGCTTTGAACGGTGCTGTGTGAAGGAGGTTCCTCTTACCCACGGTAATGTGATATGTGTTCTGGGCTGCAGACTGACACACGGCGGATGAAAAGAGACTAGGGAGAAAGCACAAACTCACTCGCATAAACATACAGATGCCAACTCATCCACAGACAAGAGAGCACAAAACATCTACATGGATACAAGTGTACACTTAACACATGATGTAGCTCTCGCTTCTTTCTCTCTTCAACAAGTGTTCATTTTAATAGCTGCTACTAATGTGCTTGCAGTCTAACAAATAATGTGTGCTTCAGAATTTACTTGGTAAATTACTTGAGAATAATTGTATATGTAAAAAAAGATGGACTCATCCACATTTAAATCAGGCTTTTGCATGTTCTAAATTAGGCTTGTGCGCTTATGTAAATCACAAAGAAGAAAATGTGTTGTTATTATATTTTTAGGCTATTGCTGCACATTTTTACAAAAAGAAATCTGAATTTTTAGACTTGTACCATAGTACAGCATTACTATGTTTAATACCTCATATTATGATCCATTTCAGATTATCTGGTTTAAATTCAGAAAGTTCTAAATTTGGTCTAAAATGTTTTGTGATACGATCATGACCCACATTTGGAGGGAGTATAATTGCATATGGCCACATCAGATTTGTAGTGTACGCTAATGTGCACTGATAAACTGATAAACTAATGCGTCCCAGACAACAGCAAGGGACCACCTACTTACCTGTCAATCAACTCTTGCACTAAAACAGTTGTTTTAAACTTAAAGCAGTTTGCAATTGTCTTTAAAACATTTGTAAAGCCTGAAATAAATGAAACCGATTGTGTAGCTTGGACATTTTGTCCATGTACTATCAACGTGTGTTTTTATACATGCAGTAAATCACAACCTGTGTGTGAATATGAAATGAGTCAACTGTCAGCATGATTTTCTCTCAGAATGTTGATTGGTGAGGTATTAAACCATTAACCATGAATTTCATTATCAAAATCAAATCAGCATCACATTCACACCATAATCCTCAACTCCTGCTTCCGTATTTGTTCAGAGAAAGAGGGTTAGATGTTCCATCTCAGCATGAGAGCTGCCAGCGGACAGACAGACAGACAGACAGACAGACAGACAAGAAGGAGGTAGATGAGCATTCATCCAAAAATAAAAGGATGAATAAATGATTAGGAGATGAAAGGCGCAGTGGAGGGAGGCGTCGTCTTCTTCTTTTCAAGCATGCAGAGACATTGACTCTTCCAATTACCACTTTATCCATTCTCTCCATCTTGACTGCATCCCATCCAGAAGCCCAGCGTGTGTGTGTGTGTGTGTGTGTGTGTGTGTGTGTGTGTGTGTGTGTGCACACGTCACTTTCTCCTGTGAGTGTACAGTATGTGCTGAAGTGCAGACCCATCCATATCAGAACTCCCCATAATCCTCATATAAACTTAATATTAATTTATAGAACTAATTTTCTCTAAATATGATCTCAGCTCAGCTCAGTAACTCACAGTGTTCTTTGCCTGATCTTTTTAGAGTAACTAAAACAGCCATGTTTACATTCAGGATAAAGGCATCATTCTCCATTCAGTGTGCATGTTTGTGTGTGCGTCTAACTTCATGTGAGTCTTGGACTCCCAAGCAGATTGTGTAGTTATGTAATGCTAGATTTGCATGTGAAGGGAAGGAACGCGTTTTTCATGCTGCACTGGATGTGAAGTGAAGCCGCCTTTTCTTTCCTACCCCTCTTTTTCAACTGGAACGAGGGACCGCGCCGTCTCAGATGGAGGGATGCTGAGAGAATGACAGGAGGAGAAAACATGAAAGGCTTTAAGTGTGAATTCATTAATAATGTGCACCACTGTACCAGTGTACAATGTAAATGAAAAAAGAAGAAAGAAAAAAAAAAACTCTCAGAATATGCAAATGGAAAACACAGGTTATTTTAAACAGATGAAAATATTATTTCTTGAATAGTGAAAGAGAAAGCCATGGATTTAATACATAAATCCTTGGCACATGTCCTATTATGTATTCCTTTTATTATTACAGGTATAAATGTAAATATTTTTTAACTAATTTTTTTTATTTTTAAAATCTGTGCATCAGTCACAATCAAGTTTGTGTGTTTGCGCGTCTTTTCCCCTAGTTTAAATGTGAATCTAGATATTACACAGGGTATTCAAACTATTTTTAAAATCTATTTTCTTATATTTTAAGGCTTTAAAATTATGTTTATTGCATATGTTGATTAATTAGTCAAATTAATTTTAATTAAAAAAAAAATCTATTTTCAACAAATGATGGAAAAAAAAGTTGACTGAACACATCAGTTTTAATTAAAAAAGTCCTATAACAATTATACAAATATATCCAAGCAATTAATGGTCACATAACAATCATATATAATTCATTAGACATTTTCTCCTTGTCCACCTTTCTTGTACTTGACTCAATAGCCCAGACAATGACAGATTCTGTCCGGTTTGAGTGCCATCAGTCATTTATTGAAGAGCTTTGTGTCTCTCCGCCTCATAACAACAGTCACACACAGATTTTCCTGCACATTCCGATGCACATTCTTGAGTTTCTTTAGCAGGTTGACTAGCTTTGCTGAGGGCAAGATGAGGGGGAGTTTAGATAACCCAACCCCGCATCACCCCCACACCCCATGGGGGTCACACAATGCATGTCACGCATATCATTAATCCTGGGGGTTGTTTCCCCCCAGGGGGCGCCCACTGACCCACGCATAAAGGATAAAAGTGTTCTGCCATGGGATGGGGCGTTCTCAACAGTATGGCCCAGGAACCTACAACATCCTCTACACTCAACAAAACCACACAGACAATGTTAATGTAGGCCTGTAAGCTTCAAAAGTACTGAAATATGGCATTTTCTATGTTCATGGTTTTTATTTATTCCCATGGTATTGTCACATAAAATTTTCAGAAATCAATAATTTCTTCTTATTATAAAACTTTAAAAAGTCATGCTGCTTATTATTTATTTATTTGTTTGTTTATTTATTTTTGGAAAAATTAATTAATTTTCTGGACTCTTTGATGAATAGGAAGTTGAAAAGAACAGCATTTATTTGAAATAAAAAAATATTTTGTAACATTATGTCTTTACTGTCCCGTTTGAAACTGTTTTCCAGTATCATGCCACAATTTCTATTTCTTAACAGTAGTGACTTTGACTACACATTTTATGCTCTGTACATTTCAGAAATCTGTTGCTTATTTGTTTAATTGGGGGGCTGTTTCTTGCATGTTTTTTAACAAACCCATGCTGTTATTAAAGACTTCGTATGGTGTAGGCCGTTGTGTCAAGTACCTCCCATCATGCATTGTATATGTGATGTGAAGTGTATGAGATGAACACACACAGTCCTCCATCCTCTCCGTGTCCTTCCTACATTCTTTCTCTCCATCTCTCTCTCCTTACGGTGAGACCGGTCTAATCCTATTCATTGAGGCCACTCTTTTCCTCTCCTCCTCTCATTATCCTCTTTCCTCCTCAGCATTCCCCTTTTCCTTTCCAAATCCATTTCTCCAAATCTCCATTTCCCCAACGGACATTTACAAACCCTTGGGTCCCACCCTCGCCATTCCTCTTTTTACCTCTCTCCTCTTTATTCTCTCTCCCTCGCTCTCTTGCTCTCTCTCTCTCTCTCTCTGTTTCCGACTGGGCTTTGCTATTTAATCTTCTTGAAGCGTTCAAGATGTCACTCGCCCCTGAAGCCAGAAGGACAAAGGCCTAAATCCAGCCCTCTCTCAATGGGCCACGCCCCTCTGCTGCCGGTGTGCACTTTGAAGAAGAACGGGATTGGGGGGTGAGGTGGTTGAAGTCCCACAAAAACTCCCATGGTCCTCAGTTTCTGCATTGGTGGCCCTCTTCTTTTGCTTGATGTGTTGAGGGCTTTGTGAATCTCATATGCTAAAGTAAAGTAGTCCTCCTCCATACACACACACACACACACACACACACACACACTTAAATGTATGCACTAAGGTTACACTGCATGTACGGTGAGGCCCATGTGTGCTAATTGAAGTAGGGAGTGTATTTGCCCACCGTTTGATTATGCAGTAGTATATCTCATTTTATGGAAAACATTTCCAGTATGTCCTGTGTCCAGTGTTAACTACTAAGTTATTGGTTTTCGTCCTTGTATTTCCTTTTATAACTGAATCTTTTTTACTTTAATTTAGTTTGAATATAATTTAATTCCATTCGATTTAGTTAAACAAAATTAGTTTTCTTGTACTGTAGAAGTATTAAATTGTATTAAATTGAATTGAAATTTTAGGTTGGCTTAACTAATTTATGTGAACTGAATGTATTTTAACATCTGCACGTTAGTTTGTGCCTGGCCATTTTCAACGCAACACTCAAGATATGCTGAGTTTTGACCTTCAGAATCTTTTACACTATGTTTCCTTAAAATGCATAGCAGTGAATCTTGTAAAAAGATGAAAATATGGGGAATATAAAACTACATCTATATAAATATAAGTACATTAAACTAGGAATGTAATTAAATCCACAGCTGTATTATTTTGATCTACATTACAGTGCTTTAATCATTCTGATCAACTGAATTTCTGAATTTCTTGTGTAACAGCAATGCATTTGATTTCTCATGTTGTCAAAGTTGAGCTCTACTTCTCAGTTTTTTTTTTTTTTTTTTTTTTTTTTTACACCTCATTCTGAAAAGTGTTCTAAAATTTCACTGAAAAAGGGTAAAAAAAGATCATCACTTCCAGGGTCTGTAACTGAGGATTGTGTTTCGACCACCGCTGGAAAAATGATCTCACTTCAAAAGGATTACAAACCACAGTGGCATCAAATCTCCCTAATGCGGTTATCCCACACATTCACTCACTGCGCTAGGCTGATATCGTCTGGCCCACTGTCTTGGTATTTCACTTTTAAATGTAGTGCTGGTTTTGCTTCAAGACATTGGGTAGACCTGTTAGATAAGACTATGAACTATGAAGAGATTATATATATATATATATATATATATGAGGTCAATAACATTGATTGAATAAATACAACTCACAACATTGAAACTGCTTATAGATGAAAATGTCACATAATTCTGCTCTTGAGGTGTTTTAAATGTATGTTAAATGATGCTGAAACAGAACAGCACCTGGAAGTTTCTGTGACAGTTCAAAGTTCATGAATATTTAATGAGGTAAGCACTGAGGCAATTTATCATTTGTTGTCACTTGCTAAACAACTTTCTAGCATTGTGTTGCTTCACACTGTATACCTTTGGCACTGTAAGTTACACTGCAAAAACTTAACCCAGGGTTAAGCACTGTGTTGCATGTCACTCTGGATAGGTATACTGGATAGGTATATTCAATCTTCGTTCTTTTGTAGCATCAGTTGGAGTGTTATTACTATACAGTACAATGTTTGTGTATGGGAAATAGCTTGATTAAATACATAAAACAGTGTAATGGAATTGGCATTATGAATGTGAAAACACCTTTACATTAATATTTATTTATACAACAGTTAGTTCAGGTCCTTAATTTAGATTTTATTATTGTATAATAAAATTTTTTTTTGAGAATGCTGACTTTTCAGTGTCTCTTTCAAATGCTTGTTTGAGCATCTGTCAGTGGTAGTGATTTTTTATTCTTCATTTCTGCAGTTTACTACAAAATAAATGTAGAAATAAATATATAAATGTAATGAATTATTATCATCACAATTTTAATGAATGCATTACATCAAAATGTTAATAATTAGTTTAATAAACTGTAAGAAAAAATCCACATTGGAGTATTTATTCATTTTTTTGCAGTATATATGTATATTAGTATTTTTTTTTTAAATAATTAAATTTATTTATTTAGCATTTATTTTGTGCAATATACATTTTTTTTTCCATTGTTATCATCATGCATGCATGTTTTTTAGTCCTTCACAGAGTACATGGAAGTCACAGTATAGGTGGCGATAACTGACTTTTCAGTCAATTCATTAAACACTTGATTAATTACTTTGATTTGTCCACAAAGGAAACAAATTATTGAATCTTGGACCATTTACTCATTTACTAAAAATACAGATTCATTCAGGAGTTACAGTTCACAAAGTTACTGGCAATATTATGTTGAAATGTAATTAACTCAGTATAATTTATTATTTTATATACCCACTCTGGCTCATGTGATATTGCTTTAAATGTGCATCCACACTCATTCGGGGGAGGAGTCGTGGCCTAATGGTTAGAATGCATGTCTGTAAATACACTCTTACTCACACTTTTATCCCCACTCTGGCTCATGTGATATTGCTTTAAATGTGCATGCAGTTGTATTTTTAAATGCATGTCTGTAAATACACTCTTACTCACACTTTTATGCACCATATTGTGTTTAAACACACACACATGCTGCCTTAACAGATCGCTCATGTGCTCTAACATATGACATTAGTGTGTGTCTATTGTGTGAACAGTCTGGTCCTCACTCATAACAGAAGCTGTAAAAGTGTCCAAGAGAGAAATATATGACCCTCCTTCTGTTTTCCTGTGTAGAGGAGAATAAGTGTGGACCCCACTGATATTTCACCCCCACCTGCCTTGCTGTTAAGAACAATGTGGGAGCTCCTTTATGAGTGAATGACTCTGTCACCATATTCACTGTCTCTCATAACCTGCAGGACAAACAAAGAGCCAAGCATTTCCTATCGCTTGCTTCAGTGAAGGTGCTGAGGAAGAAACTGAATGAGAAAGTATTGACATTACAGAAATTTTACATAAATACGACCAAGAGAGTTTGTTTATTTATTTATTTATTTAATTACAGAATGGCTTTTTTGTATCTCTCTTATTATATACACTATTGTTTAAAGGTTTGGGGTCAGTAAGATTTTTTTGAAAAAGTAAAACAAAAACAAAAAATCTTCTATTCAGCAAGGATACATTAAATTGTTCAAAAGCGACAGTAAAGATTACGATTTCAAATAAAGACTTTTTTTTGTCGTTTTTTAAATGAAAGAACTCTGAAAAATCTATTACAGTTTCCACAAAAACATTAAGTAGCACATTTTTTTTTAATTGATAATATAATATATAAGTATATAATAATATTTTATATTATTGCAGTTTTTACTGTATTTTTGATCAAATAAATGCAGTATGGTTCTTACAACCCTAAATTTTTGAAGAGTAGTTAAAGTAATATTTACATAACATTAATATTTATAAATAAAGACTATGATCATAGTCAATTTAAATGTAAAATATCTAAAAAGAAAATTTATTTAAAAACATGAATCGTAATATTAATACTAATAGTAACACAAGTATGTGTTACTGTACTGTGAATTTAAGTTTTGTATTAATAAATAGTATGTTAATATAAACACATGCCTGTTGATAGTGTAAGACAAATGCTGGTCTATCTGCAGGAAATTTACCTCCTCTTTTCAAAAGGTCAGTCATCCATGTAGACAATGCCTTAAGTGTATAATAAAAGCATGTTATGTGGTCTCATTGTGCATTAAACCGTGCACATCCTTTTAGTGATGTGGTTCCTAATGTGTTGGGGTCAAATAGCATGTATATCAAACTAAATGGAATGTGTGTTTAATGTAATCTGCCTTACCAATTGTTCTTTTGTATAAGCATTCAAATACGTTTTTCACTGTAATGCAAGACTGCAGTGCAGTGAATGTCATTTCCAGGTGCTGTTTGGAAGAGTTCTGTGTATTTGTATTTAAGCACAGCTAAAGGAAACACCAGAGCCACTGGAACAAAAGTCCATCTGCCGATGCTTCCTCTAATATTGTGTAACTGGAAGATGTTTCTGGATTCGCTCTGTGTATAGCTATGATGCCATTTGTCCCACCAGCTTGACTACAGAAATGCTCTTTATAAGAGCATGTGCATGTGCAGTATTTTCACATTTTCTGGCAGGCAGCACATGTGTACGTATGAGTGTGAACATGTTGACACTTTTTCACAGACTAGCAGTCTGTTAAGGTGTGATGAAGCTTAAACAACAACAGAGAGTAATAGAAATTGCTAATTAAATAGATTAATGTGGCTATAGAGCAATGGTTCTCAACATTTTTCACTCCTATAAGCCCCCCATTATCAAGTCGAGTCACATTTATTTATAGAGTGCTTTATACAATACAGACTGTTTCAGAGCAGCTTTACATGAATAAACATAAAATAACAGTGTTAATGTTGTAAAATTCCTCATTTATTAAATTAATTCTTTTTCAGCTGTAAAACAGCTCTACAGAAGTAGATAATAATGTCAGCCCTCGTGAAAATTATTTTTACTTAATTTCTTCCTGATAAATTATCAACTTTGGCAAAACAAGAAAAAAATGTATATTCATTCTAAGATTTTATTATTTTACCTGACTTGCAAGTCTAGAAATCAAAATTTGTGGGTGAATTAAAGAAATATCTTGATTTTTAGTTGTTTGCTTATTGTAATGCCTTTTTAAAAAAATCTTATTTTATATCCTTTTAAGTCATCTTGTGGGCCCTGGTTGAGAACCATTTTTGTAGTTAATGTTTATACAGTGTATTGTTACATTTGATGGATGAAATTTGATTTAATGGTGTTTTGGGTTGGTACAAGTACTCTAAAACCCTGAGGAACAGCACATGTGCTCCCCGAAATATGTTCACACACATCACATGTCTGACCACCATGCAAATTCACACCTCTCTTTTAATTTATCATCCCATGGGTGAAGCCATTCATTCTTATAGCAACACATATGAGCACATTTCCATGCTTTCATTTTTTGTAATGTCAGCCGGGGGCTTTCATTAGTCTCTTGCATTCGTTTCAGATGTTCTCTTAGAACGCTGGGCATAACCATGGTATTCGAAGGCCCATCTAAACCTGTTATGTATATGAAATCAGAGTTTAATGCTAGCAACCTATTTGCATTAGGCAAGGGTGATAATTGCAGGCTGAAAGCACAATAACAGGACAGTGCACTCTGCGTTTCCCATATCAATCACCATGAGTGGGGGAGAACCAAGCGGGGTGGCTAGTTAACGCTGGTCGATTGTTTGCAGGCCCTGACCGCGGCGCTTTTCGGGCAGGCCTGGCGGGGGGTTGGCCGGTCCCTCGCAGACCTGAGCATAGCCCCCGTGTTCATCCGTCCATTCGGATCTGTCACCCCAGGGCTAACCCAGCCAATGGCTACCCTTTGTCCCTCTCTGCATTCTTCGGGCCCATTGTGTGGGCCAGTACCGGTTAGACTCATCCTTACAATTCCCTTTGTCAGGAGGACCCACAGCACCGAATCCAGAGAGGGGGAGAGAGCAAGCTATCGGACGAAGAGAGAGAGAAAAAGGGAAAAAAGTTGCTATGTGGGAGAATGAAAGGACAGAAGAAAAAGGGATGTGATGGGCTGTTTTTTGGTGCTCTTTTTCAAAGATGTGGAGTGGCTGGCATTCACAGTGTCAAGTGTCAATGTCTGATCATGTGGGGAGTCATGAAAGCCGTTCACTTAACTCTGAGGCCCCAAACTGAGTTGATCCAATATATTGAACTCTAAACACAACAGCTTTGCTCAAACATATGTAATTTTTGCAGGCTGACCAGTGATGTGAAGTGACTGGCAAGTAGTGAAGCACAACCAAACACTATATTGCTGTTTAATGTTAACGGGATAGTTCACCAAAAAAACAAACAAACATTTAATCATCCTCATGTTGTTCCAAACCTTACTAAATGATGACAGAATTTTTATTTTGTATGAACTATCCCTTTGATGTCATAAAACAGAGTTAAAATCTGTGTTATATTTGAACAATGAACCAAAAATCTGAACATGTGCGCGGTATTAAAGCATGGAAAACATAAGTTCTGTGACCCGGCGGGAGGGTGTCTGGAATTTCAGCGTCAGCTGAATCAGTGGCAAGCATAACAAAATACAGCCCACTTTTACTCAAAGCAAAACAGCTTTTTATCACAAGCCGTGTTTAAAATATTTAATCTGTTGGTTTCTACATTATTCCCAGCCAATTCCCATGTTGTACGGCTTTTGAAGAATGTTATCTGCTGTTATTTCGTAATGTTTGGTCAATGCTCTGCACATTCCAATGACATCATTACTAACTCTGAGTATGCAGAAATCCCGGAGGAGGGATAAGTCGTGTTGAATCTGTAAGGTCACCAATCAAATCAGTGTGTAAACAAAGAGAGAGCACACAAACACAAGCACAGAGCAAATCTATGACATGAGTTAATCTTACTTTTGTGCTCAATGCAAATAGCACTTTCTCTTTCACACACTAATCTGATTGGTTTATTTGGCCTGTTAGTTCCCACAGCTCTCGGTTGTAGCTTTTGTGTGCATTTGTCCCTATTTTATCGCATCATGTCCTACTAGCATCATGACACAGTGAATTCCATGGCAACACACTGTGTATAAAAACATAAATGTGATTTATTGATTGATTGGTAATTGGGTGATTGATTGGCTGGCAGCACGGTTGACCAGCGCAAGAATGCTCAAGGGTTCGTAGCCTCTTTCTGGGCCCTTCAGCACTGTGTGTGAGTTCGGTAAGGGGTCTTCGCTCATTGCATATGAATGAGTCGGGCCTCAGGGGATCTCATGCTTACAGGCTAATCCTCAGTGGTGCTGAAGATACTTAAGGCCACTTTATGACTCTTAAAACACATTGTTATCATCCTGAAGAGATTTATGACGTCTCACTGTTGCATTCCACTTCACTTCACTGCTGTAGAAAATAAAACCAAGTGAGGACAATGGGACAGATGGAAGTATATGAATGAGGTTATCTCATGGTGTGGCTTGATAAGTAATGAGACTCAGCAAGAGTCCTGTGCGATTGCAGACTTTCACTTTTTGTCTGATTCTATTAGGTTTTTTTTTCATCAAATGACAGGAAATTGTGATTTCGGGTTCTTCAAATCTAAATAAAAATCAATTTACAGTCAGTTACAGTCTTCATTTGTGCAAGCTTGATTCTTTATATTGCTTTTTGCAGCCATTGCTGGCAAAAAGTGTAGTAAGATTCACTAAGAAGTGATTCTTTAGTGAATCAAAAACATACGATGCAACCAGTGTAGTCTGATTCATCAAATGACTATTTTAAGTTTAATGAATCATTCATTAGGACTTATTAATGTGGAGTTACAGTTTGAATCAGTCTGATGAATCCCTCTTTGAATTTTCTTTTTGCAAATGGACATTGCAGTTAAAATACACCCAAATGAATCAGAATAAAATCAAACTGAATTAACTGTATTTGAATCAGAATCTAATCTATTTAGAAATTACGTATTTATACCCTGTGAATAAGTGCTCAAAGGAAGCACTCTTCTTGAGTCAAAGACAGGTTTGTGTTGAATTTTCTGCTTTGGAAAAGGATGTGTGGAATACTATTCTAAATTATTATTCTAATTCTAAATGAGATAAATTGAAGTTCCTGAAAACTAGAAAGGCTGGCAAGGACTTGTGTGGATTCTGTGTGGGCCCGGGTGAAAGGTCACAGCCTCCATCACAGAGGTCAAAGTTGAAATGACACATACAATAGTAAATGGTGTTCAGGAAAGGAACAAGGTGATGTGGGTTGTCTTGACGATGGCCAATGAGATGGCACTGCATTTTTTTTTTAAATGTCAAGAGCAGAAACTTAGTGTGTACTTGGTCATTTATATACATTCATTTAATCGTCATATCTATATTTGAACCTAGATCTAAATTAAAAGATAAACTTTATCTCTTATATGTGAAAGTCACCATCTTTGACATCTCTCTGAAAAGAGCAGAAACCCCTTGAACTCAACACAAAGCTTATGATGACAGTAAAAGTTAAACAGACTCCAAAAGTTTCCAACCAGATCCATCTGGATCTGGCCCAACATAATTAAACCAAGTGCACCCTATCTTCCAGGAAATAATGACATGTTGGACTGCACACATCTCGCCTGTCACCTCTTGACCCTGACATATCCTCACCCCCCGTCGTGTCGGAGAGAACGCAGTTAAAACATTTGAAAAAACATTTAACCCGCACACCCCAGCCTCTGTTAACTGCGCTACTGCTGCTTTTCATTTACGGCCTCCCCCGTCATCCATCTCCCTCGCTCCCGTTAACCACAGGAAGTCACTCACTTCCTCATTACAGCACATCAAACGCTTGCAGCGATCATAAACCCGCCCCATCGCTGCACCAACACATGCCTCCAATTCTGCCACTGCGCCCCGGCCGCAACCGTTTCAAAAAGCCGCTGATTTACACAAGAGCACATTGTCTCAGCAAATCTCATGTTATAGACACAAGTTTCATCCAACTCTTGTTTCATAGGCTCTTTTCCAGCTTTTTGTGCTTGAACCGCATCGCACGTTCTTCAGCAGGTACGTGTCAACAAAGTGATGGAGTGATTCAGGGTTAGTGAGCGGAAGTGTGGTTTTATGACTCGGCTCTGTGTGAACCGTGATGACTATGTGTGAGTCTGGGATTAGTTACAGTGTACGATCCACACTCAAGCCGGTGCTGCTACAGATCAGTGTAATAAACCATGTCATTGATCTCAAGTGGTTTTAATCATGGGCCACAAATCATTTTTCCCCTTAACGTTTTCATATAAGTTTAGCGCGATCTACAAATGTGCTACGACTCGAACAATAAGGCTGTGAAATCCAAGCATTTGCTGGAAAGTGTTTCGGTTGGTCTTTTGGAGCGATTGAGTTCACTGTGGTATTCAAGATCAGAGAAGTCGGTCTTTCAGAAGCATGTAATTAGAGTTAAACAAAACTGAATCTTGCAAGCTTCTGTGCGAGAACCCCTTTGAATGGGTTTCCAAATAAAAGGCTGCATGCACATTTACATTTATTCATTTAGCAGCGGCTTTTATCCACAACGAAGTGAGGAACAAAATGCATGTACATTTGGATTCAAGACGAGCATCTGAGGCCTCTATTTTGTTATTTATAGAAACTGACCACCGTAAGAGGATGAATTAATCTCCATTACTCTAATCAAAGAGAGAAAGAGAGTGAAGGGGGTGATTTAGATTTACACAACAGCAGTTTTGGCTACATTGTAACTCTCATCTCTTTGACTGTTATGGGATTGAACTGCTGGCCTTTCGAGTTTGGATGCAAATGTAGCCGAGTCGTTGCTAAAGCAAGCGGCCTACAATAAGCACTATGTGACCTGTGACTGTCGTGTGATTGAGATGAATTAACAGGGCATTTTGGGAAGAAGTTGAACAGTAACTTAGGCCAATTAAATGCACATTAGGCAAATGAATATCTTTGTATTCACAGAAAAAAATCTTTGGCATCAATGAGTACCTATGGCTATTGAATCCCTCAAAAGACCAACACAAACGCTCCTCAATTCACACTAGAATAATGTGAGCAGATGTTGCTTTCTGATCACCACTAACATATGCATACTCTTATACAGTCTCATATACATGAATCAATGGCATTGTTCATTTTTTTGTCTACTTATTCATAAAAAAACATTAAAATACAATGACAGTTGAATACATCTCCTCTATATCCATCCATCCATCCATCCATCTATTATATTTTCATATCCTCAGTTTTAAGTAATATATATATGTGTTTGTGTGTGTCATGTGGTGTGAAAAATTTATATTAGTTATTAATAATTTATGATATTTAAAAAAAAATATTTTGACCATGAAAAGAATATTTTAAAACTTTTTGAAATTAATGATTAAGGTTCACAGGTAAAGGAAATATGTGATTATTTTCTAAGAACTTCACACGTTTTACACTAGATTTTGAATTATTTGTCCTTCTCTTTTTCTTGTTTGCTCGTTTATGTCATCGACCATTATGACAAAATCCATAGGGCATGTGAGTGAATGAGTGAATGGAAAGGTGGATGAATGAGTGACTGTATGAATGAGAGGACTGGACATATAGAGGGAGGGAGAGATGAAGGGAAGGTATTTAGAAAGTTATATTGAATCGGGAATTTCCTAGAACTCTCCAGGAGGGAGGGGAAGGGGGCGTGTAGAGTTAAGCTGGACCTCCGTCCCTCTCCTGCCCCCTGGTCAGGCTTTAAAGAGGACTCATTCTGTAGCCTTAGTCAGCATGCTCATAGGGGGCCCTCACAATGGAGCTATTCTGTGGACAAAGAGTAGAGTTAATGCCGCTATTCCACTGCGCTATGCTACTGGGGGGCTCAGCTCAGGGCCGGCAGTAGTGCTGGCTTGTATTAGCCATGGTGAAAGGTAATTTTCCCCTCAAATGAGGGTCAGAGGTTAAGATAGATGACAGATCAGAAATCACACATGAGGTAGTGTAGCAACAGGATGGAATCTATTTATTAATTATTATTATATTTCAGATCTTTAAGCTGTACTTTAGGAGCTTAAATGGAATGAAATTGACTTTTTCCCCCCTCCGAATTGTCTTTATTGTGAGATATAAATTTAAAATTACATTTTTTAAATTTCCCATGGCAGAAATATCCCGCGGGTTCTATATATATATATATATATATATATATATTAGACTCTTCTTTAATCAAAATGACGGACTTCTCTGGTGACGTATGCCAATCTTCTCCAATCATTTAGTCCGCTTTAACCCCACCCCATAGATGTCCACACCCTACATTTTTTATGTTTTTATAATCCGTTTCAATGGCAAGAGTTTGGGGGTGGAACATTCTGTTTGATGTCTAATAGCAGTTGTTGGCATTGAGAAACCTGTTTGGAAACAGTCTGAGGTTAATTTTGTATTGTAATGTGGTGCAGAAACACACTTTGGCTTAAAGTATTTTTTTCCCATCATTTTGTTTTACGTCTCTACAGGGCTTATACTGTAAATCAAAAGGCCAAAAAAGAGGTTTGTTTGCACAGTTTATGTATATGTATGTGGACGAACATGTCTTTGTATGTGGGTGTGTGTGGGTGTGTGTATGCGTGGGTGTCACACACTTTTGTTAAATGAGCTGAGCCTTTGTTAACGTGCCCTTAAGCACACCTAACCCTGACAACCAAAACCTCTCCCCTCTCCTTCCATCTCTTTTATCTCCATTCATCATAAGTGTCCTTCATCTTTCCATCCTCACACTCCTTCTTCCATTAAAAAAATTCTTTGTCATTCTCTTCTAAATTTATGCACATTTTGTATAATTTTGTATAATCCTAACTCATGCTCATGTTGTTCCAAACCTGTTTGACTTTTTTTAGTCAGTGAATCACAAAAGTAGAAATTATGAATAAGGTAATCATAATGTAATGCAATGCAATAATAATGAATGAATGAATTTTTCAGGATTCAAAAAGGACACAAAAGCACCATGAAGTATCATGGTCCATGACTTTTGTGCTACAGTCGCCTGAAAACCTATAGTAGCTTTATGTGTAAAACAAGCTGAAATTTAGTCTGAAAAAATTATTTGAACCACTCATGTGAACTTTTTCAAACGATTTACTGACCAGATCTCAAAATAATGATTAATTTACGAATGTTTAGACCTCGCTCTTTTGAATCTGCTAAGAAAATCTAGGACAGATGTCAAGATTTTCAGGCCTTTATCATCTAGCTTCAGAAGATTTGAAATATAGTCATATAGGCTCTGAAAATCTCATCCACTTTCATTATATTGAAAAGAGTGGTCTAGATAGTCATATATTTGTATTCCACACAACAACGAAATGTTTGGAACAACACAAAGGTGAGTAGATGTGAGTGATTATTAATTTTTTGTGTGAACCCTCACATTAAGTGCGTGCTTTCTTACAGCATTGCTCTCTGTTGACTTTTGAAGGCGCTAAGGGCACTTATTACTGATGGGTGGAGTGGAGGGTAAGTACATTTAAGGCAATGCAACTCTAGACAGGATCTAAGGTCTTTGTCGGACATAAAGCATGTGGTCTTCTTACTCCAAAGCGTGGCCTATAATGTTGGTCGTGGTCATTAAGCGATTGTATTACTCCCAGCAGGTGAAGGAGGAATCTCCTCATAACCTTCCTTTATTTTTCCTTCCCTTTTGTCGTTTACAAGCCATTGTTTGGGGCGAAGGCAAGAAAAAAAAAAACTTTCTGCTGTTCTTTTGAAGGATAAGCTGTTGTGCCTCATTGTTAAGGAGGGACTTTGATGTTTAAGTCTTAAATGGTGAGTCAGGGAGACTTCGATATGACAGACTTGAGGTGAGGTGTCCCATTTCTGAGGGGAGTTTTCGTAGGGGTGTTTTTGAAGGGGATTGGATTTCCCTCTGCTTTCCCCTGCTCTGAAGTCCTTGTAAGTTCAGTGACATCTGCTCTAAAGTCTTCTAGAATGGACTGGGGCCTATTGGGGATGTATTTGAATTGTATTTTATTCCGTAGCTCATTCTGTCATTATAAACTTTTACGGCACTTACATGCTTATAATATATGGCCCTGTTTCCACTTGGTTTTAAGATCCATCTCAGATGATCTGAACATAAATGGTCAGGCCAGACAGATCGCCATTTACACATGGAAGTGAAATGCGTCTCACCACATGTGAGCTCACTTCATTGGGAGAGTGTCTGATTTCATGACTACATACATTACTTTCTATGCATGCTATTGTTTGTTGATAAAATGCAAAACAATAAAAAGCACAAAAACTTTTGTTTACAAATAAACTTCCATATTTTTTATGTCTCAACAAACTATATATTTCTGTAAGTGAACTTTATGTATGTGCTTCACATGATCAGGTAAACAGGCCAAGCTTTCAGATCAGATGTTAACATTCCTTTAAAGTTGTATATCAAGACGTATTTTACTTTTTGAGGAGAAAATAACTTTCTCTATTTTGAATTTTGAGGAGGGAGTAGGTGCCATTGCTTACATACATTTACAATTAAGGCCTGTTCACACCACGGACGATACCTATAACTAAAACAATAATGATAAAGATAGTTTTAAAAATCATTCTAAATTTAAACGAATACATCACATGGCAGAAAATAACAATATCTATGGAATCACATTCAGAACATTTTTTTTTTTTTCAAGCTGATAAACGATAAAAACATTGACAGCTAATCAGAATACATCCTGCTTGTGGGATCGGTCCAATGTTATTTACATTTACATTTCTTAATATTACATTTACACTTACACTATTTTAGTTTAAGTATAACTAATTTTTAGTTAGCAAGGTTTCTAATGGTTTTAGTTTTAATTAGTTTAACAACACACTGCTACAGTCTGAGCTAGATTCAACAAGTTCAAAAAACACTAAGTTCCAATTAAATTAAATTTTTTCTCCTTCTTTTCAGAGTGCTCATCCAAGTGCATGCTGAACTGTTTTAATGATTCCACGTGTTACCTAACAACCTCACAAACCTACAATTACAGGTTTAGCAATTAGCTGTGAATGTGTTGTTTAACACATAATCAACACTCATTTGGGGGAAGGGTGCTTGCAATGCAATAAAAACACAGTATGGGAATATTTGATTGTAACATTCATGTAAAAAAGAAAGAAAAAATAATTAAACCATTTAGCAGATGTTTTTTTTTTCTTTTCAGAATGACTTACTAAAGTAAAAATCAGTCATCATCTCTCATAATTATATCAGCTGTCACATAGATTTGAGATATGGCTCATTTCAATTAAGTACGCATACTGAATCTCACTCTTTTTCCATCAAAGCAACCAAGCAATACTGCCAGAATGTCTTCATTCTGTATAAATTCAGAGTAATTGTTTGCATGACTGCAATTCCAACACAATTAACCCTGAGCATCATATAAGAGGAGTTGCTGACTGCTGGGAAATATGCAAATTCCATCCAAAAAGGTCACTGTGATTCGATTATATCTGCCGATTTATATTTTCAAAACATTGTCGTTTTCACATTCAACAGCTGTCAGGCAGAGGAAATGGGATATGTGCTTCAATTTAAGTATGCTAATTCATTAATCTGATTTAACAATAATCATAAGAAAGGAAAGAAAAAAAGTTAATTAGATTAATTAGTATATGTTATCAGCTGGGTCTTATATGGCCTGGACTTTTGTCTCAAATGAATGATTACCAAAGTAGCCCGGAGTGCACCCTGAAAGAATAGAACAGGGGTCATGAAGAGAAACAGATGCCTTAAAATTAGGCACTTGAACTAATCTAGATGTGTTTGATGTTCTCTTAATTGGGCATGTGTGTTGGTGCCGTGTGTGCAATGAATGTAGCAGGGGTCTGTGATTAGATTGTGCTGTGATCCATCAAATGGACCTATATTCTCCTCTCAACCCCCGTGTGGCAGCACTCTGACACCAAAACGGCAGCTCGGCGTCATTTACCATGACCCAATATTTTGAAATTGGATTTTTTTTTTTTCAACATAAGAAACTGGATACAGCAATTAAATTGACAATTTGCTAAACTCAATTAACATTAGAGGTGACATGACAACATCAGAATTTGAAATATTACCAGGAGACAAAAAGCAGTTATGTAAAAATATATATAAACACAAAAACAAACAAATAAATACTGTGTGTATATATATATATATATATATATATAATTTCACATTTCAAAAATGAACCCCTGTGATCTAAAGCCCTAGCTCATATAACACAAACAGATCTTGAAAAAAAGGCAGATAACATGTTTCAAATGTTCTCCATTCAACATAAATACAATTAATCAATCAATCAATCAATAAATCAATTAATTAATTTTCAAATTTAGTTTATTGTATAATTTTGCATTTATTAAACGTTTTTGTATTTTATATATATATTTTTGTTCAGTATATTTTGTCTACTGATTTTTTATTAGGTCAGAGGAACATTTAAATAATTTACATTTATATTTATTCATATTTATATTTATATTTAAACTTTCTATTCATCAAAGAATACTTGGGATATAATTTTTATTTAATTTATTTATTATTATTTTTACACATATGTCACTGGGGTCTCTGAGACCCTAACCATAAATAAAATCAACCAGAACAGAATAATTGACTGACTACAAAAAAGTTGCCAAACAGGAAGGGATTCAGGAAATCTGTTTACAACAATGTACAGTGGAGTAACTTATGAAGTACTAAATCAGTGGCTTGAGTGTGTTCCACAACACACACACACACACACACACACACACACACACACACACACACACACACACACACACACACACACACACACACACACACACACACTAAACGCCTAACTGAGGTTCATTAAGCTGATTTCCTTTGAGGACTGGCCTACATTTGTCTGAGAAGCTCCAACTTCTTTTCTGTGATCAGACAGACAGATAACTGTCAGAGCCGCAGAGATCAGGACATTTGAACAATAGCGCCGCCCCCTACCAGCACTGAATTGTTACGCTTGCTTTCCTAACCTCTGCCCTTTTCTTCAGGCTCACGTAATGCTGAAAGGCCTGTGCCATCTCTAGTCCGCTGTATCATCAAGTGTTCATAAGTGTGCATGTCTCCCTCGGTTAAAGGTGCTATTCTGTTAGGTCATGGAGATCAAACCTAGTTGATGGGATTTTAATTAGCGCGAAATGGGCATTTCATCTATAGTTCTGACAGTTCTTCCCCCACCGAAGAGACTTTGGTTTCCCTTTAAATGTAAAGTTGTTTGCTTAAAAAATGGGGTTGTTGAGTGTCAAAAATATTTGATTAACCTTCCAAAATTTACACATTTGTCCTGGTGGTTTATTTAAGCTAATAATCTGTCTCATAAAAAAAAAATCACTTTAATTAACTCATTTGTCCTGGTGGTTTATTTAAGCTAGTCAAGGACCTGGCTATGTGTAATTTGCTGTAATGCTCTCTACAATGGTAAGTTTAGTTTATACAGCAAAAAAAAAAATAAATAAAAAAAAAAATCAGGGCAAGCACATTTGTACACAAACTTTTGTGAAAGAATAATGGTTTTGACGCACAAAGCACACACATAGAGCGCTCATTACTCTCAGGGTGAAAGGTAAGAGTCTTTTACAGGGCAGTTTGAGTTATGACACTTAAAACCCCTGGCAACATCTGGACTCCATATTATGGACCAACCAGTATGGACACGATCACAGTTTAGGCGCTGTAATGAGTTCATCATTTCAACAGAACAGCTAAATTAATCTGTAATAAATGTTAACTCTGTAATGTATGGAGAAATTTTGGCTGCACAATTATTAGAAAAATTGTGGCTACAGCGATGCACTAACGGTCAAAAAGTTTGGAATAATAAGATTTTTTTTTTTTTTAAACCTTTGTGAAATAAGTCTCTTATGCTCACCAAGGCTGAATTTATTTGATGTAAAAAAAAAAGTAAAATCATAATACTGTGAAATATTATTACAGTTTAAAATAACTGTTTTCTGTTTAAATACATTTTACAATGTTATTTCATCAAAGATTCCTGAAAGAAAATATCGTCACAGTTTTACACTAAAATAATAAGCAGCACAACGGTTTTTTAACATTAAACATAAGATAATAAAAAATAAATTAATATTTGAGCACCAGTTATAATTGATAACTGAGCACCAAATTACCAAATAATCTTAAATAATTGTGATTATAATACAAGAGAAAATATTGACAAAATATGCTAATTGTCATCACCTTGTAGCTCTGCCAGAAACAGAATAAAACAACATTTGTTTTAGTTGAAATCAGTCAGATTTGTAGGGTGTGCTCTTTATACTGTGTTTGGGGGGGGGGGGGGGGGAGGGGGGGCGGGGGGGGTGGGGGGGGGGGGACTGGGGGGTTGCTGTGTGATGCTAAGGTCAGACTCATTGTGTCATGGATGAAAGGCTGTGTTTGCACACGTGCTGGAGGTTAAAATGAAAATTAGTTAAAAAGCAACAAAGAAAACACAATGGAAGATTCTCTGAAGAAGCGACAGGGAGAGAGGTGGCTGACATTTACAGGGCACTGCCATCTGTATGGTAATTGCTACATACTGGAAAAGTTTGATCACACATGAATTTCCTTTTTCTCCTTCTCTCTCACTACAACACTATACATATTACCACATTCTGCACCTGACCCAGAACAGATGGCACCCCCTCCCCTCTCTTCTTGCTCCCCTGGAGACAATGCCCATCCAGTAAGGGGCATTTTTAAAGCTGGCATCCTTTTGTTTGGGTGGCAACTCTGCATGTTATATGGATTATAACATTTCTGACGGTGCTGGGTCATAAGAATCAGAGCATGTTGTTGTGCCTTTGGCTTTTGGTGTAAATCCTGTCTTTAGTCTGTCTCCAGTTTTCCATATGCTGTCCATCCTGTGACTCCACAACAAGTACTGGTCCCCACATACAACAGAGGGTTGATTGACAGGCTGACACTGAAATGTTCCTCAGCACAACTAATCTGTTGAATACTGCTGGCATGTGAACATTCCAGAGGAGACATTTTTTTAAGGTGTGAGGTTTCAATGGGTTTTGAAAATACCATCAAAGTATGAAGCTCTTAACTCCAAGTTTATTATAGTACAACATGCATGGTGTCTGAGGCCAGTGCATATTAATCAGACTGAAATAACTAATGTTTGAGACACATATAGGGTAAATACAGGTGAATTGAGACAACTGAGTATTTCAGTTAAGTGTTTTGTGTTGTAAATAAACAAAGATTATTGGAGTATGTTTTACAAGAAATTGCTATTTCAGTTTTTCTACCTAAAATTTCACTTGTATGTTACTTGTCATTACTTTGTAAATTTACTAGCAATTTCTGAGTGAAAATTGTTTCTACAACAATTTTTTTTTTCTGTGATAGTGATTTATATACAGATTGTGTCAAAGCAGCTTCACATTAATAAACAGTTTTAATATTGTACAATTCATCAATTCTGAAAACAAATTCAATTTCAGCCATAAAGCAGCTCTTCAGATCAAAATTTCATGTTTGTAAAGTGTAGCGGAGATATTTAGCTATTTAAAATGTTATTGTTTGAGGGGTTATATGTCATATTTTAAAACATCAATGACAAATGGTTAGAAATTATTAAAAATGATTGTCCCATTTTATCTGTATTCACCCATATCTGTGAAAAATCTCAGGTTTGAAAAAGTAAATATAGCACACATACAGTGTGTTGAACTGTGGTCAGTTCTATCAGTGTACACATGGTGGTGTGTTATTGTCTTAGCTCAAGGCTTTGTTTTTGTTTTTTTCCATAACCAGGCAGGATAAGCCATTGGCCAGATGGCACAGTGGGGTCTCCCATGGTTACCTCATCCTGGGGACCAAACATCGCAGACACGCACACATATACAACACAGGCTGTTATGTAACCAGTAACCAGTAATCAGTCTAGACAGTCCAGTTTATAATCGCAGGTCTCTCTCTCTTGCTCGGTACTCCGCCAGACCTTGTTTCTCCTGTATTGCAGCAGTAGAATTCTTATTCTGTCTGTTTATTCTGGACCAGAGAAAATGGTTCATTGTGACACATTGGTGGGCGGGTCTTCAGTCAGCTTTCAGGCCATGTGACTCAAGTTAGTAAACACAAACCCGCTCCTCAGTCCAGCAGGATATTAGACGCACAGGTCACGATGGCCTCCACACAAAAGAGATCCCCCCCATGCCATTCACACATACACGTACACATACACACACATGCACAAATAGAATAAAACACACTCGCACTTGAAGTCTGCCACGCTGCAGCTGCTCCAGTTTCCATGGTAACGTGCAGAACAATGAGGTAAGAAGCTGTGGGGGCCAGTCTGAGTGTGCGCTGCGCACACTTTCATATCCACTCGCGCTGAGAGTGTGTGTGCCAGCATTTGTTTCTGTGCGAGTGCCTGAAAGTGCATGTGGATGTGCCCTGCCGATTTCTAAATCAACTGAAAGAGAGAGAGAGTGAATAACGAGGGAGATGCTAGTTCTCCTTTGTCAGAGAGGGCTTGGTCAACCAGATCTCTCTTCATAGCGAGGCAGATGGAGGGAGAATGGCTTGACGAATGAAAAACAGAAAAGGGGTAAATGAAAAGAGTAAAAAAAAAAGTCCAAAACAGGCTGAAAAATTTGTGGTTTGTTTAGAACAGTAGTCAAGTCAAGTATATAGATATTCGATTTGTATCAAATTTTGGCAATTTAAATATAGTATCTAACGATAAAGTCAATTTTGACTTATTGTTGAGGAAATGGTAGTGAAAGAAAAAAAAAAACAGAGAAAAACTAAGTTTGACCAGTTATTTATGCTTCCAATAAATGACAGGTGTTTTTATTTGACAGTATGATTTAACTGTGGGTTTTTGCCTTCAAAGTCATAACTTACATTCTCTTGAAAGTCATAACTTTCATAAGTTGTTTCAGGGCTTTTTGAAATGTGGATGTTGCCGCCCACAGAGGGACTTCAAGTATGTCTGAAATGTAGTTCAGCGTTTTGTTTCTCAGTACCTGACAAGACACAGAAGCACTCATTCTTTGACAAGCTCTTTTGTTTTCAAAATGTCTATTTATTTTGCAAAATGAGGTATTTCAAAGTGCTGTGAGTTGCAGCACTAAAATGTACATTATAGAAAAGGAGAAAAAAACACTTTTTTTCCCACTGACCCAGTTCTATGAACCCAAAAATACTTACAAATATATAAACAAAGAAAGAGAAAGACAGTAAAGAATAGAAGCCTTATAAATGGAGATAGAACAAATTTTCTGTACAAAAGAAAATAAGGTAGAAAAAAGGATAAAAACAAGATAAAGTGATATCTACTCAGAACTCATTTTCATACGAAAATATAAGTATCAAATTTAGTATGTATCTGAAGCACACTAAAGCATAAATGTAGGAATTAGTAAAGCATGTCATAACAGAGAGATTATAAGACAAATAAGAATCCAAAAACAATGTGTCCTTATATTACAAAAATCCTCAAAAATCGAGGTCTTACAGTACTTGTTAAAGGTATATAAACTTCCAGTCTAGTTATTGGCAGCTTTTGACATCTTTATAAAAACCAAAAGACAATAATTGTATAAAAAAACAAGGCAGACTGAGTGTACGTTCTTGTAAAATCTAATCTATTTACAAAAGTGTCTGACATCAAGGTGCGCAGAGGTACATCCATGAGATTCAGCACCGGTGAGGTGTGAGATATTATAGCCATTCGAAGTGTCTTGTATCATATGTTTAGTGTCCGTTTTGCAGGAAGAGTGTGAACACAAAGTTCGTCAACCCAATCGCGTTTTGAAGACTAGCTGCGTTCATATGAGTCTTGTCATTGAGGGGAAGTTGGGTTTTACTTATAAGCACCTTCCCACTTTGTTGTAGCGTGATTAGTGTGACAAAGTAAACCTGAAACATTCTTGACGTCAAAAAATGTGCAAAAAAAGTGTCAGCAGTGAGTGTCCCTAGAGTTTATTTTAGGCTGTTAGCCTTAGCGTTTCGCCGTTCGTCATTTGACATCGACCATTAGCTGTGAGGCGTTCAGCCAGTGAGGGTTAAGGGTTAGCGAATCCTGGCCTGCTCGAGCCTACGGAGGAGCTGTTGTCGCCGGGACTGCAATCTGCCTTTCTCCTGCTGGAGTCTGAGCTCTTGGGCCTCCAGGGAGCTGACGTACTCAGTAGCCTTCTTCAGGATGACCACCTTCGCTGCCTTATCGTTGTGCGCTAGCTCAGGCACCTGGTCGCGCAGAGTGAGGAAGCTAGAGCGCAGGTCGTTGCGCCGTTGACGCTCCAGGATGTTGTGGTTGCGCCGGCGTTCGCTGTCCTCAGAATCGGAGCATCGTGGGCTGCTGGAGTCGCTCTTCCTAATTCGCTGGCTTGGTACGCCGTTAGTAGGGGAGTTTGGGGAAGAGTTCTGGTTTCTGCCAGTGCGTGGAGTTATAGTGCTGTTGTCAATTCGGAGTTTCTTGTTTGGGGGAGCGCTGGGTACATCTTGCTGGTCGGAGTAAGGAGATGGAGCTGCGTAGTTATGCTGCTGCTGGTGGATGGAGGATGTTGCCGTCCTCTTCAGAATGAGCTCCTGTGGGGCTTTGCTCACACCGGATCCCAACCGCCCTCCTGTGGACCCTAGACAGTTTGAAGCGGCAGACAGACCAGTGCTGGTTATCTTGCTGGTGATGGAACGCCTTTTCTCCACCGTGACGACATCAATCTCCTCTTCTTCTTCATCATCATCGTCTTCGTCATCATCATCATCATCGTCGTCATCATCATCATCATCATCATCTAGAGGGAGAAAATGAGATTTAGGTTAGCAGGGTTGTTGTGCAACCCTTCCTCTAGAGGTGCACAGGTATGAACAAGTGCACTTAAAGGAAACATGCCTGTGTTTTCTCAGGGTGTGTGCTGGAGTTAATGTCTTTGTGTGGGCAGATGAGACAGTTGCTCAATGCAATCATCTGAACACACGCTGTCAAACACAGAGGAGCTGGATTCTCCCCAGACTGGACCACCTTAGATTTGACTTTCTAATTTAACACACACCCTCTATTTACAGTGTCTAATGAAGGGGTTTGTGAGCACATGCTCATTTCGTCCTGACATATTTTTCTTACAAAAGCTGTTTTGCTGTCCAGTTAGACATTTCACTTGGTGCTGTTTCAACTGGTGACACATTTCAAGTTAAACTTAGATGGCAAGACAGCCTCAGTTTGACGCCCGAGAGCTATATGTAAGAGATAATAGACGTGATTATCAGCTAAGCCACACATGAAGACTGTTTGGCATTTACTGGAGCCCACAGCCTCTCACTTCAAAAGCTCCCTACAGGAAACTGTCTGCCAACATTAAGGAGAAACCAAACGGAGAAATTTTAGTCTCCAACAGAATGCAGAGTCAATGTGTTCCCCTTTTCCACTGGTTTGCTGCGAAAAGGGATAACAGCACGGGCGGGAAAAACTAGCGTTGTAATCGCGTGGTCCAATTATTCGCGGGCTTTGCCGAATAACACTGATCTGATGGCCTCTTAAGCCGCTGCCCTGGAGAGGTGCCAAGCAGACAGCTGGAGGAATGGCTCCACTTGTTCAAAGCCGTCACCCTGTAAAGAGAGATGACCCATCACCCCCCCATTCCTTGTCTTTTTTTTCTTGTGATTATCATTCACTGCATCTCTCTGGAAGATGCGCGGCTTGCCAAGCTCAGCCCACTGGGCAAAAAAAGGGTGGGTGGCAGGGTTGCCAGGTTTTCACAAAAAAACCCGCCAAACTGCTACTCAAAACTAGCCCAAAACTAGCCCAATCGCGTTTCGAGGGGGGTTCCCCGGTAAAAATCGCATTAAGGGGGGTAAAATACACGTTTTTCGGCAGGGATCCTCTGATACAATTCGCATTCCAGAGTCTAAATATCACGTTATTGGGGTTGCTTCAACCCGTGGACATGAAAAACAATCCACGGCAACAGTGTTAAAATGTTTTTCCCAATTCCGCGGGAAAACCCCACTGGGTGGGGCTTCGTCTTTGTCGTAGATGCACGCGCATGCCTTCTTTTTTCACACGCTGGTGCCCAGTGCAAGCTCGTATTCTTTCACCCAGGTGTGATTGTCGTTTGGGATTTGCATTTGAAACAGGTTCTCATTTCGAAGGGAAGCGACTTATTGGGGGGCACTGAATTTAGGGGCTTGGCTTTAATGCAATCTGCCCTTGCTCACACACCCCCAAACATCTTAACCTGTGGTTTTACACAATTTGGAAAAAATATAAATAAATAAATAAAAATAATCATTTTAAAAACAACATTTATGTTTTAAAACAATCTTTCACATAATTAAAAAACCTAATCCTGTGACCTAATAAATTCTGAAAGATTCTGATTCCATGCCTAAAGCCAGATTAATGGAGGGCAGACAAGGAAATGTATTCCTATGTAATGTGGCTCAGTGAGGCTATTCACAGCATTAAATCCTTAACCATGAGCTATTCAGCCAAAAGGCTCATCAACATCATGGACAACATCACATATTACTGCCATCTACTGGGTATTACATAAACTCTCCATCACCACCCACTACTACTACTGAGTGTATGTGTGTGCGCCTGTGTGTGTTTGTGTGTTTGACCGACAGTCTGGAATGTCACATACTAATCCAATTCAGGGTCTGTCATATGATCTTCAACAATTACCCCAATGACCACTTACAAACTCGACCAAACTATTTAGTAGTATCATAAATTGGTGATGATGATGCTGATGATTAATAATACAAATTATATATATGTTATTATATTAATATTATTGTCTAGAAACAACTAGGAAAAATGGAAAAAGAAATTCATTCATGACATGTATTCAGTGACAGTTTCTAGGGAACTTACTAACTTTACATTAAGTAAAGCAAATTAGCATGTCAAGAGACACTTACCAGAGTCGCTTGGAGTCTCGTCTGCACTGACTGGAGGCAAGTGTTGGCTCCTCAGCTGTGTCACACTTTGGCTGCTGCTGCTGCTCCCATTTCTTTTGTTGACTGGATAAGGGAAAACCACGGTAGGGTCCACACACTCCGGTATAGAGTGACTAATTTCGGGTGTCTTGACCGTTGTGTCTTTACTGGCTTCACTACCGCTAGAAGCAGAGATGGCTTTCCCGAGTTTCTCATTTACCACCCGTTCCAATTTCTCACGTGCAGAGAAACCGCTCCACATGCAGTCCTGAATGATGATGGAATCGTCTGTAGTATCCAAAACGGAGCCAAAGAGGTCCCCATCTGATGCCCCCCAAATGTCATCTTCTGGTAAGAACAGAAGCTCGGAAGCCCAGTCCAACGGGTCTGTTAATCCAAAGCCCATCAGTGAGCAATCCCCAGCCACTGCACCCAGATCCCCTGGGTCCCCTGGAAGCGCTGCTCGGCTCGGGGACAGAGGAGGAGTGGGCAGCAGCTCGAATTTCTTCCAGATGTCCTCACCAGGCGGTGCAGCGTCTGGTCTGCAGAAGTAGAAGTCATCCTCGTCCGGGTAGAAACAAGGTTGCAAGGAGTCAAACTCCAAATCAGAGTTCATGGTTTTAGCTGGCATTATCCCTGTGAGAGACACAAAACTGATGGCTTAGAATCACCCCAGCTTTTAAAATAAAAGCTTTTGTCCCAACATTGACACTAGGAGGTAACATGGGGAAAAGGCAAAGATCTTTTTATTAATGACTCTCATTCTCATGTCTTTTAAGTGTCATCTCACTGCCCTCACTGTGCAGTGTGAAAATATTAATTAACCCTCTTAAATAAACTTTGAACTGTAATTGCATTATAAAACAAACTCTTTGAACAGAACATCTCCTACAGATTTGTAATGATTATGTAATAATAATAATTATTATTAAATACCATTACTAATAATAAATTAAAAAAAAATAATGCACAAAAAAAGTTTTTGTCTGTAAGTAATTAAAAAAATCACTATAATATAATATTTTGTTGTAATATAGTTCTATACAATAGACTCTTAAAACCCCAAGTCACAGATGTTTTTTAAGTGTCCTCTCTCTGTTGTTTATAGTGATAGCCTTCATTAACTCACTTAAACTTTGGACTGTAATTGTAGCACAAGACACAAACTCCTTCAAGAGCAAGTCGAGCAGACAAGTAAATAGTTTAGAAATAATATTTCGCGTGAAGGAAACAGCCAGTTTAACTGACACTAAAAGACGTGGGCGTCTTACCTCTGAGTGTGCTTTCTTGTCCCTTCTTTATCGCAGTCACTGTGCCCCCGATTGGAGTCGCACATCTACCGCGGCGACAGAAGACTGTTCTGCGCTTCTGTGTTTCGGGCTGTGAAGTATTACTCTCATCGCTGGCGTTTAGAAGACACTGGCTCCTCCTCCAGTGGGCGGGGCGTGTGGATGTTCTTTGGAAAGAGCATCAGTTTGGTCTGGTCTGAGGTGTTCAATTTGTCGATAATAAAGAAATAGCTCATTTAAAAAAAAAAAAAAAAAAAAAAAAATCATATTCCAAACACGCACGACGTCTTTAATGGAATGCTAAAGGAGATGTTGGGCAGAATGACAGATCAGTATGTGACGAATAAAAAAAAAAAAGAAAAAAAACTTGAATCTTGAATTTCAGTCACGTGCACTTTCAGTGTGTGGGAAAGCATTGAATAAAATCAATGAAAGTAAACGGAGACGGTCAGTTCCTTTAATATCCTTCCAAACATATGTTATATTTCAACGAAAGAATTCGTACGCGTTCAGAACAACATGATGGTGAATAAATAATGGCCGAATTTTCAAATTGTCACTTTAAGAGAATGGAGTAGATTTCAATTTAATGACTGAAATATATGCGATTTGTTTTTGTTTGTTACTCTACTCTGTAATTCGGCTTTGTTCAGAAGTTAAACGCAGTTGCGGGCTATATAAACGTTCAAACGTGATGAACTGTGTTGTGAATGAATCAGAGCGACTCAGCAGCATCTCATTGTTCAGGTCAGTGAGGGAACGGACGATCCAATGACATCACCGGTGTCGACTCACTTCTGCCGCCGTGCGGACACGTGATGAACACGCATTGCGCCAGTATGCGTTTACATTCGAGGTACGAGATACGCTTTGTGTTGCTGTTCATCCACGAAAATGTTTATCAGCTGGCGCTCGACATGAAAACTTTATAGTAGATTGTGCTGATTTGCTTCTAAAGTAGGGATTGCACGACTGAGTGGGTGTAATGGGCGTTGTAAGGAGGAGATACTATTATGTAATTGTTGTTCGCCTCAACGTTTGAAGACATGGTGTTTTGATCCTTCACACTCTTTAAAGGGGGTGTGCTGTATGGATTTGTAGTTTGGAGAAGAAAATCCCAAGAGAGAAGAAGAAAGAGGAGAAGAATGTCCCAAATGATATTAGGATATTAATTTATTTTATTAATTCCTTAAATCACGTTCCTCATTTAGGTAGCAGAGTCACCCATAGTAGCCTAATAGGGGAGATAGTTGTCACTTTTAAATCAAGTGAGTATTAAATACCTTGGAACTTTTTTCATGAAATAAAATATGACTTGTCATTTCTGAAAAAAAAAAAAAAAAATCCCAAGCACACTGGTTACAATCATATCGCATATAAAACATAAATGTCATAATTTGAGGTGTTCATGTTGAAATTATAAAACACCTTTTGTCCTAATAAAATTTGGAGGTTATCTAATGAAAAAACAACAACAACATTTAAATACGATATGTTGTTGTAATATAGTCTTACAGTAGTAGACCCTTAAAGTCCTGCTCTGTACATTGTTTATTGTGATATTGTAGATTAACTCATTTAAACGTTGAACTGAAATTATAGCACAAGACAACTCAACTAGCAAGTCAAGCACACTTATTATTTCATATATTGGTTATATTTTTAAGTCAATTTCAGAACTTTTCCAATATTACCATAAATAAAAAAAATAATTATTGACCTAACATTAATAAAAAAAAAATTTAATAAAAAACTCCCAAGAACATTGGTTAAAATCATCCTTATATAGTTCATCCTCATTGTAAGCTTTGTTTACTCAAAGGACAGATTTCACAAAAATTGTCCAATACCAATTTTAACTAGAAAAATACACGTGCAATTAGACTAGACACAAAATCTTCTAGTTATTTAGATATAACCCTTGTGACCACTTCCCAATGTGAAATCTAGCCCAGCCTCCCTTATACTTGAAGTTGTTTGTTTCTCTTCTGAAAACAGTTTGTTGTGGGAACTCAGCGAGAGAAACACAGAGACCGTAAGAGAGGGTTTTGGGATTTGAAGTGCTCCTCCAGAGCCCAGTCTCTGTGACCTCAGCCCAGGAAGAGCTTCCTATGTGAAAGTGAGGGGGAGTGGGAAGCTGAATACTTTTGCTGCAAAGTGAATGTCTAGTTCTCTCAGTCAGCATTTCACAGATTTGTCTGTGCTGGCCGTATTTGCTTCAATCAGATTTGCATAATTTTCTTCTTATAAATTTGCAAGTCAAGTCATCACATCTAGGTGATTCATGAATTAGTTTAAGTTTAGTTTTAAAGCATTTAAATGGCTTTCAGTGTAAATCTTGCGTGATAATGGCTTCATATTTGGCTCTTTATGCATTATTCCATTAAAAATTAGCAATTTTATGTCTGCCTATCAAAACATGAAATTGCCAGTGTTACATACTCGATTGAGATGCCAGTCTGTGTATATTCATATAGTTCAGTCTCATGTTTTCCTGTCTTACTGAAGCAGTGGGTGGAGTAGTGTATGGATGGTTAAGCAATTGGGCCAGTTTGGATAAAACATTCATATTTAGAGAAAATACAAAAGCAAAGCATAAAGCCTCAATGACAACACTGTGGGAGACAATGAGAGCACACAGGCCAGGACATCAGTAGTGCACACGATCAGAAGTCAGGCCTGGGCGCCTGCTCCTCTGCTCTGGAATGCAAAATGTGCAGGTTTATGTCAAAGGTGTCAGAGGTACATTTAACTTTGATTGTGTGCTTTGGCTGAGTTATTCCTCTTTAAATGGATAAAGTCATTGCAATTATCTTCTTTAATAGAATACATTTTTCCTGTGTGTCACTTAACTTGTGTAGATCTTATAATCTTTCATTTCTTCTCTCAATAAACATACACATTCAGAACTCCAGTAGACTTTGCTTTACTCTTGAGCTCCTCCTTTAATAACCAGACCTGTCAGTCATTGCAGATTTCACAGTGGCATAACTCCTTAACAACTGACAGACAAATTCAACTTTGTTCCTGTTTGGCGGAATTCAATAAGTAATCTTCAACCTTCCACCCTCTTCCCTCACACAGTAAAACCATTCAAAGTCTGTCTGTCATTCTATCGTTCTGTCTGTTGGTCTGTTTTTGTTTTCTTTTAATATTGTTCGTAATAGTAATGGACTTATTTTCATATCACAAATCTGACTGTTTCTCTGATCTCTCTATGTGTTCTTTTGTTTGATTTCCCTTCTGGTTGAAGTAGACAGAGATAAAAGATAGAGCTTCAAAATCCTATAGCCATTCTTAGTTAATAGTAAGTAAATAGTAAGCAGAATCTTCACTTTACATTTCTGCTACTCTTTCCTGTCTTTGCCACAGCATCAGCTGAAGAACTCTATCTTTTGCCTCCCTGAAAGGCCAAACAAGGTCTTCTTTCTTTCTTTCTTTCTTTCTTTCTTTCTTTCTTTCTTTCTTTCTTTCTTTCTTTCTTTCTTTCTTTCTTTCTCACCATTGCTCAGATCCTTCAAGCCATTGTCCAAGCAAGAACTGCAGACAGGCTAGCAACACGCATGCAAACAAAATATCCCTATGGCACCAGGCTGTTATGCTCCCATCTGTATTTCCAAGGTCCTGCGGCCGTACATATGAGACTGCAGGTAGACGAGTGTGTGATTGACCATGTAAAAGCTCATTGGTTTGTTTGCACAGTGCTTGGTATTTCACACTGTATCACACAGTTTGAGAATGATTTATGATTTATTACGTTTTCATCCCAGATGAGACTTTGATGAACCTAAATGATAAAGGCTAAATTTATTTGACCGAAAATAAAGTGTAAAAAAAAAGTTCACATAAATCAGCCACAAAAATAAAAGACAAAGTATCCTACATTTTTGCTTGTCACTTCAATGCTGTTTCTGTTGCTTTGATGGGATTGAATACAAGCTCTCACTTGCCACATGGGGACTTTTCAAGAACTAATGGGAAATGCTCAGATGTAAATCATTTGTTTATCCATTCTGACATTGAAATGTATTATGGACGCTTGGAGGTCGATGTCGAAAGCCTCTGTAGTGTTTATCTTTGTCTGTCTTCTGAACAATCTTATCCATTTTGTTCACATTGTGAGAGTGGATCCACAAAACCAGGGCCCTTGAGTAAACCTGTCAATCATTTTAGAAACCTGTTTGTCCAACTGCTCTGACAGTTTGAGTTAAAGCTGTGGCGAAATATGTTCAGTTTAAGAGGCCCTGATAGACCAGAGCGGAAAGCTTTAAAGGCAGCGTGTTAACTGAGTGTGTATAAATTTGGCCTTGGACAGGCAGGTTAACGACCCTATTGTTGCGGCGTAAAAACCATGAGGCACAATCCACTGACTTGCCATGAATCTCCTGTGTCATTGCTGGTTAACTATATTTGTGTCTGCATACGTGTATGTGTATGTAACATTAAAAATAATTTGCAAAATGTTCTTAAAGGGGTCATATGATGCTGCTAAAAAGAACATTATTTTGTGTATTTGGTGTAATGAAATGTGTTTATGCGGTTTAAGGTTAAAAAAACACATTATTTTCCACGTACTGTAAATTACTGGTTCTCCTCTATGCCCCGCCTTCTGAAACGTGTCAATTTTCACAAGGCCCATTGCTCTGAAAGGCGAGGTGTGCTGTGATTGGCCAGCTATCCAGCTATCCAATCGCGTTGTGATTGGCTGAATGCCTCAAGCGTGTGACAGAAATGTTACGCCTCTTAACATATTGTGATGCCTTGTCCGGCTGGAGCGACGAAACAAAAACATAAAACCCATTATAAACGTATATAAACATGATTTCTAGTCCTGTTTTCTTTTGGAAGGCAAAAACAAAGTAGTTTCGTTTTTCTCAACGAAACAACGTCACAAACCGTGGCCCTGAGTGAGCAGAGGCCGGAGGCCTAGAGGTGAGCCGTGGCCGGCTTGAGTGAGCAGAGGCGGGCGGCTTGAGAACAGTGCAGCAGGCGGATTCTACGAAGGAGCGTACCTTGGTCTTGCTCTTGCGGCAACTACATGTGACGACCCCGGGCTGGACGCCGCTTCTTCAACAGTGAAAGCCGATTCAGCGATCCACAGTGCAAAGTTGATGTATTTCCTCAGCGACCAGCACTGATCAGCTCCAGGCATGATGAAGCAGATATCGTCCTCTTTTGGAAGGACAAACAAAGTAGTTTCGCTTTCACAGTGAAACACACAGCGTCTATACGACATGGCGACGGCTGCAACAACAATACTACAACAAGAATAAAAGGTACGCCTTCTTTCTTTGCGTGAACATCTGGGCGGCGTTATGTAAATCTTCCCACATACTGATATGTGGGGGCGTGTTAGAACGAGACATTTCAGGGGGGCGTGGACAAGTGTTAACTTTTAGAAAGAATATCTCTGTGGATTGGAGACTTTAGTCTTTGCAACTTCAAAGATCGTTTTTATTCACCAAGAGCTTGTAACACTCCAAAGAGAAAGGAAAATTTGAAATCGCATCATATGGAAATGAATTGTTCTTTTGAGTTAGACCTTTTCAACAAATTGGTTGATTCAGTTCACTAGACTGGTCTGAATGATTCTTTCTGTTCTTAATTAGGTAGCTGCACTAAGGGAAGATTATCATCATTATTTCTTACACTAAGCACATAAATAAAGCACATGAGTCATTTGGACCATTTTATGATACTTTTATAGTACTTTAATTATACTTTTATGGTGCTTTTGCATCTTTTTTAAGCGTGAAAGCTCCAGTCATCATTATTTTGCATGAAAAAGAGCAACCAGTGTTATTCAAAAATTCTTATTTTCCAAGATTTTGTGTTTAATGGAAGAACATACGTCATATGGGTTTGGAAGGATGTGGGGGAGAGTAAATGATGCAAATGAAGACAGAATTTTCCTTTCAGGATGAACTAATATTAACTAACAGTTTGACAGACAACACTAACAATAACAGATGTTTGTTTTCCAATAGATAAGACATATCTAGATATGAGAGGAGCCCCCCACACATGAGTAAGTGCTGTGCTGTGATGATATGGTTTAAAAGACATGGCTTCATGTCCTACAGATAAGGGTTGAAGATAAGACCTTCGGAAATAGTCACCATGTTTGTGTGTGCCATTTAAGGATGCAATAATCCAGTTTTTCTGTTTTCATAGAAAAGGCTATCTCCTGCTGTGACCCGTTTGAACTCAATGGTTGTTCCTAGAGGTCATGGAGAAGCAGCCCCTTTATGTATCTTTCTCTCTGTCCTCCCCTTGGTTTTCTCTTTATTTGAGTGTGTTTGTTTGAAACAGTGGGGGTCATTAGGAGACTAAACATTTGTCTGATCACAAAGGCAAGGATGGTTAATATGTTTCAGCGCCTCCATTAGTGTGTGTCATTGTGCACACACAGAGTCCCCCCTTCTCGTACATTTCAATCCCACAAACATAAAACCACAAACAAATAAAAAAAAGAAAAAGGAAGAAAAAGAGCCCAAACCAGAACTGCAGCACTTCCTGCCAACGTGCCCAATCTTGCCTGCATCAGATCTCATTCGCTTATGGGAAGTGGGAGCGGAAAAAAGAGAGAGGAGAGAAAAAAAAAACTTAAAGGAGGTGAGAGATAAGACTCAGTGAGAACCGAGCAGATTGCCCACATAGAGGAAAGTGTTACGGGTTTGGGCTGGGTAGAGTGTGAATGGGATGTGAGGGCAGGCATAAACAGGAAGATTATGTGTGTGTGTCAGGTTATCTGGCTTTTGCGAACTCCACTTCTGTCTGGACTGTATGCCACCTTCCTGCCACCTCTGATCTCCTCTAAAAGCTACCGTATCCGGCCATAATTTTAGCTCTTATAGGACTTGTGTGTGTCCTTTGAGTGTGTCTGTGAGAATAAGCATGTTGGAACAGTTTGTAAAGAATTAATAAACTTTAAATAAATATAATTAACAACCCAAACACACAAACCCAAAGTTGAAAGTGAAAATGACCTTATTAGACATAATAAGGATCCAACAGATGAAAATATAATCTTTAGAAATGATCTGTTAATACTCGTCAAAAACCTCTAAATCAGTATCCAATTTGTAATAAGAACCACCACGCAGAGACAAAACATGAAAGAGAAGCTAAGCGTGTGAGAGCTGGTCTGGTCACCTGTTTTTTTCTTGTTAATCAGTTTAACCAATTACATTAAAGTCTGGAACAATGCGTTGCAAGCTTGCGTTGATGTGGTGGTAACAAAACCTCAGTACTCTAGGGCCTGATAGAATTACTTTCAACTGTCTGATCCGTTAAACGGCATGTGTTTTTTTAATTCAAGTTGACAGTTTAACTAACTTGTTAAGCAAGATTCTCTTCAGGCTGTTGCTTTGCCCTGATTTTACGTTTGTGCAATTTGCAGAAACTTTTATCTAAGGCGACTTGCAATGTATTCAAGGTATCCGTTTCATCAGTTTATAGTATTTAGCTGTAGCTCTCCTTGTGGTAACGAAAATGCAAAGCATTCTTAAGGTATTTTATAAATTGCAGTCTTACACATTTTTGAGATATTAATGAAAACTCATATGGAAATTGCTGACTTTTGATTGCAGATTTGGGTAGTTTAACAGTTTGAGCACAGTTTGAGACATTGTTGAGATATCCTCTGAAGGAGGCATGCAAGAATTCAACTGGTTCAACTGGTCTGATGTTGATTACTTCATTTTAAAAAGCATTTTTTTTACAGCTGTATGCGCCCCAGGGGAATTGCTCGCTCTTAGCTAATAGAGTATCTTTTGTTTAAGTATCAGCTTTCTCTGAGATGTTTCAAATGTGATAATTGTTGACATGCACTAATGTTCAGAAGTGTGGGGTCAGTAAGATTTTTAGATGTTTTAGAAAGTGTCTTATGCTCTTCAAGGCTACATTTATTTGACAATAAATACCAGAAAACTGTAATTTTTTGGAAATATTATTACAATTTACAAATAAAGCTGCAAGCAGCAATACGGGGCCAAGCCCCGAAGGCACCGCAAACAGAACAGCACAGCAAGCATTTCAAGCACTCAAATGTTGGGGTTGTAGCGCAATGCGGAGCAGGAAGAGCAAAAACAGCAGAAATTGAATGTACTGTACATGAAAAACAGCTGGTTCAGAAGTAGACTAGAGGTGAGAATGAACACAGAATGAGCAAAAACACACTAGATGTTTAATCCAAGAGGATTAAAGATTAGTACAACGGTTACCTGGATAATAAAGGAATCAGAATGACACAACATTACACACAATTTTATAAAGTTGTCCCACACAGGACTCAAACCAACAATCTCTGGGTAAGAGTTCTGTCACTCATCTTGTTGCACCACCGGGCAGACATGGGTTTACACAAATGCCACAGTTCAGTAGTTAAAGTGAGAATCAACTCAAAATGACCAGAAGTTCAGATGTAAACAAACACAGAATGAACAAAAACAGACTTCTAATCCTAGAGGTAGACAATTTCTCAGTTTCTCTATTTCTCAGTAACGAGGAGGTAAAATCACTGTTTTGAAGTACAGTAACTAAACTCACAGCTTCATTGTTTGTAGAGAGAGACACGCAGATGCAGATCTCTCTTTCTCAAAATGCCCATATTTCTGTCGTAAAACAGTTGACTAATATTAAATGATTTGCAACTTCGCTCTCTTTCATTGCTTAGCAGTGCAATTCGCATTTTTCTTATGTGAACAGTAAACCCCTATTAGTTTGAATTGATTGGCCATCTCAATTATTTTGACATTGATGAGCGCTGTTTAGCCCCCTGAGGCAGACCATGCTGAAAATATAGCTTTTAAAGTTTTTTGTCATCCTAATAAGAGTGCTGCATAATGGAGTCCAGCAGATCAGTGCAAGAATTTCAAATATTTTTTTTTGTGGTTGTTCATTTCTAAATATTGGCCATTTGTTCCTAAAATCAATTAAATCAGACATTCTTCTGGACTTAAGTCATTTCCTTATTGCTTCTATTCATCTTTCATTGTGTAGCCATTCAACAAGTCTAAGTCTCTCTCAGATGACAAGTATTGGCTGTTTCTCGTCTGGTCACACAGAGTGTGTGAGGAATGTGTGTGAGCTTCAAACAGCCTCCTGTTGGATTCACAGCCCATTCTGTGCATTCCTGTCTCACTGCCAACTTTACCCAGCCAACTATCCACCCTCATATAAGCTGGTATCAGAGAGAGAGAGAGAGACAGAGAAAGAGAGAGAGAGAGAGAGAGAGAGAGAGAGGAAAGGGAGTGGAGAGGCAGACAGACGGAGAGAGAAAGCTTCCGACTGACAGCAATGAGTAATGAGTGTGTCTGACCTTTATTGCACTAATGCAAACCTCAATGTTTTGGCTTTGATTGGTGCTATTTTTGTAGGCATTTTTAAATTAAAGGAATATTCTGGGTTCACTTAAATTCAATCACAGAATTTTCCATTTGTCCCTTTTTCTTTTCTAAAACCCCCTTAAAACTGACAGTACAGTAAGGTAAGTAAGTGTATGACACCAATCTGTAAACGTTAAAATGCTCACTGTTTCAATAGTATAGCACACAAGACATAAACAATATTGATGGTACAGAAACATGATTTTAGCGTGGAAAAAATTATTTGCTCACCTTTTGTGTGTAAAGTTCCAATTTAAAATCTTTGCTGCCTTGACAATGCAGTATAAACCCTAAAATGGAAGTAAACCATTTTACAGTTAAAATAATACATTTAAAAAGAATTAATGTTTTTTTATACAATGATGCTTTTATTTCTGCTTCTATTGTAAGTGCCTCACAAAATCTCAAAAGGTTTTTTGTACTAATCAACATCAACTTGTACTGAACATTCCTTTATCTCATCTAACGTTGTCTGAAATGTAAGTTAATTTCCTGTTTATAGGAAAACTTTTGCAGTTGTACTGAATATCATCTGTGTGGCTTCATGCCTTTTAAACCTACATCTTGATTCATGAATCATTCTGTTAGTGAGGTGCTGAAGTGTGTGTGAGTATAGGAAGCTTGAGGAAGTGTGTTCTATTACTGAATGGGGCAGTAGGGTGTGTGTGCAGAAGAGCAGGAACAGGAAGACGGATCGCCAGTGGCCAGTGTGACTTCCTGTAAAGGCCAGGGCTGAAGAGTAGACCCATGGGAGATGATCATAATCATGGCAATCAGCATGATTAAACCTCTTTAAACCACCCAGAGAGAGAGAAAAAGAGAAACAGAAGGAAAGTTCACAAGAGACAGAATTAAAAGTAGTTTTCTTTGAAACCAAACCATAACAGTTGTGCGATATTTGGAGCGAGTTGTGTTTTTGGCCTCAGCAGCTGCACTGGAGTGATGCTGAATCTGCTGGGATTAGCAGCGGAAAGTCGTCTGTGTGCACAAGACCATCTCATGTTCATGTTCATTGTCTTGCATCAACATCATGCATAAACAAAAATCACAATAATTGGCAATATATAGCCTTATACCTCTGATTGGAAGAGGAATTATATAGTAATGATCATTGGTTTTAATAAATAAAATATTATTCATTTAGAAAAATATATCAAATTGATTACATGATATGCCAATTAATGAACTGAATTTAAAGCAATTAAACACACACACACACACACACACACACACACACACACACACACACACACACACACACACAAACAATATATAAAAACAGTATATATATATATATAGATATAGATATATATATATATTTAACATTGGTTTAATAATGGGATTTTTCATTTTTACTCCAAAAATCTTCAGTAGTGCAACTTTAACAACATTATATCATTGTATCAAATCAGTAAAACATTGAATAAACATTATAAAATGTACAGTCTACAGCAGTCCTTTCTGCACTGCAGTCAAGTTTCATTTTTCAGTATGTCCGTGTTAGCTACATTCTTGCATTATGCTAAAGTTATTTGTTAGTTGTTGGTCTACTTACACATGCATCAGACAGATCGTTGTTGCCAAGAAGTTTTGAGTCTGCAAGATTGAAAAAAAAAAAAAAAAAGTTTCTGAAAGAAGTCTCTTTGGTCTTATTGACCCCAAACTTTAAAATGGTTTATTTCAACTGTTTATTTAGGCTTAGTTAAAGTCCAGTTCCACAGCAATAAATGACTTGTTTCCATTTCCCAGTGCCTGAGCTTGTGAGCTGTCATGAACAATGCTGTATGCATGGCTCATTCCTCACTGTAACAGTATGTATATGTTGAAAGAGGCCTGAATCAGGGTGCTATTGGGGTAAATGAGGGTTCTCTGTCTGTCACCATGATGGCTGAGGAAAAGAGAGGACTAATTGAACTGCAAAGTGTTCAAATTAGTGAGCACAGCAATAGCAGCACTGCAGGGATCTCGCTGGATGGAATGAGAGTCTGTATATTTGCGAGTTATCTCTCTCTCTCTCTCTCTCTCTCTCTCTCTCTCTCTCTCACACACACACACATACTATAATTAAAGTATATAGTTCATCCAAAAATTTTAAATTACCCCACAATTTACTCACCCTCAAGCCACCCTATGTGTATATGACTTTCTTCTTTCAGACAAATACAATCGGCATTATATTTTAAAATGTCCTGGCTGTTCCAAGCTGTATAATGACAGTCAGTGGGTGATATTCAATAGTCTAATAGAAGTCCAATAAACTGCACTAATCCATCATTTTTCATTTTCATTTTTGGGTGAACTATCCCTTTAACGTGCACACACAATTCAACTTCTTGATGGGTATGCAATCACTTAGACACAGAAAAACTCATACACCAAACAGCTCTGTTCATTCAAACCTTGTAAATGATGTCATCACATCATGCCGGCAAATTGTGATTAATGTTTGTTTGATGAGTGGATGTGTGTCTCCCCTGGACAGGAAGTGTGTGTATTTGTTCCATGCAACTGCTGCTTCCTGTGCTAGAGGGTTTTTTTTTTTTTTCACTGGAATTGTTCCAGCCGGATCAGAACGTGGGCCGGACACACTCCATATACAGTAGCTCAATAAAGGAAAGACACCAGGAAAATGGTAAAAATGAGGTCACATACACAAACTCTTTTCCTGGATCTTAAAAAAAAACAGTTCTATAAGCATCTTGATTCTGAAATATGTGTTCCTAATTTAATATCTGATAAGCAGGATGCAGTGTGCTAATGTTCCTGTCATGTGCATAAAGGATCTTGCAGCCTTCAGGGCAAATATGGATTCATATGAGACTCATGTGACTTTGACTGGTGTCTGCATCTTTAACCATATCTAATGAGTCTCTTTCAGTCTCTCTGTCTCTCCTCCTCCGTCTTTTTTCCACAATGAACAGAACACGTATAATAATGCTAGCAGGCTTAAGAATTCCTTGCAATTGACAAAGGAGGATGTGTGTATGTTTTTGTGTATTTACATACACTGACGCTGATATTCTTATTTACTGTGCGATATATAATAATATTGTCTCATGAAGACACAGGATAAACCTCTCTTTTACATAAAGCATGTCCTAAATGTCTCTAGAAAGAAGTACACCCACCCGTACACATTTTTTGCATAATTTAATTCAAGTATTAAGTTTCCCCTTCCTAAAACACTGAAATAGTGTTGTCATTTCCTTTGCCACTTAGTTTAATTGAATAAGAGAAGTTATGAGTCTCTATAGCCGATGACAGGGCAGAGGACACAAACAAACATTCTTTTGGAGTGTGCACACACACACATACAGTACTCCATTTCATCTCAAATCAACATCATGCAACACTAGATATCCAAAACACATTGATAATGAGGCTTCTAATTCAGTTAGTCAAGATGAAGTTCTGGTAATTACAGCTTCGAAGCCGATGAAAGAAGGAGAGGTCCTCAAGAATTATGCTTCTAAGTGAACTGCTTGAATGAGAGTGTAAACGCAATCTGTAGAAAGCTAGTGAATGTATGTATGAGTGGGCATTGCTGGCCTTGAGCACTGCCATAATTAGATATATAAATGAAAAATACACCATAAATTATATAATTATATATATATATATATATATATATATATATATATATATATATATATATACATATATATATACCATTAATTATACATATACATATATATACATGTATGTATATGTATAATTAATGGTGTATAATCACTCTACTTTTCCATTTTCCTGCTCTCTGTTTGCTCCACAGCAATCACCATTCATTGTCAATTTATTTCAATATGTCGTTTTTTTTATATCACAAATGGGTGGGCATAAGATATATATTAAACAATAATAATTGGAAAAAAAATGTATCATCCTTTATTGAAACACTAAAATTAATCCCTTCAATTTGTTAAGTTTACAATGGAGCACTAATGGACCGATACTGCTCAGGCACAATCAGTCTGTTTTCCTCCACACTGCTCACATGCTCTGGTATATGTCAGTGTTAAACTGTGTATTTGTAAAGTTGAGTCTGGCTGTATTTCTTTTATGAGTCGTTTTGGCACAGAGGATCTGTCTCGTGATGTTGGCGTTGTGGGAGGTCAGAGGTCAGAGACCTGAACAACCAGTCAGCGAAGCCACTTTGGTTGCGCCACCCGGACTGTTCCGACCAGCAAGAAGAGAAAAAACAAACATCATTAGAATAACACCCACTACACAATCTTAAACCAATCATAGACCCCCCAAACAAAACTTAGCACCGCCAAACAAACTGCAGTAGAATAGCACCCTCTCCTCACCCCTCTCCAGATCTCTTGGGTAAATGCTGGGTTCAAAGGTCAGGGGTTGACCCTCTGAACAATGCTTTGGACTGTTGATATGAGCACTTAGAGAGGATCTTGAGTAATTAAGGTGTGGACATGGTTTTGATGTCTTAGTTACAACTTGATGCTGCCTTGGGTTTAGTTTCAGTCTGTCCAGTTTGTGAATTCAGGAAACTGTTGAATCTGCTTCTAAATGTTGGTTGACGAAGATATAGTGATGCTTTCAATGGATAATCGTGTCAACTCACAATGCATCTGTTATGTGGAATGTGTCTTTCTCAGCTATTCTAATCATTTCACAGTTGTTTGTATGGGCTATCTTTGTTTATTGCTGTTATCTGAAGTGTTTGTGTGTGTATGTGGTGTTGAGAGCTCTGGTCCCTCCTTCTCCAGGGTTGATTGATGAGTTTGAACTGGTGTTTCTCATGGAGGGGGAGGCAGCAGAGCTTTGATTTCCGTCCTGTTGGTCTGGGTTGCGTCCTGCTTTCTGCCCACCTCTCTCTCGCTTTCTCTTTGTCAGTCCGTCACTGCTGGTCTCATCCTCTAAGTGTCCACTGGTTAACAAAATTGAATGCTTATCTAAAGGGATAGTTCACCCAAAAGCGCTATCATCATTTACCCATCCTCATGTTGTTCCTAACCTGTATGACTTTCTCTCTTCTGTGCAACACAACTGGGAGAATTTTTAAAGAATCGTACGGTTGCTCTTTCCCATTCAGTTACAATGAATAAGAACTGGGGCTTTCGAGCTTCAAAAAGGGAACAAAAATGCCATAAATCTGTCTGTGTGATATATTTCAAATAATCATACATTTATGAGAGACAATAGGAATATCTGATTTGTGAAGGTATTTTCTTCTTCAGATCTTTTAATTGAATCTAAGGGTTTATGTTATATCAGTATCATATTGATTATCAATAGAAATTGGTGTTTTTTTTTCAATTATTGTTTTAGTTGATAGATTGTTTAATTATCTAGAAGGGAATACCCATTTGATTTATTTGAAAGTGTCCCTATTATGGCATTTTGAATATTGCCTTTCATGCATTGTGTAACGTCGCGGTCTGTAAATGTAAACTATCTGCAAATTTGTGAAGCTGACAGTACACAATTATTGCTAAATAAAGTTATTGTCTCTCTCAAAAAAAAAATGAAAACAAAAACGAAAAAAAAAAGTGTTTTTTGACCTTGCATGTAAACCTGTTGTAGGGCCCTCCCAATATAATATAAGGAAGGAACCTTAAAAATCTCTTAATAGGGGCACTTTAAATAAATCAGTTTTGATAAAATAATATAACATTTTAAATTTGGCCATTTATGGTTATCTGCCATAACATAAAAAAAAAATGATAGGCTTTATGGGCTATCATATGGCTTCAGGGTGCTCTGCATTTAACCCATCCAAGTGCACACACACAGCAGTGAACACACACACACTGTGAACACACACCCGGAGCAGTGGGCAGCCATTTATGCTGCGGCGCCCGGGGAGCAGTTGAGGGTTCGGTGCCTTGGTTAAGGGCATCTCAGTTGTGGTATTGCCGGCCCAAGACTCAAACCCACAACCTTAGGGTTAGGAGTCAAACTCTCTAACCACTAGGCCACGACTTCCCCAAGTAATATAATACCTTAATTGACCTTTTTACATGTTTTTGTGTCTTTTTATGCTTTGAATCATTAAATTCATGGAATAGCATTTTTCAAATTTCTTGTGTTTCACAGAATAAAGCCAGTCATATGTGTGTGAAACAAAATGAGGTTGTGTAAATGATGACATCATTTTTGGACGCACTGTCCTTTTAAGGGTTGAATAATGTCTCTCTTTCATTGTCCACTTCCGCAGTAACTCATGCTCTTGTACTAGGTCTCCCCAGAAAGCAGTTTAAAAGAAACTGAGAAGTCCAGTTCATCATCATTGAGACTCATTTGGGTAGACTAATGATGCACTTCCCTTGTTTATATGTGCTGGTGTTTTGGTCCCTTTGCTGGGAATTTCTGGCTGATCCTAAGGATTTCTGAGAGTGCCGCTCATTCTTTTAGCAGACAACCTGTAAAATCCTTATTAAGATTAGACGTGTCTCCAGCTGGGAGAGGTGTTTTGCATAAGACATGGAATTTCTTTTAAGCTTTGTCCAATTTATGTGTAGTCAAGCTCTTCATTATCAGCAGATGTGTGTGTGATGGACTAATTCTTTTAGTTGAGAAAGACCAGACTCCTGGCCTGTTCTCAGGGTTCACATATGTACTCACACATGTTGAGAGGTGAACACACACATTGAATGGGTCCACAGCAAAAGGCAGACCTATTTAATTAATTAAAAGAACGTTCCAGTTTCAGTACAAGCAAAGCTTTATTGATTTTCTCAAAAATGTATTTTGCCTTGACCCTCAAGCAAAACAATCATGCATGTAATGCTCTCACAATGCAGGTCTATGGGGAAAGGCATTGGTGCTTTTAAACTGCACACTGTTTCAAAAGTATAGCCACAAAAAGTACATCATTGATTGCTTACTTTGTCACGTAGTTATATCCGATGTGAGCATGTCAAACTGATGAACCCATTTAATCTTTCAAGTATGCTAATAAGGAACATTAAGTAACTGTCCGCTGTTTTCAAGAAACAAATTCGATCATGTCATTATGTCTGTAGAAGAACAGAAGTCCCACTGTTAACATAATGATTTAGATTTGTACATTGATGATGATAATTATTTGAACAATTCTGTAATTTTTGTATTATACAAACAAGCTTCACATTTAATGCTCTATAATGTCTTGCTCCATGGACTTTTATTTTAAGTACATTAATGTAAAAGTAATTTTGTAATATTTTAATTTTTTAAAAAGCCAAAGGTATGTTCGAATCATGTCAGAATAATATCGTTTACGTATTCAGTGCACTTGAAAATCATAATTACCAGTAGGAGTTTCATGATTTTTTTCAAGCTCTGACTTTCTGAATTGGGCACTTGTTAGTTTGTAAAATTATAGTGGAAGCAAATTAATGCTGATTATAAATTGTAATTATGAATGTTGATAGGTCAGTTTTATTTGTATGTATTTTGTTTACCATCAACACTACTCATTTATGTTGTCAATGAAGAGACAGACTTCATTTTGACTACATTTCCCATCATTCTCAGGGGCAGTAGTAAATGATAAAATACACAACTGAAATACCCATTACATGTCAAATGTGCATTGTTTGCATTTCTTTTATTATTATTATTATTTATTTATTTATTTATTGCTGAAAGACTTTTCTGATTTTGTAAGTGAAAATGTATGGAGCCCCTAAGGGGACATGATAATGGAAAAAAAAAATATGAGTGGAAAATGTATATTTTGGTGCTTTTGCATCCACCCCCAAGCAACTTTGCATTCAAAAATGTCATGTTCTCTAAACACTTCTGTTCAAAATAAAAAATACTAATTTGTTCATGTAACAAATATAATTGATTTGTATTATTTATTTTGTTTATATTTTTTTCCTCTTTCTACTTTATATAGGCTTTTATGTATTTTGAGTATTAAATTCATGTGTATTAAGTGTTGTCCGTACATGTGAAGCACCATGGCAGTCTGAATTAATTGCCCAATGGGAATTAATAAAGCTCTAAACTTAAGAAGCATCTGCATTCACTCACAAACGCATTAAATATATTTATATTTATAACTTTTTCTCCCAATGTTTTTTTTTCCTGTCACAATGTCCCTTTATGTGCTCCGTAATAAAGGATGAAATAAATTCAAAATTGTCCATTTTATTTAGACCAATATCACTTGATTATGTTAAAATTATGATTTCTAAACTCATAAACTTCCCAAGAGGACTTGCAGCATATGCTTTACTTCTTGCTAGTCAGCTGCAGCTGCTAGTGGGCGGGACATTCTCATTCCAGATAGCATCTATAACTGGACAAAAATCTGAGTAGTACAACATTAGTCATAAGTATTTTAGTTTTTTTCCCTGAAGACAGCTTTGAATTTATTTTGGAGTACACTAACATGTAAATGCAGTGTTTTTTTTTTTTTTTTTTTTGGAATAATGTTCAGATTTCTTTGAGTTTAATATTACCTACAGCGATTGAATCACTCTTCCATTGAGCTGAATTTGTTCTGCATTATCAGTGGAAACACAGCATCCGTTGGGAAGGACGACTGACCTCTCTCCTGTCCATAAAGCAGGAGATGCCTTCCCATTGTTTACACACATCCATTTTTCAAGCGATCTGCTCTATGCGTTTCTCCATCCGTCAGAAAAAATGCTCACTGCAGCTGCTGTTCCCTGAGCGCGTCAGTGTCACAATAATAAATCAACATGCGAGTGTGTTTTCATGGCAGGATCTTCCGGTGCACACATATTCGAGTGGTTAATACAAGTGTGTGTGTGTGGCTGAACATTACCTGTGTTACACAGCATTTCCTGTATCCTTTACACCTCCTGACAGCTGCCCCAGCATGGGTCGTGACCCCAGGACTTATCTTCAGCTTTGATCTACTCCTCATTCATTCACAATGTCTCCCTCTGAGGACACTTCTCTCTCTTTCTCTCCTGCTCTCCCTCAGTTATTCACCAGGCGATGTCAACAACACCCAGGAGCTGTGGGGTAAAGGTTCATTTGTCAGGACCCCCGAGAACCTTACAGTCTTGCCATGTCAAGGTGATGCGGGAGTGACCAGTAACTTTTTTTTTTTTTTTTTGGTGAACTGCTGACAACGTTGGTTGACTGTTGTTTGAAATCTGACAACAATTAAAGCACCCTTTACAAGCCGTCAGATTTCCCATGAGTCTTACATCAATACAATGTCTCCTTCATTAGCACACATTTATTCATTTATTCAATTATTCATTCACCTATTGACTCATTTGACTTGTCCACCCATGTGTGCGTGAATAAATATGTGCCCTTTCATGCATGAATAAGTGTTTGTGTGTGTGTGTGTGTGTGGGTGCGTGTGTGTGTGTGGTGTCAATAGGTTGGAATATATTAGAAAGATTGAGTGTTAACAGCTTATGCAGGGTAATCAATTATGAGAACAACTGTGCATCAATAAGAGAACATGAATCTTGTGTTGTCTGGACATATGACTGCTTTTTTCATTGACATCTTTAACACATCCCTGCACAGCACCATCATCCCGATGCCGAAGAAGTCCAAAGTGTCCAGCCTCAATGACTACCGTCCCATAGCACTCACACCTATCATCATGAAGTGCTTTGAGAGGTTTGTTATGAAGCACATCAAGAACCTGCTGCCCCCCACACTGGACCCACTACAGTTTGCGTACCGCCCAAAACGCTCAACAGATGATGCCATCACAACTACCCTACATCTAGCTCTCACTCACCTGGATAAAAAAGACACATATGTCAGAATGCTGTTCATAGACTTCATCTCAGCATTTAATACAATCATTCCTCAGACCCTGATTGAAAAACTGAGCCTGCTGAGACTGAACCACTCCGTAACGGGATCCTGGACTTCCTGTCAGAGAGACCTCAGACAGTCTGGATCGGAAACAGCTTCTCCAGCACCACCACACTGAGCACTGGAGCTCCCCAAGGCTGTGTGCTTAGTCCATTGCTGTTCACATTGCTGACCCACGACTGTCCAGCATGCACAGCTCGAACCACATCATCAAGTTTGCTGATGACACGACCGTGGTAGGTCTTATAAGCAAAGGTGACGAATCAGCATAAAGAGATAGGTGCATCGGCTAGCGGACTGGTGTAAAGTGTAATGTTATGAAGTGACAAGAATACATTTTAATGCGAAGCAAATTCAATTCGTCTCCTCTGTGTCTCTCCGCATCACCGTAGTGCCATTTTGGAGAACACAAGCAGCGTATGCTTTTCTGTGTCACGGATGCGGTGTTTTCGTTCAAATCAAAGCGTAAATACACATAGAAAATGTATTCTTGTGTAGCGGCTGACACAGAAGAGCATATGCAGTTGCTTGGATGTTCTCCAAAATAGCACTACGGTAATGCGGAGAGACACAGAGGAGACAAATTATTGAAAAAAGTCATTATTTTTGTTTTCTTGGTGTACAAAAAGTATTTTCGTCGCTTCATAACTTTACGGTTGAAGCACTGATGGCAGATGGACTATTCTGATGATGCTTTTCATACTTTTCTTGACCTTGACAGTGTAATTTACTTGGCAATCTCTGGGACAGTCACAAGCTTCCCGGTCTTTATCCAAAATATCTTAAATTGTGTTCCGAAGAAGAACAAAGCTTTTGCGGGTTTGGAACGACATGGGGTTAAGTGATTAATAAAAAAAAATTCATTTTGGGGTGGAGTATCCCTTTAATGAAATTTTTCTAAGATACAAAGATACAGATATACTTGTAGTTTGCCATCAAAATTGCAGTCGCTGAACCAACTGGTTATATTTATTAAATTTGTTTTTAAGGTTAAACTAAACTTAAACAGCGCATTGAAAGCCCAGTTCTCGGTCCAAAACCAATCTTACATGTGGCATGAATGAGGTATAGTGTTTTTGAGATGTTTACCCCCATGAAATTTCCAGCTGAAGTCATCCGTACATGCCGTGTGGTTGCTGGCTCTTGTTTACAATGCTCTTTACGTGATATTTTTACATTTTCTGAATCTGACAACCAGCCGTACCCTCTCGTCAGGTTTTCAGACACCGTGTAAAGTGGGACTCTGCATCGATTCTAAAAGAAAGAACCACTGAGTCAAAAGAGTTAGTGGTTTATGGAGAGTTGATGGTGTTCCTTGTAGTTAAGGACTGATGAAAGCTTTCATTATGTGAGCCAAGCTTTGCTGTTTAATCAGATCCTTTTTACTTGAACTTGTGGCAGTAATTGTATTAGATTGCTATGCGCTAAAAGCACATTTTATATGCGGTAAATCTCACTGTGTACATATTCAGAGTATGTTTTCACTTCCAACACACTGAGTTGTCGTAGATGTACAATCTGAATCCCGTGGCTGTACTTACTCTTTAAACAGCTTTCACCAGCCTCTCTGTTTGTCTCTTCCCACTGACTTCTGTTCCACTCTGTCAGCAGCCTGGATCATGTAACGGTAAATAAGTACAAGGCTGATAACAGTCCTGTCTGTCTGTAAGAGCCGAATTAGAGAAGTGCTCATTTGCTCAAGCTTCTAATTATCCCGTTGCACCAAACCGCACAGAGGCGAGAGTTGAGTTTGAGAAGGTCTTTTCAAGCAGGGCCAGCGGTGCCATGACTCACTCCTGTTGAGTAACATGTGTTCTTGTTCTTTTTTTGCTTGTTTGTTTGATGTAAACTAGGATGACTTTCAAAAGGGAAATGTCACTGTTGCAACTTTTATCCTGCACCAGAAAAATATGATTATTATGACATTCTTGCCTCATTTAGGAGGATTTATTCTCTGCAGAATAAGGATTTCTGCATGTATTTGAAGGATGGAAAATAAGGCAGTAGATATGTTTTTATTATACATGTATCAATGGTTTAATTATAGCAATACTACTATATAGATATTTTTGTTAAAATGACAAAAAAACAAAAGTAATCTATATCAGTGTTTTCAACAGAGAAAAATAATGTAAAAACCATTTATTTATTTAAAATAGTAGTAGTAGTAAAACATTTCTTACACTATTTGTGAATATTATTTTTATGTTTACATTATTTAAAAAAAATTTGAACATTCACTGAAGTTGACATTGTTTTTATAATGCAATAACTATATTTCTCTCACAGTCTAAGTGGGTCCTACATTTGTACCCGACTGTATAATAAATATCCAACAATTTCTACTATGCATGGCCACATCTCAACACTGTCACTTCCCTAACCACAACCTTCACTGCAGTGACATAAAAGCCATTTGCTGGCCATTCCAATCTTGAACTCTCTTTCAGAAACACACAGAAAATTGTGTTTGGGTTTCCCACACAGAGAAGCTCTGAGGGAACCCATTGACGCAGTACAATACGATGATTCAAATCAGAACACATGAGCTTTCAGCATTCATATGCGCTATCACTCACAATCTGCGTTGCTACAGTCTCATATGTCGCTGTAACCTACAGCTGCCTCTGCATCTGATGAATGTGAGAGTTTGCTGCGTCAAATGTAGATGCTCACGCAAATAAACAAACCATAACTGCTACTTGTATAAATTAACGTTTCCAATCAGAGTTCCTTGTCTGTTTTCTTTCTTTCTCCCAGTAACCTGTGACTCATCACATCCTCCAAAAGGAAGAAGTTCCCACAGGCACAGGAAATGGCCTAGCAGGTCACAGGAGGTCAAGCAAGGTCAGGCAGCGCTGATCTATCTATCTATCTATCTATCTATCTATCTATCTATCTATCTATCTATCTATCTATCTATCTATCTATCTATCTATCTATCTATCTATCTATCTATCTATCTATCTATCTATCTATCTATCTATCTATCTATCTATCTATCTATCTATCTATCTATCTATCTATCTATCTATCTATCTATCTATCTATCTATCTATCTATCTATCTATCTATCTATCTATCTATCTATCTATCTATCTATCTATACTATCTATATATCTATCTATCTACTCTATCTGTCTATCTATCTATCTATCTATCTATCTATCTATCTATCTATCTATCTATCTATCTATCTATCTATCTATCTATCTATCGTTCTATCTATATATATCTATCTATCTATCTATTCTCTATCTATCTATCTATCTATCTATCTATCTATCTATCTATCTATCTATCTATCTATCTATCTATCTATCTATCTATCTATCTATCGTTCTGTCTGTCTGTCTGTCTGTCTGTCTGAATAAGTGCTGTAACATGAATAAGTGCCACTTAGTTGCTTGTTTGTTGCTTTACTTTTATGGTGTTTTGGATCTTTTTTTAAAGCTTAACAGCCCTTATTTACTTCCATTAAAAAAAAAAAACATACACATTTTGTGTTCTACAGAAGAAAGTCATACAGTTTTGGAGCGAACATGAGTGTGAATAAATGATGACAAAATTTCCATTTGTGCATGAATTATTCCTTGAAAGGCTCAAAGATGAATTGTGAACAGACAGAACAAATTAGATGACAGCCCCCAAAGGTCCCAGTTTTCCTGCAGTAAGATCCGTACTCCCTAAACTCACTTATTGCCCGTCTTTAAAAGAGTTTCAGCAACAGCTGAAGCAATTACATAACTGTCCATTCATAGCACACCACACCGATCTGTTGTAAAGCAAAGCGTTACTTAGAAAATGTCTCTCGGCCCTACCACAGAGACCGTCTGCCAGCTTACACCTGCAAATAATTTTACTCCAACTTGTTTATTTAACTTTTTTGAGTGCTACCAGTGTTTTCTCTGAGTTTGAGTCACACTGAACACAATTCTCCCTTGAGGGGGCTCGCTGCAATTAATGTGAACCACAAACAAAAAACCAACAAATTAGACCAGGACACACACACACACACACACACACACACACACACACACACACACACACACACACACACACACACACACACACACACACACACACACACACTTCCAACAATTTTAGGGAAAAAAGGTGCATTTGCTTTAGTATAATGGAAAAACACTTTCGCAAAGAGGAAATGTGCTGTTGAGCATTTCCTCTGCTGATAGTCTGGTCTTTGTTGCAATTTACAGATTTTTCACAAATACACTTCAAGAAATCAACTTAATTATTCTGCAACTGGAAAAACAATTGTGTATTTAGGGATCTATTTGATCTCCTGGATAAATTTTTCCCTCTGGAGTTGATTAATTCTCTGCTAGAATGGACGCAAACAGGCATTCATTTTACCTCAGTGTTTCAATGCACCCAGAGCTAAAATGATTAAACTCATTTCAGATAAAAGACCTCATTAGTGTGGGCAAAACCCACAGTTATTAGCACTCCTCCCCGGTCTAACCTAACCTGTTTTTAGCTAACAGAGTGCAGTAATAGGGCCATCCTATTGAACAAATGAAACAAACTCCTTTAGTAATGAGCTTTTCACAGCATATCATTATGTAATGTGATTTACATACAAGCACAGGTCCGTCTGGGAATAGAAATACTGCAGGGAAATTAAACGGCATACGACATGATCTGATGTGCGTGTGTGTGCATGCATACAGCCCAGTTTGGGGCACTTATCAAGATTCCTTCTAGTTGGACTCATTTACATGAATCGGTTCTTTTAAGCAGTTTCTTTTATCGAATCAATAAAACAAACTGATTCTATAGTTCTTTGCATCATCGTGTGGTCTCTGAAATGCTGACGTGGCACATTATATGATTTACAACATTTCAGTAAATCCACATATTGGTACATATTGAATGTTATCATGGATTTTCTATGAATAATTGTAATTTAATGCATCCCAATTCAGTTTGATGCACCTATATATATATATATATATATATATATATATATATATATATCTGACTGGTCTGTGACGAGATCCGATGTGTCTCGCGAGATCTGACTGGTCTCGCGAGAAGGTGACGATAAGGTCACGCAGACCATTCAGATATATTTGCATTACACTGGCCCTTTTTACCAGTGGTATGTAATGTAAGGTATGTAAGATTCTAAGTTCACATCAGGTATGACCGCATGATAAGCGGGAAAATTACTCAGTGAAGACTTTATCCAGTCATAAAAGCAGAATTCAGTTTAAAGCAGAATGTCATGGAATTTCTCAAATTTTGAATTAATTAACCAAAAGTAGGTCATTACACTTAAATCAAATTTACGATATGGACTAGTATCTATAAATATAAAGCCGCAAAAGTTGATTTAAATATGAATCCTGCATGTTCTGCCTGTCTCTGTTAATGAATTGCGCAGATGCGCGGTTTAAGCACACAAACACTGAAAGCGCGCGTGTCGCTTGTGGTGATTTCAGCGTCTGCTGTCTCAATAAATGAGGACGTAAACACATGAATAACATCTCCAGAACTGCTCTGAGAGTCACTTCATGAGCATTTAACCTTTGATTTGAGTAAAACATAGCGTCATATCACAACCCGTATGTTAGGGTTGACCATATTATTATTATTATTATTTTTTTTTTTTACATTTTTTAAATTATTTAAAAACAAATAATTAAAACAATTATAAATAATAACAAATAAGTTTCTTTGTAATTTTTCTGTTATTTGGCCACTAATAGTTACTAATAAGTTTTTGTACGTATTGATAAAAGCAAAAAATAAATTAAAAATGTTTGATTTGTGCTTTTTCTACGATTTGGCTATTAAAGTATATTATTTTCAGCTTGCTTTTATTGAATAATTCATCAGTTCTCAATTTTGACACAGGCTTTTATTGTTTAACTCACGGTTCTGGATTGTGATGTCCAAAAAGATTGTTCCCATTAGTGATTTGTTAACTCTAATTTAATTAATTTTGAGTTGAAAATGTCCAAAAACAATTGTTTTCTGTTCAGTGAGCGAGAACCACTCGCTCTGATTCAGTTTGTTCAGACCATTTTATGAACCAGTTCACATGATTCATTGAAAAGATCTGTTTCAAAAGAACCATTTGATGGTGGATCAGACATCTTTTATTCTTGCAGGATGTGATAATCACATCACAGTGGATGATGGGAAATCATTTCTATGTTCAGTTCTGCTGCTGGAATCGGTCTGTCTTGCAGACCTGCAGACACCTCTGATCACTTCACACAGTGTAACATAAGAATCTGAACACATTACTTCTTTCCAAGCACATACACTTACACAGAAAGAGGCCCCTCTTCTGGAATTTTGATTAGTAGAATTCCTTTGGCATGTGGGATTGAGGACAGGAATGGGATCAAGGAGACAAGAGATGTGCGACCACCGACCCCATTTTCCCCCAAATCCTGCCTCTCTGAATACACAGAGGAAATGAGGCAGAGCGCCACCTCTCACCTCCAGGGTTTTGATGTGTGAGCTGTTTGGATATTGTGGGCATTTGTTTATTTTATAACTGATCCTGGTTCAGCTCTAGCTGGAGGAAATAAAGCAGATGGAATGTTTTAGAGTGTAAACAGACTTGAGCGCTCTGACACAAAGACTTACACCGGAGGGCAACATCTACCTCAACATGTCCTTACTGCTAGAACGGGGTGATCTGTGGTGGAAGGGGTCAGTGTGGGAAGTGACCTTGCTTCTTTTCAAGAAAAAATAATGACAGGTGACCTTCATCGGGCTGTTCAGTGGCAGTTTCTCAAAAGATCAAAAGATCTGATCATATAGCATCAAGAAATTGTGAATTTGGTGTGTGTTTTATGTTTGTGATGCATGTTAAATAAGTGGGTGTGCTGTGTTTGTACAGCAGGGGTTGATACCTGGAGGGGAGCCGTTTTCACATCACTCCTAGTCCTCTGTGCTGTTTATTTATCTAGACGGTGCATTCTAAACACTGAGAATTTATGAGCAATTTTATCTGTGGGCTTGTGTATCTGTTTAGTTTGGAGCTGTTTGGGCTTGTCCAGACTAAAATGGTCCAGACTCAAATGTAAAAAAAATTTGGTGTACCTGAATCACATTTAATGTTTTTCTTCTGTTCAGCCTACACAAAATGAAACAGATTTGATTATCTCAATTTGGTTAGTATATTTTTTCTTGCAAAAAAAAAACAAAACAAAACAAGACAACAACAACATTTGTTAGTAGTCAGACTTTATATCTCACATTGTGGCTTTATTTATTATTTTTATATTTAATTAATCAGTTGAGAGAGAAAAAGTAAGTATGAAAGTTTTTTTTTTCCAAACTAAGACATATATAGTGTTAATTTATTTCTTAAATAGGTTTCATTTTCTTATTCCTGTTTTTGTAGTACAAGCAGTAGGAAAACATAGAATCTAAACCAAATTATCTTATAGGTGGTGTTTAATTTATCTCACAATGCGTAATTTGTTATTTTAAACTTTTACCTCAAAAATATTTGATTTTTTTTACTGTTTAATTAATTAATTAATTACTTTTTTACTTTCAGGCTTTTATAAAAAAAAAAAAAAAAAAAATTATGTACCATAAAGTTACATTACAAGTTTAATAAATATAGGCTAGCAATCAGAACTCACATTTGCATGAGCAGCTGCTCAAGCAACCAGTAATGGACGTTCATTGACTAAACATTTATTTCTATTATAGAAAATTACTATTACTTCTATTATTACAGCATTTTTAAGTGACTCTTTCTGCAGGTTACATTGTTACGCCTGTAGGTGTGTATATATTAGTAAATAATGAATCAATTGTAAGTGAATCAATGACTTGTTCACTCAAATTATTTGTTCAAAAACACTGATTCATTCAGAAACAAAACAACTTACCATCTCTATGGATGAAAAATGGCCAGACTCCAATGAGGTGTGAGAGCAGGAAAACCAGCATCCTCTATTTCCACGTATATGTGTGTGGGTGTGTTTAGTTTTTTATTTTATAATTTTACAGCTTTGCTACTTGTTTTTTCCTTTTCACATCATCAGCAGAAGTGACTTAAATGAAGATGCACAGAAGACTCATGAAAACAAGGTGATAAAGTGAGACTGTAGCTGTGTTGTGTGTTCCTACATGTCTGTGTGCATATTTGTGTATGTGTGTGAGAGGATGTTAGTTTAAAGCTGATATTCCCACTGAGATTCCTTTACCTTAATAACAATGAGAGGAGTTTCTGGCTGCTTCCTTTGAGTTTTTATTGGGCATGAAAATATAGACACACACGCACATAGTGCAACAGGAACAAACTAGAACAGAGAGCCACGTGCTGAAAGACAACATCCACATCTCCACAGAAAAAAGAGCGGATACTCTCTTAGAGCTAATTTTGGCCATATGCCATTACACACACACACACACACTCATGAATAATATGAAAATTATTCTGAAAGCTGCATTTCAATTAAGCAACACAAATGGCAAATATATATAGTGGAGATCAAAATTAGAGAACGACCTATAATTTCCTAAATTTCAAGGTCACTGCTTGGCCCTATTTGAAATTATCCTAACAGGAGTATAAGGGCAGGTTTTAAACATATTTCATAAATTAATCGTATTCTGAGGTAAAGTATAAAAAACCTAAATGAGATATTTGAAAAAAGAACTCTTATCAAAATTAGAGAACACTTACTGATATTTTATTTTTTACTTATTTTATATAAACATTTTTCTCCTTTCATTATGTCTTGATTTTACTTCATCTAATTGCTTCTGAATCTATCACTACCATTCAGGAGACTCAAACATTTAACTCCAGGAGCTTCCTTCTTGGACTCAAACATTGTGAAGTACTTTCAGCCAGCGTTATATAACTTACAATGATAAGAAGTCAGGAATAAAATGAAATGATCAGGACTGACTCCAGCATTTCGTGGGTTGGACGACTAACAGTCTGTAAACTCAAGCAATATTCCTGTCTTAATGTGGACGTTAGTAGATTAAGAAATCCTCATTGTGAATTCCCTTTTCCACTGTGAGTCTGTGCGATTGTTACCTGTAACAGTATGGAAAACCCCTTTAAGACTGAGTCCTTGTCTTTGTGTGCACTTTTTTCCATCTCGGCCTGCTCTTGCAATCATACATACATACATGTTCAGGCGGAACTAAAGGTCTGGCTCCACTCGACACATGAGTAGAGTACACCGTCATCCATCTAGAATTATATTAGCACACATGTGGGGAAAAATGCCACCCATATGAATACTTTGCAGTTTAAAAGATGAATTGATATCATAGTCCCAAAGGAAACACTTCTTACATGCGAGTGTATGTGTGTGCAGGAATGCTGTCTCCATCGGCCCAATGCAAACATCATTACCCCTAAACACATGACCTCTGATTCATCACCATGTCATAGCTTTGGAGGTAGATGATCAAAGCACTGTCTAAAATGTATACAAAAATTTGGAGAAATAGAAGTAAAAACATATTGCACATATGGCTTCAGACTGTAGCTGAATAATGTAAGGGAAAAATATAAAAACTAGTCGAAAGATTTGTACACGTTCATATGCAGTTTTGTCTTGTTGGAGTCTGCAACAGTTTTTCCTGCACAAAGAACACACACACACACACACACACACACACACACACGTATAGAAATGTTTGACAGTTTATTTAATTATTTGATATTCTTGGTTTTTGGAACACTTTTATACTAAATACAACTCAAAAAAACTCAATTATAGACTTAAATTATAAACTGTGGGTGCCAGTTTACATAATATAACTTTAAAATTCTATATGCCAAAATGTCTCTTCAGCCCTGTATTGTCCAGTAAATTTGGTCTAATTTAATAGATTTTGATGACAAATGTTTGAGATCTTTCTTTTGATTGCTGATTTTGTCTCTTGCTAAATCTGAGCAGTGTTTGAGACAATGTTGAGGTCTTTTACTTACTCTCCTTTAAATCTCATTGTTGTCTAAAGACAAATGAACTGTTAAAGAGATCTCACTTGAGATTTTTCTTTCCTCTGGGTGTGTCTGTATGTGTATGCCTGCTGTGCTACATGAAAGGTCAGGTTTTTCATTCATCACACCAGAGTGTGTGTTTGTATGATGATGATGTTGTCTACACAGATAACCTCACGTCTATTTATCAGTGTCTATGAGAGCAGACTGGAGATGTTCATCTGATGCATTTAAGTATCGTGCATTTTAAGTTTGTTTTCTACTTAAACTTTTGTAATCTGTTGATTCAGGTGTCAAAATGACTATGTGCTGCTCATAGGCGAAGGATGTATGAAACAAGCCTTAGTCATGTAGTTTTCTGAGAACATGCACTGAAGTGCACAAAGTGTCAGTGACAAAGACACACACAAACAGCTGTCTGCCTCGCACCCCCAGTGATACATAATCTGGGGTGGCTTTGACGAACAGCGACATTTTCACGGATGTTAAAATGACATTCCGGTCATTTCCATAGGTCGTAAAGACCTATAGCTAGCAGCATGTGACATGAACCACCATATGATCTAAGGCACAGATGTGAGGATATTACACACACACACATACACACAGCAGACTGTAAGAATGGAAGGGGACAGATGAAAGAGAGAGAAAAAGAAAGTGAGAGGGTTGTGACAGCAGTGCATGCCTATATTTGCAGAAAAAGAGGAAGGGAAACAGCTGAGAGGTTTTTTTAAGATGCAAGTGTTTTTTGGCACAGCTCGTCCACTTAGTCTTGTTCTCTTTCACTCCCTCACCCTATCTCTCTCCCCTTCTCTTCCTTTCTTTCTGTCTTTCCTTTCCGCCGACAGCCTTGTTAAATGTGATGATGAAAACATTTCCACATGTGCTACTGGTTTGACCTGGTCTCTCCCATGCAAAAAAAAAAAGCCCTGTTCTTTTGTTTCTACAACACATTCTGATAAAAGACTGTGGAGTCTTGGAGTCTTACAGAAGATGTTCTCTGTTCGATTTTAACTGATGCAGCTAGATATTTCTGGATAATTAACGGCACAGAGTGAAAATGACTTTTGGATCTGGGCTGATGTACTGACAAAGCCAGGAAACAGTATCAGGAAATCTTTAAATCTGATAGCACAGTCTAAAACTAGTCTCAAAGTGTGTTTAAAAATGTTCATTGTGTGAAAAGACAGAGTGTCTGTAAAGGCAAGGCAATTAATCATTTTGATCCAATGGATTTGGAAAGATTATCTTTAGGGACACAAACATGTTTCCTTAGCTGTCTAAATGGGGACATACCATGACTTCTTGTGTGTGTGTGTGTGTGTATGTGTGTGTTTGTTTGTATGCATATATGCATATGTATACATACATGAAGTGTGGATACTGCATACAGGTCCCATCTTTTTTTCCAATCAAATAAATGCATCTTTGGTCAGCCTAAGAGACTTCTTTCAAACTAATTTTACAAATCTTACCAGCATAAAACTTTTTAAACCCAAGTTCACTCTCACACACACACACACACACACACACACACACACACACACACACACACACACACACACACACACACACACACACTTAGTTACACGTCCTGATTTTGTTACAAATATGCAGAATAATTTCAGACAGCGGCAATATGTCTTAATGACTCTGGAGTGCATTCTTGTTGAATGATGTACAATGAACCTAAATGTATTTAAGAGCAATTAAGTAATTTCTTTTTCTGTCATTGCAGCTGAGAATGGTCTAAACCAATCAGCAAAAAGAACTCTGCCCCTAGATTGACCCTCAAGACAATGATCCTCTTTCTGTCATCCGGTCCATCTTTCCTGTCTTTTTTCCCATGCACCCAAATGCCTTCTGTTTCTCTCTTTTACTCTCTTACTAGAAAGAATTAAAAAAAAAAGACTCCCCACAGGTTTTCTTTTTCCAATGCTCAGCTAGCATTTAGTTCTCTAAGACGGTGCAACCCAGTATTAAGATTTGTGATTTCTGAAGTCTGTATTAAACTCTGAAGTGTGAAAGTACCCTCGTAGACTGTCGGAATTGTTTCTCAACACACAGATGGTTGCACCATTGACTAAGACAAATGAGAGAAAGCAAGATAAACAGGCTTTATCTCATTCTCTTTCTGCTCCATTATTCAAACACTGATAGATGGATCAATACATGGAATTCCTTTGAACACAGAGGCACAGGTTTGTTTGTTGTGTGATTATGAGCGTGTGTCTGTGGTGGTGGGGTCTTCTGGAATAGTGTCTGCTGTGATATTGAGTTATTTTGATATGCAACACAGGATGCCAGGAGTCAAACATCATTTCTCAAGTGTTTGATTTCTTCAGGCATTGTGACAGGTTGCTAGATTGCACAATGTTCTGTTTGGTCTGAAGGGAGGAATAGTTTGGGGCAAAAAAAACCTTTCTGTCTCTCTCTCTCTCTCTCTCTCACACACACACACACACACACACACACACACACACACACACACACACACACACACACACACACACACACACACACACACACACACACACACACACACACACACACACACACACACACACAAATGCAGTCTTGCTCTTTCTCCCACACACATACACACTTTCTCTTTGTTTCTCTCTGCATGAATGGGGTCTGCACTGGCGGCATCAGCTAATCCTGCTGGAATGCTTGAGGAATGTGAAAGATGAGTCAGGGATTGAGAGAGAGCGATTGAGAAAGAGGGATTATGTAGGTAGCATGTCAAGAATTATCTAATGGTCCTTCCTCCCACAGCCACACATGACCACCATTTAAAACTGGAGCAATGGTGTTAGAGTTCATTTTGTTACAGTTTTTTTCTTAATGACTCACTAGTCATTTTACTTTGACTGAACTTTACAGTAGTAATCACACACACACACACACACACACACACACACACACACACACACACACACACACACACAAGACACACTTGTAAAATCTAGTCTCCATCCAAAAAAGTTTGTTTGATATTGCACCTATAACATGTTCAGTTAGCAATCTCTCAATCTCAGTTTTTATCAGTAACTGAAATTTTACACTCATACTGCCAAAGCATTTGCATACAGATATATAACTAAAACAGGCCAAAACAACACACAGATAATAATAAAAGAGGGGAAAAAATGGTCTCTCCTTCTTCTCAGTGTTAATCTCATTAACAAAATTACCAGTCACATTTCTGTTGTTTAAGCTTATTTTAATTATTATTTCTCAGTGAAAATGAAGACAAGATGCATCATGACGACACAAACAATTTTAGTAAAAATTTTAGAAAGCATAACATGAAAAACACCTAAAATATAATCAAATGAATTGTTTTTAAAACAAATAATTAGAGAAAAATGTTCTTTATGTAATAATTATCATTCACTAGCGTTCAAAAGTTTGTGGTTGGTGCGATGTTTGGAATCTTTCAAAACATATGTTCAACATACTGCATGTTGCATTTATTTGATCTAAAATACATCTTGTATATATGTCAGTCAGCGGGACAGCTTATGTGGCTACCTCAAACTTGAGTTTGTCTCAACACCTGGGTTGTTTGTTTTGTATTTTTTTCCCCGCTTGAATGCTGCATGGATGTGAGACGTGTTTTATCAGGACCCGTTTGGTCTGACGGTTGGCACATTGCGTACATTTTAGCTCTTGTAAACCTGCATGTCCGCACTTGTCTTCTGATGCTGTCGGGCTTTGTTTCATTCTCAAATCAGGACAAACCAGACAAGAATGTGGGTAATACTGTAACTGATTAGCTGGAGGGCAGTTTTTTGTCTGTCTGTCTGTAGGTCTGTCTGAATGCTCATAGGGAAAAGCTAATTACTGCCCGGACTGATGTCACCCTAAACCAGAGTTAAGGACAGAGAAAAAATAATAAAGCAGAGAGATTCCACCAGTGTCACGCTTGGGGCTTTGGAGAGCTGGTTTGACATCAATTAAATCCTGCACACACACCCACACACACACACACACACACACACACACACACACACACACACACAGGAGCCTAATGTCGGATGACTCCCCTCAAGGATCATATAAACGACACATCGCTGCAGGGGGCGACTTCCGACAATTTAGGCTATTCTTCACCTACCGCACGCATAAATCAATGGACGGACATTCGCAGTGTAGATTCAAGCATGTGGAAGTGTTTCATTGTGTGTACATGTATTTTTGTGCTTGAATGGGAATGTGTGTGTGTGTGTGTGTGTGATCATTTGCTGAAACACTCTAGAGACTCATGGAGCACTAACAGCTTTGTAGAACAGATATATATATATATATATATATATATATAGAGGGAGAGAGAGAAAGGGAGAGAGGGGTTTTATTCTGTTTATTTTTTGTCAATACATGAAACAGTGTTGACTTTACTCATCAAGCTCAATCATTCAACCCTGTTATCAAAGTTAATATAAGTAAAATGGTTAAACAATTGAACTAATGGGAAATAAAAAAAAAATTGATATATTGTTCAATAACTATAAAGGAACACTTGGGTTCCTTACAAGCTTTAGGCTAATGTACTGTATTCATTTATTTTCATGTATTCATCATGCTGAGTTTGTTTTGTATATATGTATTTTTGTACATTTTGTCTGTTAGATTCATTTATTTTATTTATGCTATTAATGATAAAACTAGATATTAAATTTTGACATCATATAATATATTTTTGCTTTTAGTGTAAGAAAAATTATCTTCTGAATTGAATTTATGGGAAATATAAATATATCAATAATATAAATAAGTGATTAATAATATAAATAAATAAGTAAACCAGAATATGGTTATGCAGAAGAAGGTGTTAATATGTGCATTATAAGTACCTATAAACGGCAAATATGCTAGTAATATGCATGCTAATAAGCAACTAGCTAATTGTAAATAGTGTTCCCTAATCTAAGGAGTTACCAAATGACTCACTTTGACCTCTAAGGTTGACAGAGCACATTTTTTGAAGGTGCTGTAAGCAATTTAAGGTATTTCTCTAACAACTGCCAGATTTAGCCACTGATTTTGTCCTCCAAAGACTTGTCATCCATCTCAGTGTCAGGAAAGACGAACATCCACATGATTGACAAGCAAAGAGTGTTTCTTATTAGCTGCTTCCTTGACTCTTCTTTGTTGTTTAGAAGTCTAGGGCTGTCAGAGAAACGTGTGATTTTTAGAGGACGTCTTCAGGGTGGTTACAACCCTGATGTTAGCATACTCGGTTTGTGCTCATTTTCAGTCTAGACCTCTTTCTCTTAAATCCAGTCACTCTCCTCATTCAGTTTAAATCCAAACCATAGTGTGTGGAAGTATCATCTAACCCCAGTGGGCGTTAGGGGATCTTATCGTTAAGGCTAACGGCTGGCTGCAGTGAGTGAGATATAGGGGCTGCTGCCGCGCTGGTCCAGCTCCTGCGGTTAATGAGCACGAGAGCCGTTAGCTGCAGACACAGCTGCTATGATTTTGGCGCCAGTCATCTCTCCATCCCACAACTGACAGATGAGGCGGTGGAGCAATATGTTCTGGGTGAAATCAGAGACAACGTATTGAGTTGTCTAGGTGTGTGTGGGGGTGGGTAGGTTGTGCAATCTGTCTTAACACTTTTCATTTCACTTGCTTTGTATCACATCATATAGAGTGAATGAAATGATCCTATAGAAGTATTAAAGAGATAGTTCACTAAAAAAGACAGTTCTGTTGTTATTACTCTCAAGTCATTCTAAACTCTTTTGGAATGTTTTTCTTTTGTAGAGCACAAACTGTAACATTAGGTAGGATGTCCATGCTGCTATTTTCCATTACATAAAACTGAATTACCAAATACTATTTTTTAAAAATATATATTTTTAAAAAGGTAATTTTTTTTATTTTATTTCAATGTATTTGTTTTATTTTTTAGATATGGATTTATTGTGAAATTAGTTAAAAATATTATTTATATAATAATATTAATAATACAAATATTGTTTATTATACCATTTTAAACATTTTCAACATTTCCGTTGAATGTTATATTTTCTTTACAATGTGTGGAATAACATTGAAAAAAAAAATCAGGTTTATTGTTGTTAACTAAAACCATTAAAAAAATTTGTTACTCAACAAAATAAACATTAATTGAAATAAAATAAAATATAAAAAACTATATGAAATATAAAAATAATCCTTATATAGTTTTAAATTTGAAATACTAAAATATCTAAGAAAAAAAATATATATATATATTAAAAGAATAATAAAAATGATGAAAACATTATTAAAGTGTAAACCGAAAATTTAAAACTATAAATGTCAAACTATAATAGCCAATTACTACTTCTACTTGCCCTGTTAATGTTTTCTTAGACTTAAAATAGTTGTATTTTAAATAACAATAATTATATATTTAATTTTAATATAATTCAATTATAATCATAATTTTAAAGGTTTTTAAATGTATTTTTTCCTTTTTTAGATATATTACTAAATATTTATTGTAATTTCTTTTATTTATTATTATACATTTTTCAAAATATTAACATTTTATTTTTAATTTTATTATACATATTTAGGATTTTGTTTTTCAATATTTCCATCAAATTAAAAAAAAAAAATTGTAAAGCAAAGCATAAAAATGAACATGAATCATCAAAAAAAAATGTTTTTTTATTTGACTTGGTAACAGCTTTTTAATATCAATCAGCAAACTTGCTTTTGCAATCACTTTTGGCATTGCAGCAATGGAGACGGAGGACACGAAAAGAATGAATGAGGGATTGAATGAGAGGTCAGTGATAGAGTGAGTTGAGTATTGACAAAGGGTCAGAACGAAAAGAAATCCCCAGGCTGATGGATAAGAGTCAGTCTTTGAGAAGAGACAGAGCTGCAGACACATGAGCACAGCAACAGACAATGCAGAAACAGACAGATGGTTAGACGGATGAGCGCGAGTCCTCTCTGCTGGACGGATGGTCACACTGCTCAGAGCAGGTTCGGGTGAGGAGTCAAAGTTCACGCTGGGTTTAGGGTCATCATCACTGACACAGAGTGATGAGTCAAAGGAATGTTCTTAAAACACTAAATCAACTTTTTCACGAGATCTCTGAAACTTTGTCAGCCTTGACAGATAATATGAACGGCTAGTTAAATAGTGTAGAGGTTAGTTGGGTGGGCTGATGGTCTGTGTACTGGTGTGAGGAGCATCTATCTATCTATCTATCTATCTATCTATCTATCTATCTATCTATCTATCTATCTATCTGTCTGTCTGTCTGTCTGTCTGTCTGTCTGTCCGTCTGTCTGTCTGTCTGTCTGTCTATCTATCTATCTATCTATCTATCTATCTATCTATCTATCTATCTGCCTTCCTGTCTTTCTGTCTGTCTGTCTGTCTGTCTGTCTGTCTGTCTGTCTGTCTATCTATCTATCTATCTATCTATCCTATCTATCTGTCTGTCTGTCTATCTCTGTCTGTCTGTCTATCTAGCTATCTATCTGTCTGTCTGTCTGTCCGTCTATCATCTGTCTGTCTGTCTGTCTGTCTATCTATCTCTGTCTGTCTGTCTGTCTGTCTATCATCTGTCTATCACTGTCTGTTATGTCTATCTATCTCTGTCTGTCTGTCTGTCTGTCTGTCTGTCTGTCTGTTTATCATTCTGTCTGTCTCTCTATCTCTTTTGCTCTGTCTGTCTGTTTATAATTCGTATCATTCTATCTATCTACTGTATCAACACTCTATATCACTACTGTATAACTACCAACATAACCTTACAAACAAAATTAACCCAATAACAAAATCCTCAGTCAGCCAGTTTCAGGCTCTGGACTGTAGTTTTTCCAGAGATCCCTGAGGGAACTAGAGTTTTTAAAGACTTACAGTAACTGAAATTCATTTACTCCTCCTCCTTCCCTTCTTTCTCTCCTCTCCCCTGGTGTGCGCTTTGTGCTGTCTGGCAGCAGATCAAAGCACATTTGTGAATGTCACCCATGGGTATAGAAAATGGAAAAAGAGAGAGGGAGAGATAAAGAGAAATGAGATAAACCATTCATTAGTGACAAACTAAACTCAGACTGTTCCGTTTAATGTGGGCATAGTTCAAGACTTGGGCATTTATGAGTATTCCCACCCCTTTCTCCTCCCCTCTCCTCCTCCTTCCTCCTCTCTCTGTCATCAAGTAATGATAAATGTTCTTTAGAGTCTTATTGTTGTATTTAGTAAACATACATCAGTGTATTTATTTATATGGTGTATATTACATAACAATATACCCTTTCTGCTGAATCTATCACCCACACATACATCATATCCTGTCAAATCAGCACTATTTTAAGTACTGTAAGTATAAACCATGAGAATACACACTCTAATACAGGCATCTTCAAAGACTGCTTGTCTGATATATTTATGTATTTAATGACATTGCAACTAAAATTTTAATGTAACATAATACATTTGAGATGGAAGGGACAATAGAACATTTAGCTGAACTTTGAGTTTGTGAGATTGTGCTCTTGGTAACAGTGTATGTTGTCTCTGTGTGTGTCTTTAGCAGTGACTCGTGCTGTCCGATTGATTCAGTGCACCTTTCTTTTAGCCTCAGGGATGAGTCTGAGAGTTCCTATACCCATGCAGGAGTAAAACACCCTTAAAACTGTTGAGGGTTGTAGTCAGTCATGATTACAGTAGCTAAATCATGATAATTCCCATTAGATTGTAGCACTTCCTGTGTCCTTTATCTGCTCCCGTCTCTCTATTTAGTGTGAGAATCTGCTCTTACTGGCTCAGAAACATTTGCATCATCAAAGCAAGTTCATTTCCTCAGGTTTTTGGTTCAGCATAACCAAAACATCACTCACACATGTACCACACTGTGTTTGATACGGCAAATATGAGGAGGAGGAGGAGGAATGTGGTTGAACCTTTTACTTTAGACATCAGCAGGCTACAGTTTTCTTTCTATATGAGGCATCTTTGCAACAGATATGCTGCTAAATGAATTCACTTGTGATATTCGCTCTCATTCTGAACTTATTTGATCTCGGTTACCTGCCACAGGGACATTTCTCATTACCAGGTGCAGAGCAAATGCCCTATGGGCTAGGTGGGCGGGCCTTCCTGTACCTTATTTTCGAACTATAATCCGTTGCTCCACCATAAATCCCTCACAACAGTCAGAACTGGGTAAAGGAAGGTGGAGGCTTTACAAGTAACAGCTTCCTGGAATGTGACTGAAATTATGTAGCTGTTTGACTCAACACTGTTAACTGGGCCTGAAACAACGGAATGCCTGTCAATCACAAAGTTCCACAAGCCCCGCCCTTAATGTGTGTTCATTTGTAAAATATTTAGGCTAATTTGAATATTAGAATGTAGGTCTAATTTTTAAACATTTTGTCACATTTATAACAATTTTATAGATTTTTAGAGCAAAAAAAAAAAAAAAAAATCTATTCCACCTGGACCTGCTTTTAATCTTGCTGTGGACCCCGGTTAAATTTTTACGTCACCTAATATTTGTTCTTTCCGCACCTTTTTTTTTTTTTTACCATTTATGTGAAGAAAATCACCTTCAGACTTGGAAAACATGCAATATTATCTGTCTGAAATGTCATTAGTCCATCGAGAAGCGAGATGTTGAATGGGTTAAGTTGGGTCTGCAGGGTTTAGGAAGTGAGCAAAAGGCGGACAAACGTATGTAGTGTCACTCTTTCACCACTGGAAATAAGACACATGCTCTGGCAGCTGGAAACCATTTGCTTCCAAAGATGCTTAGGAGTGGAAACACACACACACACACACACACACACACACACACACACACACACACACACACACACACACACACACACACACACACACACACACACAGAGAGCTACTGCAGTTACATAACATGAAAGGAGAAGTAAGTTACAAACAAAAAAGATAAATCAAAACTTTTAAACATCTAACTTTTGATAAGTTGTTGATGGCTCAGTATTGAGGTTGAATATTATGGGTTCCTGTCAAAACAGGAACTCGATCAGAGTGTTTCAGAACTGGCAGGCTCTGCGATGTCCCATCTGTTGTATGAATCCACAAGTAACCGTATTATATAATCAAATTTAGGGTAGGAATGTAGGTTGAGGTGTGTGTGTGTGGTCCTTTGTGGATTAGTTTAAAATGCAGGGCTGTTTACCAGCAGTGCTGTTAGTTTGGGTATAATTACAGAGAGATGTCCTCCTGTGTGTGAGTGTGTGTGATTTGAGTTTGAACAGGAGTCTGTAATAACATGTGTGTGCTGGGTCACTAAGAGTAAAGTGATGCAGTTTTGGATTATTAATGAGAGCTGACGTCATTGCCCTCTTTTGGACTTTGTTCTACTGTAAATAAAAGTGCAGCGCTTATGGGTTGAACCATACAATGGACGTCTCAGGGGGAATGAGAGCGTGAGAGCCTCTCCATTAGGACAAGCCCGCCACCTAGTGTAAGAATTAAGAACTGCAGAGTAAGTGGAGCATAGTGAGCATGCGCAATTTGACAGGGAATAGTTACAGTGTTATTAGGCATAAAACGCTATACATTAAATAAACGTATACACTTAATATTAATTACAAATGAAACATTTCTTTCATATTTTACATTTATTGTTAGAGATAGCTGATTAATTTAAATTTTGTTTTTGGGCTTGTCATTTATTAATTGATTTTTGGGCTGAATTATCTGGAGCATATGCACAAGCTGCTAAACATTCAGCAATTTAAACTGAAGTCTGGACAGCAGCCTATAGCCTAAAATAACAATGTATTTTTACATATTTTTATTTTTAGCTAAATAATAATAAAAAAAAAACTAACTATTTTTAGACCATTTTGTCTAATTGAGTTTAAACCTCACCTGTTTTCTCAAAAACTGATAAGATGAGCTCTGCTTACATGTTTTAAACACAATAACTGAAGAAAACAGAAGCATAATGCTGTTTGAATTTATTTCAGGTTAATTTGCTTGACTACAACTTAAGTGCTTTGGAAAAACATAACTTTTTTTTTTTTTAAACATTTCTTCAATTATTAAAGAAAACACCGAAAATCAATAACAGCACAAGCAACTTTCTTTTGCATGTCAAACCTCATGAACCAGAAATTAAATATTTATATTATGTAAAGTTAGGGACTTGTTCTTGGCCTGTGGCATCTTCCTTTGTGGTCATTTCAGTGTGGCGTATGCATTGTGCTCTAGAAGGCTTTAAAGAGCTGGTTGGGTAGATAGCTGAGATGAAGGAAGGACGTTTGTGCTTCTCTCTCCAGGTTGGCTAGTTCCCGTACAGTTGGGGCCAGTATATCCACATGGCCCTTATAAAAACCACCTGGGGTGTGTGAGAGGAAATAGATATTGAGATAATTATCAGATACAATAAAGGGAAGCATACAAACAGAACACCTGAAAGATACACTCACCCCCCGCAGTCCTGCGCTGCCCATAAGTCACTTTGCCATCAAATTCATCCACAGGTACTTTGATGTCAGGTTCACACTGAGTAATGGTGCATTTCAGATGTTCCTCGATTTCTGACAACAACTACAATGGAAAAACAATTAAAGTATAAAATAAGTTCAAATCTCGTAAATGTCATTTAAATGTATTGAGTGAGTTCTCACCTCTTTCTCGTTGTACCAAATAGTACATCCTCCATTCTCTTTGAGTCTGGTGTTATAGCAGCTTTTTCCTCTGCTGGCACAAACATGGTACCACACCTGTGTGAAACCCCACACAAACACATAATTAACACACTAACACATTAGATTTCTATACCGCCAGTTCTGCTTTACTTCCTACTTACCTTCTCTTTCTCCATAGCGACCAGAGATATAGCCAAACCCATCCTGTAATGACATCACAAATATCAATGAATGATTCAAATGTAAACGCAGACAGATGGTTATCTTCAGCTAAAGATGAATGCTGGCTGTCACCTGTCCGCTCTGCCAACTCTTCCAATGCGATGAACATAGTTCTGCTTCTCGTCTGGTAGAGTTACATTTATCACTGCAAAACAGTTATAAATTTTTTTTTTTTTTACTGATATTTGCAATGTTCTTATGTTTTTTTTAAACAATGGGTCTATTAATAAATGACAAAAGTGGCATTTTTTTTAATGCAATCATTTTGCAAAACATTAATCGATTCATAAATTTTAAAAAAAAATTTTTTTTTTTAAATAAATATTTTATAAGTTTTATAATTTATAAGTATTCTTTATTTTGTTTTATTAAATATAGTTTTGTTATTTGCAATAATTTAATTACATATTAAATCAAATCTATTAATAAAATAACAAAAAATAAAAATAATATAAATAATAAAAAAAATAATAATAATGAAAACTAATTCTCCATATTATTTGTAGGAAACAAACAAAATTGTTGGTTATCAGTCATTAAATATATATATATATAGTATATATATATATATAAGGTAAATTCATTAAACTGAGAAATTCTTCTTTCTTACCATAAGGAACACCACGAATATCAATTCCTCTAGCAGCCACATCTGTGCAAATCAGAAACTTCACTTCCTGTTTCTAAAGTAAGGATGATGAAAGGATACTTCAACAGAGTAGCTATTATCAGGAAAGTTATTTAAATAAAAAATAAAAATAAAATGTGTGTGTATTATATATACACATATATATATATATATACATATACACATACACATATATATACATATACACACATATATATATATATATATACATATACACACACACACACACACACACATATCTATATCTATATCTATATATATATATATCTATATCTACACACACACACAAATATACAAATTCAATTCCTTTTTTAACCTTGAATTGCTCCAAGTTATATTTGCGCTCATTTGGTTTCCTGTCACCGTGAAGACAGACACAAGAGAACGGGTGTCCTTTCTTGTCTGGACCTGTAGGAAAACCCAAAAGTTTGCATCTAGACTTGATCGTATATAAAGGCTGTTAGATAATGAAGCTAAAACCCGAGCTGTGTGCCTCACCTCCTCCCTGTTTGATGAAGTACTGCTCCATATTATCGCAGTCGATCTTTGTCCTGCAAAAGATGATGGCCTGATCCATCTTATGCTCCTTAATGGCTCTGATCGCATACTCTCCCTTCAGAATCTTAATGGCCTCTGACCACATTTCTGATAAAGCCATATATAACACGATTCACTGCAAGACCTTTATATCAGACCAAGTCAAAGTCCTTTTGAAATGTTCACAATTGATAATATGAGCCTGGAAATATTCAGATATTTCACCATGATGTTCTTAATGGCTGGAAATTCTTACCTGAAGTGTTGGCTCCAGGTCGTGTGTCATCCTTGGCATGAACTTCATCAGTCTGTGAAAACACAAGATCAGTGATTTAAACTCTTCCAACATTCCGGCAGAATGAAGTGAGATCTTTGCTAATGTTAAATATATATGTACCCGAATGTGGTTTTTCCCCAGTTTCTCCCAAATTCGGTCTTTTTTTGGGTTGACTGGCACCACCACGTGATGGACCGTTTCTGGTACAGAATCTTCTCCCTTCAGATCCACCCATGTGGGAAAATGCATGATCTTCTCCGAGAGCTTCTTCACATCAAACGAGTGCAGTGTAGCAGAGCAAACTATCACCTACAACACATACAATAATTCGTTCATTAAGAACTGCAGCGGACAACTCTATAGAAAGCTGAAATCTAGCGCTTTGATCACCTGCAGTCTTTTGCCATCTGAAGTAACCTGTGGGATCTGGTTGTAGATCCTCATGATGAAGTCAGTGTAGCCAGCTGTGAGGAGTCCATCCTGAACACATTTATTCAGCAAAAAAATTACAAAGGTTTTTTTCTTTGCACTTTCCCATATGTTCAGATAAATGGAACCCACAATCATGATGATTCTGACTTTTTACAAATTGAGGTAAAAGTTATTATTATTATTATTAACAGTGAAATCAGCAACTTGTCACAAATGCTGTCAACAGAACTTGTAGTTAAGCCAAAGCATTCTTTTAATGTAAAACTGTACAGAGCATGAATTTCAGTGCTCAACATACACACTCATCCAGCACCAGGAAGCGGACTTGGGAAAGATCCAGCTTTCCTGTGGATATGAGGTCATCCAGTCTGCCAGGGGTCCCAACCACAATATCAACCTAAAAGGACAATTAGAAAAAAAAAAATGTATAAACAAAGAGATGCATAGTATCATAAACTTTGTGTTCTAAGTTCTGTGTTATGGTCTAGGACAGGGGTCTTAAATTACTTGAGAGAGAGAGAGAGAGAGAGAGAGAGAGAGAGAGAGAGAGAGAGAGAGAGAGAGAGGAGAGAGAGAGAGAGAGAGAGAGAGAGAGAGAGAGAGAGAGAGAGAGAGAGAGAGAGAGGAGGAGAGGAGAGAGAGGAGGAGAGAGGAGAGAGAGAGAGAGAGGTAGAGAGGGAGAGAGAGAGAAGAGGAGAGAGAGAGGAGAGGAGAGAGAGAGCGAGGAGAGAGAGGCGAGAGAGAGAGACGAGAGAGGGAGAGGCGAGAGAGAAGAGAGAGAGAGAGAGAGAGAGAGAAGAGAGGAGCACAACAAGACCCGAGAGAGCGAGAGGGAGGAGAGGGAGGAGAGGGAGAGAGGTGGAGGAGGAGGAGGAGGACGAGAGGAGGAGAGAGAGGAGGAGAGCCAGCACCAGAGAGAGAGAGAGAGAGACAGACAGAGCCAGAGAGAGAGAGAGAGACAGACAGAGCCAGAGAGAGAGAGAGAGAGAACGTGGACCAGGGAGGGTTACATATTGTATAAAATTAAGTGTTGCCCTATTAAAACTGGTCTGTGATAACTTTTGTATAGTAACATTATTTCAATGTTACAATGCTATCAAATAATCATTATTGTACATAATTGTTTACTGAAGTTATATCTATATATTTTAATATTTAATTTGATATACACTACCATTCAAAACTGTAAGGTCAGTAAAGATTTTTTTTAATGTTTTTGAAAGAAGTATCTTGTAACCTGTTTTCTATGTCAATAGGTTTCAAAATATAATTTATTCCAGTGATGGCAAAGTAAAACTTTTTAGCAGTCATTACTTCAGTCTTCAGGGTCACATGATCCTTCAGAAATCTGATTTGGTCCTCAAGAACATTTCTTATTCTCAATGTTAAAAACAGTTGTGCTGCTTATGATTTTCATTGAGAATGTTTTGTAATATTTTGTTGTTATTTTTGTTAAGGATTTGATGACTAGAAAATGTGATGAATAGAAAGTGCAAAAGAACAGGATTTATTTGAAACCAATCTTTTATAATTATGTCTTTCCTGTCACTTTTGATGAAGAAAAGTATTAAGTAATAAAAGTATAAGACATATTTAGCCTTTAGCATTAAAGATAATTTCACAAAAAAAAAAATAATAAAAGACCCCCAGTTTAAGATTTATACACTTACTCCGCTTTCTAAAATGGAGAGCTGCTCTTTAGCAGCCACTCCTCCGATGATCAGAAGATCCCTGCAAAAACATCATAATGTTCAGTTAACTCCAAATCCTTCAGCACACACTACAATAATGAAACTCACTGCAGCTCTTCTGTTACTCTCAGCTCACCTCAGTTTGGGGTTATCAACATATTTCTTGAACTGGTTGACATTATTGAGGGTTTGTTCAGCTAGCTCTTTAGACGGCTCGATGATGAGAGCTCTGGGGGCGTTCGAACTGGATTTGACCTGACTCACTTTAGCACTGCCTGAGGACAAATACACATCACAGACAGAATGCAAGAAACATTAACACAAGCCCTGCAGGCAGTGTAAAATGAATGTGATTTGAAGCTCACCTGTCTGGCTAGATTTGACCACATGACCATCTGAAGCCTGGCTCAGGGCCACATATCCATCTTTAGGTTGGTTTTTGAAAGGTTCATCACCAAAGTTGAATTTCAGTTCAGCATTCTGGGTTTGATTGACACAAACACATTTTGAGAAAAGCTGTTTTGAAAGAGAAATGTTACGTAGCAACAACAAGCTGTGTATGTGTCAGATACCTTCAGCACACAGGAAGCAAAGAAGGCCTGGTTTTTCAGCTGTGGAGGGATCTCAAAAGCCAGACCCAGATCGTTACCTGCGAAAGAGAATCAGGAATCAGTTACAGCAGCACGCATGTGCAGTAGGGCTGAACAGTATATTGATATTAAAAAGAAGACAGGTACACTTCTAGTGAAATATTAAGGGTTGGTAAGATTTTCTCTTATGCTCACCATTTATTCGATCACATTTTATTTGGAACAGTTGTGCCTTTTAATATTTTTGTGGAAAAAGTGATACAATTTTTTTCAGGATTCTTAGATGAATTAAAAAAAAAGCATCCGAAATAGAATTTGAAGTATTTGAAATAGAAATATTCTGTAATTACACTACTATCATATTTGATCAATTTATTTCAGCCTTGCTGAATAAAAGCATTAGTTAAAAAAAAAAAAATCTTACTGACCCAGTAAGGTAGTGTATGTTATAACATTATTTTACATAATCTGGATGACAATTCAGCATAGCTCTCCATAGTGTGATGACATGCTCTATTAAATTCAGTTAAATAATTCACTAAACCATTTCCAAGGCATAAATTAAAAACAAGCCTTACCATTTTTGGAGAATGACACTTGGCCTTTATCTGGATCTATGTAGCATCCGATGGTGTCGTGCATCGTGAACTCCTAGAAAAGGCATAAATCATGTCAATCTGCCAAAACTTAAGTGTCAAATCAAAAACCCTTGTCATACCTTACCTCTCCATAACTATCAAACTGCTTATTGTGAGATTTCTTTCCAGTTCCCCCGAAGCCAAATCCATATTTGTCCGTTCCTAAGAGAGGGTGAAAACAAAAAAAAACAAAAATTATACTTAATTAAGAAAACAACAAGTAGACAAAACAACATAACAACGACGTCACAAAAAAATACACAACCAAATACATACATGCCCAGTAAACAGACCAGCCCACCCTGCACAGCCCTTGATCACTACAGGTTACTTCATAATAATACTTCCCTAGAGAAAAACAAGCAGAATAAATCCCAGGAATCTGTTGGTTTTGGAAAGAAAACAAAACACACACAAATAAAACGTATCTTACCTTTTGTGACCGCTTTGGTGGAACGACAGCCATGCCACTCTTTGAACTCTCTGCTCTGACAGCACAGGCCATCTGGACCAATAGCTGAAGGAGAAAAGCCAAAATGCAATATAATGATATTGTTGCAACAGAGAAGTGGAAATAAGCTTCCTGAATCACAATAAAAATTCAGATCAAACCAGGCTAAGTGTTACATACTTACCAAATGCTGGACTTCTGTCATAGGGGTTCATCTGCCATTTATTGAAAACTGGAATGGACAAGAAAAAGTAAATAAATAAATCAAAACCAAAAAAATGATCTTTTGAGAGCAAATGTCAGGAAAGTAGTGCTATATCTAGCAGTCTTAATATACTTAAGACAAGGAGGTCAATTAGATGCATTTCATTTTCTGTCTTTTTAGTGAACGAACTCCATCGCACACCTGTAAGTAATAGGTGCGTAAAAAAAAAAAAAAAAAAACTGGTGGGTCGTATCAACATATAAGGAACTCCCGCACACTATCTTAACTTGCAAAATAAATTGTTAATCACACAACGTTTCGGTCACACGACCTTCATCAGGAGTATACAAATGTTCAAATTAATCTCTTTTAAGATAAACACACACTGTTAATTGGTCATGTGTTTATCTTAAAAGAGATGAATTTGAACATTTGTATACTCCTGATGAAGGTCGTGTGACCGAAACGTTGTGTGATTAAAAATTTATTTTGCAAGTTAAGATAGTATGCAGGAGTTCCTTATATATTTTCTGTCTTTTTAAAGTATTATTAATATGCTATTATAGTATTCATTCATATTTTGAATGGGATTTTATTTTTAATCACAGTTTAAGTACTTTTGTCATTTTATTTATTTCCATTTAGCTTTAATTGACTTTTATATCAGTACTTCAACTTAATTTATTTAAATTAGTTGCCACGGCAACATTTGTACTTTTAATTTTTATGCACATTTTTTTTTTTTATCTAATATTTATATTTTATTTTAGCTTTATTTCAATTTATGAAATGAATTTCACAATTAATGTTTTAGTTAACAACAACAACATTATTCTGTGCTGTGTTTAAAGCAAGCCACCAAAACCAAGGACTGTCCCAGGAAAAAATAGGAATGTATCGTCATCCTATATAGTAATTCTTACCCACAGAACATCAGTGTAAACTAAGACACAAGTGTGTTGAATGCTGATATATAGATGACGGTTTAATACCTGCTCCTCCTGTCTTTACAGCACTGCGTCCCTTCTTCCCCTCCTGCTGGTCTTTAAGGGTCTCATAGACTATTTGGATGACTGGAATACTGAAGGCCTACAAGACCACATTTATTTCTCTGCTCGTTTATATATAAAATACACTTCTGATGTATGGTAAAATACAAAGCCTAAGTAAACAAAAAACAAAAAATAAAAATCTACACTTTCACAACAACTACTCCTGTTTTTCCGCTCCCAGTCTCAGCAGCCTGTGAACATAAAATAAACACACAGGTGAGCACAGAGGTGCTGATCATTCACACACACGCGCACGCGCACGGGATAGTGATCTCACCATGAGCACGTCTCCTCCGCCCAGAATCAGTGGGATAGATTCGGCCTGAATGTCTGTTGGCAAACTGAAAGACAGGATCAAACCATTAACTACTTTACTAATGCACAGATAACCAAATTAGTAATGCATTTATGATGCGTAAGGTTATAAGAACCAGGAGAGACTGTCTAACTCACAGCCAGTCCATTTCTTCCACCGCCTGTGCAATTTCAGGCATCACTCCCATTTCTATAAGGAAAAACGAAAAGATATCAAGATATATAGTTATAGTTTTGCTAAAATGATAACTTATAGTTTTGCTAAAATGCTGACAGGTAAATCTCACCGCCAAACGCTGCCATGGTGTCAAACTGCTGCGAGTCTCTCCACCGGATATAACGTGTGCTGGTTTAGGTTTTGACCAGAGTGCTACGTAGAAAAAATGGTCCGTGCGGAACATGCTTCCGCGCTTCAGTTCCGCTGATCTTGTTTTTATTTTTAAAAGAGATGAAAAATTATTTTTACCACTTAGACCGACAAAAAAATAATAAAACAATTTTTAGTTACAGATACTTTTAGTTACAGAAAGCAACTTATAATAAGATAATCAGTCGTAATATATGAAAGATCATCGGTCCATTAATATGTACCTCGCAGACCGCCGTAGTGTGACGTGGAGAAAACATGGCAAGTGATATTATTCTAGAAGACGAAGAGGAGAATATTTTATATGATTTACTTATTAACACAGAATGGCCGCCCGAAACAGATACGCAGGTTTGTCAAAATATACACCCCTTCTTTGACTAAATGATTATTTGCACCCGATATTAAAATGTTGCGTGTAGTTAAGCAGATCCGTTCTGCATAAGTTATTATCATGAGCCACGTATCCAAGTTCATCATCATCACTCAGGGTTTATTTTCTTGTAAATATGATTATGTAATAAATATCATCATGATGACTTGCAACTCGTCATTTATTAATTTTTTTCGGGTTGTCTGTTGACTTAACAGGCTGATGATGATGATGATGACAGCTGCTAAAAATAGTCTGTGAGCTCATTCGTTTGTGTTTGATTTTTTTTTTAGCTGCGTGGACTGAAGGAACACAACTCCTCAATCGTTGCAAAGGCAGTAACAGGTATGAAGTGCAGAGATGAGACGCAGCACGTTAAAATGTTTGCAAGATGCCATGTTGTCGTGCATACTGTCTAAACATGTCTCAGAAGTTAGGTGAAACGTGACTGTAATTTCTAGGTAGGCAGCTCACGTGTTTCTTTCCAAAGCAGCTTTACAGAGAACAGTGTTTCAGTATGAATGTGTTTATTTGGCAGATATGTTTACTCATGGTAAAATAAACCCCATCTGAATAATAAAAGTGCTAATAACATCTTATTTAGTGATTTTAGTCAAATCAAGATGCTTGTAAATCTACTTGTTCAGTCAGATTATTTCAGTTTTAAATGGGGATTGGTTTGTTTTTACACATGAGAACTATTTGATCTGCTTATGCACTTCATTTTAATACATCAACTTTCTATTCAAATGGTGCCTTGTTTTGCAGTTTTAAGATGATTTTCTCATTCAGAGTTATTTTAGTAATATGTATATATAATTATAGGTGTATTAATATTTCAAATTAGCATTTTTAATATTTTTCATATGAGTTTTGAGGTAAGTTTTTTTTTCAGGCATCTTTGTCATTATTATTATTATTAAATGTTTCTATATAATGTTCTATATAATGTTTCTAAAAAAAAAACACTGATTATATATACAACAAAGCATTACCTTGCTGCCTTAACATGGTTGTCAAATTATTGAATAGCTTAACAGTCAAAATATTGTGTTTTTACAGGGCCCTTCAGGTTTATTCTGCACTACCTTTGGTACAGGTGAGATATTGTCACTGGTTTTTGTATTTACAGTGAAGTATACAGTAGCTGTGTATTTAGAATTGGTAATAGATAGTGATCTAAATAATTAGACATGAAGATATAACACCACATACAATACCTTTCAAAAGTTTGGGGTAAAAATAGAGTAAAAATAATTACATGTGTTGTTATCTACCTGTATTTTAATATATTTTTAAATGTCATTTATTCCTGTGATAGCAAATCTTAATTTTCATTAAAAAAAATCTTTTTTGACTTCAAACTTTGAATGCCAGTGTATATCATTACTATAGAAAGCAAACAAAGTACCTAGTCATTCTCAGCACCTGTTTGTGTTTGTGTGTGAGTCTCTGGACTTTTTTTTCTGTATTTCAGCCCCTCCAGTTCAACTCTGCCACCTGGACTGGTTCGCCTTGCAACCAAACAGTTGAACTGGCAATTGGTGCTGGCAAGGTGATACCATCAATTTTTGACATACAGTATAAAAGATTTTCACCCACACCTCATTGACTCTGCATTCCTAAAGTGTATACTGTGTTTCACCAAAAAAATCATTGTATTTTTGCCCCTAATTTAGACTTTATAGTTGTTTTATGTTAATTTTAACTGCAGCAACACTGTTTTCTTGGATTTTCAAGAAATCATTCGTTTGTGTGCTTTGGTTCTTGTGAGATATCCAAATTTAATTAAACGTCTTATTGTGGGTGCAAGCCATGTAATCTCAATTAAACTCATTTTTTCCTTCACTTTTCCACTTGTTCCTGCCAGTTATCTAGTTATGCAATACAAGCAGAGACAGTGAGCTTTAATTAGCTATTGATTTCCAGATGGAAGACAACATTCTCTGTGTTAGAAATGTTTATTTTTGGCCCCGCGTTTGCTTACACAGTCATTCTGTCGTCTTTTCACCCATTTTGTTTGTTTATTTATTTCTTTTTTTCTCCATCCAGTAATGGGAAGCTCCTGGCTGTGGTTCAGGACCAGTGCGTGGAAATTAGGTAATTCTGCACATTGATTGGAAATGTTTGCCCTTTCTATAATTGGTTAATTTTTCAGCCTCTTGTCTCAGGTGCTGTTCAGCTGAGCAAAGCTACTTCTGAGATTGATGATTTGGTGCAGATGATGTATTTTTAAACATTTGTATGTGTGTTTTCATGTACAATTCAGTTTCAGTGGGTGTGATTTATTTTGCTTATCACCAGCCAATCCGCTCGCACAGAAATGAAAGTGTCATGCTTCAGGGTCTAAGTAATTCACAGCCTGATGTTCTGAAAACAACCTCTAAACATCAAATTGGTTAATCTAAAAAAAATCTATAGTTTTTTTCCACATTCTCCTATATTTACTTACTGAGGCTGATGGGAAAACGCTCATATGTGATTATCAAAAGGCTTCTAATGGGCTTCTTGCTCTCTTTCAGGTCAGCTAGAGATGACTTTGGATCCATCAAAGGAAAATGCCAAGGTACAGTAAACATTTTGTTTTGTGGTTATGTGGCAAGCTCTTCATATATATATATATCTCTTCATATATATATATACATTCTCCCTATTTTGATTGCTGTTTCAAAGATTGAAATCTGCCACTTTGAGTTTCCAGTCTTTGGTTAAATAGGCTGTTATTCTCTTCCCTGCTCTATATTTTTCATAGCTTTACATTGCGTTGAAATTTTTTTTTTTTATGAGCAATATCATTCAGAGACTAGTCCTGCAGACATGCCAGTCTGCTTTCAATTCACTTTCATTCATACTGTCTTCAGTTGATTTCATGGAGCTTTGCATTCAGCCAATATTTTCTATAAAGGCAGAATTTCCAGTGGTGTGAAATATATGTAATGGATGTGTTTGATTAATTGGCATGGTCTTTTGTGCTCTATATTCACACTTTTTTTCTTTCCTCTCTCGTCTTGTGGAACAGAATGTGATGTTTTATATGTACCAGATATATGTGTGTTCTGTGGTGTAACTCTGATGGGAACGATTTCCTCGTCTCTACATGTAAGAGTCGGTGCATAGACATTCTCAGTCGTTCATGAAAAAGTCATCTGTGCGTAATGTATCTCTTTTTATGAATGAAGTGTGAGTTAAGAGCATCTGACGAGAAAGAAAAACAATCAGTGATATGCATCTATAGCAAAATAAAACTGATTTATGCTGTCAGTTATGTCTATGAAACATCATTTGCTACTTTCTAGTCAGTTGCAGATAGGCAGGAGATTAGGGTCAATGGTATCTATTCTAAATATAAAAATCATTTATATAAAAATACTGATAACCAGTAAATGGCTGATATTGAAACTTGAAACTAAGTAAATAAATTATATCATAATAAATAATAATAAAACAAATATAGTTACTATATACATTTTTAAAAATTAATAAATTTTAAAAAATTAATTGGTACAGGTGAATTTAGACATAATCATATAATGTATCGTATGATTTGTTTTATTGAATATTATATTTAATAATGTTAATAAATTATGAATGCTTTTGGTGTTAAATTAGGGCAAAGGTAATCTAATTGTAGTAATCCATTCAATGTCCAATATTGGCTGATATGAAAAATTGTAAAGTAATATTGTAAGTAATATCAGTTTTTAGCCAATAATAATGTACCCATAAATGATGCATCCCTAACACAAATCTGTGTATTGCTGCATGAGTAATCAGTCATTTTGATCCAGGAATTGAAAAATGGACAAGCAGATGACATGACTCCTCTCATATGATGTCACTACCAAATGGTTAATAATTAATAAGCGAATGTAAGCCGGCACAGTCCATTACAGATTAGCAGCATTTAGCCCATTCTGAAAGTCATGAGTTAGTTACAAAAAATGGTTGCTCTGCTTTGCGTCCAGATGCAATTTGCGAGTCCCTCAGGTTTGTTTCTTGTTGCAGGAGCTCAAAGTGACTCAGTGGTCTTTACGCTTTCACTCTCAGGGAGACATTTTTATAGCGAGTACACACTCAACCGGGTGGCTTTGCTGACCTTGCATATTTCCTTTCTCAAGAAAAAAAAAGAGTTCTGTTTTTCCCCTCTTTTTTTTTATTTAAATGAGGTTTACGGTATACGATTCTGCCCAGATAGCATAGAGTACACTCATCCCAGAAATTCAGGCATATTGGTCCTGGCGTTCATCTTAGAGTAATTAGCTTTTAACAGCTGAGAGGTGATTTGTGGACCCTGCTTAAGCATTTCCCCTACTGATATTTATCTTGCTTAGTGCCATCGTTCATCGTGAATTATTGAATCTCTCTTTCCTGATATTTCTGTGCATTTCTACCTGAATAAAAATCGCCAGCTTGCGTTTCCCAGTTTCCATCACCCCAGGGGTTGGATTGATGATAAGGTTGCTATGGCAACCACTTGCTTTGATGTGCGTTGCGTCTTGGTGTGTGTCTGATCTCAGCGGTGCGGCTCGGACCAAAGCCAAAATGTTTTTAATCAAAAAGGTCTGCTTTATTAACCCCCTCCTGTCTGAAGGACGGTGGTTGATGGTCTCAGTCTATAGTCTGCAGGAGGCTGTGGGGATGAAGCAGTTGCTAGGCCCTGAAGCTGTTGTATCATGCGGTTGGTGTTTAAGTGTTACTTTAGTGTTTAAGCATCCAGATTTTATCACGCTGGGCTTTTGAACCTTAATTGAAAAGCCTTGGGCTCATCCCGCACCGAATCAGGTGCTGTTTGACTGCGGTGAAAGGTTTGATGGCTGATCGCTCTGTGTTTTCCACACTCTTGACTGTGAAGGCAGTTAAAACAAAATTTAGCTTGGCCTCACAGGCCGATTCTGATTTGACTGATTTTTTTTTAAACAGTCCCATAATTAGATTGATTTTCATCCACCTAAAGTATATATACAGTCATGGCCAAAAATATCGGCAGCCTTGGTAAATATGATCAAAGAAGGCTGTGAAAATTAATCTGCATTGTTAATCCTTTTGATCTTTTATTTAAAAAAAATTGACAGAAACCTAACCTTTCATTGGATAATAAGAATTTAAAATGGGGGGAAATATCATTATGAAATTAATGTTTTTCTCAAATACACGTTGGACACAATTATTATTGGCACCCCTTGAAATTCTTATAAGTAAAATATCTCAGAAGTATATTCCTATTCATATTCACAATTTTGAGCACTCCAGGGTGATTATGAACATGAAATTATCGATCCAAGGCATCCTGTTTCACAGAAATATAAATATGAGGGAAAACAAAGCCCAAATTCCCTTAATAATCCATCACAATGAGAAAAACCAAAGAATATATTTCTGATGTGCAGCAAAAGATAATTGAGCTTCACAAATTAGTGAAGTGGCTTTAAGAAAAGAGCTGGAGCAGTGAAAATTCCCATTACCACCATCAGAGCAATAATTAAGAATTTCCAGTCAACAGAAAATGTTATAAATCTGCGTGGAAGAGGACATGTCTCTATATCGTCCTAATGCACAGTGAAAAGGAGAGTTTGAGTGGCTAAAGACTCTTCAAGGACCACAGCTGGAGAATTTCAGAAAAAAGTTGAGCCTCGGGGTCAGAAAACCTTAAAAAAAATTGTGAAACAGCACCTACATCCTCACATGTTGTTTGGGAGGGTTTCAAGAAAAATTCTCCTAGCTCATCCAAAAACAAACTCCAGCATATCCAGTTATCAGCCATGACTGGAACTTCATATGGGACTGGCTTCTATGGTCAGATGAAACTAAAAAATTTGCTTTTTAGCAGCAAACACTCAAGATGATAAAAAGTACCCCATGTGTACAATGAAATATACTGCTGTATTTTTGATGTTGTGGGCCTATATATCTGCTGGAGGTCCTGGACATCTTGTTTAGACACATGGCATCATGGATTCTATCAAATACCAACGGATAAAAAAAAAATCAGTAAGTGACTGACTCTGTTAGAAATCTTATAATGGGCCATTTTTGGATCTTCCAACTGTACAATAATCCAAACACAAACCTCAAAAACAACACAAAAATGGGTAACTGAGCACAAAACCAAGCTTCTGCTGTGGCCATTCCAGTCCTCGGACCTGAACCCTATAGAAAATGAGTGTGGTGAACTGAAGAGAAGAAGCACCAACACGGAGCTGGGAATCTAAAGGGTCTGAAGTGATTCTGGATGAAGGCATGGTCTCTGATCTCTTGTCAGGTGTTCTCTAACCTCATCAGGCATTATAGGAGAACATTTAGAGTTGTTAAACTGGCAAATGGAGATTTCAAAAAGTATTGAATAAAAGGGTGCCGTTAATTGTGACCAATGTGTATTAGAGAAAAACATTTATTTCATAATGATATTTCCTCCCATTTAAAATTATTATTATTATCCAATGAAAGGTTAGATTATTGTGTTTTTTTTTTTTTTTTTTTTTTTTTTTTTTTTTTATAAATAAAAGTTCAAAAGGATTAACAATGCAGAATAATTTTCACAGCCTTCTTTGGACATATTTACCAAGGGTGCCGATAATTTCGGCCATAACTGTATTGGTGAGCATAGGAGACTTCTTTCAAAAACATTGACATGACATAAAATCATACTGACCCCAAAATTTTAAACAGGAGTTTCCAAATCCAACGTTATGTTCTCCTTCCTTCTGCAGTGCCCAAAGATCCAAACCCTCACTGGCGCAGGGTCGCGTGGAGTCATGACTGTGCTCTTTTGGCGTACGCTGACAGCACCGGTACGGTCCGAGTCTTTGACCTGATGGGCAGCGAGCTCTTCATTATACCACCGGTATGTCACTCATACTGTCCTTCTTTGTTTCTCACCTCCTGTCATTCTCTCTCTCTGTCTGTCCTTTCCTCAGTCATTCTCTCTCTTTCTTTCTCACACTCTTACTCTACTGACATTGGTTCCACTCTCCGTGCACAGAAATGTTTTTTTGCACAGTTAAAACACTCTCTTCTATTTCAGTATAAGTTATAGCTGTAATGACTGGCTCCTAATGACTGAATTTCAGGCTTGTGTGCGTTACCCTCTGGCTTTTTGCACTGCTTGGCTCTTCTTTCATTCTCTTGCTCTTTCTCTGTCTGTAGCCCGGGAAAGCCTGATCCCCTCGAGAGGGGCCTTTTCCCACTCTGTTGCCCAAGCAAGGAACACATTTTCTGGTTCTCTTCAGCTCTAAGCCCCCGATGCATTGAAGGACATTTTCTGTGGAGTTTCTCTATCAGAAAGGCAGCTCTTTTCCCTCTTTTACCATTTCAAATTCCCCCTCATCCCCCCTATGCATTTCTTTTGATTGCGCTGCCAGTGAGGTCTCATTCAGTCTATCACTGTCCTTTCTCTCTCTCTCTCTCTCTCTCTCTCTCTCTCTCTCTCTCTCTCTCTCTCTCTCTCTGTCTCTCTCATCCTGGTTCTCATCCTCCCCCGCATTACTCTACACTCTTCCATCTCTCTGTCAGAAACTATTAGTTTAGTCTCACAAGATGCCCTCTCTCTATAACAGAGTCTGAGAGTGTAATGACCTGTATGACTCCATATATTTTTGTCAATTTCAAACTCTGCTTCCAACTCTACCTCATCTTTTTGATGTCTCTCTAGGCTATGAGCTTCCCGGGAGATTTTAGCTATGCAGCAGCCGGCCTGATGTTTCTGGAATACACCGCCAGTGCCCAATGGTCAGCAGAGCTGCTGGTGATCACCTATAGCGGTCAGCTCAAGAGTTACCTGGTCAGGTACGTGTAGAGCAAGGTTGTCATTTTATACTAAGACAAAAACAAAATATGTCTGTGGATTGAAATCAAATAATGCAAAGCAAACAAAAACTGAAATCAAGCGAAAAGTAAAAGTGGATTAAAAACGAACTGAAATTAAAAAGTAATCAACATAATTAAATAAAGATGTATAATGTACAATTATGCATACATATGCAAAACTACATTGCAAATTATATTTATAATGTATAATATTTAAATAAAGGTAAACATAAATTGGTATTTGCTGAGAAAGCACAAACCTGATCTTTAGACTACATTCTCATGGACTATCTGATGCACATTACAGATAATTAGAGTTTGCCAATATGGCATGCTAGAATCTAAATGGATGGGTTTATGTTATTTTTTTGGCCTGGTATTGAAATCATAAAGTTGCAATGAGGGCCAGATTTAAGGTTAGGGTTAAGGTTAAGGTTAAGGACATGGCAGGATAAGAAAGTGTTAATCTTTCTCACTGTCTTATGGGATGTCAGATAGTAAGTAGTTGTGTCGTAATACATGGATCAAATGCTGAAAGATTGGAACAAGACCACCAGAGAGGATTTTGATGATTCAGACACTTGCCGATCCTCTCTAATTCCCTCTGACTCTTTCAGGGCCAGATATTCTGTGACTAAACTCAAAAGCCTGCGTTATTTGTTTATCTCTGTACTGAGGGGGAGGCTTAGCTTTGAGTATTAATGAAATTGCCTGCAGTGTCCAATTTGTAATTCTTTGTTTAATCAGTCAGCTCAAGTTTTCAAAGTTCCCATCGTCTGTTTGCAAATGTAATGGCAGATGAAACGATCTGCTTCATTCTCCTCAAAAACTTTGCTGTAGGCTTTGAAGCCCCGAAGAAAGCTTTTTCTTGTTCTCTCCCTCATGTTGTTGAATGGAAGTGTTTGCAGTAGCATTACTTTGAGGAAGTTTTCAAAGTCATTTAGAAATGTTGGACTAACGTTGGATGAAATAGTTCTTTCAAGAGCATTTCTGACACAGAGCTCTTTAGCAAACCATGTTCTTACTCAATCCTTAAGAAATCAGAGATTGTATTTGCCCTTCAAACTTGCAAACTTCAATTGCCATTCTAATCAAGATGGCTAAGCAATGCACAAATCCTACTGTAACTGTTTGCACTAAATTAACTATGTACGTTTTCAACACAATACCACACAGTACCCTAACTATTGCTTTCTTGATCATATACAAATATGCTTGGCAAACTTAACATTGGTTTTCACTTATGCAACATTTATGTAGTCTGCTGAGAGTGATGATGTAATGTTTCACACCATATGCTGTCGTTTTCCATTAAAAATGTGTAATGGAGTTACATTATAGCGGCAGAATTTTAGATTTATTTTATTATTATTTTTTTATTAAATTAAATTTACTTTAATTTATTATTTTAGTGTATTTTTTATATATTTTATTATTGTTGTTTTTGATCATTTTGTTTTATTATCTTGTTTGCTTAACATTAAATGGAAAAATAAATGTTTCTTAATTCATTTCATTTAATTTTGGACCAGTGAAAATGTTGCCAGGACAACAGTCGGCCTGACTAGGCAATCAAAAACCATTATTGCTGAGCCTAATTGATTATTCTCTTGAACAGTGTCTTGAACCACAGGGTTTTATTCATCTGGCCTGTTAATGACTATTATAATGTTGATTTATTGATTTCCGGTTCCTGTTTTGCTTTCAGTGTTGGAACTAATCAGGGTTTTCAAGAGAATCACACCTTCAGTTTCTCCGCCCACTATTCCAATGGCATTACCACAGCAATATATCATCCTGGCCACAGGTGAGACCCCCATCTAGCAGCTGTTTTTGTTGTGTGTGTGACTGTCAAAGGGATGTTTTTCTCTTAAAATGAACTCAAAATCAGCCGGAATAGCTCAATCTTTGGATCACACTTTTCGTGATTGGGTTATTCCCTATACATGTTTAAACGGAAATCCTCTCTGGCTTGTGTTTTAGGCAGCGCTTATTGATTTTTAAGAAGAAAATAGTTCAGATTTTAGCTGCCACATGGGGGCAGTATTTATATTTTGTGTAGAGGTGTATGTGAGTGTGTGTGTATATTTGTTTGTATATGCTGTTCACATGTGTAGATCAGATCAGATCCCTTTCCTGTTAAATCAGCCCCTCATGGACCACTTCAGCCTCAAAAGTGGGCTGAGGTGCTCTGTGTGTGTGTGTTTTCCTCTGACTCATGCTGCTGATGTGTTTGTGTATTCCTCAGGTTGCTGCTGGTGGGAGGGTGTGAGTCTGGAGACAGTGATGTGTCCAGGGCGAGCCGTTGCGGGATCACAGCATGGAGGGTGTTGTCAGGGTCACCTCACTATAAACAGGTCACCAGCTATGAGGACGACATCAGTGCGGTGAGTCTGTCTAATGACATATTAAGGAATATTAATGTGATAATGATACAGCATCCATGACATGCACTCTTTCACAAAAAAATGTAAGTAAATAAAATAAAATACAAATTTAAGGCATATCAGGTTTCTGATCAGAGGTCTAAGTTATTGTTAGCTTGTAGCAGTGTGGTTGCTTTGGCATCTTTAGGGGCATCACATCATTTTCTGGGTAGTTACTAGGGGATGCTTTCAGGTCAAAAGAGCCTACAGTCTTTATGATATTCTGGTCCCTATGTATTACGTGGGTTATTGCTTTTTTTAGTTTTTTTTTCTAGTTTTTATCAGCCGCCAGTAGAGAATTGAAAGTTTGCTCAATTTGCAAAACTATTACACACTTCTCCTTGACAAATTCCTAACTCCAAGTGTGTTCAGTGCTTGCTTTTGTATTGGATTTTATGAGAAGGATACTAGCGATGGACTACTAGCATTTGTATGGACTGCTCTCCCTCTTAAGAAACAGAGATATTTCAAGGAGTAAAGACACTTCTGCACTGACTGCTGCTCAGAATACACAATCATACATTCTCACATCACTGTATTTCACAAACCTGAAAGCACAGGCTTATTTCTGGTTTTCTGAGGTTGTAAAGGTTTTATGTAGTGAGCTCTGGAAGCTGCATTGTAGGCTTAATAAGAGCTTTAGTACTGAGGCCTCTAGCTGTTTATTCTCTCCTACAGGTCCAGTCGTGTGACTTCTGATTGAATTGGTGGAACCTGTTTTAATATTCTTCATATTTGTTCAATGTTCAATTATTTATTTAGTTCTTGGCTTGATATAGTGTTATCGAACGTATGAGAGATTATGGTGGGTGTTCAGTTTGAAAACTGACCATGACCTCTCACACACGCCTTAAATATGTTGCCGAGAGGTCTATTAAAGACTGAAAAGCATTCTCCTCTAAAAATCCAGGTAACTTTGAAGACCCCAAAAAACATAAATGCATTATAAAATGAATCCATATGAATTAAGCGATTTAAACATATTCTTGTGAAGACATACGATTGGTTAATATGATGAACTGATTTAATTAACATCTAAAAATGACATGCATACAGTATATAAAGCACATCTCATATGGTCAACACAAAAGCTCAAACATGCGTGCATGAAGCTCGAGAACCAGTGAGGTTTGCTCTAGCGTGGCACATGCACAAGCTTCTGTATTTACCATATGTGATGTGCTCTATGTATGTGCGTTTATATGTGAATAAAAGTTTACATTAAATTTGTTCATCATGTAAAGCGATCATTGGTCATTGGTTTCTAACTAGTCCATTTTGGTGATTAGTTATCAGCTAGCATGTTCCAGAAACCAGCTTGATAACCTTTAGATAGTATGACCAGCTGGTAGCTGCATTCATGAGATCATAAAAGACGTTATGAATCATCATTTCCTTTTCTTATTTAGTCCCAGAGGCGAGGATTCTTCAGGATGCCCAGCTTTCGACTTTTCTCCAGGCATAACAATGAACAGGTGACTCAAATTGGTGAAGTTTTATTTGTCGCTCACTTAATTTTTTTACTTGCCATGTTCTTTCCTGTCTCTCTGGGCCAGTATGACAGCATATAAAATGAAAAGCCAAAGCTCAATTTCATTCTGCTAAAAACTTTGAATAAATAGTGTAATGCCTAATTGAATGTGTATGTTTACTTAGGATGGTGTGTTCCGAATGAGCCTGTCTCCTGATGGCACAGTGCTGGCTGTGATCCACTTCTCTGGCAGTCTCAGTCTCTGGGATATTCCATCATTCAAACTGAGAGGCAGCTGGAAACAAGAGGAACAAGTAATAAAATCACTGTGTGTGTGTGTGTGTGCTCGATTTCAGAGATTTAGGGTGCTTTCACACTTGGTTCGCTTGCCTGGTCCGAACCGGAGTTCGATTGCTCCCCCTCCCCCTGCCCCATATTAACTTATTTCATACCATACATCGGTCCGATCGCATCATCAAGCCAGAAGCTGTTTCCCCAGCAGCTGTTTACTGTGTTGCTTAATAATGGCGGCGCAGGAGAAGGCGGCAAATGCATAACATTGCTCTCTACACTTTTATATATTTACGTTTTTGAACCGTTCGTTTTGTTTACAAAGCTTCGGTACATAACGGCACTTAACGTCTTTCTTACAAATGTACTGCAAATGATCTAAAGAATGCTGAAGGCGAACAGAAATGAGAGATACAGTTCTCTGTTTGCAGCGCGTCAGTCACACTCGTCAGGAAAATGAGTGAAACACACACACAAACACACATTTTTATCAAATAATACGTCATTAATAGCGGTACTGGAGTTCACATGAACCGTACCCCAGACCACCCTTTTTTAAGTGGACTCGGGTACGGTTCGCGGGTGCGCACCTGAGTTCGGAAGTCAGGGTTCACATCATCCAAACGAACCGAACTCTGACGTCAATCGAACCCGGGTGTGCACCAAAAATGCTAGTAAAGCTGAAGTGTATGCATTTCTGTGCTGTTGTTCCAATCAATGTAATGAACTGTTTTTAAACAGGTTTCTCAAACACTCTGTTTGACTGTCATTGGTCAAGCAATCAGATAATCATGATTTTTAAAAGTGTACTCAATTTGTTATACTGACACCTAGTGGTGAGCATGTAGCGTCACACAAAAACCTAAAATTTACAGTTACCAAAGCCATTGTAGAAATGGTCTGTTTGCAGTCATGATTGTTTAAAAGTCTCCAATAAGAGGAATAACAGAAATAAAAATAAGTAGTAGACAGCTGGTTATGTGATTCCAAGATGGCTGCTTCCATGAGGCGACCCTTTCCATTTAGAATACAACAGCTTTTGAACAAGAATTCATTCCATGTATATCAAATTAAAAATATGTCGTTTTTTTTTTCTATTTTATATTTCATTGTGTAAAACGTTAACTACCAAAAAGCTAGGATAGAAGAAAATGTTTTAACATGGGAAAAGATGATACACTTCAGCTTTAATATTGCTTTCCCGGGCACAGCTAGAAATGAACACACCTTTAAACAATATGTCTTAAGATGATCTGTTCTTGCGTGTACATTGCTTGTATGCCTTCTTTCTTTGTAGCACTTGAAGTTCAGACTTCCACTGTCATGCTGCTGTGTTCCACTGATTTACCCACAACTTTCTATTCAGCATGCGTTCTGTCACAAAAAGAAAAAAAAGCACCCTTAGCTATCCTTTTTTTTACACTCTCTTACTTGTCCTCTCTTTCATTTAGCCGGGATTTGACGAGATCAACCCGGAATGGAAGACTTCGCTGGAGAAGAGAAAGAAGATAAAAGGTAGCCAGACCCTCAACTTTAGATGTGCATCTACTCCTACACTTACCTAGCGCTATTAATTATGTAGTGAGTCCAGACAGAGGTGGTGGGAGGGAGAAGAATGCTTTAATAAAGCCTTGCGTCTTGTGTCTTTGTAGAGAGGCGTTAAATTCAGGCAGTGACATTTTGATTGTGGGTTTAAATCACACGTTTTCATAAAGCTTGTCTTTCTGCTTGTCCTCGGTTTGTGTTTCCTCTTTGAAAACAATGTTTCTAAATCATCTATCACTTTTAGCTGTGGAACGGTGACTTTAAATGAATGAATGTCTGTGAAATGTTTATGATATTTAGATTATTTTTTTTTTCTGTGTCTTGTCTTCCTCAACACCTGTCTCTTTCTCTTTTCCCAGATAAGGAGCAGTACCAGTCTCTGCTAGATGTGAGCTGGTGGAGTGAGACTGCTTTGATTTTAGCCCGCTGTTCTGGGGCTCTCACTGTGTCCTCTGTGCGGACACTCAAAAACTTACTTGGCAAGTCCTGCGAGTGGTTTGAAACCTCACCGCGAGTCACCTCGGCCCACGATGGGGGCTTCCTTAGTTTGGAGGTGTGTCTTTGTATATCTATCAGTTTTTATCATATATCATACATTTCATCATATTGTTAATGATGTATTGAATATTCCTGATATATCAGTGATGATTTTGCTGAAAGTAAAAAATTAAGAAACATAAATATATATATATATATATATATATATATATATATATATATATATATATATATATATATATATATTATATATATATATATATATATATATATTTTATTTGGCCATTAAGTTTCCCAAAGATTACTGTATTTTGTGATCCTCCCTGGTCTCGCTAGTTTAAATAAGTGTCTCTGTAGGGAAATGTTGAAATGATTTCTAAAAAACTGATTATTATTCTCCAGTTGATTGACTCAAAACTCAAAATCCTGTAACATTTTTCATATATTAGTATAATATGTTGTTTAAATGTTTGTGGCTGGTAAGTTTTAAAGGATGCAGCAAAAGTAACAGTAAAGGCTTTAACATTATTAAAAATATATATTTCTTTCAAATAAATGTTGTTCTTTTTAACTTTCTATTCATCAAAGAATCCTAAATAATGAATCATGGTTTCCACAAAAAAAAAAAAAAAAAAATAACAACAAAAAATAAAATCTATTGAAAATGGTTATTTTAGGTTGTAATATTTCACCATATTACTGTTTTTACTGTGTTTTTAATCAAGTAAATGCAGACCCATTAAGAAACACATAAGAAACTTTTGACCCCAAACTTCTGAACGATAATATAATATAATACTCTAAAAAAAGAGATCACACACTTCTCCCTTTAGAACGTTGTCTTTCATTCGTAGCCGCTGATGACAGTAATTACTCCTGTAAAGGAAGTCGTGTTATTCCGACACACTCTCTCTATCTTCAGGCCATCATCATAAAAGTGCTTTACTGCTGCTCATCCTCAGATAAGAAAAAAATCTCATCTCTTCTATCTCCACCTCATTGTTTTTTGGTGCTTACCAATGATGTAAAGCTCTCACAGCTAGAGAGATGTGAACCTGGAGGGGAGTACAGAGGGATAAGAAAAGAAGGAAAGTGAGAACATTAGAGAGATGTCGGTTTTTATTCTGGCTGTATGTTCGGTTGACGGTTTCCTCGCTCCGTAGGGAATTGCAGCACACAGCTGTGGTGTCGACTGTGTGAAGTTTGTTTGATAGATTTTTCAGTGTGTGAGAAAGAGAGAAATAAACAGGTACTGCCAGGCAAATGTGTTTTATGTCCTGCGGAAACCGTGTTTGTTAGTCTTCCAAGTCAATATTCAGAATCATCCAATCTTGTTCCAGAAAGTGCCATTAACTTTTCATTGCCAAGCAACTCTTCTTAATCTCTCTCTGTCCTCTCAGTGTGAGGTAAAGCTGGCCCACAAGCGCTCTCGTCTGGAGAGCAGCGTGATGGGTGAAGAGGACGATGGTGATGATGACTCCGACTCGGATGAAGAGTCCTCGGCGAAAGCACGTTATTTTGGATATGTGAAGCAGGGCCTGTACTACGTGACTGAGATGGAACGCTTCGCTCCTCCCCGAAAACGCCCGCGCACTGTTATCAAGAACTACCGCCTGGTCAGCCTGAGGTCCACCACGCCAGAGGAGCTCTACCAGAGGAAGGTGAGTTACTATAACAACAAGACGGAGCAAAACCGCCCACTCAACCAAACTTACTTGGCTGAAATTTAAGGTAGAGTCAAAATTACACACTATTTTCCTAATTAATGCTGCACAGTTGCTTTGACACAATCTGTATTGTTAAAAGTGCTCTATAAATAAAGGTGACTTGACTTGACTTAATTCCCCTGTGGAGAAAATACATGGAATTTTACTTCTGGAAACCCACTTGTACTCTATAAAGGGATAGAGTACAAGTTTTTTTAATTTCATTTCACCAAAAAATTAAAATTCAGTCAATCACTCATGGGATTGTAATATTTCTACTCCTCTGAGAAAATCGTTTTATTCTGTTGATACACTTGAAACGGTTTTAATTTCAGAATTTTTAGGAAAAGTGGGTTTTAAATACCTTTAGGTTCTATTTCATTCTCGGCTTGGTTTATGTCAAGTTGAAAATAGCCAAAGAAGCTGGTATAACTCTACAAAAAACAAACAAACATGTTGCACATTATAAATAGAACCCAGGTGAAGGCTTTTCACAAGAATAACAATTCATGTAACGTGACCAGATGATCTACAAAGATTACATAGACCTTGAAGAGTACCTAGCAACATCAGCACAAGTTAATTAATATTCATGAGCTTAGCCTTTTTCATATAGTCACTTCACAAAACCTTCCGAGTGTGGAATGAAAGTGAGAGGGAGATGAATGTTGGAGGGAATTGTACAGGCGGCTGAAACCGCATGAAGATGTCAACAAAACAGCATTTTGTGAGATACCTCAGCTCCTTGTAGATGTATTTTATTGCTATAATATTAACAGGTCCGCGAGTCTTAGATGGACCATTAATAAGACTAAGCGCTTTCAGTTGAAGTTTATCTGGTGTTTGTGTGTGTGTGTGTGTTCACAGATTGATAACGAGGAGTATGGAGAGGCTCTCTCTCTTGCTCAAGCATATGGTCTGGATTCTGATCTCGTCTATCAGAGACAGTGGAGGAAATCTACAGTCAGCATCGCTTCCATTCAGGACTACTTGGTAAAAGTCGTTCCTCAACCACAATATTTCTAACAAAAACATTTTGCAATGCAAATAACCCATGCAAATCCCATTTTTCCCAGTTTCCAAAATGTCAGAAAAAAAAAATCTTTTGCTTTAATGCAAACTTATTAATTTATGTTTTATTTATTTATTCTTTGTTTGCACTTGAAGTGTAGGGTTCCCTAGGGATGTATTCTTTTTAACATCTTGACGCGCTGAAACTTTGTGACCAAAATTGGTGCTTATTAGGAGTAGTTCTTACATTTTCCTCCCCACCCCCCCACAGAGTAAGATAAAGAAAAGATCATGGGTCCTGCATGAGTGTGTGGAGAGGGTTCCAGAGAATGTAGATGCTGCCAAAGAGCTCCTGCAGTATGGTCTGAAAGGGACTGACCTTGAAGCACTGTTTGCCATCGGTGAGGGAGAAGACCAGGGCAGGTGTGTGACCCATCCTAGCACAGATCTAGAGATCTCCTCTTTAGCTGTATGTTAAACAGGCTGTCTTTGTCATAGATTCATTTTGTCAGGTGATTTGGACCTGGACGATGCTCCATATGAAGACTTCGTTTCCACAGAGGAAGAGATGGAGCAAAGAAAGGAGAGGGAAGCCAAGAAGAGACAGGAGCTCCTCAAGAAAGTGGACTTTAGCAAGTAAGATCTCTCTCACACACACACACACACACACACACACACACACTGTAAAGTGGGTAGATGTTAGTGATATGCCTACTACATACTACATACTTGAATATTCTACTAGTCGGCTGGCTGTTTGAACAGCTCTCTAGAGAAAGCCCTCTATAATTAGGCTGCATTTAATCCTATATAATGTGTATGTATATCATAATTCATAAAAAAAAATATATATATATTTTGCCAGCTTTTAGGAGTACAGGGTTTCAGATCCTTTCCCTGCTAAAAAACAATATACTGTATGAGAGGAATATTTTACAGGCATGTTGTTTCCACAAATAATTAAGAATTAATAATAAAACAAACAAAAAAGCCTTTTAATTAGTCACAGTATTAAATCAAACCTGTAACCTGGAAAATTTTTATTTTTATTAACATTTACATTTTATTTACATTTCTATTTATTTATTTACACACAGTATATTGTATTAATTATATATCGCACCATACAGTATATTGACAGTGTACTTTTTTTTTGTGTCCACTATTTGAGTAAATTTGAATATATAAACTTAGTTTGTAGAAAAATTTATTTGCGGATAAATTAAACAATTTGTTCATACAGCATTTTTCACAATACCTCTTGTTCATCAATACAAAGTATTATGTATTGTAAATGTATTTCTAAAAACTTTTTTGAATTATCCTGAATAGTTTTACCATGCAATCTGCCCAAGAGCTAAATCACAGCATGCTCTCTGCGAGCTAATTAAAGCACCACCGCTAAAATGTATTGATAAAAAGAAAAAGATAAAAAAAATACAGATAAACTAGTCAACCTCACTAATGCACTAGCTGGTTGTTGGCATAATCCACCTCTAGTAGATGTTCTCATTAAGCTAATTAGAAAGTTAAATTCAGTGGAAGAGATCTTGGAGACATCACAGATGGGAATGGAGAGAAAGAGCGGGAGATGGATAAAGAGAAGCGAGAGGAAGAGGTGCAGGATAAAATTAAAGCTGTTTATAGATCTATTTCTAATCTGCATAAGGTAATTTATACCTCTATTGTGCTTTGCCCAAGAGGCCTTTAATGAAAGAGCCCTCCGTGAACACAAATTATGAATGCTCACACAGTCTATCGGGAAGAAGATAAAGATAAAATCATAGATTGGCTAACATTTGCTGTAAACACTGCACTAATCAAAACACACTTGTTTACACACAGATAAAATTGCCTAATTTTTCCTAGTGTAACTCAGTTAAACGCGTACACACACGCTCTCCATGCATATCACACACAACTGTATCTAATTTGCACTTAATTACTGTACGTTTCCGCCAGCGGTCTGACCCCAGAGTGTGTGTTTGTGCGTTTGCTCCTCAGGCTGTTTGTTTGTATGCAGTCAGCATATTTAATGTGCATGTTAATATGGCTGTTTATGAGTGTCTGTCTCCATGTATGATGCATGATGTCCTTTTCACTCCATCGTGGGGGAAATAGCGTTTGACCGAGAGAATACCAATGAAAAAAAGGAAAAATAGTGGCGAGATGGAAGGAAAAAGAGAAACAAAGGCATTAACAGAGCAAAAGAGATGATAAAGGCGATGAAGAAAGAAAATAAAGAGTGACAGAGGGAGAAAATAGACAGGCACATCAACATTTAGAAAGAGAGAGTGACTCTAATTGTGTGTACTTCAATTTCTCCTGACGTTCAGCTGTGGTAATGCAACGGCAAAAAAGACAATCATCATTCTGTTAATTTCTTTTTAACTATGCCGCCATTATAGCAATGGGGTAGTATCGATCAGACCGCTGGGTCTAGTCAAAGGTATATATGTGTGTGTGTGTGTGTGTGTGTTAGAGAGCAATAGAAAGTTTAGTGCTCTCCTCTTTTTTCACCATCACAGCTACACTGCATATTTTTGATAGTGATTCCCCTTAACAATGTCTGCCTGTCAATCAGGCTTCAGTCTCACAGCGATTTTCTCCCAGTTGAAAAGGACACTGCCTGCAGTTAATTCAGCTCCTTTCAAACATACAGTATTTTTCGAGATCATCTCAGGCTTATGTGTGCTGCCTATTTTAAACCTTATTTATAAAATATAAAATGTACTGGGGTCTGAGATCACTAGTGACAATGCTTCTGTTTTGCATTTTAATACAGTATTCGTCTTCTCTGTGCTTTGTAATATCAGCGTAATAATCTGAGAAATACTTTTTGAGTCTTAATGATGCAAAAGTTAATATAACTTAAATTACATATCACAAGCACATCATATTACTGAAACTATGAAAATGGTTAAATTAAACTAGCTTAGCGTAATGTGCCCTTGAAGTGGAGTTGAAAATATCATCTATATAATATTTAGTGCTGTCAAATGATTAATCACGATTAATCACATCCAAAATAAAAGTTTTTGTTTACATAATATATGCGTGTATGCTGTGTATATTTATTATGTATATATAATTACAAACACATGCATGTATACATTTAAGAAAAATATGTTATGTTTATATATTAAATATATTTATATATAATATAAAATATAAGAATATAAATATATAAATGTATATACATGTAAATATTTTCAAAATATTTGCTGTATATGTATGTATTTATATATACATAATAAATATACACAGTACACATACATATAGTATGTAAACAAACTTTTATTTTGGATGCGATTAATCGCGATTAATCATTTGACAGCACTAATAATATTTGGTATATTAAGATATAATAATACATAGCTCTTATCTATGTACTTTATAATTATTGCACTATTGAATGATTTTGCATGCTATTTTAATTATACTATCTGTATCTCAATCAATTTAATGGTTTGATGTATGGAGCAGCTTACGGGCAGCAAGTGTAAAGTTAATCACTCAACTTTCAAGGTTTACTTTATGAAGATGAATATTGTTTTTTGTGTGAAATAATATGTAAAAATAAGTGATATAAATCAATTTTCATCAGTTTGATCTCATATGTAAGTATTTAGGTTTATTGTTCACAATGTAATTATTTCGTTTTTTTTCCCTGTTTTGTTTCTAACTTGAATGCATGTCATGTTGTAATAACGAATGCCCGATTCGGAAGAATGGGTTTTCCAGGTGCACTTTAAAGGCAGCATAAGATTTTTTTCTTTTTTTTTAATAAGCTGGAACAACATATCATGATAATGCTTTTTGCCAACAACAGAACCTGTTTGATGGCGCCAGCGGAGCAGAAAATCCACTTCATCAGACTGACCATTCAGGATTCATTGTAATATTTACCTACTCAACTGCAATTGGCAGTTTTTTTTTTTTTTTTTTTTTTCAACAATTTACATGCTGATTGGTCTTTTGATTGCACCTCTATTGTTTATTGTCTCTCACACCATTTCTCCCACTTTATTTGGGATTACACCTCCTATAGCTCTCATTTAAATTAACATTAAAATGTCTGAGGTCAATTATATTTTTTAATACAAATTAAAAAGCTTATGTTGCATATAAATCATAGATATTGTCTTAAATTTGGGGCCAGAAAGACTGAAGAGCCCTAAACTGCTGAGTTAAAGGGGCTCAGAGGCAAAAATGCAGTGATGCTTGAAATGAAACGCATCGCATCAGTGGCACCTGACATTAGGTTTTGATGTCAGTTAGCATGCCATCTTGATAATTGCTGTATTGATGTGGTGTTTAAAACTGTTTCTGTGATTAAAACCCTCTATTTAATGAGTTTTTAATCCTTGTTTTGTTTGAAAATTGGTCAACTTTTTTTTTTGAAGTTATTAGCAAGCATCAAAATGCTGAGTTTTTAGTTAGTAATGTTAGCTTTTACTAATTAGTTCATCTTTTCTTTTTCTTTTTTCAAAACTACTTTTATCCAGTGACAAATCAATAGCTTATTTCTTTTCTCCTCTCTAAACCAGCCTGCTATGCAATCATTCCGTTGACTTAACTTACATTTTTATGGTTATTATAGTTTTTTCTCTTCTTCTTTTTTCAAGTTTGACTGTGTCAGTGCTAGGTATGTTGTGTTTTGGCACTTTTAAAGACAAGCGACCTTCATCACAGAAGTTGTTAAGTGAACTGACAGCTGTGTGCCGATTCAGTGCACTTTTAAAATGCTGCTTCTACAGTCAGGCCATCCACAAACCCTTGACAAGCCATTGAATTCTGCTTTAGTTTCATTACATTCGGTACCTCTGGAATAGAATCGCTCTAGCGTGTGGAGGCCGTGCGATAGCACTAAGCATCCATGAGTGAGTGTGCTTATGCATAGGCTATTCTTTCAATCTTCTTTTATCATGTTTGCATTGCGATAACATCCTGCAGTTCAATATTCTCCCCCCAGTCCAATGATCTGTGCGCATGTGCGAGTCTCATTCGCTTACATCGGGAAGCTCAGGTTTCTGCAGTAATGCAGGGAGAATGAAATAAGATTGAAATTGCCTTCTGTGGATTCTCACGCTGACTGCTACACGTGCACGCTCGCATGGGCATCCAGGCAATCAGGCAGCGGTCGCCTCACATTAGCCTGTCTTTGATGACCTAATCTGGGTCTATAATGGCTCACTATCCCTTCAGCACTGTTCTCCCTCTGTTTGGTCCCCTTTTTTTCTTCAATCACAAATTGTCCCATTCATCCGTATTTCCTTGTAATGCCTTTCATTATATCTGTAAGCCTCTACGCACATGCCTGTCAAATCCTCCACCCCTCCCCCAGAGTGTGTGAGGCTTTATTTCATTACACCGTTTTCATGGATATTAGTAGTGGCTCTCTGAAGTGGATGGATGCTGATAAGCTCCAGATAAGACTGTGTTTGCATGTTTAATCCTGTTGATCTTATGTTCTTCCAGACTGACTCTAGAGCAGAAGGAGCTCTGCAGAAGTAGACTGAAGCTTCTCTGCTATCTGGACCGCTTGGCCACTTATGAGGTAACATTTTCCAAAAAAACTGTACTTTTTTTATTCAATAAAGATTTAAACTTCCAGAATTTGGCTTTAAAAGGAACCCATTTGGGGTTAAAAAGATTATATCATAGAGAACAGGATTTTCTTTGCTCTTTTTCCCCAGTCCAAACAGACCATTTCTGAAAACTAAGCTGGTAGCACTTTATACAACCCTAATTTACATATCATATCTAGCCTTTACTCCAAAATTAAAATTGAAATCTCTCTAGTATGCTTATCTCTCTCTTCAAAACTCTGGCAACACATGCTGCAAAAAAGGACTTCCTAATGAGTTTTTAATTCAGTTTTTTTGGACTTGTTTTTCAGGAGAAAATATCAAAAAATCTGTAGAACAAAATGAATTGACTTGAGAACCACTGCATAAGATAGATGTTTTGAATATAATTGTATTTTATTTGAATGCTCTGGTGACTTCATATTTTCTCTGTTTTATTAACATTAAAGGAATAGTTCACCCAAAAATGAAAACTGTCATCATTTGTTCACTCTCAAGATATTTTAAACCTGATTGAGCTTCTTTCTTCTGTCGAATATAAAAGTTATTTTGAAGAACTCAAAGACCAGCAAATGTTTGGTTACCCACATTCTTCAAAATATCATCTTCTGTGTTCAGCACAAGAAAGAAATTAATACAGGTTTGGGACAACATGAGAGTGAGTAAATAATAAAAATTTTGGGGTGAACTCTCCCTTCAGTGACAAGCAGTAGCGTGGTTAGTAGTATTAGTCTGCTGTCACTTTAAGACCTGCATGCATCTAATATACAGACACACAGCTGTTTTTCTCTTTATTTTCACTTTAGATATAACCAACTATGTTTATTTGTAAATCTTGTGTGTTTTTGACAGTATTAGCACAATCAGACGCGAAAGATAACGTAGTTCAGTAATCAGGCACTGTTTGACAGGATTTTTAGTGTGAGCGCGCTTCAGGTATATGCGCATAGAAAAAGTGCGTCAGAACAGCATGCAAATTAAATGTTTAACCGGCAAGGTTTTAAAGCACATGCAAACAATGTACTTTTGTGATTGCAAATAAGTCCAGTGTCCCATGAGTGTAACTCATTTGATATGAGAAACATTTGGTGTGAATGTAGCCTATATTGCGTTGTGTGTGTGTGTGTGTGTGTGTATGTATATATATACATTCCAATCCTTTGATGTGATTTATGCTTGTATGTGAAGGTTAGCCAATTATAACGAAGGTAATTTCCATGCATAATTCTTAAAGGCACAGTAGCAAAAACAGCCTGCTTATTTCTACATGAAAACTGTTTTATTGCAGAAAAGGTTGGTCAATTATAAATTGCTAATAAATTGATACAAACCACCTTCTGAAGTAACTTTGATCATTCTGAAACTATAAACCCACAGTGATTGGTGTGACTAGGATAATAATCTTCAATAATCTTAGTCATTTTATCTTACCATTTTATAAATAAATTGATGTGTGAGTGACTTCATATCATAATGCTTTGTTTCAATTTGAAAGTCATCAGCAGAAGAGTGTCGTCGTTTCATCCTGTCACATAGTTAATGTCCTGCTCATATTGTAATGGATGGCCTTTGTCAGTGTCTTCATCTGTAATTGATTTCAGTGGGAATAGTTCTGAATGTAACCAGGCCTCTGAGACATTAAACACACACGTGCACACACATACACATGGTGGCCATGTTGACTTAAAGGCTGTAATTGTAAATGTCAAAGCGATAAATGTCAGCAGTGTGGACTGGGAGGATTTACCTCAGGCGTATTCTTGCGAGACCCTCTCCTGAACTCTCATGTTTGTTTTGCTTTCTTTCTCTTTTGTCTTTCATCCTTCTTTTTTCATCATTCTTTCATTTTCTGCAGGAGATTCTGGGTGGACCTCATGCGGCAGAGCAGCGATTTGATGCTGAGTTTTTCAAGAAGTTCCGCAATCAGAATATTGTTCTGTCAGCAAGAACGTATGCAAGGGTAAATCTCTCTTCCTTTGTTCTCCGTCCGTGACGCGAGCGTGTGTAACGGGGTCCCACCGCATGAGTTATAGTCACCATTTCACGGTTTTGTGGATAAGTGTGTGCGCTCTTGCTAGCGTGTAGAATAAAATATAGATTCCCCCCATATTCTGTGAGTATTTTAAAGTGTAGATGTCTGAAAAATATGGTCACCTGCCCAATGCAAAGGCTTCTAGGGTTTTGTAATGTGGGAAATATTGCTGGAGAGTTTAAAGCTGTCTGTAGTTAGTTCGGTTTCATAAATCATCTATTAATTATTAATCTCTATCAATCTTGTTCCTCTCGCCTTGTCTCTTTCTCTCTCAGGAGAGTAACGTGCAGGCGTTGGACATTCTCTTCACTTACCACGGATCTGAGCTGCTCCAGCACCGGCTCGCCGTTCTCTGCAATTTCCCAGAAACCACCTCTCCTCACGAGTACTCTGACCTTCTGCCTAAGGCAGGGTAAGAATTACTGATTGGAAGATGCCGATCTACTGTGAACAGGATTAACAAAACCCGCATAAATCTTTTTGAATGAGCGTAACGGGAAAAGGTCATTTTTAGATGGCGGGTCCACTGAAGTTATAACTGAGGTTATTAGGTACTGTCTGCTATATGACCGAATGAGGTGCTAGTTTAAACAGGTTGATTATGTAAATGAGACATTTTGCAGTGCACCTTTCCATCTGCGCTTTAGTCTTTGAGACCTTAAAATTATGAAATAACTGCAGGTTGTGAAGAAACCTGCTGGCTCTGGGCCAAAAATACAAAAAATAAACACTGAAGGAATATGTACACAATTGTTCAAAAGATTAAGGTCTGTAAGATTTTTATGGTAAGTCTCTTATGATCAACAAGGCTGCATGTATTTCAGAATTTATAAAAAATGTAGAATAAATACACAGTAATATCGTGAAATAATATTACAATTTAAAATAGCTGTTTTCTAATTTATTATAGTTTTTAATGGCTTTTCACTGGAGTCATCAGAGTCACATGATCCTTCAGAAATGATTCTAATATGCTGGTTTGGTGCTTAAGAAACAGTTCTTATTTTATTATCTTAATCTAATTTTTGTGAAACCATGATGATTTTTTTAAAAGGAGTCTTTGGTTTAACCTTTGATAAATTTAACACATCCTTGCTGAATAAAAGTGTTCATTTAAAATAAAAAACAACAACAAATTTTGAACGGCAGGGTCAAATGTGTGTTTAAATGTTTTTTTTTTTTTGTAGTTAATTTATAATTCTAAGTTTAACATTAACATTTATTCAGCTTGATGTTTTAATTTTCTGTATTATGCATGTATACTAAAATAAAATAATTAATTGAACTGACATACATACACAAAAGCATTTTATGAAGTTAATAATAAATCAAACTTAAATGGGGCATTTAATAAAAGCATTATACATTCTTTAATTTGATTGTCATCAAAGCTCGCAGAAGTGAAATGTGAGCTACAAGTGAAATACTGTCAGTCCTTGCAACATAAACGGAAACACCAGTATAATACTGCAGGTCAGGGACAAAAACAATTTCAAGTCCATAAAGTGTGGGGATTTATTATGTATTATTGCTTATTTAACTCTAGCTTCTTGTTTGCATGTGTATTTAATGTGTATTAAAGGAGCAATTTATCATGAGTGGCAGACATCTGTATGTAACACCCGTGGTATTACATGAATGATTTGTCGTAATTACTTTCAACAGCATCTTTTGAGAGCCATCTTAAAAATAGACTTCCGTTTAGCTTTAATTTCCATTATACCTCATAGTTGAGCTAGAAGAAATGAGATTTTGCAGGTTTGAAAGTGCTTTTGTGGCGTCGGTTAAGACATCCTTAGGGATTTCGCACAGATCTTGTTCGCAGATGACACACTCTGAAATTGTGCTGTCTCTTTTGACACCCTCAGAACTCAGACATGAAAGACTGATGTAATTGCTCGCTCTAAATATATACACGGAAAGTATCAAAACAGCTTTTATACCTATGTTTACACTGAGATGAGAACTTGGTAAGAACTTGTGCTGCTCTGTTTTGTACATATTGTATTCTAGCAATGTTTTTGTAAGGAAGGTGGTTAACCACGCTTTGTTGTATGTGTGTATGGGAGTGCACTGATTTAGTGGACAGGTTTGTGTGTGTTAAGACAGAGACACACAGAGTAAGGGCATTTGCAACCCCCCTAATATTCCAGTAATGGGGGTGACAGAATAGATTTAGTGTATTGGATTTGGTCGCCCTCCTTCTGCCCATTCTCTCTTATGGAGGTCAGTCGCCTCTGCAGTGAACATCTATCACAGCTCAGCAGCTGGAGGCCGGAAGCCTGTGAGTGCTAACAGCGCTGCTGCAGGACTCTCGCCATACCAGTAGTCTCTGGCCATCTGCCGCCTCTGCTGGAAAGAAACAGCCAAATTAAGTTTTCTTTTAGACTTTAGGTTTAGAGTTGTGTATATGTAAAACAGTGATAGAATTGAACATTCTAGTTAATTTAATATAATCCTTTTAAGATTAGAATATTATAATATTTATTGAACAGATTTATTAAATGAAACAAATTTTACATTTCATAGCAATTTAAAATTATTAAAAAAATATAAAAATTTAGATTTTCCGTTTTTTTGGCCCACTGGTCACCAATTTTTCTTTTTTGTTTAAGTATTTTATTTGTTTTGTTTTAGGCCTCAGATCAGGATCTGTTGAACTGGACTATGTGTAAAAGTCTTATTAGTTGTATAGCTGGGATTCTTATTGGTCTGAATCTTAGGCTTACGAGTTGTGTTTGGAAGGTAGCAATTTATTGTGTGCACATGCATGACCTTGCTTTTTTCTATAAAAGTAATTGTCTCATTTTGGAAAGAGTGTGTATATATGTGTGAGGAACATAATTGTGCTTTTCGGTCATGATATGAAGGAAAGTATACTGCAAGTTTACTACCACATTTTTGCATTGCCAAATACCAATCACCATTTTCTTCAGAGAATATGACAGCCTAGTTTTATCTTTTCGTCTCTTTGGTTGTGTTCCCAGCCTTAAAAATAACCAACTGGACAAATTATATCCAGTTGTTAGCATTTTTAGGTTGTTATGTGTTCCATTTTCGCCTCCAAATCACTGTCCATTTTCAGTATGTTTTCAGCCTACTAACGGAGGTCGCTCAGCTTAAGATGGGGCTCAGTGGAGCCAGATACATTAACTCTGATGACTAACGCATTTTGTCATCTCTAAAATGTGTTTTTTCAGTGTAACTTCTGAATCAGCTTGTTATTTCTGACATTTTAGTTTGAGAGTGTTCTTGTGAAATTTATTTTAGTATAGAACTACTTTAGAGTTGGTCCTCAACAGGCTTTCAAAGTTTGAATTGCCTTTAAAAGGACACCAAGAATTAGTTTGTTGGTTAGTTATTTAGTTTGTTAGATAGTTGGGTTTTTTTTTTTTTTTTTGAAGTTTCAGTTGTCTTTGACACCAAAAAATTGTGGTTGGTAAGTTAGGTTGTTTGTGCATTAGCTTGCTGTTTTAATTGTTTTTGAAAGGACACCAATGACTAGTTAGTTAGTGGCTACTTTTGTTCTGTTGCGTGTTGGTTGGTCAGTGGCTTGCTGTTTCAGTTGTCTTTGAAAGGAAATTGTTAATTTTAGTTAGTGTCTCTACTGAAACTCTACTTGAGTTTCAGTTTTCTTTGAAAAGACACCAAAGTTGTGGTTTATTGGTTTGTTAGGTTGTTTGTTGATCAGTTAGTTTGTTGGTCTACCACTTACAGTCTTCCTCTAAAAGACACATATCAAAATACACAAATCATTATAGTCAATTCTTTATAGTTTTGTAGTGTCTGTTTTTCATTGTCTAAAAAACAAGGTGGGGAAAAAACAATGTGGTTAGGTATTTTTATTTTAATTTATTTTTTTAACGTTTTTTGTTGGTTGGTTGGTTACTTAGTGGCTTGCTATTTAAGTTGTCTTCAAAAAGTCACCATTTATCGGGTTAGTGTCCAGAATTTTTTATTTTGACCAATAATTTTCCATCTTGGAAAATTCCATTTTCCATTTTCCTTGATTAGTTCCTGAAAATAATCTGTTGTTGGTTAATTTCTTTCTTTCTTTCTTTCTTTCTTTCTTTCTTTCTTTCTTTCTTTCTTTCTTTCTTTCTTTCTTTCTTTCTTTCTTTCTTTCTTTCTAGTGTGGATAAGAAGGGTAATTTGGCTTTCATTCCTTGGGAGGAGAGCCGACACAGAGATCTGGACTGGTGTGAAGTTCCTGAGTGCAGGTAAGATCACATTGGTGCTTGTGGTGGTTGAAATCTCTGTTTATCACTGATGACTCTGTGTGTTCTTTTCTTTAGAGGAGTGGTGGAGCCCAACCCAGTTGATGACTGTCACTTCTTATTTGAGGAACAACCAGAACTAGAGAGGTTTTGTAGCGCTAAACCCTCCATCACACTGCTGACTGAATGGTACCTGACCAGGGCACTGGACATAGAGAGCAATTCCCGCCAGGTACACAAGTGCACATGCTGACAAAAACTGACACTCAAACATGGATCAAAGCACACCGTTTTCTTTTGCACTTTCACTTGACTGACACCTTACCCGGCTGAAAAACAACAAACAACCTCCTCAGATACACATACAGATGCACATCTGACTCACAGAAGATTTGCTTCCTTCTAGAGTGACAGTTAATGCTGTCCCAGAGGGCTGTTAGTGTTGTGAGATCAAATGTGGAACTAGATAACGCTGTATCTGTCCACTGAGGGAGCTCCTAATGGAGAGATATCTGAACCATTATGAGACCAGACTGAGCTTCTGAACCCCTCTGTCTGTTTGTCTTTTCTTCCTTCTGTCTTTTTGTTTTTCTGTCTGGTTTTCTTTCTTGCTTTCCTTCCTTCATATTTTTATTCCAGCCTTCTCTTTCGTTCTTTCGTTCTTTCTTTCTTTCTTTCTTTCTTTCTTTCTTTCTTTCTTTCTTTCTTTCTTTCTTTCTTTCTTTCTTTCTTTCTTTCTTTCTTTCTTTCATCCATCCATCCATCCACCCACCCATCCTTTTTAAAGATACATATCTCAAAAGGAACCTTCATAAGCTCTTTCTACTGTAATATGTGCATATATTTTACAAAAGTCAACTATTGAGCATTAATCAAAATAATAAATAATAATTTCTAAATTCAATTCACTAGATCCTTAGATTATTAACCTAGAAAAACTAAGAACTTTAGTTATTCCAAATAAAGTCTTATTTAAAGTAATAATTTGTGGTCTTCGGCCTGAATGTCCATAATTTTCTTTTTTAGGACAAGAATTTGAATTTAGCTGTATGACTAGTCTCAAACTTTTTGTCCTCACTGAATATGACCATAATGACAACTGCTATCACTCAGCTGTAGGCGCAGACTGTTTCAGGAAGTGCTGCAGAGCAGAAGAGACATCACTCTGTCAGGACAGAGGTTAAAGCAAGGAGAAAGGGCTGCTCTGAGAGAGCTTGATGTGAAGTGAGGGAAGGAGGATGGGCAGCCCTTGGGAGCAGATTGAAAGTAAAAAAAAAAATAGAAAAAAGAAATATAGTATAATAAAAGGGTGTGAGATCTGTTCATCTGAGCTCTGCCTGCTTGGTCCTGAGACAGAAGGGAAGAACGGCTAAGAAAGATGGACGTTTGTGCATATAGAGATCAATACTTTGTTCAACCAAAGCCAGGTGTGCATAAACAAATTTGTGCTGTTTGCAATCATTTGTTTGTAAGGCAAATACACATACTGGTTTTAATCCTGATTTGGTGTTGTGTTAAGTAGCATTGCTTGTAATTGGAGTGTTGTATCATGTTGTTCTGAAGGCAGCATTGCTCCGGAGGTTTTTGGCTCTTGTTAACTCCAATGTGAAGGATTTCGATTTCTACCAGGTGAAAAAACAGCAGCAATCATTTCCTCTATGCAGGCATCCACTATTGATTGGCTCCATGCTCTGCCTGTCAGCTGGTAGAGGAATACCAATCGTCAGCTCATGATGTGAACTCTATTGATGGGCTGCTGAGGCGGTTTGGATTTCATCGACTGGTTCTACTTTTTACGCATCTGTTAGGGGATTTTTACTTGTAGCATTTTTTCTTTTATTTGTCAGTCTTTTATATTTTTGCATCTCTGTTTGATGTGATCTGACAGTTTTCATAGATTTTCACTAAAAAAAATGTTCCACTCTTTTAATGGATTTCTGTGTTTTTTCAAAGCATCAACAGTGTTCTGTGTGATTTGTAAGACACCAGCAGTGTGTTCATCATTCTTTTTAATGGCTCATTTTTTTACTCATAATTATTCCCCCATTTTCCCGAGTTTATTTAGAAAAAAAAGAAGTAAAATGTCAAAAAAGTAGAATGATGTTAGCCATTTTAACTGAAACTAAAATTTGAGGTAATTGAGGTAATTATAAAAATGAAAAAACTATATAGACAAAAAACTAAAACCTTTTACTAAAAACTTTAAAAATGAAAAAAAAAAAAAAAAAACGCAAAAAAAAAAAAAAAAAACGGATTCAAAATATTAATAAACATTTAATAACATTAAGAAAATATAAATTTATATAAATTAATTTTTTTATGTAATATTTGTAATTCATATTTTGAATCACTTGGCCAATTCCTTATTTGAATGTGTGTTAGGCAGCGCTTCTCTCATATTTATGTTGTGCATCTCTATTAGATTGCTTATGCTTTTGTATGGTCCACACAGGTTGATTGTGCCCTGTCTCTGGTGCGTCTGGGAAAAGAGCAGAACATTCCTGGGCTGGAGGTGCTGTGCGACGACCTGGTTACCATGGAGACACTGGTGTACGAGACGTCATGTGACCTGAGTCTCACACTAAAGGAGCTGCAGCAGCTCAGGGACATTGACAAGCTCCGCCTCCTCATGAAAAATGTATGTTTTGAGGCTTTGCTCTCTTTGTTTTGCTGTCTACAGCCTCCTTCAACACTTGTATTATTATATTCACATTTATCACTGCAGTCTATATGTAGTACTGACATAGTATAATGTTTTATTCTTGTCTGAAGTGTCAATGGCTGCACTGTAAACACCTCGTATCAGCCCTGTTTCACTCAACAGTCATACAAATTTCATATTTAGGCGGCTCTTTAGATTGAAGACCACTAGAGACAATGAGAGATTCTGTTAGAGTGTGTGTAGATTTATGTTTACAAGGGTGGTCTCATTACGACTGCAGTAAGCACATCCAGCAGGCTTGTTTGGATTTAATGCTTTCATTAAAAATGATTTAATACTCATTTGCTCGTTTAAGGAGAAATGCTGTGAGTGGGTGAATCGCCATCTAAGCGTCTGTTTGCTAGTGATACTTTTAATGTTTTCTGAGGGAACACTCAATTCAGTCAGTAATGAACATTCTGTCAGCTTTTACTCACCCTCGTGTTGTTCCAGACTTACTTTGTTCTGTGGAACATAAAAGGAGATAAACACCGCTTCAGAAAGGATCTGAATGATATCTTCATGCAAAAGGACGCTCTTTTTTGAAGCTTTTTGAGACTCCTGTCTTATTTATTGAAATTGGAAAAACAGAAACCAGTACATTCTTCAGAACTACTCGGTTTGTGTTTAATGAAAGAAAATCATGCAGGGTTGGAATGACATGAACTGCTCCTTTAAAACTGCTGTATTGTGTTTCTGCCTAAAATATTGTGCGTGAACAGAAGACGCTGTCATTTACCGACTCTGTTGTATTTCACGATTTCTTTCTGTTTTAGTCCAGCGAGGATCGATATGTGAGGAATTCATTCCAGTGGATGGTCCCGTTTCTGCACCGCTGTGAGGGACAGAGGGTGGGCTCTGCCTCTGCTCTGCTCAGAGAATATCTGGTCACCCTCGCCAAAGATGATCTTACACTCCCACTCAAAATGTTCCAGCACTCAAAGCCAGATGTAAGCCAAACCACTTGAAGTACATGTACTTGACTGTCCAAAAAAGGCAGTTTTATTAACCCTAATCTACACCCAACCCAACAATTGTATATTATTTAATTAATAATAATAAATATTTCATATAAATTAATTGTAAATGTTATTAATCTTCTTTTTTTATTTTTATTTTTTATTTTTTAAATATATTTTCCAATTGAGGAAATCACTGGAATTCCCCAAAGAAATGTTTCAAAAAATATTGCAAGAAACGTTTTTTTATAAATATATTATACAATAAATAAATACATTTATTTATTTACTTGCTGTATACAATAACCAAATTTTTAAAATTTTATATATAATATTTAATTTAAATTGATTAGAAATGTTATTATTTATCATTTTTATTTTTTATAATAATTTTTATTTTTTAATATTTCTAATTATTTTCCAGTTGTGGGTTTTCCTAGATTTCCCCAGAGGTTTTGTCAAATTAAGCTCATAAATTTGGCCAGTAAATCAACACACAAACTTGTACACATGCTTTTATGAGGATGTCCATACCATAATCATAAATACTTCCTATTCCTTATAGACAAATTTTGGACACTTTGTTTTAGTTAAGACATTTTTGGCCCATGTATGAGCTGTGAAGACACTTTCAGAAATCACATTATTCTGTACTGATCTGATTTACTGATTTAAAAATTCAGTAGTGTGGCACTACTAATGTTGTTGCTCTTTCATGATAAATTACTTGTGCTTTTCCTTATTCATACTGTAAGTCACTTTGGATAAAAGTGGCATCTAAATGAATAAATATAAGTAATTTGAATGATATGTCACACACACAGATACACTTATAAAAGAGGGATGCCGTTCTAATTCTGAGTCCAAAGCCACAAAAGACCTTCAGACACGCACACATGTACACGCTGTCTCACAAGGCCATGATAAAAATTTATGACCTGCTTAGTGCTTACACATCTGAGGCATCAATTTCCCTCACAGGAAATGAATAAAAGCGGTTGGAAAGAAATCAGGTGTATGAGATTGTACATGTGTGTTTGTGTTTGTCTGTGAATCAGCCTTTGCACATTCAATGTTGTGTGAAATGAAATCCAATCTAATGCAGACACTAACATGATTTTTAGTGTGCTTGTGGGTGCATCTGTGCATGAGTTACTGTTGTCTGAGAGGAGATGCGATGAAATGGCTGAATATTAACCCCATATGAAGGTCATACAGTATAATGTATACAAAGCTATGTTCTGTTGTATAGGCTTACAAGTTGGTTGTTTCAAAATCTTCCTATACAGCATACATCATCATCAGATAAACACAAACAAAATAAAAAAAAGACAACTAAAAACAAAATCACAATATAAGTCGGTTCTTACTTTGCCAGTAATTTGCACATAACCAATTTTTTTTTTTTTACTTGCAGTGTCATCCAAAAGTCATTGGAGATTCGGATCAGCTTATGTCTGTGGCATTAGAGTGTATCTACAGCTGTGAGAGAGATGACCAGCTTGCACTCTGCTACGATATACTTGAATGTCTTCCACAGAGAGGATATGGGTGAGCTCACACAACTGGGAATACATTTTTTGATTCAGTCGTTCACTCAAATTTGTGATGGCAGTTTTCTACACTACCATTTAAATGTCTGTTTGGGGTCTGTAATTTTTTTTTGTTTTCATTTGCAAGAAATTGGAAAGATGCATTAAATTGAACAAATTATATATTTTTTATTGTCATTTTTATGAAAGATTTCATCAAATAATCATCTATTTATCAACCATCCTGAAAAAAATCACTTCTGCAGTTTCCACACAACCATTTTCAACTAATATTGATTAGAAATATTTCTTAAGCACTAAATCAGCATGCTAGAATGATTTCTGAAGGATAATGTGACCATGAAGACAGAAATAATGGCTGCTAAAAATATTTGCCTCATATTAATAAAATAATTTTTTAAATGTATCAAAACAGAAACATAGCTATTTTAAATTGTGATATTTCGCAACTTCAAGTAGATGCAGCCAAATAAGAAACTTTTTTTTTTAAACATTAAAAATAATTACTTACCTAATCCTTTTAAATGTTTTATTTATTTATAGTTTAATTTTATTTACATTTTTATATTTTAATTTGTTTCTTTTTATTAATATTATTATTATTATTATTTAAAATGATAAAAAAAAAAGAGCAAAAAAAATACTTAGTGTTTCATGCTGTATTGCACAACACTTTTGCTGCTTTTCGGGTGGGATACAGGTAAGGTTTGGGACAGGTTTTATGGTACGGTTCAGTTTCACCATTGGTTAAGGAAGTAGGGGTTGTGTCTAGCGTTTAAGTATAGATGTAGAAATGCAGAAATTACGGACACAATTACATGCAGGTATTTTTTAAATATAAGTACAATGTAAAACTTTCATGTAGCATTGTATCAACTGATTAGTTTAAATGTTAGTACATAGTAATTAAAGACACTTCATACAAAGTGGTTTCAAAGCTGGTTATAAGAACTGGCACCTCAACTTCAAAACTTGTTCTGGCACTGCTGTCACAAAAGCCCTGTCAAACACACATGCACACACACGCACACACACACACACACACACACACACACACACAATTAGCACATGTGTGCACAGTTGTCAGTAACCCCCTGATTAGCTCATTATTAGCACAGCAGGTGTCTGTCTGCCTTCAAAGTGTGAACCGTCAAAACCTCTCAGCGTTCCTTATTATATCCCTGCTGCCTTTAGATGTCTTGGAGACTGAGAGGCCTGTCACTCATCCGCATATATTGATATTAAATATACATTTCTGCTGTCTTTGGACTGCAGATGAAGTGTTAAGGCCCGTTCACACCAAGCACGATAACTATAAAGATAACGATAAAGATATAGTTCTAAATATCGTTCTCGATATTAAAGAATAGCAGAGTCCACACTACAACTATAACGATAAAGGCACAGAGAAATGATATTGTTGGAATCATTTTCAGAACAATTTTTTCCAGCTGATGGACGATACAAACATTGACAGCCAATCAGTATCCATCCTGCTATAATGAGCTCGAGAATTCGCAAAAAGGGGCAGACGCACATGGGCTTAGAATAAACAGACGATATCGTTCGCTGGTGTGGACGCTTATATCGTTATCTTTATAGTTATCATTCTTGGTGTGAACGGGGCTTTAGCGTTTGTGCAAAGGGTTGGTGTTTTTCTAGCACTTGATTTCTTTTGTGGGGCAACAAAATAACACATTTATGCCAAAAATAACGTGATTTGCGAAATTTGGCGTCAGTTATATCCTGAGGGTTTGACATTGTTCTGCTAAAAATAATTTTGATACCTTCTACAAATGGCATCTGCCTTTTTCACATTCTCACTTTCAGTCAATCTGTTGCTGTAAAATCTCTCTGTACCTTTGCAAGACCCTAATGTGCTTTTACACTTCCATTATTATCCTGGGATCAGTGCTTTAGGGTTTTTCCAGAGCTCTTCTTGTTATCTTTTGCTGCTACTGGAGAAAAGACTTGTTTGCGTTTGTGAATTCTGTTCAGATGTGGGATGAGGAGATGAATTGGAGTACTGAGACTACGACAAAACATTTTTAGTTAAATGTCGAAACTTGGAAAGCGCCTAGGGAAATATTGCAAACATATCGAGTTTAGTTTAGACCGAAGAAGTCTGAGTTTTGTCAGCAACAGGTTTTTTTTCTTTTTGCAATTTAGACATTATCTCCATGGCAACCGGACTCTCAAGCAGAATTGCACATGATTTCTGCTCAAGTTCACATAAGGGGCACAGCTTAAAAAAACACACACACACATGTAAACACAAACCTCAAAAAAGGATTATATTGTTCTGGCATTATATTTCAATGGCAGTTGTTCAGCTGCTAAAATATTGTCAGTAATTTAACTAAATATTTGCAGCTTAATTGTTTCTAGCAAACAATTTCATTTAGTCAGAATGGCTGTCTGTGAAGAAAGATGCTTTTTGGGTCCAGATAGTGTTGTTACAACATCTGCCAGCAGATTCTAACTGGAGAATGCAAACTAGTCCACTTACTATTGTAGTGTGTGTTGACCTTGTCTGGTGATCAAATAGAAAACAAGTATTTAGAGTTCATAGATGCTGCTATAACCAATGCATTTTCATAACAAAGAACAAATATAAAAGCTTATAACCAGAATGACTGACATCCCGAAGCACTGACCTGGTGACATTATTAGATAATGGAAGGTTAAAATCTTGAAAGTGACTTTGGATAAATGCAGTCTGTGAGTGTTCAGATGGCTGATCTTTGATCTTGTTTACTTCTCTCTCATTCCCAGACCAGAGACAGACTCTACAAAAGCCTTGCATGACCAGGTGGACACTCTTGAGAAACACTTGAGGTAAGAAGAGCCCGAATGAGTCCAGTCAAGCCAAATTTATTTGCATTATTTGAGCTTTTTACAATGCACATCATTTCAAAGCAGCTTTATAGAAAGTCATACTGTCAGGTCTTTAATGCCTTAATGTTTTACCATATATTGGTTTTAGGGCTGGCGATATATTGCTGTTCTATAAATGATTCTCTGAACTTAGATCTAGCTATAATTGCATTTATTTGCATAGCAGATATGTCACTCTACAGTGTCTCTGACACATGACCAAGCGTTCAGTGTAATTAAAGTCTTTCATCATTTTCACTTGGTTGGTCGGATTTTTAAATGTTTTTGAAAGAAGTCTCTTATGTTCACTAAAGCTAGTATTAGATGAAAAGTATACTAAAACAGTAATATTATCAAATAATGCTACAAAAATGTAATGTTCTGTTTAATATATTTATATAATTATATATATCTAATTGTATATATATATATATATAGATATATATATATAATATATATATATATATATATATACTATATATATAAAAATATTATTTATTTATTTTTTCTGTTATAGCAAAGCTGAATTTTCAGCAGCAATAACTCTAGCCTTCAGCGGCACATAATTCTTCATAACAACACAAAAATGATTCACAAACAACAAACATTACTAATTAATAATGTTGAAAACAGTTACTGTTTTCTACAAACTTTCACTACTTTTTTTATGAATGGAACAATTAAAAGAACATCAAAAATAATAAACATAAATTCTATAGAAATATTTAAAATTAATATTTAAAATGTCTTTATTCTTTCTTTTGATTAAATGAATGCATCCTTGCTGAATAAAAATATAGATTTTTAATTTCTTTAAAACAAATCATACTGGCCCCATTTTCTATATTAATTATAAAAATAACTATATACATTGCTTATATTATTTTAAATATTTGATATCATCTATTATTTATTTGTTCAATATTATATTTCTAATTTCTAAATTATTTACTAGTTTAATATAGCTTTATAAATTTAAAACTGTATTTGCTAGCCAACATTATTAGTTCAAGAATGGCAGATGTGAATCAATATAAAAGGCGAGATATTCCATTTGACCTCGGGTATATTTTTAAAAGTGGCCTTCATTTTGGCTCTGAAACACTGGATTCATCACTCAACTCTGAGCACAGTAGCTTTTACAATAACCAGGTTGTTTTAAACACCTCAAGACAGATTGGCCACATTACCTCATATTCCAGAGTAGGCTATATTTATTATTTATGTGAATTAAATTGAAAGCAAATCTCATAATAACAACCACAAAAAAATACAAATCAATCCTATATATATTTCATTATTATTAATTAATTTTTTTCTTCTGGTAGGGTCCTTCCACACATCGGCAAAGGGCCAGTTAAAGGACTTATTAGGGTCTTATAGCAAACATGATTTATCTGAACTGCAGAATTATCAATATTATAATATTAATGCAGCATTATGTGTATGTTACTCACAGCCCTTCAGCAATCAAAGCTCATGGAAATGAAGGATCATTGTTGTTTCTAGCCAGTACTTGGGTGTTTTGATTTGATCAGAGGTAGTGCTTGACCTGAAAAGTTTGAGAGCCGCTGGTGTAGTCAGTATTCGGTGTGGATGATGTAAGCTTCAGCACAGTGTCAAAAGACTTTCTCACATAGCTACTGAGAATAGCTGTCATTGTGGGGAGAGAGAATGGAAAAATGGGAAATTTTTGGTCTGCTCACGTCCATCATGAGATCTCCCTCATGCAGCACATGAGAGAACATGAGAGGCATTTTACGCATTCATGCATATACTGTCCAAAAGTGTTCACTCATTTACTCATTTGCCATTCACTACGTAGACAACATGAGTTATTTTGCTAAATTAGGAAAGATGGAGTAGAAATGAGTGTATTCAGATGCCGCTTGAGACCATTTTTCACACTTTGTGTGATGTTATATGCGCAATACTTCCTGAATGACAATATAAACTACTTGAAATTCAGCCTGACTGACTTCGACACATTCCAAAAAAATCAGATTGGATTCAGGATCGGATTTAAAAACATTGGGCTTTATTTATTTATTCATTTATTTGTTTGTGCAGACTACAAGAAACCAAAACTGATTTAACAAAAAAAAAAAAAAAAAAAAAAAAAGTGAGATCTGTCTGTCTGAACAAAGCATGTTTGTATGTATGTTGTATGCTGCACCACGTTTGCATGTATTTCTGTTTTTTCTCTTTCCGTCTGTTTGCGTGTGTGTCAATCTCAGCTCAGTTGACGTGATCAGCCTGTAATCGCTCCGTAGAGACACATTCCTTTAGATCCATTAGAATTCTGTTGGAGGACAGGATGATGAAAGTCTCTCTCTCAGATATTTATGACTGGCCTGGGAGGGTGCAGTCGTTGCAGCCTTAATTTCACTCTTTTTCTCTTGTTTGCTCTCTAATTTATCACTCGTTTTTCTCAGTCTCTCAAGATTTACCATTTCCCCTCTTTGTATCTGAATTGTGTCTTTGTCAGTGTTTTCTTTTATCCCCCTTGCTCTCTGTTTGAATGTTAAAGAGGGCATATGAAACTGGATTTTCTTTGCTGTTTTGAAAGAAATCAATGTAGACATTCTCTAATGTTCACAAGTAGATATTACAAAAAGTGGCTTTAGAAGCCAATATGTTGATTGTTTTATTCACATGACATTGTACATTAACACATTACTCTCCTGCAGTACACAGTTTATCACTGTAAATTTTGCATACAATTTATAACACACATATTACAGTATTATGTTTAAGCAGCCATTTCAGGAGCAGGTCATGATCACTGGAAAAGACTTAAAGAGCTACAGACAGATGGAGAGAGGAGTTAAAAAGAGAGGGAAGAGAGAGAGGGAAGCGCCAAAATATGTTAGTGAAACAGAAAACAAAATCTGGCTCTAGCAGATTGTAGAGAGAAAGAAAGAGACATGAAGGAAGGAGTGTGAGACAAGAAGAAAGGAAGGAAACAGAAAACATCTGTGCTAGATGCTCCCAAGGGACAGTACATCCTCATTTATTGAGGGCGTCTCAGGCAGACACGGCACCAGTTCAGCTCACTGAGGTCCATTCAGACACCTCTGTCTGTTCTTGGCTCCTCTGAGCAGCTGTTAGCATATAGCTGTGGTTAGGGATGGCTTCTGATGTACGTTAACTGGTGGGTCGAAACTCAAAAATAGGTCATAGATCTGTGTTGGTGCTAATTGCCACCATAAAATCATATGAACAGAATAATGTTGCATATTTAGGATAGCAAAATAGTATTTTTTGTGTATATCAAAGGTTATGCATCCAGTACTATTTTACTGTAAAATCATGTCACTTGGTAGTATCCAGTAAAATTCTGCAGTAGTAGTGACAGGAAAGGCATTTATAATGTTAATGTTCTTAAATGCTGTTTATGATTTCCACAAAAATATTAAGCAACACAAATGGTGTCAACACTGATAAAATAATAAATGTTTCTTGAGGGCCATTTATTCACAGGAATAAATTACATTTTAAAGTATATTCAAAACTAAAACAGAACTATTTCACAATGTTGCTGTTTTTACTGTATTTTTGATTAAATAAAGCAATCTTGGTGTGCACAAGAGACTTCTTTCGAAAACTTGACAAACTTTTGAACTGTGTAGTGTACATGTATATTCGTACAGTTTTTTTTTAGGGCTTCACAAATACTTTTAGCCAGTTTTAATGGTTTAGGCACTTTTATTTAAATGTTTGTCTCTCTCTAGTGTTGCTGAGGTGTTGGAGAAACACGGTCTCCAGAAGCCCATCTCGTTCGTGAGGAACAGTCAGAACAGCAAAGAGGAAGCTCACCAGCTGATGGTTCGACTCACCCGTCACACAGGACGCAAGTATGACACACAGCGGTCACCTAGGCATTTCCCACAGCACTTTTGTGCACCTGTGTCATTGTCTGTTGTTTGCTCAGAAACCCTCCTGTGAGCGAGACCGTGTGGAGAGGTCTACTTCAAGATCTCCTGGACATGCAGCAGAATGTTTATACCTGTCTAGAGCCAGAAACTTGCCATCAGGTACAATGCAATATAATATAATATACTGTAGCATATATATATATATATATTTTTTTTTTTGTAACTTGTCTGGTTTGTCACAAAGCTGTTATGTTTTTCTGTACTTACCGCAGCATTTCTGTGTGTGTGTTTTGTGAAGTTCCTGTGATCTTTTTTCACTCTACTTTTCTATCCGTTTCATTCTGCCTCACAGCTCCAAGATTATCTATCTTCTCATTACCTTCTTTTGTTGCTCACCCTGGTTAGTGTATGTCTGTATATCTGTATGTGTGTGTGTGAAAGAGTCTCAGGCTGCACATTAGTCTGATGCCGACGGTGGGCTTTGTCTGTTTGCTCTGTAATTTAGCGGCATTCTCTAACGAGGCTGCATTCCCGTCACTATCGATTTCTTCATCACAATCAAGAGCAGAACAGCCGAGCTGAACTTGCCATCAGGAGTTCATCCTCAACTCTGAGCCGCTCACCCTGTGACCAGAAAGAAAGAAAGAAAGAAAAAACACAACAATTGTCCCTCAACCTGTACTCTGTTCGAATTGCTCTTACCCAGCTTCTGTCAGTATGGGATCCTGCACTGTATTTTTCTCGTAGCTACTGAAAGACAATCCCAGACGAACAGTAAATTGAAAGTTCTGAGAGGAAAATGAAAGAACTTGATGTAGTTTTACGGAATTGACATTCTCACCATTTCACCTCTGCGTCTGGGGCCATTTGACAGAGTGCTGTTGAGTTGCTTTGAAATCTCTTCAATAGCTAAACAGCTAATGAACTTACACAAACCTCAGCAACCAGCTCTAAACTCTGCCTCACTTCTGTGGGTGTGCATTAGGAATGGCTCATTGGCTCGCAGACTGAGCATGGGTGGATATTTCATTTGTGCGGCGTTGGGAGTTAACCATGTTATGGTTATAGGTGCAATGTGCACTGCAGATATTGGATTCTCTAATACAGACAGGTTAAAGCACTTCCAGATTATATGTCTAAAGACCATATGAAATTTTGATTTTTAGGTTCTATCAGCAGCTGTCTTAATATCTGTCCCCAGTAATGCTACTTTGTTTACCTGATATGAATTTGATTCTTCACTTAATGCGAAATGTCTCTTTTAGCCAGGTACATGAACTGCAATGCTGTGAAGCATTGTGAAAGATGATGAACAGATATGAAACAATTGATTTACAGTTTATTGCAAAATTTTCATACAATTTATATTTAAACACTACCATTCAAAAGTTTATGGTTGATGGTCACCACACAACAAATAGTGGATATAGGATTTTTTGCAAAAAACAGCAGGAATCAATAGAGAATTAGTTCGATCTATTATTTATTAATGCTTATTCTTTGGATTTTATGATGTTTTAATGAGGGAACTTTGGTTCAGTTTGAAGAACACATGAATAGGTCTAACCACAGAAAATGCTGATGTCTTACTCTGCCTAAATGTAGCTGAAGGCAACATTGAAATTACCCAGAACACCACAGCTGTTGCACAGAGATGCTCATGAGATTGTGTTGTCATTGAAAGAGCAGTTTTTGATATTTCTCCTGTAGTGATTCTGTCTCGCTGGCAATTGACTAAAGACAGGTGATTAATTGCCACACCTGAACGTGTTCTTCCCATGGGTCTCCACTACATGGCACTGATCTCTTCCTCTCTCTTTTACTGTCAATCTCTGTCGCTCGTCCATGCAGGTGTTTGTGGAGAGTTTGCTATGTTCGGGACGAGAGGAAAACGTTCGTCTGGCGGGTCAGCTGATGCACTGCAGCGCCGTGTCAGAGGACACTCCAGTCAGCGTTTCGTTCCGTGGTAAAGCTCACGCCCGTGTGTCATATAGCCGCAGTGTGGAGCTGGTTCTGGCTGCTGCCCGTGAATACTTCAACTCTTCAGCCACCCTCAGTGACCCCTGCATGAACCTGGCACGGTATGATGTCCCATGATCTTCTGATGTGTTTAGATAGTGTGTGTGCCACATGACCTAGCAATAACATTACAAAGTGACGTTCGACATCTTAATAATTATGATTTTTTAAATTCCAGTCCTTCTCAAAATATGAGGTAATGGGAGCGTGGGAGACTTCACTAGTTCTCAAACCTCATTTACTTTCACAAAAACTGCGTTTGCTACTGATTGTTTTTTGGTGAACAATGACTAAAATTTTGGCATAAATACAAACATTACTTTTGTTTTGGTGAACTATTCTTTTCATATTTCTCCTGTAAAGCAGTGTTACTTTTTTATGAATTTTTGGGAAATTGTAAGATGTATTTTTGTATCATTAAGAAATAAAATAAAAATTTAAATAATAACAATTAAAAAAAATGAAAAAGTCATAATTATATTACTTATTATTTTATTATTAATAATTTTAATGATGCAAAATGTATTTTGTAATATCTCAAAAAAAAATAATAAAATGGGATATAATTGCAGTTAATTTATTTTTAATATTTTATAACTATTTTATTATTAGTAACAATAATAACTCATTTTAATTAAAATAAATATATCTTGCAATATCTCAAAATAAATGACAGTTACACTATTAGACATTATTTTTATACTAATATTATAATGTAAGTGAACATGTGTTATTATGTCAAGAAATATGAGCTGACAGGGGGCGTGGGGGATCAAAATCTAGTTCGGACCAAGGTATCAAACCATGAGTGAAAATAGCCTGAAACTACCTCTTCAATCTCTGCAGTTGTGTGAGGAGTTTATGAGGAAAGAGGAAGAAACCCCGCAGGAATCAAACGGTCCAATGTCATTCTGGTATCCTGCCTCTGTTATGAGTCCAGCCCTTCACAATGGCTATTATTGGTGTAATTAGCTGCCATAATGAGAGATCGACTCCATCAGAGACAGACAGTCAGTCTCTCACTTCCGCCCAGCCCCTGCAGCTCTAGGTTAATGTGTTTCCAGTCTCTGTGTGTCCGTCTTTTTTTGTTGTGTTGGGCTGAAGTGCTAAGGGTGACAGACTGCGGCCCCTGAGCGATGGGGCGTGCTGCAAAGTGGGTCAGTAATTAGGCCGTCATCTGTTCATGGGCTGGAAGCTGGACGGGTCGCCACTCCATATGCATTCACACGCATCTCACATCACTGTCTTTCTCTTTCTCGCACATGCCACCGACAGACAGGAAACTTAGATGGACAGTAATTATGAGTTTAACGTTTAAATTATAGTACTTTTGATTCCACTGAGAGAGAAAGACTGTGACAGATTGAAAACACAATGGTGGGAGAATGTGTCAGTGAAGGATTCTGGGAGAAACTAGGACTGAAAGAGAATGACTGATTTCATCTTCATTGAAAGAATCAGTAGTGCTGTTTTGGTGTCATTAGTTCAGAAAGAATTTTAGTGGTTCTTGCTAAGGCAATTTAAAGGGATATTTCACCCAAAAATGAGAGTTCTGTCATCATTTAATCATCATTTACTTGTCGTTTCAAACCATAAGACTTATGTTCATCCTTGAAGCACAAACGAAGATATTTTTAATGAAAACCTAAGAGATTTCTGTCCCTCCATTAAAAGTCCATTCCACCTCTTCCAAAAGTTCATAAAGAGATCATATGAATCAAGTGGTTTAATCCAAGTCTTCTGAACATATGACATATGATGAATAGATTTAATCTAGGCTTTGATTTGTACACTGTACAAACACTGATCAATGCACATATAAAGAGTAAATCAAATATGGTAAACGGAAGCGCATGCATGAGCTTCCATTTACCATATACGATGTGCTGTAGTTGTGTTATTACTTCTAAAAGTGATCATAGGAATAGGAGTCATAGGAGTCTATAGAAATAATAGGCCATAAGCAGAGTACATTTTTCCTCCACAGACCACTACTAAACGTTTTTGTTGTTGGACATTGTTTTTGTTGTACAAAGCCAAAATGCTTATGTAGCCCTACAAGACAACCCCTTCTAGGAACACCTTAGCAACCACCCAGAGCACCAGGCAACCAGGTTACATTGCCTATTAATGATACCTTTGAAGGAAGTAACCAAGCTCTATCTAGAATATTCTAGAGATTTATAGGGCCAACCTTGCAATATCTTGTGTAATCCTGAGAGAGCGACTGCTTATGTCGTCAAGTACATACGGGCACTTCCTGCTAAACAAAACCAAGAAAAACACTTGTAATTATTAGCTTACTGAGGCTAATCAGAGGCCTTTATTACAAAGACTGTTTTAGCTCCAGGAAGCAGAGGGTTGTGCAGTGGGTGTTTAGAGCGGTTGTTTCATGTTGAATGGGTTTTACAGGGATTTTGAAGATAGCTGGTGCTTTCACTTACATTTTAATAGTAACGCAGTTGTCTTGGAAACTGCTTGAAACCATTTGGGCTCCTCTGACACGCTGGGCAGAGTGTTACTAAAGTGTTCGGTGGAAAGAAAGTAGAGCGATGTAGTAAAAGAACATTAGAGTTTTCATCTGTCCGTACTTCAGAAATCTGGTGGGATTGTGATGTGGTTGGTTCCTCAAGCCTTTGGTTGACTCCTGATCTTATAATTCTAATGATGATCAGGACCTTCATACTGTCTAATCAACCACTGACTACAGCAAACAAACACATTTGGTGTAACGTCAGCTTGAGTTTCCTTTTTGTTCTTGCATAAAAATCACTTGGCACATGTAACTTGCATTATAGTACTTTTTTCCTTTGCCGTATGTCTTAAGTGGCCCCAAAACCTATTTACACAATGTGTGAGATTGCACATTGCATTATATAACAAAGGATCAAGTCAATGGCATTTATTTAAAACATGTTGAAAATTTGCAGCAAATTATTTCACAAAATAGAGTTTGTTAACAGGGTTCCCACATGTCCTGGAAAACATCTTGTTCATGTACTCATAGTTTCATTCTGTCTTATCTCTTGCTTTAAAAAATAAAATAAATATTAACAAATCGTAAACAGCCCATTTGCTTGTAAAAAGTTGGAATCAAAATCAAGATTGGTGCATCACCACTGTGTTTCCCAACCTTCTATCCAGTGGTCAGCATTAAGAGAAGTATTTCAGTAACTTGTTAACTAATAATTTGGATTATTGTCAATAGTAGGCGTTTAGTACTTCTGTACCAAGTCGATACTGACATTTTAAAAACGTAACAATACCGGCATTTCTGCAGCACTGGTTGTACCATGTACAGACTCTATTCAGTAGTTGCTGATAGGCTGCTGCTTTCAAACACTTCAGTGCATATTTATATCGGTTTCTGTGAACAGCAAGATATACTGTACTGTAAAAATTAAGATAAAGTATTTGTATACATTATGGTTGTCAGATGTTAGTGGTTGGGCTGCACTCTTTGGGGAAAAATAAATAAATAATAGTAATATTATTAATAATAATAATAATAATAATAATAAATTATTAAATAAAATGTTAAAATATGTAATTAAAAAAATACAAATTTAACACATATAACACACAAAAAAATAAAAAAATGAATAAAAAAATTAAATAAAAAAATTATTGTTTTTATTATTGTTATTATTATTATTATTATTATTATTATTATTATTATTATTTGTGTAATAAATACCAACATTATAGTATTAATTATTATTTATTATTATTATGCTGGCATTATTTTTATTTGTGTAATACCAACATTTCGCTCTCTCCTCTTCTCTCTCTCTCTATTTTGACAGAAAACTGCTGGCAGACTTTAAAGTTTCTCTCTCTCTCTCTCTTTTTTAAACAAGACAGAAAACTGCTGGCAGACTTTAAAGTTTCTCTCTCTCTCTCTCTTTTTTTAACAACAGCAGGTATTATAAAAAAATGCTCATTACTATTTAGAGAATGTCATGAACCTCACCTAAGGTGATCTGATTTCAGACATTACTAATATTGCCCTGAGTCTAATAAAATTAAGTCCAAATTAAAAACCCTTTTGCGTAAAATTCATTAAAAAAAAAAAAAAAAAAACAAGTGACTTTTTTTTTCATTAGTAAGTGTGGCTTCGGTCTCCAAATATTTCTTTGCAGCCAACTTGTTTCCTATCAGCCTTATCAATAATAAGACACAAATTGTTTCCTATCACCCCAAACATTCATATGCAGCCAAACTTGTTTCCTATCAGCCTTTGCCTGCATATGTTGCATGTTAATTTGACCCAGGAGAAATGCTGTTTGATTAATAAGTATGCAGTCATTTAGCAGACACTTTCAAATCTTTTTATGTTACACTTATTACATGCACAGTACACATTTGGTGCTTTACTCAAGGTCACTGATGATAGTTTTAAACTTCACCTTTGTGGTTGCTCACCCCAGATGACCAAGCCACACCACTATGATTAATACGTTGTGAACTGTATTTGTAGAAAACTGCTGTGTAAGCGCCTTAAACTGTTTGAAGGGTAGTATAATTTTTTCTATATTGGCCTGTAGTTGTACGACCCACAGTAAATCTTATGTGAAGCGGAGCTGGAAACAGTCTTCTGGATTGTGCTGTCACTGAAAATAACTAACTACCATGTAAAACTCACAGATTGTAGAGGAAACTACTCGAAAAATACTGCTGCATTTTGGTGTCGTTGTTGTTTTTTCCTCAAGCTCTTAAATTGAATTATTATTTCTGCTCTGCTTTCTCTGTTGCTACTGGCTTGGCTCAAAAGTGCACCGCTAGCTTCCCTAGGTCCAGCTGTCTTGGCCAAACTATATTGGAAAGTGACAGCAGAGCTGGCCCCGGATCTGTGCTTTTATTTGTTTTTTGGTCTGTCCCCCGTTGTCCTATGAAGCACATTTATAGCAGCACAGATGTGGAGCAGACGCAGGCCTCTGCAAGGCTCTGATAAGGGTATGAAAGCAACATGATGTCAGCGTCTCAGTCTGTAATTAAGAAATAAGAAGAATCAAAACTCGTTTGAAGGAATGGCTGCTGGTTTTTCTGTTTTCTCTTTAAAGGAACAGTTCAATCAAAAAAATAAATAAATAAATAAATAAAATTCTGCCATCATGTATTCATCCTCATGTCGTTCCAGACCAATATGTGTTCTTTCTTTTGTTGAACAGAACTGTCCCTTAAATGTCATATTTTGAATATTCTGTGTAATAATTGGTGTGTCCATTAGGTCGTGTCTGCTGTTGATCACGGATTGTCCTTCTCTTGTCCAAGAGGAAATGGATCTCATCAGCGCCCTCTCTCGACTGGAGCAGTTTGGCGTGAAGGTTCTTCCCTTACAAGGTAATGCAGCACTAAGCTATTACTACTGTTCGAAAATATGTTCTCCTTCCATTTCCTTTAGGAGATTGGTGCTCAATCCGACTAAATCGACTAGATCGACCATTGGAAAATAAGCCCCTGATGTACCTGTTTGTGTCTGTTCGTGTTTGCTTTTCCTGTTTGATTTGAGGAAAAATGCTCATAAAAACAGACAAAAGTAAAATGTTAAAACCAGGGCTGGATGATGTATCAAAAATATCTATGCTATTTAAAATGCACAAATGTTCAAAAGGTTGGAATCTTAGTACATTTTTTATTCTACAGTTATTATTTTTTTCAGCAAGGATGTATTAAATTGATCGAAAGTGACAGAAAGTTTCTATTTCAGATAAATGCTGTTCTCTTTCTATTTATACAAGAATCCTGAAAAAGTATGATCGTAGTTTCCACAAAAAAAAATATTAAGCAGCACAACAGTTTTAACACTGAGTAGAAATGTTTCTTTTGCACCAAATCGGTATATTAAAATGATTTCTGAAGGATCATGTGACAACTGAAGACTGGAGTAATGATGCTGAAAATTCAACTTTGCCTTCACAGCATTAAATTACATTTAAAAATTTATTAAAAATAGAGAACAGATATTTGAAATTTGAATAAAATTTCATTGTTACTGTTCATTCTGTATTTTTGATCAAATAAATGCAGCCTTGATATGCAGAAGACATTAAAAAATCTAAAATATCCCCAACTAAGTTAGTTTTTATGGTTTTCCTCTGAAATGGCTCAAAATAGTACCTTTCCCTATTATTTGACCAAACAGCCGTTGTTGTTGCCATTAGTAACATACAGTTATTAAATGTACATTTTAAAAAAATGTTATGCTCCAATTCTGCAGTGAAAAGCAATTAAGAGCAATATGCATTTATTTTTTACAAGAACAACTTTATGCGCGAATGCCACTTGGGTCAACCTTTTTGAGCATTATCGCATACAGATTGTGAAAAAGTGACCTCACCTTTTTTTGTTTTGTTTTTTTTCCCTTTCGCGGCAAGAGGAAGTGGAGTGATTCTCCCTGGTTCATGCTGTGAAAATTGAAGAGTGTGTTAATGATTTGTTACAACTTTGTAGTACATTGTTGGTCTATATACACATATAATGAACATATCTAGCCTTGCAGTTTTTTCCCTTCAGAGTCATACAGTACATTTCTAGTTAAAAGCAGTTCTGTTGTGCTCAGCCTAGCTGTTTTAACACAAGAACATGTCCTGTGTGGACGCCTCTTAATTAAGACTTGCATTTTTATGGTATTACTGACACACTCAAGAGCTTTTCTCACTCATTTCCATTTTCAGTTTTCTGCTCGACACTCTGTTAAGGTTACAAAAGAGATATCCGGAAAAACCAATGTTAATGTTGAATCTGGAGATTTAAAGCAGCCAGTCATCTATTGTTAATCTGTTGTTGTCAGTGAAGCATATTTGTGAGGAGACAAAATCAAGATATCATTGATAATACAACACAAGTGAAATGTGAAGTAAAAGCACACATACTGTATTTCTAAAATAAGGAAGGCCTCTTTAGCCTCATGTGTGCTTCTTCTAGTGTCCTTTTGAAGAATTGAAGAAACTGTATTATGTAGTCATGGCAAGACCAGGAGCAACTCAACTCTCCTTCCTTAACTTAAGAAGGAAGTCTGAATACATCAAGTGGAAACTCTCCTTGAGCTCACTTGCCCCTCATGACCTGAGTGACCCCGCGGCTGTCCATGCGCTCCAGACTTTTTCCTAGCAGGCAAAGTTATAGACTCAACTGTCAGCCAACGCAGAGCTGTAGCCTGCCTCAAAGACTTGCTGCTTAATTTAGTCTTCTTAGGACAATTCATTTAAATCTGCACTTTTCAACTTTACAAGTAAAAGAGTGAGCGATAAAGAAGCAAAAGCTAAACTGTAATCATTGTTGCTCACGTTCAAGTAAATACAAACCTCTTGGCGCCGCACACACAAATGCGTGGCTGTTTTTGGAAGCAGGTTAATGGCTTTGGCAGGTGCTGCTGATGGTTGGCTGGTCTGTGTGCAGTTTAGGTGCTGCCCCCGCGGTGTCTCCTCAGAAGATGGAGCTGTCTGCCCCCCCGCAGGCCTGTAACTCGTGGCCCACTCTGCCCCCTGCCTGCTTCAGACCAGCGTGACCTCCAGCACAGACCACTTCCAGCTCAATATTTTAAACTGTGCTCAGTCAGACAGCTGAGACATGCTTTGTGTCCATCCAATTACCACACATCACAAGTACTTGCCTGTTATGACAGGAAGTGGGGGGAACACATGCAGTGAATTTGGTGTTTTTCATTAATTTTCTTTAGTTTAGATCTTTTAAATGGAATACTAGCTAATGCTTACTGCACAGTATGGACTGTATACGGCATAAAAGTATGCAAGGCATTGTTTATTATGCAGCAATAAATAAAGAAAAAAAAAGAAAAGAAGAAAAATCTGTTTCTTTTGGCATAGAGGAAATGGAAGGTCAAGTAAAAGAGTGATATTGTGGTATGGGGAGAGTGGGGTGAGCTGTGCCACTTTTTAACTATGATGTGTGCTATCAAGTGAAATTAAACGAAAGCATCTATAAAATGAAAAAATTAAAATTTGGTCCAGTGACAAAATTTGCCCAATATTAAGGATTAATGTCAAATAAAATTATCGGGAAAAAATTAGAGAAAAAGAATACTGATGTATTATATAGCCATTCCCAAGATTTAATTTGCTGTATATCATCCACATTTTCATAAAATTTTTAGGTTTTTTTTTAATTAATGTTTAAAATAATATTTTAATATATTTTTAAATATAATATTTTAATTATAATAATATTTTAATATGCACTTTAATATTTTAATTACTCATTAATTTTACAATCAGTTTTTCAAATTTTTTTGATTGTAGTATTATTTGTAATAATATTCCCTACATTAGTATGCAGAGGTTACGATCCACAGACACCCCACAACTTACCCCAAAGTTTCTGAAGCACATTGCCCCACAAATATCATTTTGTGGAAAAAAAGTTTCATTTCATCATTTATGGCTGATCTTTAAAAAAAAAATTGTGCTTTACATTGACAAGAAAAAAATAACCAAAAACAGGATATCATTTTGTTATGGGTGACTGTCACATATTATACTGTTTCTACTTTTTTTCAAACTGACCACAGACTTCTGAATGGCAGTATACGGTGTAGGGCTGGGCGATATATCTAACGATATGATCATGCGCATCTAGTCAGTAAATGTGGTTCCATGATTACTGCTAAATCGCCATCACCTGCTTTCAAATGGACCGGAATTTAATAGACAGAGCCGTAGATCACTGACAAGCTACGCAATATCGCGTTCATTATCGCAGATGTATCGCCTTCGATAATGAACGCGATATTGCGTAGCTTGTCAGTGATCTACGTCTCTGTCTATTAAATGCCGGTCCATTTGAAAGCAGGTGATGGCGATTTAGCGGTAATCAGGGAACCAGATTTACTGACTAGATGCGCATGATTATATCGTTAGATATATCGCCCAGCCCTAATACGGTGTATATATACTGTATATATCTCAATCTCAGTATATATCTCAAAAAAACTTTTTCATAGATATGTCGCAGGCAGTTACATATGTATATGTCTGTCTAAATATGTGGCAATGCTAAAAATAATGTTGTTTGCCAGATATTCTATAGAGGTTACAAAAGACATTAGCTCAACGTAGAGACATCTAGTAAAATCAATCTTAGCGTTAAATCTCACGATCTAAAGTGAACAATCTCCAACTGTCATTCAATGTGGTTTTGTTTAAATATATGGTCATGTGACAAATTCTGCACAATTGTCCAAAATTAGCGGGCAGCACAGCTTGTATGAAACGGTGATTGAATGCTTCAGATTTTGGTTATTCTAGACTGTACATACTGCATTTCTGCTAGGTCTTAACTTTTGCTCTTTGTTTTGTTATTTTCTCTCATTTCCTCTTTCTCTCTGCAGTGCGTCTGCGGACGGATCGTCTATCATTGATAAAGGAGTGCATCTCTCAGTGTCCTACTGCGTATAGACAGTCAACTCTCCTCCTCAGCCTGGCCAGACTGCTACGCGTTGCAGGTAAAATCGAATGAAAACTTCCCTCAGCATCAGGCTAATGGTCTGTTTATGTATGTCCGTTGCAGAAAAACGCTTAAACTGAAGTATTTCCAGCTACAAAGATTCATCAACACTGTCAAAGACAGCCTGCCACAGCAGTTACGATAAAAAATACCCACATCAGTTCTTGGCATCGCTTCAGCCAGGGCTTTGTTTTAGTCATTAGTCAATGCAGTCCTCGAAAGTTCTAAACATTTTCATGCCATTCCAAAATGACAAGACAGTCGTAGATGAAGGCAGTGCAGTACAGTGCCTACTTTTCATAGATTACACAGTGCTAATTTGTAAGCTTTCCAGTGTGCATTTAATCTGTTTTTGCAGAGTCAGGAGTGATGTGTCTACTGTTGAATAAATAGATGAATGTGCATGAGTGAGCAATTGAATGAATAAGTAGACATTTCATTGAAGTATGCTTTGCTCTGGGGTTACAGATTAATATTGCATCAGACAGCCCAAAAAGATGTGCGTCAGAGATGTGATCTCATGAATCAACATGATCAGTTAGTTCCATGAATCAGCATGATGTCAGTAAAGTGAAAGGATTGTATAACGATTGGTCTTTAGCTTTCTCTCTCTTTCTTTCTGTCTGAAGTAAATCGATTGTGCACTTTTGTAAGGGTGATTGTGTAGATCAAAAATATCCAAGTTATATTTGTACATACATGCTGTGTTGTCGGCTGCAGATAATTGGTCTGCACTGTTTGGTCCTGCACTGTTTGGCACAAAATGCAACCCTGGTGGAAATTAGCCATTTTTCACGAATAGGGTACAAAATAGGTCCTGGAGATTTTTTTATTTTGTTTTATTTAATTAATTTTTTTTTTTTTTTAAATGGTCAGTGAAAGGGGGTGCTTAAACTTCAGACATATTGATCAACTTTAGTTCATATAATATTTAGTTTAGATTTCTGCTTCAAATAAATGCTGTTATTTTAAACATTCTGTTAATCAAAGAATAAAAAGATTACAATATTACTGTGTTTTTGGTCAAATAAATGCACCCTGGGGGTAAGCATAAGAAACTTCTTTCAAAAACATTAAAGCAATGTTTTCAACTTTTTGAACAGGGGATACAGCCAAATATTACATTACTTATTATATTACAGGTTATATTATTATATTAACTATCAAATCACCAAATCACAACATTGTTGTAGTTTAATTGTTGAATATATCAGAAGTGATATACAGCCCAAAATAGCATTTTAACAGGCGATACATTTATTCGAACTTTTTAATTCGAACTTTTTTCATTTTAGCTTTTTATGTAGCATTATCTAACATATCTAGTTAATTCTCATGGAGCATGGAGTTGGTGCCTCTGAAAAAGTCTAGGGACACCAGAGTGCTCCCCATTTGTTGAAGTATAGTTGAACGTTCTTTCAAATCGCTTTCGGCCACTGATTTTGTGAGCCAGCATGGATGTCAGTCGTCAGGTGATCAGTTCTTGTGTTGGTTGCAGGGGTAATTGAGGTTATCCCAGAGCTCGGACTCTGTTCTCTTCTGTGGATGTCAGGCAGATCAGCATGCAGGACATCAGAAGCTCTTCTTGTCGTATATAGTGGACTTGATTAACTCTCTATGAAGTGAGTAGATGTTTGCCGTGCTAGTGTTTGATGTATTGCCCCTGACTAATGGCCGTAGGGCTGTTTTGTTTGTGCGTGTGTGTCAGCGCACCTGTGCCTGTATCTGCACTGGCATTGGAGAAAGGTGAAATGAGGAGAAACGGAAAGCTATGAATACTCCTGACATATCAAGACTTCCATATCACACATAAATCAGTTTGGAATAAGCCCACTTCCCATAGTATCGACCCTTTTGATTTTACTGGCGAATAATCTTATCAATGGGATCGCAGGTGTTCAAGCACATGTGCATGCTCACTCTCCTGCCTCCTCTCGTATTATTGCCTGTCTCGCCTTTGATGCTCGACACATACTTTAATGAAAAAGACAACCCCTATTACTGTTTTCATCAGGCTTCATGGTCTTTTTTTATTTTCTTATTTTGGACTGAGATCAGAGCCGTATAAGAGGGCATTCTCTGAGATGTGATTGTGATATTTGTACATCGAAGCAGCCATCCAGGAATTTATCAGAAAATCATCTGAACGGAAATTAATTTACTTTTGAGTAGTAAAGCGATGTTTTATGGCATATTTCTTCATATAGGATAGTGATCAGATCCTGACAGAACATTGAGGAGTTTGAGAGTGAACTTTGAAATGAGTGACGATTTCTATAAATTCATCTGAACTGAAATTAAATGTGCTGCTGCTGATGATAATAATAGATGGGTTTAAAGGAATAGTTCGTCCCGAAATTGAAAATTTGGCGAAAATCTGCTCACCCCCTGTCTATGCAAGATGCAGATGTATAAATTTAGCATTACATCACTTGCTCACTAATGGATCCACTGCAGTGAATGGGTGGCATCAGAATGAGAGTCCAAACAGCCAATTAAAACATCCACTCCAGTGCATCAGTTAATGTCTTGTGAGGTGAAAAGCTGTGTGTTGGTAATGAACAAATTAAATCAAGGCGTTTAACATCAAACTGTCCATATAATATCCAAAATATTGCTTTCTCGAGTGAAAATGTTCCTTTAAATGTTCCAGAATTTGTCATGTCTCATAGTTGTGTGATGGTTTTGGTGTTGGTTTAGGTGATGATGAGGCCAAGAGGAAGGGTCAGGTGCTCACGCTGCTTGCAGAACAGGCTCTTCGCTGTCAGGACTTCAAGGCCTCCTACATCCACTGCCAGGATCTGATGGCCGCAGGTAAGCTGGAACAGCCTACTTTGTTTTTTAATCCAAATCAGAAATGCACTGCAGATTTTCAGGGATCAGACTGTTGTTTTCTTTAAAATCTTGAATCTGAACAGTTTTGTGTGATCAGCAGACTTAGAAAAGCTATTTCATTTGCTAGTTTGGCTACAATTTGCTCTTTGTGACTGCAGTCTCTTTAAAATGATTTAAATCATTATCCACAAACCATTAAAGAGACATTGAAATTAATTATTCAAAGGTGTATCAACCCTACAGCATCAGAATCTGCTTGCAGGCTTCTGGTGTTTTCCTAAGTGAAGTTTGAATAACAAAATGTTTTGAATGTGATCAGCAGGGCCATTTTTATCATTCCAGTCAGATGCATCTCTAGTCGGAGCTCAAAGGTGTTTTATGTGTGTGCGCTTGTGTGGTGCTTTTCACTCAATGCGCCATCAGATATTGGAAAGAGATTGGTGTTGTGTGCATGTGCGTGTGTGTATATGCTTCAGGCTGGGGTAGATTAATGCAGGCTTCAGAACAGAAGATGCGCTAATCTCTGATTGCTATCGGCAGCAGTCTCACAGCCTCACAAACATCAGTGTGGAAAATGGGTTAGCCTCTCTCCTGCTTCACTGTGTAATTATTCAGTCACTCATGGAGAATGAGGAAGAGAGGGAGAGTGCTAGAGATTAGAAAGATTTAGCGAATACACGAGGAAATAAGAGCCACGGATGGAAAAACAAGAATAAAACTGCAACAGATTCTTGAAACTATGCTAGCTGAAACGCAGCGCTACAATGGCTGGTGCTGAAGCAAGGGATTATGGGGTTTGCTGTTTTTGTTGTTACTGGGCAGGTCTATCTGTCTTTCTGTCTGTCTATCTGTCTTTCTGTCTGTCTATCTGTCTGTTGTTCTATTGTTCATTCTGTCTATCATTCTATCTATCTGTCATTCTGTCAATCTATCCATCATTCAATTCATAAATTTATGGTCAATGTCTGTCTATCTATATCTCTGTCTATCTGTCTGTCTCTCATTCTTCATCATTATATTGATCGTTCTATTGTTCTATCATTCTGTAGTTCTATCTATCTCTCTTTCAGTCTGTATCTTTCCTTGTTCTTTTAATTTTTCAATTGTTTTGTCATTCTGTCTGTCATTCTTTCTGTTGTTGAATATACACTTGACATTCTGTCTAATTATAGACTTTTCAAACTTTTAGTCTAGGTTTTTTTCAAACCAGCATTGATTGACAGACCTTTGTTTTCTAGTTGAAAATTATTTGTATAGCAGCTACTTTCTTCCATTTTCATTCTTCTTCCTTAAAATCAAAATCAAATTGCAATTAAATATTCATGAATTAAACTGGAATTTAAAAGCACTCAGGCCCTGAAAACATTGGTTGCTAAGTGCTCTCTTTGACAGTTTTACATTTTGACAGATAAGAAATGCCTGACCTCCTCCTTCAAAGTCAGTTTGAAATCTCCTGTCTCTTGTATATGACTGCTTTCCATAAAGGTTTTCTTTCTTTCTTTCTTTTTTTCTTACTCTAGGCTATAGTGATGGTTGGGATGTGTGCGCTCAGCTGGGTCAGTGTGAGGCATACTCCCAGCTTTCTGCCCGTCAGAAGCTGATGGCGTTCGCGCTCACACACTGTCCTCCCAGCAGCATCCAGAATCTGTTAGCGACTTCCAGTTCCCTTCAAACACAGGTGCATTTTTGTCACTTAGATGTATTGTCCCTCTAACAATTTTATATATCTGTAGAGAGAGATGCTTGCTAGTGTCCATGTAGTGTTTTACATGTAGGCTTACATGCAATATTTCCAGTTATTAATAACCAGTTATTGATACTTAAAGTTAAAAGCTTACTCCTGATCTCCACAGCAGTCATAGTTTAAAACCCCAGAATGCCTCATATATGTATAGCTGGAATGCTTTGAATAGTTCTTCTATAGAATATTTGCCAAGTTTTCTGCTCCTTTCTTCCCTAGTTTCTGTGTATAGGCATATGTTGTGTTGGACACATTATGCATAGACAGACTTAAAATGGAGCTTTTAAGTTTTAGAAATCGCCTCCAACCCACACACTATTACCCCCTAAGCCCTCCTTCCAGCTCAAGTCGCCTCTATCTCCCTCTGTGTTGACTGCTTTGGTGTCAGGCTGCTTTCAGGACAGACCTAAAGTAGATTTATGTATACCAAGATAGTTGCCACATTGAAACACTCAAAAGAAAATATATTGAGGGATGGAATAGTAATTTAAATAAGTTTTACTGCCATGTCAAGTATAAATACTGCCAGAACGATTAAACATTTAAGAGCAAAGAAAACTGAAGAGAGAAAAGGTATTGTGCTGAAGGGCAGGAATGAAAAAGTCAATGCTTCGCTCTCCTCTCTTGTCTTAGGTTCTGTACCAAGCTGTAAATTACAAGATTGATCCCTCTCAAGCCCGGAGAACAGGCAGCGAGCTGTCCGAGGTAAAGAACAGCGCTTCTGCATACATCATGTCAGAGATCTTTATTTCAGAGTGACACTTTGAAGAGCAAATTTTTTTGGCAATAAATCTTTGCTAATTATCCAGTTAGAATATTGTGTATGACTTCTTTACAACAAGTTTTTGTTACTTTTTCTGAAAAGCTTGTATGTGCACAGGTTGTGTCCATGGGATTTTGCTTTTCAACATTTTGGGTTATAATTTAAATGAAAAAAAGTATAATACATTAATATATTTATTTTCACTGATTTAAACACATTTTTCCTTTACTAGTTAATTTTAATGGTTTAATGGTGTGGCTAATGAATTCCAAAGTATAAATGCGCCAAAAAAAAAAAAAAAAATTTAAAAATATATATATATATATATATATATATATATAAATATATATATATATATATATATATGTATATATATATATATATATATATAACACAAATAAACATGAATTATTATTATAATATATTTATATATATATATATATATATTTATTTAATCATTATAAATTTAATAATGTTCAAGATTAGAAACTTTTTTTTTATTATTTATAATAACATCGATGCATCGTTCACAATAGGACCACGAACCTGCAATAAGAAAGTAAAAAGGGTCAATTTGGGGTTCATACTGTCTGTAAGCTTTCTTTATACATTTTTACATGTGCACCAATGTTTCATTCATGGCTATAAAATAGTAAAATCTTCTCCTGGATCATTACATTATAGTGGGCTTTAAAGCACAATCTTTGACTGAACTCTGAGTTCTATGCCTCAGTAACAGACTCCCTCTGCATTTTTCATACTGTGAAAATATAGCTTTAGAGCTCAGCTATGTTACACATAGCAAGCACTGTTTTCACCTCACCATGAGAAAAGACACCATAGACATGTTTAAAAATTAATGTGCACAAAAATACATTTGCATAAATGTGTGTGCGTTGTGCATCTGCTAAATGTGCATTTAAAACTGAATGAAGTATTGATGAGGTCAAATACGTGGTTTGGCTTTGTACACAGTAATAGTGTTTCTGAAATTTTTTGAAAAGTTCACCTAGCATCGCGGTAACATGTAAATATCCACATTCGCTTCAGTTTTTGTCATGTTGCTACAGTGAGCAGGCGGTGATTTGCTCCACTGATGGCGAAGAGCTTTCTCGCTCAGGAGTCAATTTACTTTTCTGTGCCTATACCTTCATTTATAATGCATGTCGAGTTTAGCTCGATGTGATGACTATAGTAGTGCTTTTGTTTGTTTTATAGGATTAAATTGAAATTTCTGTCCCTCCTGAGATTTCCTCCAGTTTCTTTGTGTCTGGGGTAACACTTGCCTTAATTAAATTAGCATACTTGTCACCTAATTGCGTCTTGATAACATTTACAGCCTCTGATGAATGATTTATTAATCACATTTAGACCAACACATTTGTAGATCAACACTTTAAGCCATTTTTGCAATTACCATTTTACCCAAGTTTGCATGATTGGACTTGTCTGTGCATAAACAGCAGAGAATAAAGACTTCCCATGTTGATTTTGGTGTGTTTAGAAGTTCACTTCTGACACAAACCATTGTTAGATCTATGTCAGATCTCAAAGCCTGACTTGTAGCCTTGTTGACTGTTCTAGCCTTAAAATTAATCAAACACAAACATGAAATCAAAATTGACCCTATTTGCTTGCACTGTGTATTGTCCTGAGTATAATTAATGTATGAATAAATAACAAATGAAGCGCAATAAAATAAATTAAGCAGAATTAAATCTAATTAAATTAATTTGTAAATAAATATACAGTATAATACTTTTATATTTACATTCAGTTTGAATTCCTGATGTATGAAATTGTATTTGCTGATATGTGGCATTAATATGAACTTGTTCTGTTGCAGTTTCTGCATAAAAAACACACACACACAATAATACAACATAATACACCTTTCGCAAAAGCTTCTTTTGTTTTACAAAAAGATACTGTCTTAAAACCCCTAGTGAGAAAATCAAACAGTGTCTGTAGAAAGAAAACAAATCCTACTGTATACATGTTGTTTACTGTAGTTCAGCTAGAACTGCTGTAATTTGATCAATATGGCTCATGTGTAACCTTTCTTGGCTGCCCATATCAGACCGGAGCTGCTGTTCCTGGATCAATTAACCCCACAGACCTGCTGCACAGAACCACAGCCCGCACTCTAGAGGTCCTGACCAACACCACCATGACCACCAGAGCCGTGCTGACCGCCGTCAGCGACTCCCATTGGTGGAGGGAGTCCCTCAGCGTACTTCGCCCACTGCACGTAAGTCACATTTAAATTCAGCCTGAAAGGTTTTGTTCGCCGCTCTCTGAAGTGTAACTGCGTGCCTCGCTCCATTATGCATCACTCCTCTTCAAAACACGGTCGCCAGGAACAGGTTGGACAAACCTGAAGAGTGAGACTCGTCTGCACATTTTTTTGGGCAGATTTTGTTAGGCCAATAAAACCTGGCATGACTGAACAAACTTCTCCCCGGCAGACATCTGCGTGTCTCTTTGTGAAGCAGTTTGTTTTTTTTGAGTTCCTGTTTCTGTGAAATTCACCCAAGTTCTTCCTGTGAAATAGTCGATGACAAGCTGAAGCTTGTGCATTTCTAATGCCCTTCCATGGTGACTGTCTCTCAAGGCCAGAATCAAAAACTCCTCCTGTCCTTGGCAGAAGGCTCTGGCGCCTTATGAACGTTTTTGTGCGTGGCTGAAACATTAATGTCTCCTGCATGCATGTCTGTGAATGTTTTATGAATATTCTATGAATGTTTAATGAACGTTTATCTCCTCTCAGGGACAAGCTGTGGAAAGAAGCCATACTGGTTCAGCCAATCAGAACGCAGATCTGGAAAAGCAGGGGTGCAGTCCTTTCTATGAGGAGCTGTTCAATGATCCATACGTCAATACGGTAAATTTCACTATATCTCCATCCTTCTGGCTCTCATCTGTTTGTGTTTTTCTCCTACAGCTTTATTTTTTCCTCTTTCAGTGAATAGCAACAAACTATTCTTTACATGTAGTTGTCATATGGTTTCAGAAGACTTGGGATATAGCATAATAAATCTTGTAGACCACATTTATGTTTGCTTGTATGGTATCATTTTGCTTTTTGACTTCCCTAGTTCTTATTGTTCCCTAGTGTTACCAGGATTTACGGTTGAGGTTTTGGTCGCTGTTTCCCTCACATTTCAGGAATGTGCATGCACAAGTTCTACTTCTACTTCCTAAAAGCAGAATTTAAAAGCTTAAATGTCCTACAGACCCCAAAAATTTGATTGTAGATTATATTTGGTCACAATAATACAAAACAAAAGTCTTCTGTATCAGTGTAACAGCTGCTTCCAGGCTAATTATACAGGTGATGACTAGGTGATAAAGTATAAATATAACATTCAACTTTGTTAAATTTAAAATTCAGTTGACAGGTATTGGCTTCTGTCATGTAATACAAATTTTAGGTGGAATTTCAAAGCGTTATGCAAAAAATGTCAGAATAAATAAGCCAAATCCAAAGTGTAATATTCCCTGTTCTCTATTAATTTTTCAGTCCGAGGATGTGTATTCCTCATACAACTACACCCCTCAAGAAGACTTTGCTGAAGTTTTACTACGGACAGGCAAACTGGCTGAAACCAACAGCGAGGGACAGAATCTCTTTCCTGCAACTGAAGGTAGTGCTCCTCATATGCAGTATACAAATATTTGCATTTAAAAATCAACTCTAATCACGGTGACTAGTGACCTCACCCGACCCATTTAAGCATCTGCCATCAGTCTCTCATCACCCTCTTGTTAGCTGCAGTGTCCTTGCTAGGAATACTGTAATCTTTTGCCCCGGGGCAGATTCTCAGGTAGCAGTGGTTCCTCCGCTTGGCCTCGTGTCTCCCTGATGTATCACCACTAGCTGGCTACATGTCTGGAAGAATAGCATCATATTGATTAATTAATGTGTACTCACCACAAGCAGACAGCAGTAAATAATGCGCACCCTCCCGATACAAGAGAGATAGCGGCTAGTCAAAATATCAAGGCCTTTTGCGTCAAGATGGATGAGGCGAATGAGAAAATCAATGCAGAGTGATGGGAGGGGTGCAGGAACTTTGGTGGAAGAATGCAAATAGCAATTCTCCCTTTACCTCTTCCTTTTTTATCTCTCTTTTAATTCCTTCAGTGTCACTGCCGTTCAGTTACGCACGGCAGGCATAAAGTCACCTTCGTGTGGGAGAACGTGAGATGAAAGGAAAGTGCTTGTGTCGGGCTGATAACGCTAAATTAATGACCTGCACATTAAAACGTATGCTGAATACACTTCCTCCTATAAGAACAGTCATGGTTCTTTGCTCTTGTTTAGGTATTGCACTCATGTCCTCTCTAATCTCTGTGCTTATTTGTGAAACGCTTAAAGGTTATGAATTAAGGATGCTTCCCGCTGCTGATATGGTCATCACGCTTCTGACTATGCAACAGTACTATTTTTATAAATAAAATAAACTATGTTATGCTTGCAGGATGGCATAAATGTATCAATCAATCAAACAAATATATATTTTACATACTTAAATATTTGTATATTAAAAATAAAACAAATATTAATAAATAGAAATATTTGTTGATTTATGCTGGATAAAATGATCTCTAAATTAAATTTCATTTTCTTTATAAATTAAATTATATTTATAATTATTTAAATACATTATTAAATAAATTGTGTGTGTGTGTGTGTGTATATATATATATATATATATATATATATATATATATATATATATATATATATATATATATATATATATATATTATACAGGTGCATCTCAATAAATTAAAATGTCGTGGAAAAGTTCATTTATTTCAGTAATTCAACTTAAATTGATAAACTTGTGTATTAAATAAATTTAGTGCACACAGACTGAAGTAGTTTAAGTCTTTTGGTTCTTTTAATTGTGATGATTTTGGCTCACATTTAACAAAAACCAACAAAAACACTATCTCAGCAAATTAGAATAATGGTGACATGCCAATCAGCTAATCAACTCAAAACACCTGCAAAGATTTCCTGAGCCTTCAAGATGGTCTCTCAGTTTGGTTCACTAGGCTACACAATCATGGGGAAGATTGCTGATCTGACAGTTGTCCAGAAGACAATCATTGACACCCCTTCACAAAGAGGGTAAGCCGCAAACATTCATTGCCAAAGAAGCTGGCTGTTCACAAAGTGCTGTATCCAAGCATGTTAACAGAAAGTTGAGCGGAAGGAAAAAGTGTGGAAGAAAAAGATGCGCAACCAACCGAGAGAACCGCAGCCTTATGAGTAGGGGTGCACGATATATATCGGCCACTGTCAAAGAAACCTGGGCTTCATATCACCTCAGCAGTGCCATAAACTGATCACCTCCATGCCACGCCGAATTGAAGCAGTAATTAAAGCAAAAGGAGCCCCTACCAAGTATTGAGTACATGTACAGTAAATGAACATACTTTCCAGAAGGCCAACAATTCACTAAAAATGTTTTTTTTATTTATTTTTTTTATTGGTCTTATGAACTAGTCTAATTTGTTGAGATAGTGAATTGGTGGGTTTTTGTTAAATGTGAGCCAAAATCATCACAATTAAAAGAACCTTATACTTCTTCAGTCTGTGTGCATTGAATTTATTTAATACGAGTTTAACAATTTGAGTTGAATTACTGAAATAAATGAATTTTTATACGACATTCTAATTTACTGAGATGCACCTGTATATGTTTATTTAAAAATATATAATATATTTACAAAATTTCAATATCAAATATCATAAACAAATATGTATATAAAATATTTAATTAAAAAAAAAGAATTATATATTTATTAGGGCTGTCAATCGATTACGATTTTTAATCGAATTTATTACACAATGTGGCGATTAATTAATTGCATATTAATTGCACATCAAATTTGGCTGAGAAATTACCCACAAAAGATAATTTTAAGCCTTTATTGGGTTACATGAGAAAAGCATGAAATAGATATTACAAAAAGCTTCAGAAAGAATTTTTATGTTTTTAGATTCTTTTTAATTTTGGGCTGAACTATCCCTTTAATTATCTTTTAATAATATAGATTTTTTTTTATATTCAGATTTTTAAATATGTAAATATTATTATTTTTTGTTTTGTTTTATGAAATGATATTCTAAATAAAGAAACTAAAATTGCCAGTAGGTGGCAGTAAAAGTTTTCATGAATAATTTGAGTCATTCATTTAGGAATGACGTTAATGGCTCTCTTTATGACTCGTTCATTGAATCATTGGTTCACACAATTAATTTAAAACAAAAAATTGTGTGTTGCTTGGAGACGCACAGTTATGGCTGTTGTGGTTGTAATAGGTAATATTTGCATTGGCAAATGTAAGCAAAAACAGACAATATTTTGTTACAATATTAAAGAGCAGGTCATATGGGTTTTTGAAAAATATCTCTTTTGCAGTATATAACGTAGCTATCCTTTAAATGAAAACAATCTGCAAAGTTGTTAATCAAAAAAGTGCATGATAAATAAAGATATTGTCTCTCAAAAGAGAGAGTCGACTCAGAGTTGCCTTAACGAGTCGTTATATTTTCGAATCTTTTGCCTGTTACCAGTATATGTCACTGGGTAACACATTTGCATAATCCCTGGCTGCCCGCGAAATACGAACAGAGTCTGACCTGCCCACAAACACTTCCGCTAGTTAGTGTGTTTACATCATGTTTAAGGATACGCTGTGTTCAGGGATACCACAGAAATACAATTCAAACCTTTTGTTGTGTGCATGTCATTTTATCAAGGACTGTTTATCTAATGTTGGCTTTTATCTTCGTTGGCTTCTAATCTTCTTAATTTGGACTAACAAGCTCTCCGAACTACAACCTGTAAGTAGTACGATTGATACAAAATATCAGGTTTTTGTGTTAATATGTTATGTATACATAGTGCAGCTTTAGGTTACCAGGTAAAGCTCCATATTACTGTCTTACTGAAGTAGTTCTGATAATTCGCTCTAATTTGTCTGTCGTTCTTCAAACATTACAGTAGACATATTTTGGTTTACAAACTGTATTGTTTCATCAGTTAGTCACGTTAGGACTCGGCTAACGTACCCACCATTATTGTTTTAAGTATTCCCAGTTTAGCAGCTAAACTTTAGACATGGGCACGATTCGCTTGCATAACTGTTTTTGTATTTTATGTCATTATAAGAACGGATTGGCGCACTATATTATTGTTTAATGTAAAGGTGCTTTGTCAATGGTAGCACTGGCTAATTGGCTCAATGACTCCTCTCTGTACCAATCACAACAGGCTTGGCCAGCTGACCAATCAGAGCAGAGTAGGCTTATGGAAGAGAGGGGTTTGCTCCGAACTAGCTTGTTTATTCAGGACAAAAACAGCACGTGATCATGTGTTATTGCTTAACTATATCATATGATATAAATAGGCAGAATCAATGAGGCAGAATCTCATACAGGGGTGTTTTTCCCCAATCTCTTAAATTTTAGGGGCATATAACTGCATTCTATAGGCTACATCACACAGTGAGTTGTTGCATTGCATCAAGTTCATCACCAATCCACTACAGGTGTGTTGGACTTGAAGTGGTGCTGCGCAGACTGATCAGTGTATGACATCAAAGTTCTGTGAGAGCTATAGAGATCAGACGGCTCTATATGCTTTTGAATTGCTCTTGCGATTCTGATCAGTCTGCGCAATGCCGCTTCATGTCCAACACACTTTATGAAATATAAGATGATGAACGTGGGGCGGGGCGGATGCATTAATTGTGTTAAAATAAAAAATAAAAAAAATCCATTACTAATTAGTTAGATTAATGAGTTAAATCGCCCTAGTATTAAAAAAAGCCCTAATATTTATATAGAAAATATATAATAATTTTATATTTCATCATTTTTATATATATATATATATTATATATGATATATGATATATATATCATTTATTTATACATTTAGTTATTCCATCTTGTCAGCATCAGTCACATGTATAGATAAGAAGGTTATTTACTCCCTAAGTTTATACTGTGCATATTTAAAAGTGTCACTCACACACATACACACTCTAGAATAGAACAAAGCACAAGTCTTTAACTATAATGACAACCACCATCTCTGATAATCAGCATCCCTGTGTCACTGTGTGAAGCCTAACCTCTCTAGTTTTCAGTGTTTGAGGAAGGATGTGTTAAAAGAAGCCGTCAAACAGCTGAGAACACTAAAACTGTTTCTGTTAGGAACGCTCCCGCCTTTGTTATTTCCGCACGTGCAAGAGTCCCTCAGCTCCAGCTGTTTTTGATAACATTGTCTTGCCAAGGATTGCCTTACGTGCAAAATGCCTTTGATACCATCACAGGCGCAGAATAGCTGAATAAACCCCAACACTGTATTGCAGTTCTGTGAGAAATGGGAACTGATGGGGTGCCTGAAAAATTACGCTCGCGTCAACTGCTAATCGTGTTTGAGAGTCTGGCGCTGTACATGACTGCACAGCAGTCTGCCTTTGTTTCGACCACACTAACATTTCTTCACTAGCTTTGCACCGATTTTTCTTGTGTGTGTTGCTGCAGGTTTAATTAATGTTTACAGTCGTCCCACAGGGTGTTTGTAGTCCGATCCTAACTGATCAAATTTAGCCACAATCCCTGTAAGGTTTTGTTCACTGTTAAATGAGGTAAAGTTTACACAGTCTTAATTGCATACATTCAAGGGTGGCCATAGGAAATAATCATGTAGTATGTTAAAGTGTGTTGTGTAGATCGGTTATTGTGTTCTCCATAACCTACTTTCAAGATGTGTCTGTTCTTTTCATGTAGGAATTAAAGAGAATTTTTTAATGACAACCAATCAGAATATATTTGATGTTAATATACTGCTGAGTGTCAGTATTTTGGACCAATGAGATTCCACTGTGGGCGGAGCTGTTCATTTGCCATGCCTCAGAAATGGTCACCAGACAAATGACAAAATATTCTGTGGCTTCTTTCTTGTGTCTGGTTAGGACAAAAACTCAGGTTATATGAGAATAGCTTGTGAATAGCCTCTCGTAGCTTATAGCATTTCAAAGTGGTATTTTGGTTGAGGATAAGAATATGTTCTGGGTCTGAATCTGCGTCATTCTCTCAGTATTGGTGTCACAGTCACATTTAAGGTTTATACACTGCCATTGAGAGCCATAGCAGCTCATTTGCCTCCCTCTCTTTTTCTTCTGTCACGTCATGTAACAGTACAGCAAGGAGGTGCTTCTCTGCAGTAATAACTCTGAAATATTCATCCTTTTTTTCTGTCTCCATCTCCTCTGTCATTTCCACAGTGCTCCTTCAGCTGGCCAGTGATGCTTTTCCCAAAGATATGACACTCGCCCTGGCCTATTTACTGGCTCTACCTCAGGTGAGTCTGACTGCTCTGTTTGCAGATTCTCTCTCTCTGTGTGACTCTGTGTGAGTGCAGCAGGGCATGCTTGAGCTCTGGTGCCTCAGATTATGGTTTTTCATAACTATTTCTCTCACTGCAGCCAGAAGCGTTTGGTATCGAAAGATAAAACCATTTAAAAGTCGCTAAAAATCTAATATGAAGTCTAATACCAGTTAGCCTCTGTCGTGTTACATCCGAGGCATCCATTTCAAAGTATTAATGCCTTTTCCTGATCTCGATTGGTTCATGCTGTAATTAAATCATCTGAAAAGATCTTGATGGGCATAAAATTGATAACGTGCCCATTGATGCATCTCAGGTGAAGCTGGGGTGAATTGATGCGCCGTTAGTGTGGCAATTGTCCTCTACTGCTTTAGTCTCGATGGTCCTCATGGGTCGAGTTTCTGAGATATCCAGTCACTCAAAGTACTCATCCTGATTATTATGGACATTACTGCATGTGTCAAATGTTCCTTTGACACATTTATTTTTGTCACTTTTTTTTTTCCCCCAAACAGAGCTGTGTATATATTATATTTTTGTGTTCTGAACCAGTGTTATTTTAGTATCAAGTTACTATTATAGTTTTAGTAATTTTTTTCCATTCTTTTTTTGTTTTCAATTTTCTTTTTAATTTCAGTTAAAGTTTCTTTTTTTCTAATTTAGTTTTTTTTCTTCTTCTTCCTCTTTTCTTTTTTTAAAAATATTTCTTTATAGTTTTATTAATTTTTATTTCAGATTTAGTTACTTTAGTACTAGGGGTGGTCATGATATCAGATTTTTAACTCCACGAAAATTTCACAATAACGATCTATCACAATATCTATAGAAATCATGAAAAAAAAAAAAAAAAAAAAAAAAAATTTGATTCTTCTCATGTTTCATCATACAAAACATATGTATAGGTACCATTCATGTTCAAATATCACTAATATCGCCCCTAATTAACACGATAATGGTTTTTCATTATTTAAATATCACGATTATCGTCAATGCCGGTATATCACCACACCCCTATTTAGTACATTACGTTAAAATGAAAGTAAAAAAAAGATCAAATTAAAAAAATAAAAATTCAATTCAGTTCAATTAACTCCAATAACAAGTGAAATCAGATTTTTACAATCCGATCCAATCCATATGTAGTTTGCCATTTGTGGCGTATGCGACTTCATGCCTGGATTATAATAGTTTTAAATATATATTATTCAAATTTTACATTTTATGTTTTTATAAAATTGTATAGTTTGAGGTTATTAAGTTTTGATTTTAGTTAATTTAGCATTTTAGGGCTGTCAAAGTTAAAGTGGCATTTTCATGTTTAGTGAGGCAAGTTTTTTACAATTTTACAATGTACTATGTTTAAAAGTAAAATTAAAACTAATTTGAGCTTTTTGATTTATACATAATTTGTTTTTGGGTCATCGAAATGTTTTTAAATCTAGTCTCCTAGTTTTTTCCTAGTTATTTTAGCTTATATTTTGTTTAACGAAAATACTTTTGGTTTTGTTAACAATAAAAATAATAATCCACAAAATGCATAATATTGCCTCAAAGTGTCCAAAAATGCTAGTTTTGCTCTCTTTTCATATATAATAAACTATGTAAAATTCACTATGTAGTTAATGAGTCAGTGGTTTTAAACACAGTACTGTCCATGCATTAGTGTTCCTAAAGATCAGTTTGGGAAACCAAATTAGATTTGTGTTCAGTGTGAACGTGTGAGTGTGAACACACCTCTTTGTCTTTTTCTATTTCAGGTGTTGGATGCTAACACGTGTTTTGAGAAGCAACCTCCATCAGCACTGTCTCTGCAGTTAGCTGCCTATTACTACTCTCTTCAGATCTACTCCCGCCTCGCACCCTGCTTTAAAGACAAGTGCAGCCCACTTTACAGAGTAAGCGCGCACCTACACTTTTCTCTGTCACCCTCCATTCCACAGCCGTTCTTCTTTATCTGGCAAATTTAGCAAGTTTCCAAACACTTACACGAGTCAAGAACAAAATTCATTAGCGATACAATAAAAGTTCTCACCTTGAAGTGGACCGATAAAACGGTATCAGCCTTTTCTCTCTCTGTGTTTTACCCATTTCTCTCCACATTCCACCTCTGTCTCTTTTACACAGCTCCTATGGTGTCATTCTTTTCCTCTTTTCTTGTAATATTTCAGGTTTATCTGCATTACACTTGACAGCACTTTACCGCTTCCCTGCGAATTTTTGCATCTTCTCTCCGCATGCCTCTTTTCTCATTTTTCATGTTGCTCCATTCCTCCGTTCCATTATCATAATTCCATCTTTCATTTTCACCCTCTGTTGCACCTCAGCATCTCTCCCTCCCGTTCCCCTCGTAACTCTCATTCTCTCTCTCTCTCTCCATCTCTGTGTTATAATGATGCATGCCGCTCTCAGTTCCCTTTAAGACTTATTAGTTAACAATGAAGGAACATCACAAAACATAATTTGTTGTTGATGCTGTTTCTTTGACTGTACACTCCACGACCCACTCAGATCAGTCTTGAGACCCACCAACTTCTGGTCTGCTTGTAACATGCTTGTAAAAATTACTTTAACTATTCCCCTAAATTTTTGAGACTCGTGAAAGATGTAAGCATAGATCCCTGAACTGAATTCTGAAAGAAAACCTAGAAGTGCACAAGTCGAGTTTTGTTTGATTAGGATTGCAGTGCCTGCAAATGTCGACACAAACTCAAAGACATTACATATACATACAGTGTCACAGCTTCCGGCTTTCTTAATTTGCATTTTAACAGTATCTATTAAGAAGTGGAATAGATTGTAAATACAGGTGAATCCATTTTCTATGCATACTCAAAATGTTTTACAGAATATGGCTTAGAAAAGGAGACAAATAAGGAAAGAAAATTATAAGTCAGAAGTTGTTTGATGATATTTTAATATTTAGACAAAATTTCAGTGAACACTTGGCTACTGCTGACAGAAGATTGACAGCTTGGAGACATTTTGTTTTAATGAACTAGACCTGCAAGCTAATTCTGTAAATTTGAGTCATTAAACGTTTTGCTCTTGTGAGCTTGAAACAGTCAGTGTTTGTTTCAGAGTCTTCACAGTTAGTTTCTAAGAGCTGTCACTTAGTTATAAGCTCTCTGCTTAACTACGGGCTGAACAGGTTGGATGACAAAAAAACATAAGGAAATGTTCTTATAATTATATCGCAGAGTGAAAAATATAAAGCAGCACTGTGGCTCTGTCATAGTTTCACAAAGATCACAGATACAAAGTCACAGTTTCTGGGAAGATCAAGTGTGCAGTATGCAAAGTGGCATTTTTACTTGACTAAAAATGAAAGGATTTATTCATCATCACAATGTTCCAAAAATGATTATTTTATTTTTTTTACACAGAACACAAAATAGTATATTTTGAAGAACAGTGGTGTCCAACAACAATGAAACCTCAATAACATTCATTATATTACTAAAAATATAGATGTTTTTCAAAATATCTTCTTTTGTATTCTAAATGAAGAAAGTAAGTCATACAGATTTGAAGAAAAAAGATGACAGGTTGAGTAAAATAAGTTGTATTTTTGGTTGAACTGTTCCTTTAAATGTTTTGAAATGGGAAATAAAAACAACATAAAATGGGATTTGTCAGTTTACATGTCAATAAGGTGATCTCTTTTTTTTCATAATTACACTAATATTCTGATTTTCCAGCAGTCATTACTCTGGTCTTCAGTGTCACATGATCCTTCAGAAATCATTCTAATATGCTGATTTGGTGCTTAAACATTATTTATTTTCATCATTGTTAATAACAGTTTTGCTGCCTAATGTTTTGTGAAAACTGTTTTTTCCAGGATTATTTGATGAATATACATTTCAAAAGAAGAATATTCATTAGAAATAGAAATCTTTTGTAACATTAGAAATGTCTTTATTGTGATCAGAATATGTCTTTGCTGAAAAACCCCAAACTTTGGAAAAGTAGTGTACCTGCGATGATGACCAAAATATATGGCTTAAGTCAAAAGCCAGGCTAAATGCACCTGTCTAAGGACAAGAAAAAAGAAACGTTAAAGCACCCGTGAACTGAGATCCCGTTTCGCTGTTTCACCCTTGAGCACTGAACAGTTAGTCCCAGGGCTGCTGCAGGTTTCTGCGCACAGGAGTGTGCAATAAACAAAACACCTGCTGAAAAAAGCACACTCAAATAAGGCATGTCACAAGTCTATTATTTGGTTCCATTTTATGCCCTTTTAGCTGTTTCGATTGCGCCTCGGCAGGAAATAAAATAATGACAGACTCTTAAGATATATACTTTAGCTTGTTCCCTTTTTCAATATCTTTCCCATCTGAACTGGAAACTTTGAATGGCCTTCCCCTTTGAAGAGCAATACAGAAGTTAATGGAAGGAAATGATTATTTCTAGATCTTTTCAAGGTTGAAGTTCGCTGAATTCACAGCCGCACGCTGCCCACATGTGCACTAAGAATGATTTTTTTTTTTCAAGGAAAGCTAAGGTAATAAGTGTCCAGTGTTTACTGTGCACCGTATGTCAATTCACACATCCGCATGAACACACTTCTCTTAATGGATGGTAATGTACCTCTATGTGGCGTTGGTTAAATACTAGAGAAAATCCATTACCACTGATAGAAAGAGAAAGAATATGATGTCCTGTGTTTTATTTTCATCTGTTCTCTTTCCAAGTGACATTTCGCTTCGTGTTTGCTGGTATTTGTTGGAGACGGTCTCTTGCAGCTGTACTACAGGCCTCAAATGCCCCCTCCGTTTGTACCTCTACAAAAAGTCTCTTTATCCATTTATCTCTTCATTTGCCTTTTCTCTCCAACTCTCCATTTCTTTTTTGGTAATCCATTTATCCTTCCTTTTCTCTTAATTTAAACCTCCTCATTCTCTCTCACGTAATACATAATCTCTCTCTCGCCTGTCACATGTCCATCCCTGTGTTTTCCTTTGCTCTCTCAGCCTTTTTTTCAAGCAGATCCCCCTCAGACATCATCGCTATCACAGACAGCACATGTACGTGTTGTTATTGAAAGTAAGTAGGTCCGTAGGAGCGTGCAGTCGGGCCTCTGGATGAATTCTGCTCAGTCTCAAACGGCGCACTGCCTTTGCATTGCAAATTAAGCCCAACAAGATGTTTCTTTCAAATCTAAGTGCATAATTATGTTTTCTGTGTAGGAATGAGTCTGTGATCCTGTTGTACTGTGACGCCCTACTAACAGTGAGCAAGTGTTTTCTCCCGTAACCAGTTGTTTTCTGTTCCTGATTCTGTTGAAATGGAAAGCAGCTCATGTCTTAAATGAAAGCAGTGCATCCCTGGAAATGCATGCTTTCTAATTTTATTCGACCAAAGAACTTTACTAAAAAGTTACTTAAGTTTAGATGGATCTTTGTTTGAGCCAAAGGTAAAGTAGTCTTTTGATATAGTGTAGTTTGTGTTTGTTCTAATTTTTTTTAATTAGCTGAATTTTTTTTTTTGTTCAAAATTCTTATGCACTACTCCGCATGGTTCTGTTCCACTAAATTTGACACAAATTAACACTTTCAAAAATCATTATAAAGGGACATATATATGGCTGGAAGTTACATTTTCATCAAATTTGTCTTTTTGAGGTTTAGAGCTTTGAAAAAGGCCTAGGCTATGCTGTATGTGAAAATTATATTAAACATTATTTAAACTGTTATTTTTTCATATACCAACTAATGTTATAAACACAAAAATGTAGTGCAAATTGTTAGGTTAAAACTCTTAACTTTGATGTACTGTATGTGCAACTAGATTTTATTTCTTAATTAAAACCACAAGAAAAAAGTTAACATATTCCATAATTCTAATATGCTAATTTGATCCTGAAGAAACATTTCTTATTATCTTTAAAAAAAAAAATTGTGCTGCTTAATATTTTTTTGGAAACCATGATACAATATTTTTCCAGTTTTCTTTGATGAATAGAAAGTTTGTACTTTTAATTCTTTTAATTTATGGTCACTTTCAATCAGTTCTTTTGTCCTTGCTAATATAAAGGAATTAATTTATAAAAATAAAAAAAATGCTACCACCAAACTTTTGAACATTAGTGTATAGTTGTAATAATATAATAATTTTATTATAATTAAAAAAGCTGCTCAGATTTCATTAACTATTATTTTGTAATGAATCATCTTCTGTAGTAGATTCAGTTTTAATCGATGTGCTACACATGCAATTACAAATGACATTTTATTACCTAATCTGTCCCACAGTTTCATTGGTAACGATAGTGAAGAAGAAATTAATTCTAGATTTGCAATAAAACATTTTCTAATCTATTTTTCGGCATCCCATTCATCCCATTCACCACTGTTGCTTAGTCTCTAATCTCCCTTGAGTGTCTAGGGTTAAATGTCTTTCTCAGGGCTGATTAGTTCATGAATCACCCTCGTAGGGTTTGTATTGCCAAAGTTTCAGTTACCAGCCCATATATACTATGCCATGCATCCATTCTCTAATGTGGAATAACAGACAGAACTCCAGGATGATTATAAATTTGCACGACAGCTAAAAGACTACCTTTGGTCTTTAAAATCTGCTTACAGAGATATTGTTGCTTGATAAACACATTATTAACGATTGATGCATTTACAGACAGTGCTGCGTCTGTCATACACAGTGCGAGCTTGTAATTTAATATTGCATTCTGAGTACCAGCGAGGATGCGGAGATTAGTTATCAGCCTTTTATTCGATGTTGATGGATGTTCCTTTTAACGCTATGTGCATTTTTTTTGTCCTTTTCTTTTTTTGCATTAAGCATCAGTAGGCAAGGCTTTAATCTTTTTAGACAAATTCCTTTTATTTAAAAAAAAAAACAAAAAAAAACATCCTGCTAGATCTTTGGTGGGCGAAGCCAAGTTGCTTACCTCTGTCTTTGAGAAAAGGAGTCAAAATGCTGTTTAGCATAATTGTCAGGGTGAGAGCAAGGCAGACAAACCACTGAGTACACAACCGTTCATCACAGCCTACAGCAAACACACACACATAAGTATGTATTCAGCCCACCAGCGTTTCCATTATATTTATAGGTGTTTATAAGCAGTAGGTGTTTGTAAGCACCTACTAGTTTTCCGCCCAAACCTTTTGAGCGGTTTAAGATGCCACAGTTAACATTTTTCTGATTTATGATTCAAAAAAATGTAATTGTAAAATGTGATTGATAAAGCATTACATTTTAGGCCCTACAGAGAGGCACTAAACCAGCCACCTCTGCACTCTCGTACACACACCTGTGGACATTTAGCATAAATAGATCCGAAATGTGACAAGTCTGTTATTTTACTGCACTGCAGACTAAAAAGCATGCAAATATGCAGTAAACCTCACACATTAACCCAACCAAAAAGGTCTTTTGACATCATTAGAGGTAATTACCATCTAAAACCCGTCTGAATCCCCTAGCGCATCAGCCACAGGGTCGGTTATTATAGTTCACATGTGCACTCGGGGCCGCGGAGAACCCGATTACACTCGCACACAACACGGCAGGTGTGAACAACAGGAAGAGCAAAAGATGGATGGCAATTGACAGATAAGCTACAGGGTGAGTCTTGCTTGTGGTTGGTTTGTCACTCTCTTAAGACAAAGTATGAGACAGAGACAGAAAGGGAATAGCTGGATAAAGATGGTTCATCATGAAAGAGCTTGTCTCGGAGAAGGGATTCAAATGCTTGCCATATCCATCCATCACATCTCTTTTCTGCATCCCACGGATCAGTGGCTCTCAAATGATGATCTAAAAATGAGGCACAGGTCTGTTCTGGTCATAAAACTGTGCCTAGATTCATGTGACAGTTAGTAGAAGTAACCAGAGTAGAAGATGCCAGCATGCAAATTATTTTTGAACTTTATTTTTATTCATTTTTATTCATTTTCAAAGCTAACAAAAATCATTTTCAGTTATTTGAAATAAAGGTAAAATAAAATAAAAAGAAATATTTTATGAAAAACCTAGAATTAAAAAAAGGAGAATGTTTACTTGCCAACTGTCTGACACAAGTTTAAGTTGAACTATTAAAATGATTAGACATGACATAAAAATACATTAAATCTTGATATAAATATTAAAAAAAGAACAAAACAAGCACATAACAAAATGATTAAAAACTAAAATATTCAAATTAAAAGCTAATTCAAGCTATAAATAAACACTATAATAGTATAGAGATAAAAAAAAAACTGGAATAAACATGGATTGTGCTGATCACGTTTTATTTTCTAAAGTGAATTATTGCCTGCAGAGACATTGAAACCATGAAAAGAGACATGCAGAATATAAAATGTCTTTAAATAATATCTTAAATGTCTGTAACAAATTTCAGTGTTTTTTTTTAAATTACTGTTTATAAAAAATATTGATTATATATAGTAGGTGTTTAATATACAGTATAATATTGAATTTATAATAGTATAATATTATAATATATATTATTATAGTATAATATTTAATATTAATTGAAATATTTTAAATATAATTGCTCATTAATATTACAATTGAATATATGTAAATTTAAATTGTATTTAACATAACCATAAATGGTATTTTTGTTTACAATGAATGATTTTTAAAATCAAATCAAGTTCATCCTAGATACCACTCCTCATGTCTTTTCCTCGCTCCACTGTCTTTTCTATCTCTCTCTCATCCTTCTGTCCTGCTCTGTGTTTTATCTTCCTTAACACGCCTGTCTGTCGTTGTGCTCCATTTCTTTTAATGTTTTTCTATTTTCTTGTACCTTTTTCAATACCTCTAAACTGTCTTTTTTTCTGTCCGTATTGTCAGCTCAGAACATGTGCTGTTTAATGGTCAGAGTTCAACAATACACAATCCCACACAGCTTCCCATTATCAGAGTCTGTTATCAGGCTCATGACATGCCGTTCTAATAATTTCCATATAGATTAGTGAGTAATCATTCTCGATTCTGTTCTTCTGTCAAGGCTCTTAACCTGTTCATTTCTCCTCATGGCAAACTAGATAACACTGAATTCAAATTCTTACTTAGCATAACGATTACAATGGTGTACCATAGTAATGAGGCAATATACTGTACAGGTCGAGAAGTGTGAGAACACATTATGAATCTCAGATTCGCAATTTAGTTTAATCTTGGAAATAGAAAGTTTTATGGTTGAATAAGTTGACTGGTATTGGATCAGAGACTGTGAATATGTGTTGTCACTGTAAAATTCATTTTCATGGAGAGGATGTGAAAGATTCTACCTTGCATAGTTAAGCACTTTTGTTGCAGTCTTACTCGCTGCTCCTTTTAAACAGTATTGATTCTTTGATTTTTGTTTCTATGTAGGCTGATCCTAGAGAGCTTATTCGTCTTGTGACCAAGCATGTGACAGACCACGCTGGATGTGATTGGGGGGATGAGGAACTGCGGGTCCTGATTGATCAGTTAAGACTATACAGTGAGAGACTGACAGACTTTACTCAAGCTCAGGTGCTACAGGGACTCGGCCGTGGAGTTGATGTCCAGAGATTTAGCAGCGACAACCAGTACAAGAAAGAAACTATTCTGGGTCTGGCTGAGTAAGTACTGTGTGCCACACACACAAAATCATACTGTATACTTTTACAAAAACATCTACTTTGTAAATTAATATAGCTACTCCTCTTTGATTTTCATATTTTTTAACATTTTAAAATAGTGGTAATGTCATCTCTAATGTGGCATAAATGGAAAGTATAAAGTGATCTTTTCTCTAGATTACAACTTTGCAGATACTTGGCATTCACAAAGAACGTGTCCAGAGTTGAAAGAGAATGACACCCATCCTACAACTTTTAATCTGTCTGTCCTTTGAGTATGACTTTTCGCTGGTCTCTGGAATAGAAGCTCATGTATCAGCACCGATCTTTTGATCCAAACAAGAGTTCTGGCTTTACGGAGCCTAACACTCAGTTTTGTGAGCACTGGAATCACAGGTCTTGGGTGACTAAGGTCTAGCAAGAATTGGCAACGTTCAGTACTTACTGTAGGAACTGCAGAGTAAAGTTCCAGCAGCTCAGGGCAGATCTGATTTGCAAGAGCAGCCAGTAAAGGGATCACATCATTCTTTCAGAGCAAGACAGATCTGGATTTTTAGGAATATGTTGCTTCTGGCCTTTGATGTTCTGCCAATTTGGCCATGATTAGAAAGATTGAATTTACCTAATTAAAAACTAAAGCTTGAGTGTTCTAAAAAAAAAGTTTCATGAAAAATGTAATTGAAATGCTCTATCTGTCTCTCTGTCTGTGTCTGTCTATGCATGTCTTTCTGTTTATCTGTCTTTCTGTCTCTGTCTGTCTGTCATTCTATATGTCTTTCGTTCTATCATTTCATCTGTTCTTTCTGTCTATGCAGGACATTGGATGAGAGTGTGTATGGGATCTCTCGTTCTCTGGCTCAGCGGTACAGCATCCCTCTCTGGGAAGTGCACATGACGCACCTTGAGTTTCTGTTCACTGATAGCGGGTAAGACACTCATACTTTCACACACACAGCAGACATTAGCAGCACTCACTTTTTCAGAGGATTGAGCCTGCAAAACCTCAGTTAGAAGCAATCTCTTTCACAAGTAACTGTTTTTTTTCCTCGACGTGAGGGGCCCAAGCAGGTCAGAACCTTGCGACCCTGGCACTCTAGAAGCACAAACAGAAGATTGCATGGATCGATTGCAGAGATTGGCTTCCAGGCGATCAGTTTGTGTGATTTGCCAGACCTTTAGTTTAGTTGCAAAGGCTAGAAAGCTCTTTGTTTTTTGAAACAGTTTTGTAGTCAGTTTTATAAGGCTTTGAAAATCCCCACACAACAACATGTCACCTCTCCTGAGCTTGCTGCACGGTAAATTTGCCGCTGAATCATTGTTCAAAGCCTGGTCTAATCAACTCCCTCTCCATCTCTCACCGGGTTTACTCACCCTCTCTCTTTCCCTCCCTCTACATAAACATGCACTCATTTGACTTTACTTGTTTAGTACAGATTGCTTGGGTGAAACTGATTTACTATGAATGTGATGTTTTTTTTTCTTCGTCTGTGAGAGTCCTTGCATGCTTATTAGCATCCCCAAGGCTTCGGTTTTATTTTGGTTTTTTTTTTTTTTTTTTTTTTTTTGGTAGCTCTGTGTAAAACATGAAATCTCTGAAATTCCCCCCATCAAAGATGTTATCAAAAGAGAATGGCACCAGAGGGAGTTTGAGCAACTTTGGCAATTACTCAAAAGTTTTATTGAATTGCAGTTTTTGTCAGCAAATAGGCTATTCTGACTGATGAGGACTTGTAAACACATATTTTGCATTGTTTATGTTATTTACTCCGTTTATGTGATTTGCATATGATGTGGTTATATAATGTAATTTCAATGGCATTGAAAAAGGGCCAGTTCTTTTAGTTTTTTTGTTTTTTTCCTGATGGTTTATTTTATTTAGTATGTCACAAAGCACAGCTGAGTTATGTAAATGCTTAGATTTAATATATTCATGTGGTATTTTGGCCTCTTAAGCATCTTCCCCATTTTTGGTCAGATTTATTGATACGTAGTCATTCGAAATGTAAAGTAATTACCCTTGTGTCATGTGTGAGCTTTAAAGCACTTCTGTGCAATTGAGTTGCATAGAAATGGTTGCTTTTGCTTTGGATTGAAATGACTCAAATAGGCTTTGCATCTATTCCATTCATTTCAGTTTCATTCCATAATGCTACATTCTATTACATTCAGCTTAAATCAGTTCAAATAAATGGTTCAATTCAGTATCATTCCATTCAGCTTGAATTAGTTCAAATCAATTCCGTTTCATTCCAGTGTGCTTTGATATGACAGATATTATGTATTGCCAAAGCATTTGCAAACTTAAGCATAATAGAAGAAATACTAAAGTTAAGTTAAATATTAAATTGTGAAAACTTAAAATTAATAAACACTATAAATTATTTACTGTGAGTTCTGAATTCAAGTGAAGTGGTATGAATTATTATTTATTTATTCATTTATTTATATTTAATTTTTTAGCAGATACTGAAATTGTGTTTTATACTCCAACTTTCAGAAATCAGGACAAAATGTTTCAAATGTGGGGTATTTTTCCTGAATCCTGCATAGGACAGATGGTCGGTGCAAAATTATCTTGCTCTTTCTGGACAGCTGCTTTGTTTATATCTGTTTTTCTTTGATGCCAGCCTGATTTTTCTGTCTGCACGAAGTCATGTTTTTTCTCTGGTACTGTGTTGTTGTATATTCTGTTTGGGGCCAAATAACATTGCAGTTTCCTTTGTATAGTTTTAGTCAGTTTATTTTTGTGCATTGATCATTTGGCTAGGCCAGATTTTTGTTAGTCATTTCAGTCATATTAGTCGTGCTTTGGACCACCTGAATGAATGGGCTCTTCACGGATTTAATGGAATGGTTTTTAGGAGTTTGAATATGGTAGTTGAGGTAACTCAGTTTTAGATATTTCCATTGGTTCCTTGTTCAATGCTGATTAATATACTTTAAGGTTTTGACCTTATTCTGCCCACCTTGCTTTGTTAGGTGCACTGTGTACCCTGAGGAGACTCTTACAAAACTCTGCATGAATTGCTTCAAATCGGGTTTTATTCCAATTTTCAAATTCATGATTCAGTAGAAGACCTCACACCGACTGCCATATAATGCATTAGCTTCTATAGCTGAATGCATTTTGAGCCAGATTCTAATTGCTATTTCAAATTGAAAAGACATTTTGTTGGCATCAAATGCCCTTTTTTTTCTTTTTTCATTTTATTCATTAAGCTGAGGTTTGCACTAATTTTCAGCCAAAGATGGGGTACAACGGGGCTGAAGGAACACATAACTTTTGTACCCTATTGTATCATGTATGTAGTTTTTGACATGTTTAATTTCGATTTAACAAAGCTGAAACTGTTATATAACCATATAATATACAGACCAATGCCATAATTGCAATGTAATATTGCTTTTAAAATAGTTCTATAATCATGATGCTACTAAAAAGTAAATTCAAGACATTTTACACAACTTTTTACCAGTTAATATACTTTTTTCTGGTTCAAATGGTTCAAAAAGATGCCACAGCATCAATCTTTGCTGAAAGACAATCTGAGCATTGCTTGACTACATGCAATACAGAGCAACAGCAACTTCCCCAACATTTTGGAGGAAGAGGAAGAAAAAAAGGAGGAAGAAAACCAGAGCTGCTACATTTTATTTCTATTTTGGAATGTCCCAATGCTGTTGGACTCTGTCCTGACCCTTGGAACGCCACTTGGCCAATCAAATTAGAGGACTGTAACTATCCGTTATATAATAGTGTGTGTGTGTGTGTGTGTGTGTGTGTGTGTGTGTATATATATATATATACACTGTATATTGAAGAGGGTTACTGCCTTAGTCTGTCCTTGACTGAAGAATTGAGTTTGAATGCAGTCTTTAATTCTGTCTCTCTCACACACACCCTTTATCTGTTCTTGGGTTTGTAATTGCAGCAGGAGACAGGATTAATGGCTGCTGTGTTTAGTGAAGTATTGATCCTGTTAAAAGCAGTTATTCTGTGTTAATAAGCAGACTGCAGTCAGAGGCTCCTCTCTTTATCTCTCCCCTGCCGCATTTCCTTCCTGTAATTTCTGTCCTACCTGTTTTGTCTCTGGTATCTTCTTCCTCTTTTCTTCACTTTGTTCTGGCCTGTTGTTGTTTTCCAGCTTGTCTCACATTCCTCTCTCTGCATTGCTCTTTCTGTCTCACTTTCTGGCCCCAAGACATCGTGCCTCCAGCCAGTATAGTCATATCCATAAAACATGAGTTAAGGTCCATAGGGGTTGCGCTCTGTAGACAATGGATAGGTGTTGGGCTCTGTCCAAATGGCTACATGCACCCTGCAGCTCACTCATTTTGTTGCATTAACGCTGAATATGTTTAGCTGTAACACAATAAGAACATGCAGGTGCAGTTTTTACCTACACAAATGTTGAGACCTGTATGTGCACTATGAATGTTTCTGTACATTATGTCTCAAACAATGGCACACAGAGAAGGCGCAGAGGCTTGGAACCTGTTTGCTCTATAATCTAAAAGTGCCCTTCTAGTCATTAAACAAATAAATACATTTTTATTTGTATAGTTATACTTTTTATTAGAATAAATGTTGGACCAACTTTTAAAACAACAATAAAAAAAATCTTACTGACACTATACTTCTAACAACAGAAATAGGGGATTTATGCCTTTTATGCTCTCTAGAATGTAACCAAAGTAGAAACCAAAGTGTACAGTATTTGTAGAAAGTGCCTTATACAAACTAATTTGCAGTGGTGTGGGAAATTTTTTGCACCCCCATATATTTTCCTCCAGTCATTTTTGCATATTTTTACACTGAATATAATTAGAACTTCAACAAGAACCTATGAAGACGTAAGTGAACTAAAAACAGAGATTTACATTAAATACATTTTTATATTTACATGTTTCATGTATCTATTAAAGAAAGCAATTTGGCTGCAATAATGGCAGCCAAATACTTACTGTGAAGTTTTTTATGCATGTTTTTTCTTCTTTGCAGAACTGCTTCATTTGTGACGTTTGTGGAATTTTTACTGTACCATTTGAGAACTCTTACAGACTTGCTTGTGTTTCAGATCATTGTCTCGCATTGTCCAAAAAAACAAAAAACAAAAAAAACACCAGTAACAATATAAAAAATGTGCAAACGCAGTAAATTCAGAAGCAAAGACTTTTCACAACATTGGATTTTTTTTTTTAAGTTGTCTTTTTCTGCCCCTGTGGAGGTCTACGCAACCCATTTATCTGACTCCATCTTTTATTTCCTGTCCTGTTTGCGAGTCGTGCTTTTTATGTCTTTTCCCTCTCTTTCTCTCTACGACTCTTTCTCCTTCCCCTTCCCTCTCAACACGTTACACCCTCACGTACAGCATCAGCAGACCTGCTGGATAAATGGACTTGGCAGTCATTGAAGGTTCACGTGGTAATTTATTGATAACCCAACTCTATAAAACATTTCCATGCATCAGAATTGCTATGAGATATTCTGTGGTGCAGTAAAGCTGTTTATCTTTACTGAAAAGCCATTCAATTAGAGCGAGGTGGAGGGCCAGTCCACACGCCTGCTTACGAAGTCACCATGGAGATAAATTATGGAAATAAGAGCAGCGTTGACAGAAAACATGTCACCCATAGAATCCAAACCTGACATCGGATTTATGGTTGGTCAGTAAACACTCACCATAGGCTATAATTCACTGCTTGAAATTATTATTTTTTGGTCCTGGAAGTGGTCAAACCACAGTGAATAAAGTTTAATAGACTTTAAGTAGTTTGACGAAGTTCTTTTAGATTAAACAAAATCAATTCTCTAGCACAAGTGGGCCGTCACAGCATATTAACAGCAACCTTAATGTACCTCATCTGGTTCGAGGACAATTAGGGGGAAAAATGCCTGCGCATTGCCTTAATTGATTCTCTACAAGCGATTTGCAAAGGTTGAGTGATCACTGCTTCAACAGACCTTGGCTACGATTGTTCATTCTCTCGTTTCTCTCACCTTCCAGTCTTCCATTGCCATCCATCTCTCATTTCTGTCTCTCCTTCAGGCTTTCTACCAAAGACATCGAGAACAGGACGGAGGCTCTGGGCCTGTTTGAGACTCTAAAGACCAACCCGGAGTCATTCTACACACACATGACTAAATATGTGTACCCCAGTATAGCCGGAACCGACCAGCTCCGACTCCTCTTCTACTTCACTCTTCTGGAGAACTGCGGCTGCGCAAGCTACTTCCCTCAATCTGCTATGAATCCTGACACGCACCTCAAACTGCTAAAGAAGCTCAAAGCCGTCGCCGTCGGTGAGTAATAGCAAAAGTCCCAAAAAAAACACATCAGATTTCATCACTTCCTGTGTTAAAGATCAGATTTGAAAGCCAAATGTGAACAAAGCCTGTGTTGCAAAAATGTTGGTTGCAGCCAGCAGTGAAATGACTGTAAAATCGTTGTAGAGAAAGAGGATTCAATCGATACCTAGCCGACCTGGTAACACAATAAATCAGCTCCTGCTTGCAAGCATGTCAATCAACACCATAACCAGAAATTTCCCATGTAATGACACATCTCTCTCCAGCTGAGACAGCGGGAAATGGGTCACTGAGCTGTGAGGGTGCCAGTGAAAGTAAGAGGGATGTTAATTAGCCCGCGTACAGAACATTTTTGTTCTATTCTGATAAGAAAGGAAAGATTTTTTTGAAGCACATGAGACATTGAGTGAGGTTTGAATGAGTTCATTAGTTATGTACCTCTCTCTCTCTCCAGTATTGGGGCAGTGCATGTCATGCATGTGATAAAGGCAAACTTAACCGGGATCATTCACTCATAACTGCATGAGAGTTGTGTACTTACGTGAATTTGTTTGTCCAGATTCACAGCCGGTGTGTATATGTTAATTAATTCTGATATGCCTGCAGTTAATAATTAAATCCATACACACACACACACACACACACACACACACATATATATATATATATATATATATATATATATATATATATATATATATACAGAGAGAGAGAGAGAACTACTGTTTTGGGTTATTTTATTTATTTTTTATTGAAATTAGATGAATTAAAACAGCTTGCCATCACATGAACTAATTGCATTTTTATTATTATATTATAATATACAAATATATTATTAAATATAAAATATTGTAGTATTTCTTCGCAGTATTACTGTTTTACTGTATAATCAATCCAATAAATGCAGGCATGGTGAGCACGAGAGTTCTATTAAAACATTTAAAAAATCGTACCAATGGCAAACTTTTGAACAGTATAAGTCTATAGTTTATAGAGTTGCTTTGTGTCACTTCTTAAATATCATAAAAATACCTTACCTAAGACAGACTTTTGACTTGTTGTAGTTCTGAAAAGAGCTAGAACTAATGACGTCATCTTGTTTAAACTTGATAATCTTAGAGAGAGTGTTTTGAGAGGTCAGGGGGGGAGTTTGTCAGAGAGTTTTCACACCACACTCTCTCCTGTCTCAACTGATACCTTCCCTTTTAAACACTTACACTTAGTAGGATATGGAAACACACTCTGTCACATACATGCTTCCAGACACAGTCCTGTAAAGACTGTTCATAGCATCTGCCACAACCCAAGGGAGAGTGATAGCACCTTTTTTTTCCACATCTCTGTCTGTTAGAGTGTATGTATGTGTTGAATGCCCTTGTGTGTCAGTGTAATGTTGTCTGTCAGACTTGATATTTCCTGGAGGCATGCCAAGTCTACACCTATTCACATAGACTGACACCAATAGAAACCACATGAAAGCTTGAAACTGCAATAAATGTCCCATTTTTTGGATTAGTAGAGATAAAGAGAGTATTCTCAAATTGCACATAATGGATTCCAGTGTGACAACTTGCCCCTATAGAGTGACAACATGGTCACAAAAGGTCAACATATTCAGTGTATTGGTGAATAATTGGCAAAAATAGCTTTTTGTAGACTTTAAGGTTTGTATTTATAAAGAAATTTACTTTATAAAAAACACACCCACCCTGAGAAATATTGACTGTATTGTGACAACTAGCCCATGTCTGTGTTCTATATGATGCCGAAATCATGTCTTACTGCTTAGGTCTGGACTATAAGAAGTTGACAGATGAGGACTCCGATCCTTTGAAAGCTCTGGAGCCAGTACTGACCAGCCAGAACGTCCTGTCAATCTCCAAACTGGCCCCTCGAATACCCCAGAAGGGAGGTGAAGCGCTTACCTCTAGCGCTGTACATGCCACCTGGCTTCATAAACTGTTCTGGGAAGGGGATCAGCATGTGTTGAAAAAAGCCCCCCAGAGTGATCACGACTTCCTGCATGCCTATGACACCTGTGCCAAATACTTTGACCGACTTCTGCCTGTAGATTCTGTTAACTTCTTGGATGCCATTACCTTTTCCCCTGAAGCCGCCAATAAGGTGAGTCTAATGCAGAAAATGAGTGGGGTTTTTGGGGTTCTGCGAAGATGTGCTTACAAAATCCTTTCAAATTTAAAAAATAAATAAATAATGTGACAAAAAATACAGTGAGTACAAGACAAGATTATAAATGTATCTTTATCTATAAGCAAACAGCTTTGTTTTTTTGTTTTTTTTTTTCAAATACTGTCAGTCAAATGCATGATCATTTAATTTTTCGCTTCCCGCCCATTTGAGAGCTTAATGGACTGGGAGGGCCACTTAAAACTAAAAATGTAAAAATGATTATCAATGTATTACATAAAAAATACATCCGTAAATAAATCTCTTTTTAAATTGGCAAATAAAAAAATAATTTAAAACGGCAAAGAAGAAAAAATTTTTAATTGCAATTTAAAAGGTGCAATGAAATAATTTTTTTAATGTACTATTTTATTGTTCTATTGAACAAACGTTTTAAACATGAATCAAATAAATAGTTTTAAATGTCAATTTTTTTTTATTATTGGTTTACTAATACATTTAACTGTTACATATCAATTTGAAATATTATTAATTTGAAAAATAAATATGTAAATAAATGACTTTTTAAAACTGACAAATCAATGAATGTATTTAAACTATAAAAAAGCAATTGGCCAATGCTTTTTGCATTTAAAATGCACTTTTAAAGTGATTATTAATGTATTTTCCACATTGTATCCACTTTATAGCATCAAGTCAGATGCTTTGTCCAATGCAAATGCTATCATAGACTCTTAGTGAAGCACGGTGCCCAGATTGAAAGGTTTAAAGTCTGTTGTCCAGTAACATGAATCATTAAATTTAACACATACACATGTATATGCCGTAACATGCATATGATGTGTTCATGGATTTCTCTGGACATGTTAATGTCTACTAAGTGCTGTTTGATGTTTTAGCACCTCTAATCTCATCTGTCTCTCACAAATGACTTCATTTTCTATTTATTCTGCCTGGAAGTCAAACCTCCACAGGCATACAGAAAAAGACACATACACACGGCCCTGTGGCAAACATCCTAAATGAGCCTCTGTAATCAAAAGGCTAATTGCTAATGCTCGGTGGCCCCTGGAGTGTTCAGATGATGTTATTGTAATGATTGTTATGTTGATATAATGTCATAATGATTAGATTTTGCAGAAAGCAAGTTACAAACACTCATTACCATAAACACACACCCACTCCCACCATTAAGGTGAGAGCGGCATTGATTTGGTGCTCAAGAATACCACAGGGAAAAACAACCAATGACATCTGCCATGTTTCAGCTGTAGACTGTGTGTGAACCATGAGTAAATACAGTTAACGTACGTGTGCATGTGCGTAAATGACAGCAGGAGAGTGTAGGAGGGGAGTGTCGGAGGTAAACCGTATAAGAGGAATCCAGACATGTGAAGTGTTCTCACCGAGATGAATCTGGATGAGAAATGAGATGAGACTGAATTATGCTACATCATTAGTGTTGGGGATTATAATGGTAGATATGCAGCAGAATAACGGCCCGTTGCTGACTGAATATTTTTATAAGCAGAAAAGCATGAGCACATTTCTCCATTTCTGCTTGTGTGCCAATTCTGGGTAGCTTCTACTATATGGGATCACCTGTTGGTGACTATTAAAAGCCTTTTAGAATGAATTTTTATTCACTGTTATTATGGGTATTATTTATTTTGATTATAGAAATCTGCTGTTATTTTGAACTTTGTTCATAAAAGAATCATGAAAAAAAATATGTTTTGGAGTTTGCATAAATTATTAAGCAGCACAGCTGTTTTCAATATTGATAATGTTAAGAAACATTTCTTAAGAACTAATTCAGCATATTAGAATCATTTCTAAATAGTTATTTTAAATTGTATTCATATTTAACAGAATCACTGTTTTGACTGTATTTTTGATCAAATAAATGCAGCCTTAGTGAGCATAAGAGACTTCTTTCAAAAACATTCTAAAAATCTGATCGACCCCAAACTTTGTAATGGTAGTGTATGAATAATGTATATTAATATTACAATCATTTATCTTAATGTATATGAAAAAGTTTTAAAGTTGGTATAGAAAAAAAAAAATTGAACATTGAAAAAAAAAAAATAGATTTGACATTTGTTTTTCTCTTTCCTTTGTGTGTGTTTTCTGTGTCTGTTTAGCTCTCAGTAGAGTCCCGGCTGGAGATCACTAAGCGCGCACAGAAGGCTCTAAAAGGAATTAGCGACAAGAGTAAGAAAAAGGGTAATGATGACAGGAGTGAAAACTCCGCCTCCAGCTTTGACTCCGCCCTCACTCACATACAGCAGTCTCTTGCCCATCTAGAGACTCTGAGCCACTCCTTCGCTCTGTCACTCAAGACAAGCCAAGAGGTAATTAGTCAACACACACATACAAAATTTTACTGTCATCTAAGACGGATGCTAACTGTAAGCAGGGCCTTAAATATTATGTAAGTCCCCATCTTACTTGCCCTTTTTCCTTCTTTTTTCTCTCCTTCTTTATCCTTCACAATTTCTCACTTTCTTGACCTGTGTGGCAGTGGCTGTGATTGATTGGCAGGTTTGTAGCTGGTGTGCTGTCTGCAGGATAGTAGCAGGCAGTCCATGTCACCCTGTGGTTTCTTAAATTCACACATTGAGCCATTTGTATATGGAAATATATGGATTCATTTTTACACTGCACACTTATCGAGCAGATACTGCCGCATCTTATTACCGCCACACCTTCACTGTCACACAACATGCTCCCATAGGAATGTGCATGATCGTGGAAACTGCAGTGTAAATCTCTGTTCCAGTTGCCTTCCTGCCTGCAACCTACCAGTGTAGGAGAGTCCCTGAATTAAAGTAGCACTGCTACTTACTTAAATTCAGAATGAAAAGTAGGTAGTAAGTAGGAAGTGTATGCTCATTATGGAGCTCACTAGGTTTTGGAATTTTGTGGGTGTGTATGTGTGTGAGACGAGCTTGTACCTCTTGATTCTCAGCACCCAAATGAATTGTTCTGTTCTATAGTCTTCAGGTGTACTGCTACTGTATGTCTCTCAAGATACTTAAGGCTTTGTTTTTGTCTCCGCACATATTACTGATTGATTACTGCCAGAGGATGGAAAGCACAAAGTTTTTTTCTGAGCTTGATTTAGTGTTAATGTCTTTGTATTCTTGTCTTTTTTAGGAGCTTCTACAGAAGTACAGTCGCATTTATGATCTGTCCAGATCTGAGCAATCTAAGGTGCGCCATCTGGCCATCACAATGGTCATGGACGGACAGCCCCTCGAACGGATCGAGCAGCTGCTCGCAGTCAGCGTGGGAACAAGCGACCTGTCGGTGGAGAGCGTAGTCCAGGACGCAGTGGAGCGAATCATAACTGCTCTCAGGTACGATGAGCTGCAGTTCGACGATTTCTGTTTGCCAATGTCGTTTTATTAATGTCACCCTCATTTTCTCTCTGTCTGTTTTATACCTTCGCTGGTAATGCTTTGTCTGGTCTGTCTCTCTTTTCCACTCTCAGTCTCTGTCTTTATGGCCTATACCTCTATTAACCTGTGTCAGGCTGGATGTGTTATTGCTTGATTGAGTTAAACACAGCATTGGCCTCTGCCCTGGCCTCTCATCTCTCTCCCTTACAGCTCACTTTCTCTCTTTTTCTTACCTTTCATCTCCTGCTTTTAGGAGGTCGCCACCTTCCCTGCTGGCTGGTCCTTAATAACACCGTGTCCTTAGTAATACTAGCAATTCAGAGAGTAGGTAGTGCTAGCTTCGATTTTTAGAACCAGTCTCCGATTTTCCAGCAAAACTTGTGAAGCTCTTTAAGGCAGTTATTTTGAACCTATTCTTTAAAGTTTCGGACCAAGCTGCCAACATTTAAAGAGCCCAGAGGTCAGGATAGACCATTTCAGGGATTAATAATTTGACTTGGTGGAACATCTCTCATTCAGCAAGTTTCAAGTATTGGATCTTGCAGCTATGCAGCCAAATATTTCTCAGAGGATTTCTGTTTAGATCTTCTTGTGAGGAAAAAAATAATAATAATAAGTTTCATTAATCAGTATGTAACATAATAGTGGATGACTAAATATGAATGTGTGTGTTAATATAACCAGTCAGCCAGTATTGCATATTTTGTATGCGTTCTCATTTTCAACATTTCTACATGAACTACATTACTTTTGCTTCATATGTCACTCACTTTATGTTCATCTTTAAAAACAGACAATTTCAAAATTTCTTATTTCTTATTCGTATATGTATTTTACAGTATAGGATGAAATTTTAACATTATTTTGAATTAGCTATTAAAAATTAACAGTTTTGACATGTGAAAATAGTTAGACTAAATACCATTAAATTAATGTAGATATGTTGCCTTTTTATTGTTGCTTTGAACAAGGCTCATCCAATACAGATTTTTACAGCCAAATTTAACATTTTAAACAAATCAACAAAGTTTCATTATAGAATGGGACTTCAGGATTGTATTATTGACCCTACTTTTCACTTATTCATTTTGGATGTGCTGTGAATAGGTCTTTTCAAGCCAAATACTTGGCTTTTTTTTTTTAATCTCCAAGACCATCAAAGAGCGGGAACCCATCTTTCTGCCCCTCCTGATTAGTCATCCTGCTTCATGGGTCTGTGTTGATCAGACGTTTCAGCTCAATCCATAATCAAGTGGAATTAGTGAAGGTCTCCTGAATCAGAGAAAATGATGGTCAGAAAAATTAAGATTGATCACAGTTTGCTTTATTCAGACGCAGTCTCCCCCCTTTTTTTCTCTGCTGATGATTCATATTCTTGGTAATTGCTTATAACTAAAGCGTGTTCCTGTCTTCTGCTGCTAATTACTGGTTTGCAGAGGTGGGCACATGAATCATTAACAAAGAAATGATATGGGCACTTGAAATTGTCAAACTATTTAAGTTTATTTCATCAAATTGAATTCTCTGCTTTACGTAGATTTCTTGCATCCTGTTTTCTTTTTTTAAGAAGTCAGATATGTTTTTTTAAAGGATGTGGAATCTGTGGTCTACAACCTGCTCATGATTGATGTTTATATCTGGGGAGTAAAAGATTATGGTTGCGTTTCATGTATAAATAATCCTTTAGAAACACAGTGTTCCTCCAAGGACAGCAGTGTGTGTGTGTGTGTGTGTGTGTTTTGTTCCGTTTAGTGAATTTTAAAGCAAGGTTTTACGTTTTTTCAGTCTGCATCATAATATTGAAGATGCTAAAATTCTTGCATACTGAAGGGATGCTGAGATATGTAGAAAATGTCTTGCAATGGCTTTTATAAACTACCATTCTAAAGTTTGTGTTTGGTCTCTCTTGCTCACCAAGGCTGCATTTATTTGATTGAAAATCTGGTAAAAGCAGTAATATTGTAAAATATTATTGCAGTTTAAAATAACTGTCTTCTATGTCAATATATTTTAAATGTATTTTAAAATATTATTATGTGGAATATTTTAAGTATTAGTATCATAGAAAAGTCATTGACATCTTTGTATGATTATTTTAAAAGTATTACAATCCGAATGTAATATTTTAAATGACTAAAAGAAAATTAATTGTTGTTTGAATTTAAAACAAACCCTCTAAATGTATTATAGCTGGAGTACCAGAGGAATGTCAGAGCAATTCTTTGAATTTAACACTACAGTATATTAACATTTTAATGATGCTGTAGTAATAAAACCGGCTGCTGTGCAGATTTCAACAAGGTAAAAAAAAAGATGCATCCCAACTAGCGCTCTGCTAATTAAAGTCTGGAGAAAATAAATCACTTACTGTTTTACACAGCACATCCACTTACTGTGATTTGATGCAGTTGTAAGAATCCAGCTGAACTAAATAATATTATAAATTATAAAAAAGATGCTGAAAAATAAATGTTTTGAAAGCAACACAACGGAAGATTTTCATTCCCATCGAAGCATCGCTCATGTTACATTAACCTAACCAAAGAGAGAAAGTGAAGTCTAACATACAACAACAGCACTGAAGGAAACTGCAAATTAGAGCTTTTGTTTACATCACGGAGAAGAAGATGCCTCTGAAGAAAGGCCAGATTATTTAACACCAGACTGACTAAGTGTTTACTGCAGCAGTAGTAATGAAATAAGAGATTGTTGGCATAAAAATACAAAGCTATTATTAATAGAAACATAATTAGGCGGTGCAGCCTCATGCATAAAAGCATAACACAAACACCTTTAATGGAGGGAGACAGATGAGGCCAGAAGAGAAGGGAGGAGCCCTGCAGCTAGAACATCAGCAGATGAGCATTAAGATTGCTCTGTATGAAAATCCTTTCCTTCGGAGCACACACACACACACACAAAGTTTGCAGCCATAAAGCCACATAAAAGCCGCAAGACATTGAATCTCAAGCTGCGAATGTGTGTGTTTGTTTTCAGCGGTGACAAGGACACGTTGAAAGATTACGCAGACCCCTTGAAGGTGCTGGAAGGAATTGTTGCAGCAGTGCACACTAATGTACAGAGCGGGTAGGTATATCCTTTGTTCCCGTATACTATTATTGAAACATAGTGTTGTCAGTTTGACCTCAGGTAGGGATCATTTGGTAGTTGTTGTGTTACAGTCATTTGAAGTCACTGTACGCTTTAGTGTAAAAAAGTAAATAATATATTATATATTTCTGCAATTAAATAGGATTGTTTGGCACAACATAAAGCAGAAGCAGTAATAGCATTTTTAAAAGAAACCAGTGTTAAAGTATTGACTAAAGTAAGCAATTATTTTGACATGTAAAAAATTGTTTGTTAGCCAAACTAACATAAAATTTAAATTGATGTACGATGACATTTCTTTATATCACCTTTTTATTGTTGCTTCAGACAAGGCTTGTCCAATCACATTTTTAGAGCCAAATTTGAGCATTTGAAACCATATGAAACAAAGTTACATTATGAAATGACAATAAAGAAGATAAATTTAAGATTTAAATATTTAAGATTGACTATTTAAGCACTATTTCTGAGTCAATAATGAAATGTATGCCCATTTTTGATAATTATTGTTAAATTTTGTAAACAACCAATATACTTAATTTGTAATTACTTGTTGTTTGTCGCTTGCTTGTAAAAACGCTTAGTAATATAATTGTATTTAATTACATTGATGTTGTATTACATTGACAATTTAATGTACAATATCATTTAAAAGTAAAATTTTTTTTTTTTTTAATTAGTGTCTTAAGCTAAACAAGGCTGCATTTATTTGATGCAGTAAAAAGTAATAAATATAAAAAAATCTTTTATAATTTTATAATAATTATTAAAAAAGATTACAATTTAAAATAACAATTTTAATATATTTTATTATTATTATTATTATTATTATTATTATCAACATCTTTGTATAAAAAAAATTAATAAAAATTTTTAATTAAAATCAGACAATTCTCAAGACTCCATTATCAAAAGAGATCAGAGAACATATTTTAATATGTTGATTTGGTGCTCAAGAAACATTTCTTATTATCATCAGTGTTGAAATCCATTGTGCCGCTTAATATTTTTTTTAAATTATTGTGATACATTGTGTGTTTGTGTATTCTGATTTTATTTAATGTTAATATTCATTTTTTTCAGTGGGAATATGGTGACCTCTGAGGACATGCTGGCATGGTTACGACCTTTTTGTGGGGACGATTCTAAAGCTGTACGACCCCGACTTGAGGTCCTGCAGATCCTAGAACATTCATTCAGCCTCAGCGATCAGGACATCCACCTACTGGTGTTCTTCAGGAGCCAAGCAGTTCTGAGAGCCTGCTGGCCAAACAGAAAGGTGAAAAATATGCATATATCCACACTGGCACAAAACACGATTTACACTTCACACATAAATATTATTACATTCCCACATCTCTGACTCAGTATTAGCTTATTTCCTCTGTGAGGCACTGTGAATGTAATCTCATTTTACAGTGCAGCCCTTTGCGAGTTAGCATGTGCTTATAGGAATTGCTTCACTATTCTCGCACATGTTGTAGTGTGTGTGTGTGTGTGTGTGTGTGTGTGTGAAGGAATGAGATGTATTTGGTCCAGGGATTACCGATTGCCTGCTTAGCCATGCTCTTTGGCCTCACTTCATGTTGCTTTGGGGATGTGAACATGTCATTCTGCTGTTTTATGTGGTGTTCTCTGTCTGTATGTACCAGTGAAGCTGGAGTAAATTCAACAGTTGAACATATGGAAGAACTAAGAACCAATTCTGTCTAAATTTGTCAGTGTTCTTCTTAGGAGAATGATCTTCTGATTTTCCTTGCTAAACTTTTGGTTTACAAAAGTCAAAGAGATCAGATAAATATACTAGCTGAACATAATTGAATTATCAGAATCAGAATCAGAAAGAGCTTTATTGCCAAGTATGCTTTGCGCCTACAAGGAATTTGTTTTAGTGACATAAGCTTCCAGTACACAGAGACGACAACAACACAGAAAAAAAAAAAAGCAAATAATTAAATAGTATAAACAGTTGTGCTATAGATGATAATGAAATAGAATTGAGTAAGATGCAGGGATGTACTAGGATGGAGGGGTAACAAATAAATATAAGGATATTGCACATTTTTATTGCATAAGTGGGGAAATTTTAAATGTTCATTAGGTAGATTGCCTGGGGGAAGAAACTGTTCTTGTGCCTGACTGTCCTGGTGTTTGCGGCTCTGAAGCGCCGGCCAGATGGCAAAAGTTCAAAGATGGGGTAACTTGGATGTGAGGGATCCAGAGTGATTTTCTGAGCCATTTTCCTCACTCTGGATGTATACAGTTCTTGAAGGGTGTGCAGGGGAGCACCAATAATCCTTTCAGCAGTCCGAACCGTTCTCTGTAGTCTTCTGATGTCTGATTTTGTAGCTGAACCAAGCTCCTGTGGCAGGTTAAACTTCCTCAGCTGGCGAAGGAAGTATAACCTTTGTTGGGCCTTTTTAACAGTGTAGTCAATGAGATTGTCCCACTTCAGGTCCTGAGAGATGGTGGTTCCCAGGAATCTGAATGACTCCACTGCAGCCACAGTGCTGTCTTTGATGGTGAGTGGGGGGAGTGCAGGGGGGTTTCTCCTGAAGTCCACTATCATCTCCACTGTTTTGAGAGTGTTCAGCTCCAGGTTGTTAAGACTGCACCAGGCAGCCAGCTGCTTAACCTCTTGTCTATAAGCAGACTCGTCACCGTCCTGAATGAGACCGATGACCGTAGTGTTGTCTGCAAACTTCAACTGCAAACTCCCTGCTCTAAACAGCTGAAAGTCCGGCAGATGGAGTGCGCTGTCTGGGATGGCGTCATTTGGCCAGGTTTCCGTGAAACACAGAGCAGCAGAGTGTGAGAAATCCGTATTTGTCCGAGAGAGCAGGAGTTTGTCCGTTTTGTTGGGTAGAGAGCAGAGATTTGCTAGATTGATGCTAGGCAACAGCGTTCGAAATCCGCGCTTCCTGAGTCTGACAAGCGCTCCAGCTCGTTTTCCCTGTCTGCGCATCCTGAAGCGTTTGATCAGTGCCGCTGCTCCGCCAACAACAACGTTCAGTAAAAGGTCCGAACAATTGAAATCCGGTAAAAGATTTTGTGGTGTGTTCTGCCGAATGTTCAGCAGTACATCCCTGGTGAAACTGATCATGTTTTTTAAACAAAAAACTGGAAAAACAAACAAAAACATTACAAACACTGGAGAGCCAAGCACTGAAGCAGTCGTGTACGGCGCCATCGAGAGCTAAAATATAATGTTTTAATATTTATTAAATGATAATGTTTATTGCCACTCAGATCCACCTACGGTAGAGGGAGCTTGTTTATACATTTTTTTTTTTAAGTGAAATGAATAAGATTTTCCAGATTTTCCTAATGTTTAAAAGAAGAAATGAGGCTTCATGTGACAAGGAAACACATCTCTAAAAGAGTGGATGGATGGATGGATGGACGGATGGATGGACGGACGGACGGACGAACGAATAGATGGATGGACAAATAGATGAATGGATGGATGATTGAACAGATGCTTGGATGAATAGACAAAATTTATGACAGAATCCAAGAGTTCTCTCATTAATATACCTCCATAATATTTCTTTAGTTCGTTTTCTGACATAAAGTGAAGTCACCTCATCTCACTCAACACACATTCCAAAATTACATGCTGTTAATCCATTTTCCACCAAATCACATAATTCATTCTCTCACTAAACTTTAATCATGCATATGAATATTTATATTAGCAGACGCTATCAGATGTTTGGTTTCACTTTAAGAGGATTACTCCACCAATTGTTTAATAGAATAATTAAATGCAACTTTAAATTTTCAGGGGTTTAAAGCAAAAGAGCCCCTCAAGATTGCTGTAAGTAGTTCCAGTTTCCCATCAGTCCTTGATTAGCGTTATTTAGTGGTAAACAGAACAGAATATCAAGCTTATGGTTGGAAAGAGCCATTTTTTGCATGCGATGGATTTGGATTTGACTAGTTTAGAGCATGTTGAACATTTAAGAAGAACATTAAGAATGAAGTCTAACCTTTAATTCCACAGATTATCACTTCACTACTCTTTAAAAAAGTTGCAATTGTGGCTTCCTTTCCTATTGCTTGGCCGCGTCCCTACACTGGGTCTCCAATGTTGGCAATAGCTTTGTTTTCCTCAATGAAATTAATTAATTTTGTCTTTATTGTGATCTGAAAAAGGAAGAGAAGTTGTAATAAGAAGTCATGCCCTGAAGGAGGAGGAGTAATTAAAAAGAACAGATTGGGGGCAGAGAAAGAGGATTGGCTCTATTTCACTGAGGCATGGAGTCTTCGAACGGAGGCCACATACTCAGATGCCTAAATCCTGATTGGGATTGCTGAGCCGGGCCTGTGCGCCCTGAGTGATGGGCATCAGGCCACGGATCGCTGTCGTTGCATGTCTGTCTGCTGAGAAGCAGACGCTGGTTTACATCACAAGCCACAGAGTCTGGTAATCAACCAGTAGCCCCAGGTGTACGTGTGTCTTTATTTATCTCGATATCTGGGTATTTTTGCTTTTCTCTGTTTTTGTAGTGTGCTTGTTCAGACCCACAGGATTGTGAGTGTGTGTGTCTGTTAATATAACACTTCTACCCCCTGCATCCCAAACTAATCATCTCCTAACTCGCACACCGGCCCATTCTGCCCAGTACCATAGCAACTGCGACTTTACTACTGCCAAGCAGGAGCTGCGTTTCAGGTCTCGCATCTGTTTGTTCTGTTGCATGTTTTGCTGAGCTGTATATTCTCTGTTGTTGTTTACTTCTGCTGTGTTGCAGTGCTGTTTATCTCCCTGATGTATAAGGGAGCATTGTTGAACTTTATCAAAGCGGAATAGGGGCCGTCCTTTTAAAATCAACAAGAGGAAACGTCAAAGCTCATAGAAAGAGGAAGAAGCAGCGCTTGTGAACAGTAGAACGCTCTGGGATGGTTATTGCACAGTTGTCTGATTGAGGAAATGACTTTGATCACAGATAGAGTGAGAGTGGTTGGACTTTTTGTCTGATTCACTAACTGTCAGTTGAATGTGATTGAACTCTCTCAATTACATTCATCAGGTTTAATTGCTGACTGGTTTCCCTATAAAATGACACATACTTAGCCTCAGCAGAAATCATTGTAGCTGTAGAGAAATGCTATAGAGCCATGTTTTTTTTTTTTTTTTTTTTTTTTTTTTTGCTGCCATGTTGAGGTTGCACTTTTCCCCTCGTTTCCACAAATTGTCTTGACAGTCAACTCCACTGCTTGTTCCCCCTCTACACTTAAAACGGGTAACTCCTATAAATAGGATCTTTGAGTTTATTCTAGTGAACTGCTAGATCAACTCTAAACTTTGGGGTCCCAGATATGGAGGTATAGATTTTCTATATATATATATATATAGAATCTATATAAGTGTAATATATATTTAAATATATATATAAGTTTAAAAATCTTGTTTTTTTCCCCTAAGCAATTTTTTTGTAACTGTAGGCAAGGTCTGTATATTTGCAGTCAAAGTAATGTTATCCAGACGCAAATGTGAACTTGATGCACTTACAACTGCTGCTAAATAAAACCATGTTGTGAATGATGAATATTGTACTAATTAATAATTATAGAATTTAAAATGAATAGTAACATGAACAGCAGTTATTTACAGTACTTATTATTTAACAATATTCATTTCAATTTCTACATATACCAACACATTGTAGCATTTCAAGTTTTATAAATGAATATTAGTTTATGTATTTCAAATGAACATGATTTAAAAATGGACAATATTATATGTATAAATTAACATAAATGATTAAGTCATGTAAAAAAAAATGTTGTTTTTTGTTAAATTATATCTACAGTAATACATAAACCCATTGAAACATAAGATTGTAAAATGGTTACCACATATTTATTATGTGATATGTGATTGCAAATTCTATCCTTGATTGTCCTGTTATTGATTTCCCATCAAGGAAGTGGCACCCAATCTGTGATCAGTCAGATATTACAGATGCTGTCAAGCAATCAAGGCCTCTCATGGCTTAAGTTCTCATTATGTGGCACTGATGATAGTGATTTGTGTTGTCTAATAAGCTGCTATTGAATGTCTTGTTTGACAAATCATGAACTTCTCCAGAACAACTTATTAATATGGCAAATTCTCTCATAAATGTGTTTGACCTCACCCAAATGTTTCTAGAAGAAATTAACCCTAACCTGCATTATCTGCATTTCCTGGCAATTTCTGCATGCATTATGTAAACGATATTTACCCCTTTGGCAACGCAATGACTTGTGTTCAGATCCTCATCCCGGTGGCACACGGCGGTGGAATTTTGTCTCTTAATTTTAGCCATCCGTCTTAGCCTAACGGCAACAAAATGTCACAATCCCTATGAGTGCTTACTGTTCGCTTGGCAGAGGACAGCAGCTTTGTCAGTCTGAATTGAGAATCTTTATTTGGCAGCTATCTGTGTCCCAGACTCCCTTGTTTACTTGTATTCTGAAGTAGTTATTGATGTAATGAGTGCAAATGAATTTGAGGACGCTGGCGTGTGTGTACAAACGTGTGTGTTTGGGATCATAGATGGGGTTTTATTGTTGCCATGGTCCCTTGACTTGATAATCTGGACTCATTTGTCATATTAAGAAGCCGTCAGTGTTAAGGTTAAACGGGGAGGGTGTGTGTGTGTGTGTGTGTGTGTGTGTTTAACAGTAGACAAGCTTAATGACTGGGGTTAATGTGGTCATTAAAACAAGGTCTTTGTTTCCCCCTGGAGTGCATGCTTTAATATGCCCATGTTTAGCAGTGCTGTTTTAATGTCTTTATCCAGCTGTTTGTGTGTATTTGGCTGTTTGTTGATTACAGAGAAAGAGCTAAATGCACCACATTGTAGCCTTCCTGCTAGATACTAGTCAATTAGTTAGGTTGCCTAGTTTATCAAGGTTTTTTTTTTTCTTCCAAGTACTCTGTTATGCTCACCAAGGCTGCATTTATTTGATCCAAAATAGTATCAAAACAGTAATATTATGATTTAAAATAACTGTTTTTATTTTAATATACTTTAAAATGTCATTTATTCCTGTGAGTTTTCATCAGCCATTACTCCAGTCTTCAGTGTCACATTAACCTATATGTCATATTTGCACTTTGAATTATTTATTCATGTAAGTGTGCTTGTATTTTGTGTCATTTTGGTGTGCTGAGATTTTCTGACTCCTAAAAAAAAAATATCACACATACACACACACACACGTTTGTGTGTCTTCAAAATGTCAGTGTGATGTGACATCAGACCCACTGGCAGTGTGTCAGCTCCGGTCTGTCACGAGCACTCTTGTATTTCACACGTGTCACTCTCCTGTGTCATTAGCCCCACCTCCTCGGCACAGCCCGGGGCCACGCTTACATCCTCCCCCCTTCACAGGCTTCAAGTGTCAGTAAGTTTCACTTGCTGTACTCTCCTGCATTAACTTTCCAAGGTCTTAGTGAGAGTTCCTCTGCTTCTAATTCCTTGAAATTCCTATAGTTTTTAGCATTCTATTTTTGTTGACTTTATATCAAAGTCCCTTTCAAGAAAAGTCAATTAACTCAGCGGCCATATTTGCAATGCCTCTAAGCAGTGTTGTAGTCGAGTCACCAACTGTCGAGTCCGAGTCGAGTCTCGAGTCACAGTGTTCGAGTCGAGTCCAAGTCGAGTCACCATTACCAGAGTTCGAGTCCGAGTCGAGTCTCGAGTCCCCAGTGTTCGAGTCTGAGTCGAGTCTCGAGTCCCGTATTCGAGTCTGAGTCGAGTCTCAAGCTCCCAGTGCCTACATGTCTCCACTCTGGGACCTTCAAAGAACTGATAAAATGTATTGAGTTGGTAGGCATTGAAGTCCATTATATGAAGAAAACATCCTGAAATGTTTTCCTTAAAAAAACATAATTTATTTTCCACTGAAGAAAAAAAGCCATGGATATCCTGGATGGCATTGGGAGGAGTAAATGATTAGGAAATTTTCATTTTTTGTGTGAACTAATCCTTTAACACTGTATTACAGAAATACACTCAGCGAAAAAAAAGAAACGTGCATTTTACAGGACACTGTATTTTAAAGATACTTAAAACGTAAAAATCAATATGATATGCCGAGAGAGAGAGAGAGAGAGAGAGAGAGTGCGTTTGTGTGTGAGTGACCGAGTGATTTAGCGTGAGTGCGTTGTGTGTGTTTCAAGTGAATGTGTGTGTGTGTGTGTGTGACGGCACGCGACTGGTCAGAAAGCAACGTGTAACGTTAGTCTGACATGTTTCTTGTTCACGACACCACAGGATTTTAGGAGTCAAAATTGCGTCATCCATCTGACACAGTGACTATCGCAACAGGCAAAAAAAATCATGTAATCTGATCTGACATGCACAAGCGTAAAGTGAGTGACGTCAGTGAGTGTGTTGTCAAGCAAAGAGAGCGAGCGGTAGCAGTGTCTGTGAGGGGAAAAAATAGATCCCGGCCGGTCTTGGGCACGAAACAGGAAAAGTGTAACACCTTATATAATTTTTTTTAATAACATATTTAGTCAAAAACAACGTGATGAATGCTCAAGTCCAATTTTATATATCCTCGAGTCCGAGTCCAAGTACGAGTCATCAGTCCGCGAGTCCAAGTCGAGTCACGAGTCCAGAGAATGGAGTCTCGAGTCGGACTCGAGTCCAAAGAATAGTGACTCGAGTCGGACTCGAGTCCGAGTCAAGGACTCGAGTACTCCATCACTGCCTCTAAGTAGCTATTTCGGGCATGCACAACCAATTCCTATCTACTTAAATGGGGAAATACTAAAATCTCAAAGACTGCTTGCCAAATTCACATTTAAACAACTTATTTCAAATCAGCAATAAAATCTGACAAACGCTTTCATAAATGTTGGTTCTTATCTTCACATATAATTAAAAAGTATATTTGAGGTTTGTCAATCCAATGCATGTGTAGTCCTAAGCATTTCTCAGGACACTAACTGTTTCTATGGGAACCATAGCTTCTAATGACATTTGCAGTGACTCGATGACCTTACCGTCTTGCGATTGGCTGTTTTATTTAGAAGGTGGGAGTTACTATGGACTGGGCCCTAACCTTAGTCCTAAAATCATAGAGGACTAGTTGGTTGTTGTTCCAGGTACAACAAAGGCTTTTGATCCAGGAGCATGTCCTACTTGTTAATGACATTAAGCAGGTCTGAGTTCAGGTTTCCAGAGTTTGATTTCAGGTGTTCAGTGTCTTAAAGGTGACTCAGCTTTGACGTAATGTTCTCAGGAATCAAGAGCACACTGAACCTGGGCTATATTTGGAAACTGTTTTACCTGTGACAGATTTATGGCAGCGCTGAGAAGATACAGTGGGTTTTATGTGCACCTCATCACACACAGACAGCCGTGATCCATCAACGACCTCTGTCCTTGGCCTGGAGCTCCATTAGCATGTACTCATCCTGTATGTGGATGCAAGGGTGGCCAGAGTCAAAATGGTTAAGTGGGGGGAAGTCATGGAATGCCCCTTGTTCACATAGAAATTACGATGACTATGTCAACACGACTATTCAGAAATTTCAGCAAAATTTGAGTTCAAAAAAGGTCCCTTGTCAGTAGTCTATCAGTGAAAAAAGCACAGCTCACACAAAATGGGGAAGTCGTGGCCTAGTGGTTAGAGAGTTTGACTCCTAACTCTAAGGTTGTGGGTTCGAGTCTTGGGCCGGCAATACCACGACTGAGGTGCCCTTGAGCAAGGCTCCCAGGGCGCCGCAGCATAAATTGGCTGCCCACTGCTCCGGGTGTGTTTTCACAGTGTGTGTGTGTTCACTGCTGTGTGTGTGCACTTTGTATGGGTTAAATGCATAGCACGAATTCTGAGTATGGGTCACCATACTTGGCTGTATGTCACGTCACTTTTTCAAAAGTCACTTTCAAACCAAGCTGCTGTCTGTTAGTCAATGTGGCAAATTTGCATTACGAACTTGAACCCTTTGTGAAATCTGCGTGGGGAAATCTTTCACCTCAACCAAAATTCCTGATCGCACATCGTACTCCAATGAAACTCCTACTCCTATGAAAAGGCCCAATTTCAACTGTGAAAATTTGCAGAACAACAGCGACAACCACATCTCAATGCTAATATTAACAAACGCGTTGTCCTTGTCTCTTATGAAAATTGTGTTTTGTGTAAATGCATCAGTTTGTTTAAAGGGGTGGTTCATTGCGATTTCACTTAGTGTGTAATGTTGCTGTTTGAGCATAAACAATATCTGCAAAGTTACGAAGCTGAAAGTTCAATGCAAACAGAGATATTGTCTTTTAAAGTTCGGGCAATTCAATGCCTACAAAAACGGCTGGTAGGGACTACAACAAGTTACTTCCCAGGTTCGTGACATCACAAACCCAGATAAACCCCGCCCTCAGGAAAAGGTGGCGAAGGGGGCGAGGCCATGCTGTGCTGCTTTAGAGAAGAGGAAGAGAAAACTAGAGGTGCATGTAAAAATCAATATGAATATCATCATATATGAATCGGGTTTCTGTCTTCTTATGATTCTATTGGATTCACAAGTTCAAAATCAATGTTCTAAAGCAGTGGTTCTTAAAGGGATCATATAATGCTGCTAAAAAAGAACATTATTTTGTGTATTTGGTGTAATGAAATGTGTTTATGCGAATGCCTCAAGTGTGTGACGGAAATGTTACACCTCTTAACATATTGTGATGCCTTGTCTGGCCGGAGCGACGAGACATAAACATAAAACCCATTATAAACGTGATATAAACATGATTTCTAGTCGTGTCTTCTTTTGGAAGTCAAAAACAAAGTAGTTTTGCTTTCTCAACGAAACAGCGTCACACACCGTGGCCTTGAGTGAGCAGAGGCAGGAGGCCTAGAGTGAGCCGTGGTCTAGAGTGAGTAGAGGCGGATTCTATGAAGGAGCGTACCTTGTGCTTGCGGCAACCACATGTGACGACCCCGGGCTGGACTCCGCTTCATCCATGGTGCAAAGTTGATGTATTTCCTCAGCGACCAGCACGGATCAGCTCCAGGCGTGACGAAGCGGATATCGTACTCTTTTGGCCAAACAAAGTAGTTTCGCTTTCACAGTGAAACACAACAACAATACTACAACGAGAATAAAAGGTATGCCACCTTTCTTTGCGTGAACATCTGGGTGGTGTTATGCAAATCTTCCCACATACTGATGTAGATATGTGGGAGCATGTTAAGGCCATTTCACATCATATGATCCCTTTAATACTGTTTTACACTTCCCCCTGCTCTGCACCCGCTCTGCATCTCTCTTTCTATCTCTCTCTCTCTCTCTCTCTCTCTCTCTCTCTCTCTCTCTCTCTCTCTCTCTCTCTCTCTCTCTCTCTCTCTCATTCAGCTCAGCTCCAACAAGGAACTGTTCCAATTATACACTTATTTTCACATAGCTATAAAAAGCGTTAAACATGGACGCACATGCAGTTGCCGTACTGTATTAAAGCTTTAATCAGGATAAAACCATATATTAAAAGTTAACATAAGTAGTAGCATTTACAAATAACAGAGTATCTAAAAGTATGAGACAACAAAAAACAAGTTGTTAACTTGTAGTATTTTCAAAAGGGCTTCATTGGAGTTTAACAACTTTACATTGTAAGTAACTTTTAGTTTGTAGATCTACAGTTTCTGAATACTACACCATGTGTAAAAGCAAAGCAAAAGTACTAGATTGTATGATCGGTCCCGTCTAAGCTGAGTTTACAACTTCATTTACAGACTCTGGACAGGCTTAGGCAGCTCATTTGGTTTTCTACATTCTTTGATCAAAGTAGATCTCCGTTTTCTCCTCTATGCTGTAAGTGTGAGTGCTTGTCCCTCTCTGTAGAGACCTTCATCTGAATGTCTGTCCTTTTAAGACAGGAGCAGAATATCAAACTCCAGTCCCCCAGCGCTGGGATTTGGATCAGCTGTACATTGAGAGCACAGGGTAATCTCTGGCTTCTGGCTCTGCATAAATCAAAGAGCTGACTTAATATTTAATTATGCTCCAGGTACTTCTCTCTGTGTTCTTCATCTCGCTCACTCTCTTTTCCTCTGAAGCTAAGAGGAGCACATTCTGCCTTTGTAAGGGTCTGCCTGAACAGCTAATCACATACAATCATGCTAACAGCAGTGAGGTCTCAGCTTAACGGAGTCAAGTGGTGTTTCATCAAACATAAATAGAAATGAACAAAATTCAACATCACTGGATATGAACAGGTGTGGAGTCTTTTTGGAGCTGTGGTGATGCAGGTTCAGGTTCGTCCACTGGCTTGATACATCGTGTTCTGAACTAGTCACATGACTAATAGTGGATTGCAATGCATTGCAGCGGGTGAGGTAAAACTAGGTGCTTTCTTTTAATTTGGCTCTCTTCTTCTTTCTAGCATTGACTTTGAGACTTAAAATCTTAAAAGCATTTATGCTGATAGAGAAACATAGTTATCAGTTTAGAGCATTAATCTATCTAGACCATTGGGAAATGATAAGTGTGTAAGAGCATTTGTATGTGTGTTTGTGTTGATTTCAAAACACTGCAGTGTCTGTACATTGAGTTTATTGTTTTTGGTGTGTGATCAAGGCACTTTTCACCTCTAACACACTGCCACAGTCTCAATGACCTTTGTTGCCTAGAGGGTGAGTACATTGAGTTTCCCGTCAATATGTTCCAGCAGTGCGTGAATGACTGTTTGACTGCTCTTAATAACATTTGAGGATGGTTTTTAACAACATCGCAGAGTGGTTTCTCACTCCACTGAGCCGTACCGTGCATTAGTCTTATATTGGACATAAGCTGAAACCTAAGAAATTGAAGAGAGGACTCTACAGAAGTTCTAAATATTCTGTGTTAAATCAGTGCCTTACTAATCATTCTTGTCTGTCGGGGGCTTTTTGTGTATTGAAAAGAAAACTTTAAAGCAATAATATATTTCTCATCATCCCTGAAGAGCATTTGAATTATTTTAATCTTTGCTTAATTGCCATAATCTGCTTCACTGAGCTGAAATGCAAGCATTCTAAAGAGACGCTGAGAAAGAAAGAGCATGAGTGGCATTTTTCCATTATCTTTTAGAATCTTTTTTGTCAAATCGTGCTAATATAAAAAAAAATTGTTCATGTTATTTGGAATGTAAAATAAATGTGTGTATATATTGGTCATTGAACGTTCCAACAGGTTTAGCTGTTATGCCCATGAAGTTGAAGTGAGTTTTAGCCGTTTTAGCATCATTTCCAGATTCCATTTCCACCTCTGGTGTTTGTTTTTCCCTGGACTGGTTTAAGTGTCTCAGAACCTGCTAATCTCTGGGGATTTTCATGCACAACAGTCTCTAGAGCTTACAGACGATGGTGTGAAAAACAAACATTGGCAGCTCTGCGGTAACTGGAAAACAACCACCCGTTAAGACAGTGTCATCATTAAAAGCATCTCTGAACGCACAGCAGCCACACCAGGTTTGGCTCCTTTAAGAGGCAGGGATTGCAAACAATGCTGCATGTTCTGACAAATCTCAGTTTCTGCTTTGACATACAGTACAGATGGTGCAGTCAGAATTTTGCATATGCAACATGAATTCATGGATTCATCTTGTCTCGTTTCAGTGATATTTGGCTGATGTTGATGGTGTAATGGTGAAAATGGAATTATTTCATTGTTGTTGCTCACCATATGTACTTTATAGTCAGTCTACCTGTCTTCTAATGTCTGCTTTCAGCAGCAAGATGACAACACATTTTCTGGAATAGCAAGAATGTTTCGAAATGCACTGACTTAATGTCAGCATGATTCAGAGTCTAGTACACTGTTCTAATCAGGCAAGTTTCCATGTGGCACAATCAAAACTAGGCATGCACCAATATATCGGCCAATAATGATGATCGGGGCTGATTTATATCTTGTCAATCAAAAGTGACATCAAAAATGTGCCAGACTGCAACTCGCATGTGAAGAAAATGCCTTTGATGTAGAATTCCGGGCTGTTGAACAAAATCTCATGAGATCAGGTATCACAGTTCTTGTATGACCCTGTGAATCACTTGTAGTTCAAGCCAGGGTTGCCAGGTCCACTGTTTTTTTTCCCTTTATCTAACATTTTTTTGTGCACATCCCATCCAGTAATCACAAAGCTTTGGGCCTTGTTTCTTCTGAGAAGAAACAAAGTTTCAGCTCTCAAAGTCTGTCCATTTTATCAGTATTGGTGGAGAAATTTAGTATCGTGCATCCCTAATAAAAAACCCATTTGATGATTATGTGGAAAGAGATTTTGGAGAGTTTCAAGGAAACAGGCTATCTAGCATAATGCTGCAGAAAAAGTAAAATAAAATGTCCTGTTGCTCTTTGTGGTCATATTTGCATATTTACATATGTGATTTGACACTTTGTTTTTCATTTGGCTTGCACACACTGTAAGAATGTTTCCAGAACCTTGTTGAACTTATAAGCAAAAATTCAAGCTGTTCTGTAAATAGATTTGATTTTGCCCCTACTGTGTTAGTTGGTGATGTAATGACTGTTGGTTCGCTGAAAAACAAATAGTTTCTCCACAGAAACACTCAACCTTGTAGTGCACTCAAGTGCACCTCCTCAACCCCTCTCTGAATATTCATGAACCCCTCCCATACGCATGCATAATTAATTAAATGTGTGTGAGATACTGAAATCTCAGCACAAATGGCTTTTATTATTCAAATATTGAAATATTAAATACCATTATGCATGTTTTCCAGGTGGAAGCATGTCAAGAATACTCTGGGGTGAAGTTCACATTTCTCTTTAGCATATGAGGGCAAAAGTGTAGTTTCAAATGCTTGCATTCCTACTGTGTGATACAGATATTGATGTTTCATATTATAGCTACAGTAGACATGGATCAGATGAGAGACAGACTAAACTTGTGATTTTGTGTTATTGGAAACTGCAACTTTAAAACAAAAAGGATCGATATTTGAGGAGGTTTCTGCCTGTGTTGGTAGCGTTCCTATGCAGTTGTCATAGAGTTTGTTGATTATGTAATAGTGTAAACATAAATTTTGTATGAATTAATAATTATGGATATACATTAGTGTTCAAAAGTTGGGCGTCAAAAATTCAGTTTTGCCATCACAAGGATAAATTATTAAATTATAAATTATGTTTTAATAATACTTTGGTAACACTTTATAGGGACCAAAACTTAACAACTACATTACTAACTATTAATAAGCAGCAAATTATGAGTTTATTGAGGCAAAAGTTGTAGTTAAGGGTTTGTTAATAGTTAATAGCGATAATTGGACTTTAATATAAAGCGTGAACAATACTTTTCTATGAGGGGCCGTACAAGCCATAATACATTCTGGCACTCTCACACACTTACATTCTCCTTTCACATACATATATTCTTTCTTCTTACACACTTACATTCACAAACTTACATTCTCCTTTCACATACATATATTCTTTCTTCTTACACACTTACATTCACAAACTTACATTCTCCTTTCACATACATATATTCTTGCTTTTACACACATTCACAAACTTACATTCTCCTTTCACATACATATATTCTTTCTTCTTACACACATTCACAAACTTACATTCTCCTTTCACATACATATATTCTTTCTTCTTACACACATTCACAAACTTACATTCTCCTTTCACATACATATATTTTTGCTTCCACACACTTACATTCTCCTTTCCCATACATATATATATATAGAGAGAGAGAGAGAGAGAGAGAGAGAGAGAGAGAGAGAGAGAGAATGTATGTACTGTATGTCTGAAGAAAATATGTGTATGTAAGAGAAGGATGTATGTATGTGTGTGAGAGAGTATAGTGGAAACAGAAGGCAGGTCAGGTGCGATCAGGGTCACCAGGACAGGTCCTGATCACCATGGCTGAGGAAGATGAGGTATTTTAGCAAGCTATGTGGGTTTAAAAAAAAAAAAAAATGAATATATAAATATTATCATTGTGGAAAAGGTTACATGGCCTCGTCTCTTGAGCGAGTTTCTTTAAGACAGATGCACTGAAGACGGACACAAAGAGGAGAGAATAGTCGCATAAGCAGAGAAAATACTGTACCAGACAGAACAAATTCATTGAAATACTGAAAGAAAACCATAATTATGGAATTAGAGTGGGGGTGAATATGGATGTATTTCTGAGGAGAATTGACTGTCTTCAGAAAAGTTCCGATGGCATTTTCTTTTTACTCTTACCATCAATAAATACACATTAAAGGAGTGTTAATTAGCCAGCGCTGTACAGCAATAACCCAGGAAACACCACAACAGAACCATAAACTCCACCATCTCCAAGAGATTTAACACACACAATCATCAGAATCAGAAAGTGCTTTATTGCCAAGTGTGTTTACACACACAAGGAATTCGTCTTGGTGTCAGGAGCTTCCAGTACAGAAAGTACTATGTGTGTGAGAGTACTAATGTATGTATGTGAAAGGAGAACATAAGTGTGTGAGAGAAAGTAGAAATGTATGTACAGTAAGTGAATGGAGAATGTAAGTGTGTGACAGAAGAAATGCATGTATGTGAAAGGAGAATTTATGTGTGTGAGAGTACAAATGTATGTATGTGAAAGGAGAATGTAAGTGTGTGAGAGTCCTCTTCCTCTTCCTCTTCCTCCTCCTCCTACTGCTACTACTACTAATAATAATAAAAGCAGCCTGGTGGAATATAGAAGACTTGTTTCAAAAACATTAGAGCTAAATATTACTGACCCTAAATGTTTAAACTGTAGTGTATATAGGAAATATAAGTTATAGTTACTCATCTAAGCATCTGGAGCTGTTAATATAGTCTTAATAAAGTTTTTCTTGCTATCTACAATTGGTTAGTCCAACTGATAGTCCAAATACAATATTAAAAAAGCCTTTCTGGTTTAACTAGAAGATAAATGTACAGTTTACCATGCACATTTCCCTTCAAATATATTGGACAAACATTATTTCTGGTTGATGTTTATAGCTAGTTTTTGTCATAACCAGTAGAATTAAGCTAAAAGCTAGCTCGCATTTAACTGTTGCTTTAATCTAATTGGTATCACCTGATTTTGTAAGTGTGCTTCACATTACATAGTTTGTGTAACCCAATGCGTTGGCATTAGACTAAATACACAAAGCTAGTATATATTTATAGAAATAGCATTCAGTAGTTCATATACTGTACAGTGGTCATTTGTCAACTTGTGCTATTTTCAGGAAAATTCCTGTATTTCCTGTATCACCAGATCCAGCCCATAGATTGCAGCTGTCAGACCTCTTTTTTTATATATATTCTTGCTGCATCATCTTTGTAAAGTCTTGGAACCAAGGCTCCAAACAGATCCACCGACATCAGATCCCTTCAGCTTTTGCATGCAATCATGCTGACACACACTTTTGCACCAACACACACATCATGCATTCACTGACATAGGCATGCAGCGCCATCACAGAGCGCTGAAGAGGTAGGGAGATTATGCCCTGGAGTATCATTCTTTGGAAACTCAAGGACCCTCCAGCCGGGAGCCACCGTCTTTGGGTGGAGCAAAAAAAGGATTTGGTCTGTGTGGGTGTGTGTCAGCATTACCTGAAAATCTCCCTCTTATGGATACAGAGATTATTTTATTTCGAATATATATATATACATACACATAGAACACAGTTCCATATCGTTCCAGTATAATCATTTTCCTCTATATAATTATATATTCCTTATAAAATAAAAATTTAGCAAAAATGAAACACCATCCAAAACGTTCAGTTGTTCTTATGCACTGAGTATTCTTGATTGGCTCCTACTTTTATGTCTCTTGATTCTGTCCTTCCTCTCTCCTCCCCATCCCTTCCTCTCCTGTCTTTTTAAACCGAACAACCTCTATCACTTCTTAGGCAGGGCACAGGGGAAACGGTGGAAGTTAGGCAGTAGGTCAATGAATATTAATAAGACATTTATACTTCTTCCAAAGGCCAGGCACGACACGTCTTCACCCCCACCCCCTCCCAGTCCTCTTTCTTGCTTTCTTTCTGCTCACCATTTCCACACTGTCTTTCATCCCTCCTGCGACATCTTCAGTGAATGAAAAAATGAGTTGTACTCAACGCTGACTTTATAGGCCCCTTGAGCCACAGAACCAAGATGGGGTTCTTGCCTGATAGCAATGTACAAAAAATAGCACTTTGCAGTCAGAAACAGACCTGGCTTAGACACACTTATTTGCAGGCAACCAAAGTTTGAGTCTGATTCGGGTCATATCTGTATAAATATTTCATTTGCTATTTTTTTTTTTATTTTAATTTTTTTATTATGTGTTCACACTTTATTTTGGGGACCAATTCTGACTATTAACTATGACTTTTGCCCCATAAAATCCTAATTTGCTGCTTATTAATAATTAGTAAGGTAGTTGTTTAGTTTAGGAATGGGGTACAATTAAAGGTGCAGTAAGCAATGTTTTGAAAAACATTGTCATTGAAAATAAATGTGATAAATGATAAATTATATGCAAATAAATTATAAAGATGATAATGTCTAATTATATATTATTAAAATAAATGTTTTCATTTCTAAATGAAAATCATTTATAAATATATTTCTAATTATTATAAATATAAATATATGTCTAAATTATTAATATTTGTATTAACACATTTCCATTAACTTTAAGGGTGAAAAAAATATATAGTTGCTAATTATTTTTACAACAACAATAACATTTATTATTTATTATTATTTTATTTATTTGAAAACAATGTCTATGTTGGTTATAAGTTATGTCTGTACTTGACCAGCACTATCTATCCAGCATAAACCAGCCTAGCATGTAAATTCATACTGGTCTAATAAAGGGATTTCTGCAGGTTATACATAGACATGTTGCAGAACACATCCAGGAGTTAGAGCCCTTGAAAGGTGTATTAGGATTTCTCTCTGTTTTTAGCTGAAAGATGTGTTTGCAGTCATCACATGGTTCACCCTTTCTCTGATGTTCAAACCCAACTGAGTCTGTCCTCTTCCTGCCTGTTTCATCCTCAATCCATAACCCAGTAGAGTCTGTAGTGTACACATTTCCACCACGAATCCCTTTCATTTGATAAATAGAAAAACAAGATGTTAATTATGGAGTAGTCCCTTTTAAGGGCTCATTTCCTGCATCTCCTCCCTGCTCTGAGCTCAGGATTGCCTAATTTATTCACTATGCATAAGCTATTTATTATTCATTTCTCGTATTCTGTCAAATGCTCTTCAAAGTTGAGTTATGGAGAGGAAATCAGAGGATGATGAAATGTCTGTTTTTATTTGAGCCACATCTGCCTAGTTTTGTTGAGCTCTTAGATATCTGTTCTCTCTCTCTCTCGCTTTCTTTCTCGGCTGTTTTCTTTCCTAGTGGCACGGACTAGAGATCAGTCTCAGAAAATTGCTGAGCATTGTAATTGACTTTGGCCAGGTAGGAGGCCAGAGGTACTATGCATCTGTATTTATGCCGTGAAAAGACTTATGATCTAATCCCACCAGGGTCGACCTGAATTTTACCAGTGTAAGCTGCCTAAATACACACACTGACTCTGGATATACTGATGACTTGCATATGGTTTACTTTTGGTTAGTGCACATGGACATGTTGAGCTGCAGCAATGAACCGTAGACACATAGAACTGAGTTAGAGAGAACTTATGTTGTTTTGGTCTTGTATTCCACATAGATCCATCCGTAAGTACTGCCGCTCCATAGTATAAACAAACAAACGTTACGTGTGACTCGCGAAAGTGCAAGTGAAACTAAAAAGCAATTGTGCATTCAAAAGCAGTTTCAATGCCGGGCATAATAGTGGCTCACTGATGCCTGAAATATATGTAGTATAATAACCCAATGATATAACTGTGAGAGAAATTATTGTATTAAATAAGAAATAAATATAATAAGTATTTATTCCCTTTAGGGGTTCCGTATTCACGTTGTTTTCTGATTGCTGGGGGTAAGTGGGGGGGGGTCATGATTTCGGTTCAATATTGTGTTGTCTATCAGCCATCAGTGATGGACGATGGCATCGTCTATTGGCCCAACCCTAGTCTAAATGTATTTTAGCATGACTGGAAGCCCTATTAACCAATCAGAATCCAGGACCTGAACTAACCGCCACAGGCTTACGTGGGAGTTCTGTGCAGCTGCCCGTCTTCTGCTGTTTTCTCTCTGATAGAGAGATCTGCTCTGTACTCTTCCTTTCAGAAAAAGAGAGCTGGTGTTTATGCCCTGGAGTTCTCTTGATGCCCAGCTTTTTTACTTCTCTTTCGCTCCTCCCCATAATGAGTGGTCATCTGTTGCCTCTCAGATCAATTTGTCAGACAGTTTGTGAATGTGTGTGTGTGTGCACTTGCATGTCTAATTGTTTATGCCTGTGCATTGATGTATAATCCTGTTCACAAGCCTGCAAGCACATTTGGGCTAGCAAGCATGTCTAAATATAACTACAGTCATAAGTACAAGCAGATTCGGCTTGTCAATGTGCACTTATAGTGCCCAAATACTACAGTGATCAATAGAGATCCATCTCCTCCTCAGCAACACTACTTCCTGTCTCCTTCCCAGTGCCAGCCTGACAGATTAGAAGCTTTGTAGCCATTGAAGTACGAGCATGCGGTAAAACAAAAGGGGCCGCTCTCTTCTGTCCAGCTAAAGGCTGGTAATTACCAGCCAGCCATCTCTGATATTTACAGCATCCAGAGAGCCGCAACTGTCAATGCCATCTTGCTAACTGTCTGCTCTTTTTGCATTTAGAAAGATGAGGCAAAACAAATGAAGAGGCCTTTATATTTCCTTCAAGATGATTTTTCTTTCCACAGGCAGCCTTTTACTACTTGGTTCTATTTAACTAAAAGCTCCTCACGGTTGAAGTGGTATGTTTATGTGTGTGGGTAGGCAACCATTAACTGTCACAGGCTAAGATGGAGCCCAGCCGAATTAAAAGGAACAACTTGGTCCAACACAGCAAATCACTATGAGAATTTCCACGTTGATGGACACAAGCGCGGACGTGCACGCACCGAACTAACCCTTAAATGTGCAGTTGTTGTGTTTCTGCATGTGGCAGGGAGATTTCCTGCAGGTGGGGGAGTGTTGGAGTGGGTGGATGCCTTGAAGTGTGGCGTAGCTTGATGGCACCACTGCAAACTCATTCAATTTGTCTATGGATCCCCCTCCGCACGAACACACACAGATTGTCTTTTGGCGGCGTGGGCAGATGCTCTGAAGCAGGGAGAATGGCTGCACCAGTGCGGGCTCTCTTTGTCAACCCCTGGAGTGTGTTTTAAAGGATGATGGGATATGGGAGGGTGGAGAATATGTCATATTATTTTATTCTCATCTTTCCCTCCTGCCCTCGCGTTGATGTGCGTGGACGTAGTTCAGTGAAACAGACCCACTTTATTCCATATTTTGTCCTCTTCCCTAACCTCCCTGTCTCTCTCGTTCGTTCTCAGAAGTGTGTGTGGGTGATTATAGTGTGGATCTGTCTGGATTTGCTTTCAGCACACGCTGTCATTGATTCTGGTTTAGGCATATATTCTACTAAGTGAGCGCACTCACTAGTCTCTCTAGGGGAATTCTGCATATGAAAGGTGAAGATGGTCACAGGAACCCTTCGACTTTGTCACTGATTAGCTTATGGTTTTTTTGACCTGCCATCTACACCGAGAGCGTTGTCAAGGACATCGATGAAGCTTGGCAGAGGATTGGGCATTTAAAGTAGCACCTCAGAGAAGTGAAGAGTTATTTGTTAAAACCCCAGCCTGCTTTCTCTGCTGAAATATGCTCTACAGAAAGTGTCTAATTTTTTTTTTTTTTTTTTTTTTTTTTTCTTCAGCTTAATTCAATATAGTTATTTAAAATAATAGCTTTTGAATAAATGCATGTTTTGTTTTGTTTTTTTATTTTTGGTTTGGTTTTCTATTTTTCAAAATGCTTGTCCCTTGCAAGGTTGAAGTTTTATATTATTTTAGGTTAATTTTTTTTAAGTGTGGAAATGTCTGTCATTACTTTTGAGCAGATGCCATCTTGAGTGTTTCTTCTAGTTTAGGCGTATCTTCTACTAAGTGTGCACTGACTAGTCTCCCTAGGGGAATTCCAGTAGGCCAGTGGAACCGTTTGACCTGTTGTATTACTTTGTAACTGATTAGCTTTTAGGTTTTTCAATACACCATCTAGACTGAGAACATTGCCAGGGACATTGATGAAGTTTGGCAGAGAATTAGACATATAACCTCATTTAACCTCAGAGAAGTGCAATGTTCTCTGCTAAAACCCCAGCCTGCTATGTCTATTGCTGTTATATTTTCTATGAACGAGAAACACCATTCAGGCCAATTAATATGTGTTTGTTTTTATGTTCTTACAAAAACATTTTAATAGAAAACTGAAGAGCCCCGGAGGCCCGTGAACTGCAGGGCCTCGGTTGGCCAACTCCTTTTATCCAATTAGGAGAGAGACTAATTGGTCTCTGGAATGTTTGCTGTGTTTAGGTGTTGCTTCAGTGGTTATTCTCAGATCATAATAAATGTAGGTCAAACATGATTGGCTGTAATGAGTTTAATAGGCAGGTTATTAATCGTCTGAATGTGTAGGATGGTGGTTGAATGGAATTATGGTGTTGAAACTACTCGGGCCGAGGTGTCAGCTTAATTGATTTTCACATCAGTGAATAACAGTGAGACAGGTGAACAGCGAGAGAGTGAAAGGAAGTGTGGGAATTAGAGACATTCAAACCAATATGGTGAAATTGTTGCAATCTTTTCATTCATTCCATATATAAATATGGCTTGTACCTAAATGATTGAAATAAGTTTTACATAAGTTGCAACTATGTATATATTTTGTTTTAGAAAATGTTGCTTTTAAAAGGTACTATATGCATAAATGCTTGAAATTATTTTTGTACACAATTAGAAGTTGCATCTATGTATACATTTTATTACAAAACTGAAAATGTATTTTTTACATTTTCAGTTGCCTTCATAGTCTACTTGGTTTAAAAATTTGAGGAAGATTCAAAAAAGTGTTTGTTCAAACGGACATGATGTTATTAGCCTGTGTATGGCACATGTTGATGCATATTACATGTGTTTTATGACCTTCATCACAACTGCAAACCAAAACAGTTGCCATATCCTTTGGTTTTACTCCAACTAAGTTTTTTTTACCCACAGTCATTTTGATCTGTTTTTTTTTCCCCCTGAGCTTTCAGCTATTTTCTGTCATTCTTGAAGCATGCTGGTACCATGGCATGGAATGGCTCTTTGACGTTTTTTGTGTTTCCCTTCAGAAATCAGACATTTTCTCAGCTGTTAAATTGCGCTCACATTGCACTGAAGGGAAATTAATTACTTTCTCTCTCCGCCTCCCTGTTTTGGCGGAGAACAGGAATAAGTGTCACCACAGGGGAGAATTCATTTTTTTTGCCACAGAAGTCATTGAATTCTGTGTGTGTGTGCCAGTCTAGCAGTTTCAAGCCCTCTCTCCTTCTCCTTCTATTTCTCTTGGTTTGTCTTTTCATGTTTAGCCCCTCTGCTATTCGTGAATTCTCCTGCCAGCTCTCTCTATCTGTAAACATGCTGTCTTTACATTTTAGTGCTGTAGCCTGAAAGATGTTCTGCCTCTCACAGATTTAGTCTTGGCTTATGATTAGCTGATAAGTCAAATACTTTATCTTCTGCTTTCAGTCCCAGATATTTGCATGTTTACTGTTTGGTCATGCATTTTAGTCTTGTGCTTGGTATAGCTGTTCAGTTTACAGTCCTAAAAACCAGGAAGAGAATTAGCATTTTCAAGCCATGGATTCCTTCAGGAAGTTTTAATGAGTCTATGGTTAATGTTAACTTCCCCTTTAATTTTAATATGAATTTATTAAAGTGACAGTGAAAGTGACATGAAGTGTAGCCAAGAATGGTGTCCCATACTCAGAATTTGTGCTCTGCATTTATCCCATCCAAGTGCACACACACAGTAGTGAATAGTGAACAAACACACACGCACACACCCGGAGCAGTGGGCACCCGGGGAGCAGTTGGGGGTTTGGTGCCTTGCTCAAGGGTCTCACCTCACTTATGATATCTGGTCATTCAGTCCCTCCACCTACAATCCGTGTTGGTACCGAGATTTTGTAGACATTTCATATTTATGCAGTAAGTTGTTTTAAAATGGCTTTTTTAACATTAACATTTGAAATATGTTTTTGCTTAACTTATGTTTTAGATACAGTATGTAAAATGTGGAAGTCTCTTCAAGTAATCTTAACCACAAATTTGATTCATAAACCGCTATTTTAAAAACGTATTAGTTATTCCAGACCGAACCTTAATTTGCATTCAAATTAGCATTCTGAATTGGCCTTCAAATAGACGTCATGACTGAAGAGCTCTTTATTCTTTTTCCCTTTTGTTTTAATTATATACATTTTTATTTCCCCTGCAAAAGTACAAAAGTCAAGTGACTTTCTCTCTGCTTCCCTCCTTTTTCTCAGTGTGAGATGAAAGATGTTGAGAGTGAGGAACAGCGAAACTCTTTGTTCCTGGAACTGTTGGAGTCTAGCAGTAAATGGGAGGAGTTTCAACACCTTATGCTCCTCCTACAGGCGTGGCCACCAGTGACTGACAAGAGCAGGTAAGACTTTGGTATTGACACTCAATTTCCAATTTATATATTCACTTAAAAAAAGTATTATATAAGGTATAATGTACAGTCAGCTGGTCATTGTCACAAAATATAAATTCTGACAGGACGATTAAGAGAAGATCAGACCAGTTAAAACTACATTATTCCACTGATTACACAGATATTTCACGGATAAATAAAACATAATGAAAAATGTAGGAGATTGGTTTCCAGTGATGGCATTCAAAGCTAATGGTCATTATACTAAATACAGTGTCTGACTGTAAGAATGCCATGATTGACCAATCAGAAACAGGTATTTTAAAGAGACCAGTATACGTGCAATACGTATTCATTTGCCACAAGCTGGATTTATTTTTCAAAATAATATCCTTATGAATCTGTTGTTCTTTGATTTTTCCCCTCAATATACTGTGTGTGTGTGTGTGTGTGTGTGTGTGTGTGTGTGTGTGTGTGTGTGTGTGTGTATATATATATAAAAACTGTTTTCTCAGATGTCTTTGAATTGGCGTGCTATTAGACCATTAAGTGTGATTGTAGGTTTGATGAGGTAAATTGTGTATTATATAACTGAATGAGTTTTTGAGGTTAAAGTCGAGGCTACCAGAGTGTGCGCTGATGATCGGAGAGCTGTTCTGTATTCAGATCAAGAATATAAGCCAGCTGATTATGCATTGTGCCACATTTTCAAATAGCTTGAGGTTTTTTGTTTTCATGAAGAGTTTCGAATGAACATTCTTAGAGAAGTTAGGTTTGTGTGCGTTAATGTGAGTTTTGGTGTGTTTGTCATTATTCTCTTTGGCATGTAAACAAAAGGTGAGTGCGATAGGGAGTCAGCTGTAGAGAGGATAAAGGAGAGTTTGACTATACATTCATGTATTCACAGAAGTGCACGTGACCATTTGTGTATCATCACTTAAGATTCAGATGGCACATTTGCTGTCTCCTGATACACCTGTCTTGTCGCTCCTCATTCTGTCTTGCTTTAGTAAGTCCCAGAAAAGGCCATTCGAATGGAAATCAATTGAAATCGACACACCACAGAGCTTTGGGTAGCAGCCTTTTCTTAGAGGAAGACACTGGCCACACCATGATCTTTTTTAAAATATCTCTAATGTTATTGCTTTTAGAGCGTCGCAGTTCTCATTCAGTAGAACCGTTGCTTGTAGAGTCTTAAAGGGATATTTCTGTTGTCACCTTTATGTCATTTCAAACCTGTATGACTTTCTTTTGTGGAACATAAAAGAAGATTATTATTTTGTTCATACAATTGAAATTAATGGTCACTTGTTTGGCTACCAACATTCTTTAAAACATCTTTGTTGTTGCACAGACAAAAGTAAGTCATATAGTTTCAGAATGGCACATGGGTGAGTAAAAAAGGGTGAACTATTCCTCAAATTATTCTCCTAACAAGAGTTGAAATCGAAGTTCTGGTGGTACTTTTAATTTATATTCATGAGGTCTCCATAGATAAGACAGTAAAAAACTAAAAAAAATTATGTCATTATTCATTTACTTTAATGTCATTGTAAACTTGCTGTTGTTTTTCTATGAAATATAATATGAGAATTTTGTCAAATCTTATAGTGACCAGTTAAATTACAGAAAATGGCAAGAAAAAAAAACGTTAAAAAGAAAAACATCATAAAAGTGGTCTATGCCTCATATGCTATAATCTTCTGAAGTCATACGATAGCTTTGCATGATTTAAGTCAACTAAATCAAATATGGTAATGGCATAGATTGGATGTCAGTAATATCAAACATAATTGGGTTTTGCATTTCTTGTAACCAAACACCACAAAGTCAAGCTTGCTTCAGTGCCTGTGATTTGAGAGCTGTAGCAGCTCAACTTAAATTTCATTTTATGACTTTAGAAGACTTGTAATACAGTGCATGCATTATATAGACCAATTTAAGGCACCGTTCATGGTGCTTTTATAGTTAAAATCATTGTATTATAGAGGAGATCTAGGTGAAGATTCTTTGAAATTCTCTGTTTGTGTAAAAATGACAGCATGTGGGTTTAAAAACAAGTAAATGATGAGAGAATTTTGCTTTTTTTAATGAACCTTTCCTTTAAATAAGTTTTCATAGCCAGCCTGTGTATCCTTTAACTACTGTAATAAATGTAATTTAGTTTTCCAGGTTTCTCGTAACTGGATTGTGTTACTATCTATAGTACTGTTGAACACATTCTGTGTATGAAAGGCCAACTTCAATTATAAGTGGAATCAGTGTGTGTGTGCGATTGCATTTGATTATGATTGTGTGTTAATCTCAGTCGGCAGTAGAGTTTGTTAGAAAGCTTCTCTCATTTCTTGTAAGAGTTCAGGAGCTAAGCATATGCACAGTTTTGTAGCTGCACGCGTGTAATATGCCGTGATAATCATGATTGGATTTCTTTTTCATTATACAGACGCATTCCTATTAAAAGTTTCACGGTGCCACATGAACATTCATGATTCTTATTTCATGTCATTACATCTTTAACACTGGCCTGTTTTTGTATGTTGGTCTTCTGAACACCTTCAGACACCTGTCTCTCTCTCTACACAGGTTAGAGACGGAGCAGAACCCCTGGGTGTGTCTTACATCCGCCCTGCTTGCATACTCCTCAAGCCTTGCTCAAATCAACATTGGGAATGAGGTTCTAACTATGTGCCGATCGCTCTACACGACCAAACACAAACTTAACCCCCAGGTAAGAGTGTGTGTGTCATCATCTCTACACACAAGCAGCACTGACAGCATGTTTAATGTCAAAAAAAAAGAATCTGTGAAGATGCTGAAAATGCTCCTAACTTTGCATTAGATCTCTGTAATTTTCCTGTAACATGTTACTGTGAGTTCAGTTCTGCTATGTTGATTGTAGCATGACATTCACACTTCACTTGTGTTTATTTTAGTGCATTGGGTACATTTCGTCTCTGCTGTTGAACGCTGGGATTAGGCTGCCTGCTCTGAAGTTGATGACAGAGAGCGAGGATGAGCATCTGCGCAAACTGACCCAGGATCAGATCAAAAACATCACTGATGTAAGTTTCATTCTGATTGCATTTTCTCTCGCAGGCTGAATCTGGTGCCCCATGGCTCAGTAACCACAAAGTGGACTTTTTGTGAATTCAGTTAAGCCGCTTCATGCATTTCTCTTGATTATGTGTTTTCTGGGAAACTTATCCATGACTTTGGTGTTTCTAGTTTAACACTCTAACAGTCGATGTACAGGAACAGTGTTTTTTAATTATAGCTGAAATTGATCAATTTGAATCTTCATTTTAAAGAACCGATGCTGATTCTTTAGTTCCAACATCACTCTTGTAGTCTATGCTGTTTTTTGTTAATGTGTGAATAAAACATCACTTAACCTTACTAGTAGCATGCCTGGAATTAAATCTTTATATTTCAACAACGGATAGTTATATTAATAAAAAAGTTTATATAAAAACTGCCTTATGCAACATAATTTTCATTTAAATTTCAGTTTTTCTTTTTTTTTATTTATTTATTTCAATAATGATAATGATTTTAGTTTTAGTTTAAGTTAACAATTACAACATTGCTGAACTTATTATAATGAGAGCGGTAGCCACATTTTTTGCTTGCAGATCAGGTTTAAAACTATTTAAAATTATATTAAATTGATAGATTAATCAGATTAAATTATAAAAGGTTTTAGTAAAGTTAACATAGTTGAGAAGGTCACAGATTGGAGCGTTGTTTACCAGGCCATTCAGCATTTTCTAAAAGTGGCCTCCAGGTTAAAAAATGTAAGTATTCCTGTCCTTTGTGAAAAAAGGGGTTGTCATTCACAACCCATTGTTGGATAGTTCTAACGGTCAAGGATTTATTCTTGTCAGCTAGTCACCGCTGTCATTAGTAATGTGGATTCAATTAAACTAAACTAACTGTTGACACCAGATGTGACTGTGAATCAGATATATGCTATCAGAGCTCTGGGCGTAAACTCTATCTCTCACTGACTGCAGGTCAGATAAAAGCCAAGCCCTCGCATCGCCATCAATTAGTTTATCCTCTCAGCTCTGCTAGAGGGCTGGATAAGCAATGGCTGTTGTCGGAATGGCTACGCATTAAAACACGTAGACTTTTCCCAGATACTTCATTCCCAATACATTTGTTAAAAATAGGATGTAAAAACAGTCTTTCTGAATTTGCTGAAGTCAGTTGGATTGATAGATTAGCTTATGACAGCCCACATTTACATGTCAGTTGCTGTAAATATTCAGTAAATGAATCCACTGTGAAGCAAAGAGGACCAAGTTTGACAGTTACTAACACCAAACACCTAAAGATAGGACAGTATGTCAAAACCTGTGACTTTGTTCACTTGCATATTCTTCCAAAGGATCCTACCGTTCAGAACGAGAGAATGAAGTTTGTTTTTAACAGGGTCCCTTATCATAGCCTGATCATAGAGCACAGCTTGAACCACTACGCTACCACCACAGCTCACCGCGATGCTGTTAGGGTTCACCTAAAAATTCATCATAGCCCAAAAACTGACTAGGGAACTGACTGGATAAGCTGCGTCTCAGAAGGATCAATTAGAGCTCACATTCTCACTGACTCTAGATCAGATAAAGCCATGAAACTGAGAAGAGCTCACTTAATATGAGAGTAATGTCCTTCTCTCGGGGCAAGGGTGATGTGCTTTCATCTCCAAACCTGGCAGAGAGATAGAAGAAAGCCAGACAGAAAGGAATAGATGAATTTGGGTATGTTGTTGCCTTTTTTTTCTTCTTTTTTTTTTAACAAGTGATTCATTCCGAGCTGCTTTGTTTGTGTGTGTGCTCGTGTTTTTGTGTGCTCATGCTTGTATATGGCTTCAGTTGTGGTGGTCTAAATTATTATGCCTGATCATGAATTGTGGTTGTTTGTAATAATATTATTGTGCAAATACCATGGATTTATGTCCGACCCTAAAAAACATTGGTGTGAATGGAAAGACCAAGTTTAAAGAGTACCCCCAAAAATATTTTAAGCATTTGTAAGTAAATACCTCCAGGAGAAACACATTTAAATATTTATGCAATATTATGTAAAAATTATTATGAGTTAAGTGCACGCACAAGATATATATTTTTTTAATATCTAAATCTAAGTAATATCTAAAATATTACTTATGTAAAATATTATTAATACTAAAGTGGACCCTCCAGAGAAACATTTTGAAGGTTTTTAAGTATTCAAAATATCATTGTTCTATTTCTGTGCATTATTTATTTACAAATCCTTAAATTTATTATATATCAATATTGTCAAGCTGAACAAACTAATATTTTTTTATTATACAATTTATGTTATACCATTAATCACATTTATATGTAAGACAATTAATTCATCAAACAAAATGATTTGTGGTGTCTTTTTGTGTGTCTTGTTCTTCTCTGTTGTGGTAGCCAGTAAGTGTATCTTGTTGTAATCTATCAGCACAATCTGATTTCAGTGCTAGAGGGAGTTTGCTTCCCCTCTGAACGCTCAAGACATTGATTTATTTAGTAACCCTTCTGCCATACTCCAGCCTCCACACACACACACACACACGTACACACAGTATGTCCTCGTTTCCCCTTCTAAACTGTTGCTTACTGAAAGCCTGACATTTTGCAGCATTCTCAGAAGAGCAGTTGCAACTGTCATAATGTTAGATTTTTTTATTTTATTATTTTATTAAAGGAGTTATATGATGCTGCTAAAAAGAACATTATTTTGTGTATTTGGTGTAATGAAATGTTTTTATGTGGTTTAAGGTTAAGGTTAAACATTATTTTCCACATACTGTACATTATTGTTTCTCCTCTATGCCCCGCCTTCTGAAACACATTGATTTTTACAAGGCTCATCGCTCTGAAAAGCGAGGTGTGCTGTGATTGGCCAGCTATCCAGCTTGTTGTGATTGGGCGAATGCCTCAAGCGTGTGATGGAAATGTTACGCCTCTTAACATATTGTGATGCCTTGTCCGGCCGGAGCGACGAGACATAAACATAAAACCCATTATAAACGTGGTATAAACGTGTCTAGTCATGTCTTCTTTTGGAAGGCAAAAACAAAGTAGTTTCTCTTTCTCAACGAAACAGCGTCACACACCGTGGCCTTGTGTGAGCAAAGGCCGGAGGCCTAGAGTGAGTCGTGGTCTACAGTGAACCGCGGCTGGCTTGAGTGAGCAGAGGCAGGCAGCTTGAGGCGGATTCTACGAAGGAGCGTACCTTGTGCTTGCGGCAACCACATGGACTCCGCTTCATCCACAGTGCAAAGTTGATGTATTTCCTCAGCGACCAGCACGGATTAGCTCCAGGCATAACAAAGCGGATATCATCCTCTTTTGGAAGGCCAAACAAAGTAGTTTCGCTTTCACAGTGAAACACACAGCGTCTATACGACATGGCGGCGGCGGCAACAACAATACTACAACGAGAATAAAAATTACGCCTTCTTTCTTTGCGTGAACATTTGGGCGGCGTTATGCAAATCTTCCCACATACTGACATAGAGATGTGGGGGCATGTTAGAACGAGCCGTTTCAGGGGGGCGTGGACGAGTCTCAACTTTTATAAAGAATATCTCTGTGGATTTGAGACTTTAGTCTTTGCAACTTTACAGATCTTCTTTATTCACCAAGAGCTTGTAACACTCCAAAGAGAAAGGAAAATTTGAAATTGCATCATATAACCCCTTTAACCTCTTCCTATGTTCAGCCACATTAACATTACTGTAAAACTCATTCCAAACAACATCTTTTCCTGCTTTTGTTGCATACGTGATTAATCAGGATCTTCCAACCAGTGATGTCATTGCACAGGAGCGAATGGCAACCTGTCATCTTCACAAAAGTTATCAAGTATCATTCATCTTTGACTCCTTCCGCTATGTCTTCTCCACAAGTATTCGGTCACACCTCAGCCCCTGTGCTTCCTTTTTCCTCACCTATTTGAATAGACTCATCAGTGCCATTCAATTGGCTTTCTGTACTGGGAGCAATTACGTACCGCTCACCCCGTCTCTGTTTGTATTGGGCGATCTGATGTGCATTGTTCCTGCTCATAATAAGCTTGTGTTTTATAATGGACTTATTGCTCCGGAATATGAATCATGTTGAATAGGCATGGCTTTTATTATTCTCTGTGATGAGGTTGTTTTTTATGGAGATTATTTTGTTTAATTAAGAACAACAATCGGAAATAGAGGGGAAATTATGAAGTGATTATGTAGGTTATTGTGTTCCTTTATTATTTATAATTTTAAGTGGCCTGTTATTAATTTTGAAAGTTATGCGCTGCTTGTAACTATTTGTTTATGTGACAGTCTTGTCAGTCTTGCTGTTGAAATTATCTTGTAAAACATTTGTACAGGCGACGGCGTTTCACTGACAAAAAAAGCTTCAATTAGACCTTTCAAAGCTAATTGATGTAAACATGCATGTGGAATAGAACAACGACCAGAATCTGTCAGACTGTGAAGATTTGATCCTAGAGATGTAAGGAGTCCACCATTAAGACTATCACTTCTTAATTTTCTTCTCTGCAGGAGTTTGCTCGATCCATTGTGTGAATAGACCTGGTCTTTCTAAGAAATCACAGTTCAGGAAATGTGAATGAATGGGTCTGTAATGTGAAGAAAGAGGACATGAAAGAAAGGGACAGTAGTCGACAGTTCGGCTGAATGACTTTGGTATAGGCCATTTTTAAAAGGGTCATTCTTTTCTTTTTTCCATCTCCAGGCATGCCAGCATTCAGCAAAATCTCCCAGAAGCTATTTTGCTGGGAAATTGTTGGCACTTCAACACTTGCACCTATATGTATTTTTAGTTCTCAGTCCATTACCTTTACTTTAGAACAATTTCTGACTTAAAAAAAACAGTTTTGGTCATTATTGATTCAGAGAAAATCTGTCAACTCAGCACAGGTATAAAGGTAGCCTTTTGCTTCATATCATCTTCCTATTTTGTCTTCTTTTCACATCAATTATTGTGGAGTCTCATGTTGTTTATCTATTCAGAGGTTGCCGAAAAATTTTCTGTCATTTACCAGATAAAAGAGAAAAAAAATTAGTCTACAAGAATGCATAAAATTGGTTAAAAGTGACTGTTAAATCATTTATAATGTTACAAAGGATTTCTATTTCAAATACATTAGGTTCTTTTGAACTTTCTATTCATTAAAGAATTCTGAAAATAAATGATTGTGGTTGTCGCTTAAAAACAAAAAACTGGAGACTAGAGTTTTTATAATATATTATTAAAATGAAAAATGTTAATGTTAATTCATAATATGATGTTTTTTTCATAATACAGTAACTGATGTTAATAATTTGTATTAGTGTATGTATAAATATCATTATCCTAGATTAAGAAATGCTGTATTGATCATTGTTAGTTTAGAGAGAGGAATAAAATAAGGCAAAGAAGCTGCAACATGCAAATGGTAGATTTAAAAAAAACTTTTGTCACGTAAGTTCTTGTTAGATTAATGTCACATTAAAACATCAAGCATTATGTATCTAATGGATAAAAACAGCACACGACAGAAAATTTACAAAGATGTCTGTCCAAATGAAAGATTATTTGCAGCACAGCATCTGAATCTATTTAAGATTAAACTCTCTCTGAACTGCAGATGAACTCAAAATAAACTGTTGATCCCTTTACATTGCAGTCATGCGGTCTCTTCCTGTCTAAGTCCTCAGTTCTTGGCCAAAATACACTGCAATGTGGACCAGACTTGTCAATGAGTCTCTGTGATTGTGAATCTCTTTTCTAGTTCCCTTCGGTTTTATCTTTTCTAATTTACATCTAATTAGATTGTTGCTGAGCTCCAATATGTGGGTAATAGTTGGTGGTTATATATTTCTCATCCACTCCCTCCTTCACCGCTGTCGTCTATAATAATAAATTTGCTTCGTGTTTTTAGGAGGGCTGCTCTGAAACCGGTACTGCAGAGACCCAGCGGTGATTTGGACCCACTCCTCGTCCTACTCTGTCCTGATCCAAACCAGCTTTATGATTTAAATGATAAAAGAAAAGCCAAGCATGCATCATTTATGACACGGCTAACTCTCTCCGTCATTCCAATTAAAGCTGCGCTGCAGCCAGCGCAAAAGACAAAAAACTAAACAAAAAGACTGAATCAAAAACGTACATTTTTTAACGAGCTCTTCCTGTATTCCATGGGTGCATTAGCAGATATTAGTGAACAGTATGTGGATTTATAAATAGGCTGTTAATGTGCCGTTTTATTTGTGAGAACAAAATTTCCATACAGGAATAGAAAAAACTGAATCACTTACTGTATGAACAGTTTCCACAACAATATAGCTTAATAAACAACTAAATAAAGTCTTAATGAAAAGAAGGTAGGGTTAGAGGATTGTAAATATCATTAGCTCACTATAAATACTATGATATATAAAACAAACATTTGTGTCTGTGCGCATAATTATGCTTTTAATCAGTTCATCTTGCACGGGTGCCACTAACAAACATGCAACCAGACTTACACACACATGCAGAACCACAGCATAGACACCCCGAGAAAGTATGGGACATTTTATTCTGGATCAGTGGGTTTACCTTTATCTGGGATTTTATAAGATTATGGTCTGAAATATTTATGGCTGTGTGTGCTCATGTTTCTGACTTCCAGTGTGATCAAAGTCGCTTCATTAACCTCACCACTGGGGCCTTTAAAGGACATTTCCCCAAAACAAAAATCAAGCCGTTTTATTTTCATGTGTTAAGGTTGTTTACCACTGATTGTTGTGAGCAATATATTCAGCCTCAATCAAATATTGTTTGTTCAGCTTGACAAGTTCACTTTTGGCATTTTGGAAGACAGAGAAAAATTTACTCACTCTCACTTTTTTCCTAGTGACGTATGTTCCCAATAATGATGTTGTTCCAAACCTGTTTAACCTTCTTTCCTCTGCGGAACACAAAAGAAGATATTTTGGGGTACAAACAGCAATGGGTCCCATTGAATTACATTGTTTTGACAAATAAATCAAGATAGATAGATAGATAGATAGATGATAGATAGAAAGAAAGAAAGAAAGAAAGAAAGAAAGAAAGAAAGAAAGAAACCTTCCTCATCAGGAAGGTTTTAATAATAATACACCACCAAATATTTGAAGAATTACCATAAAAGAGAGTTGAAATACATGACTGTGTGCACACACCTCTAGCTGAATATAGTAAAACACTTTGATGCCATCTGTATGCAGCCATCTCATTCTGTTCATTTTCTGTGCTTGTCCATCCAGAGGAGAGCAATAGCACAGATCCGCTGTCTTTCTCATTCTCCGTTTCTGACACATACTTACTGCCATGCCAACAACTCCTGGCTGGCCATCCATACATAAATACATCCATCCATTCCTTCATACATACATCGACCCGTCCATCCCTTATTGCTTCCGTTCCTCCTTTATTTTTTTCTTACTTCCTTTTTTACTTTATTCCTTCCTCACTCACTATTGTTCATTCCTCAGTTCTTTCTTTCTTTCTTTTTTCTTTCTGTATATGTGTGTGTGTATAGATAGATAGATAGATAGATAGATAGATAGATAGATAGATAGATAGATAGATAGATAGATAGATAGATAGATAGATAGATAATTTGAAAATTTATTTACATGGAAAAAGGTAGGTTTTAACATAAATGAAAAATAAATGAATAAATAGTAGGTAATCATGGCCTTAAGAAGCCTAAGTAAAATAAGTTGTAGTTTTTTAAATAATCTGAAACATGTTGCAGTTTATTAATTTATCAAAACATTCTAGAATTGCTGACTTGACATCGCAAGTGGTAAAGAAAATGTGCTTAAGTAGAAAAATGCTGTAGATCAGATATGCTTTTTTTTCTTTTTCTTTTTTGCAAAATAATGCTTGTCAACGTTGGCAAATTAGACATTACTGGTTTGTGCTTTGAGAGGGTTTCAGTTTATATCTCTCCTCACATTCAACTTTAAAACAGTTTGTTCTTATTAGACAGACTAAGGCACATGAACTCTATTTGTTTTATTTCCTACACACCGGTAATTGTATCACTTTAGATTCATTAAGAATTGTTGCTTATAATAAATGTTGTTTATAATGAATGCCACTATAATTTGTTTATTTTAAACTTTTATATAAATATATTTAACATTTATTCTTGAATGTAGCTAATAGTAAAATGTGACTTACACACCGATGCAACTTATATATATTTTTTCCCAGTCTGACTTACATTCAGGTGACTTTTTATCCGGAAAATTCGGTATTTGCTACTATAGAATTGAGTGCTATTTGCATCTCTTCTCTCTCATTATTCTCCTTGAAATGATCAGAAATAGAGTTCCAATAAAGGAGAATGAGGAATTGCTCTCGTCTGTCTGTTGGAAGAAGGTGATGAGTACAATATCTTAGCAGCACATTACTGCTCTCTCATATTCACATCTTCATTCCTTTCAAATGAAGAAAAATTCAAATGATATTTCACAAGCCACATCATTTTTATCATCGGCATGCATTTGAAACATTATAGGCCATGTGCCAGCTCTCTCTTCTCCTCCATGCTGTTTTTCGCTTTCTCTTTGTTTCCCTCCGTCTTTATGAAGTGGTTTCTACAGCTGGCTGATCTTTCTTCACAGTTCAGCGCTCGACATTTTAGCTCTGACTCTCTCCATGCTCTTCCCTTTTCCCTTCATCCTCTTATTTTCTTCCCTCTCTCCCTCCTTCCATCCTCCTCTCTCAATTTCTCTAACACACTCTTTCTCTCTGGTTTTCACTCTCTCTTGCTCTCTCACATTGCACTTGCTGTTCTTTCGACCTTTTAGCTCCATCTGTGCCATCTCTAACGGCTCTCTACAGACGTCTTGGCTGAAAATAAGAGTGAAAAACTACACAAGGCTCTGAGCAAAGGGAAGAGAAATTCACCACTGCATACACAAGAAAAAATTAGTCAACAAGAATAAATAGTTTTAATGTCAAAAATAATTAATTGCAAGACGTAGATGATTATACATTAAAAGGTTATTTTCATTGCTGTGGTCTCAACTTGTAAAATGCAGCTTTGGGCCTGAATGAAGAGAGTCATAGATGAAGTGTCTTGATGAAGTGTCTAGAAAATTGGACTTTTTGTCCACAAAGTTTCACTAATGTGACCGCACATTTAGTGTGTATGTATGTGCACGTGTATGTCTTTTAGATCACCATAAATCTGAACTCATTCCATAGGCATTAGAAACCTTTGTGCTAGGACATTACAATATATACTAACTGCATTTGTGTATTTTATATCCACTATTAATGTCACGTCGCATTTAATATGAGGACGTGCACACACGCAGTCAAAGGGCATCATATCTCTTGACTTGAGCTTGCCTTTAATCAAATTTAGCACATAATTGATTTTCCAGTGTGCTGACTCCTACGGTACCGCTCCTTTGTGTTCTCCACCTCTAAAGCCGGCAGTTGAATTATTTATGCCGAAAAGACGAGAGAAGTGCTCCTGGTCTCTCTGAGCAGGCCGGGGGTCACACAAGGGTGGGACATCTCTCTCTGAGCTCATTTATATCGCATGTGACCTCCTCCAGACATTCAAGTGCAACATGGCCACTAGATAACACAGATAAACAGAATCTAGGGAGCCCAGAAGAAAGGCAGGCGTGAGTCTGTAAACTCTATTCTGAAGTGGAGGCGGCAAGATTTAATCTGTTTTTAAGTCTAATAGCTGTTCTTACGGTTTGATGGTTTTTACAGGTTTATTTTTTGTTTTTGTGATAAAATATAGTATCAGACATGTTCATAAAAGAGTAAGTTAAATTAACAGGTAGATTAATATTTGTGTGTGTGTGTGTATATATATATGTATTGGCAAAAATGTTGTTTTCAGAATATCTGTTGTACAGTTCAAAGCTCAAGGTATTTCTACAATTATCTGCATTTTAATTACCAATAAATTGTAGTTACAGGGTTGACTTTAAAATGGGTAATGTATGATAGTAACAGGGTTGATATAATTTGGGGACATAACTTCTTTATAATATATACACTTCCATTAAAGGTTAAGGGTGGATAAGAATAATTATCATTATTTATTTTTTTTTACATTGAAAGATGTCTCTTTTGCTCACCAATGCTGCATTTATTTGATCAAAGGCACAATATAATTACAATAACACTTTCCTATTTTAATATACTTTAAAAAGTAATTTTTTCATGTGGTGACAGCTGAATTTTCAGCATCCATTACTCCAGTCTTCATTGTCATATGATCCCTTAGAAATCATTCAGATATGCTGATTTGGTGCTCAAGAAACGTTTTTGTTATTATTATGCTGAAAACAGTTGTGCTGCCTAATATTTTTGTAGAAACTTTGATACACACACACACACACACATATATATATATATATATATTTGTTTTTGTTTTGTTTTTTTTCAAAATGTATGTATTTTCTAATACAGCAAGAGGAAGTTGTAAATGGGTAAAAACAGACATGTTTATGAGGAAAGAAAAGAAAAAAACAGGATGTTTGTTGCTGTGTGTCCATGTTAACACAGTAAAAGTAAATTTTACCTATAACAATTACTTGTTTATATACAATGGAAAATGCAATATGTTGTGTTTGTGTGAAGTTGGAGCTTTGCTCACACACAGATTGTTTGCCACACGAATGATTATTGAAACTGATTTTTTTTTTTTGCCTCCTTTTCATGGCTTGTTTCAATCTCACTATTCTTTCTTTCTTTCTTTCTTTCTTTCTTTCTTTCTTTCTTTCTTTCTTTCTTTCTCTCTCTCTCTGTAGGTGACTGAGGAGGTGTGTGACTCTGAGCTCCTGTCTCTGCTGTTGAATGCTGGGATGTTGATCAGTTGTGTGGACACAGCTCTGTATTCTTCACTGGTCTCTCACATGCTGGCTCAGGGGGAATGGGATGTGGAGAAGGCCGCCCGTGACCTCCACCAGGCCGGCCACAGCGCTCAGGCCGGGTCCTTGCTCCTGTCCTACCGAGGATCCCACCCAGGGCAGTTCACCTTCAACAGCGCCCTCTCGGTCATTAGAAAATGGCTTTGAGGAGTATGTGTGGGTACAGACTGACATGAAGAGATGTTCCTGTCTGTCTGTGTAAAGATATTTTTGGAGGCCAATCAGTCAATAAAGGAAAGTAGTGAGTCTCAGCTGAATAAATTTTTTTTTTTTAAAGTAGACATTGGTTCCAAATCCAATTCACAAATATTATTTATAAGTAGCCTGTTCAGACCGTGTTTGTTCAGAACTTCTTCCCGCTGGCAAAAGACTCAAATCACCTTCCCATTTCTCTCTCTCTCGCTGTCGGTTTCTCTCTCTCTTGACTGAAGCTCTGTGACACGGGTGTAATTACATTACTTCGGCTGTTTGGTCACGCTAGCCTGCGCTAATAATCATTACAGGCCGGAGTCAGAATTGAAAACGCTGCATGTGTGCTGACAGAGTGTTTTGCGGCTGTATGTATGTGCGACTTCATGGTTGATCGTTTCCCCACACAACTTTTTGCTCTTTTCCTTTGTAGGGTTATTAATTATTTTTGAAGAAAACAGATTAGGCCTTCAGGCTCACTCTCACTGTGTGATTGTTTAATGTGCATACAGACGCACTAATCTATGTTAGGTAGCTGAGCAGTAATGTGACTATCTATGTACTTTAGGCAAATGTATCTGCAGTGCTCAATAAAAACATTAAAACTTTAAAAAGTTGTATTTTGCTTTAATTATCTCACAAAACCTGTTTGTTTACAACTGTTTTGGTGCACTGCACATTTTGGGAAATGAAATGTTAACAGATACTGTAAATAAGATAAATGTGAACAGGTAATATCTGAGCATCCATCTATGGGTTTAATACAAATTGTACAGAAGTTGTTTTCAATATATTTTTGTATTTGGCTGTACTATTTCACCTGAAATACCCTGAGCGTATTATGTGCTACAATTTAAAAAAAATAATAATAATAATATAATACATTAAAAATGTGTTTCCAGACAGCCTAGTACACCAATAATATTATTAGTAGTGCTTGCTGAAGCATGTATCACCTACTGTTTCTTATACTCATTTGAGAAACCCCTAATCCTAAGTATTAGACTCAGATGTCCGACTTGTCCCTCACTGTGTGGGCAACAGACATTAATTGGAATTGTGTCAATCATGTGAAGCAGACATATTCAAGAACACCTAATACAGATTTGAAACTTACTCGAGACAACATTTGCATGTTGTTTTTTGCTAAATGCGTTGTCTTCTAAATTAACAGATGCAAGTGTACATGTTCTTGTTAAAAATTATATTTGTTACTGTGAGAGATGAGTGATGATAGATTGACTGTGTTAAGATGGTGAATGCTTCGGCATGTCTGGAGTTTTTGAATGTGGATTCTATACATATCTATGTTTACACAAGCTAGCACCACTCAAATTTTCTTTTGAAAGCATCATCTAAATTAGTTTGATTCAATGCAGAAATCTAATTCTACACCCAATCCAAACCCTCACAGGGCTGATGCTGCCGTCCTGTTTGAGTTCTGCTTTATTTGCAGGCTGTAAATTGGAATCTCACCCCCCATGAGAGTCTTCAAGGGAGAACGATACATAACGCATGTTATGATTAGCAAATATATTGTAGCATAAACACCCGCATAGTCATTATCTCTCCTTATCATGACTCATAATTGTAAGTGATGTTGTTTCCGCCACTGTGTGAGTTATAGCACAGATTAATTGCCTGTACCAAATGCGTGTGATAGCACGATGGATGAATATACAGTATTCAGAGGTTCAAGCTAGAAACAATTAGCAATCAGTATCTTTTGGAGCATTGTCTACATTACCTGCAACTGTTCATATAGGCTACAGCTTGCATTCATTATGTTGTTTCCAAGACATCAAGATCATTGTGTTAATTGTAAAGAGCTGTAAACCATGTTATCACTCCACTAAGACAGAGTGCTTAGGAAAAAAAAGTGCTAAGACTGCACAATGCTCATCTAAATCCTGTTTGAGGAGTTTAGTACAGTATTTACAAGCCTAAACCTGAGGAGTCCCCATTTCTGTGAACTTCTGAACTCTGCTCCACTGTGGATCCACGCACGAGTTGCCCTGTGGACCTTATTGCACATCAGCAAATAAAACCAGAGAGGGGGAACAGACACTGTGTGATTGTGTTTTTGAGAATAGGTTTTTACACCATCATTCTCCACGGTGTGTTAGAGTGTGTGTTCTGTTGGAGATAATAATTACACCATAGCTTAGAGGTAGACGGCACCTCATCATTAGGTGGTTGTCATCGTTCTAGATGGCGAGAGGCAGTGTTCATTAATTTGGCACACTTATGCTGGGCATAATGATAATAACAGCCTATGAGACGATGAGGCTGACAGCCATGTTTTGCATAAATATGAGACTGCATGTGACTTACAGTCCCAACAGTGCTGATTGAATAATGGGCTGCAATTGAAAGCATTAGTTCACTGGAAACGACCACTATTTGTGAACCTCATTAGAGTTATAGCAAAGACAATTATTATGCTGACTGCCACTTTTTAGCTAAGCCACATATTTCAGGAGGGTTTTTTCTTGCAGTTAAAGACTACCTGTCATCAGTTCTGAAGTGGGATGTATCTGTTGAAGCAATCCAAACAGGTAAGCGGGTTTTAATCAATTTAACTAACGTTCAGGTGTAATATGGTTCAATCGATGTTAGTATGCCTGTGGAAGGATAAGAAGGAAAGATTACTAGTGAATCCAATTTTTTACACTAAATTAAGTGTATGACATGCTGTTGATTACCTAAGAAATCTATTTCGACTTGTTCTTTACTTTGTTAAAATCACAATTGTCTTTACAGAAATACACTTAATGTACTGTATGGTCACATTAGCGAAATTTAGACGCGATTTTATAATCTAAAGCCCTATCCGGATGGGATTATTTTTTACAAGGGTAGATGAAGTATGTAATTTTACCACAGAACGTCTATAATTCTAATGGACAGTTTGCACGGGATGAGAAATCTCAGTAAAACTACTAGTGCCCAGTTGCATGAAAGCCCTTAAGCTAAAAAAAAAATTCCTTTAAAGTTATAAGGTTAAGGGTACCATTAAGACTAGTTCAGACTACACAAATTTAAATGTCAGCAGATCACTGCTGTTCAGAATACATGATTGCTGATGCAATTCTTTAAATTTTCCTTTCTCTTTGGAGTGTTACAAGCTCATGGTGAATAAAGAAGATCTGCAAAGACTAAAGTCTCAAATCCAAAGAGATAATCTTTGTAAAAGTTGAGACTCGTCCATGCCCCCCTGTAACGGCTCGTTCTAACACGCCCCCACATCTCTACATCAGTATGTGGGAAGATTTGCATAACGCCGCCCAGATGTTCACACAAAGAAAAGCAGCGTACCTTTTATTCTCGTTGTAGTATTGTTGTTGCCGCCGCCGCCGCCGCCATGTTGTATAGACGCTGTGTGTTTCACTGTGAAAGCGAAACTACTTTGTTTGGCCTTCCAAAAGAAGACTATATCCGCTACGTAAAATGATCTGCAGCAGGGAGTCACACACACTACATGAGCTGACAACAACTCTGGCCCTGTCCCAAATGGAATACATCACGTGAACTTGCGGTCTTGCTGAATTACAATGGCTGCCACATGCTTGTGTCTGTTAAGTCCACAAGACCGTAGGGTGTCCCTTTCGTCAGTTTAGCTTTCAGAATGGTGCTGGCGAGCGCCCCCTTTGCAGCCGCTATGCACCCATAATTTGCACTTATGCCAAGCCTGCACTCAGGCAAGCCTCGCCGCAGACTTCGGCCCTGTGCCAAATCACACCCTAAACACTTGCGGTCTTCTGAGTCCATACTTCTGCTTTGACTGTTGGGTAGAAGTCTGCTGTGAAGCTCGCCTCAATGCATGCTCGGCAGAAGTGCGCATCGAGGGTGCATATCGGCCACAAAGGGGGCACTCACAAGCACCCTTGTGAAAGCTACCATAAACTGGCAAATGGGACATTTTCTGGTCTCGTGGACTTAATGGACATGACTACACTGTGGCCATTGTAAGACCGCAAGTGCACATGAAGTGTGCCATTTGGGACAGGGCCTGTGTCACCCAATGACTCTACATAAAAACTCGTTTTTAAATGGAAGATGAGCACTGCTTTTAAAGCCTAAAAAAAAGCCATGCCCTGTAGTCTTACATTGTGCACTTCTGTAACCATACAATTGTTTGTTTTTAAAAATGATTGTCTGTGCTAATCGACAGCACGTCACCGATTCTGTAGATAGAGTTTAACTTGTTTTGAACCCGGAACATTCTTTTAACTTCAGATGTGTTCTGCTTTTGATCTTAAAATGTGTCAGATTCTCCCTTTGATGCTGGATTTTGAGGAACAGACATCTTTTCAGGTATGTTCTTCCACATTTTATTATACCAGCTTGAAATGAGGATGTTCATGCAAGTTTAACCTGTGGAGAGCAGGCTTTGACAGCAAGATTAGTTTATCTTAAGAATTGCCTCTCATTCCATGTACACCATAATTACTATACATTTGCTTTCTTCATCAAATTATTCACTCAAAAGCCAGCGTCGGGATTCAGAGAGAACACAAAATGGTTTACTTGTCATGTCATAGGTGAGCGAGGAGAATAAATGGAGGTCCTCAGCTTGAGTTAGTGAACGCCGAGCTGGGATGAGGAGAATCAAACAAAATACAAGAATGTTACTAATGCTGCGGGTCTGTAGAAAGGTTATCATTCTCTCTCAAACAAGCCATTTACCTTCTCAACAGGGCTGCTGTGCAAGGGAAACAAGTGAGAGAGGAAACAAACAGAAAGGGACAACATGGACTGGAAAAACAGTGGTGACTGATAGTTTTTATCTATTGAATGAAATTTCATTCAGTTTAATCAATATTAAATTATAATAAGTAATAATAACAATAATCAATTATATAACTAATAATGTGAATATTAAGTGTGAGTATTAAGTGTTTAAAACTATGAGTGAATATTAAATAACATATATTTTAGACCAAATATTACAAGTTATTGCTCCGCCAACGAAAATAGCTCCAAACGAAGTCAAAACTGAACCAACTGTTGGGCGTTTCTAAGCAAACAATTTGGTAGTGTTTCGTTCCTTAATGAATAAGTGTAGTTGAATTAATCATTTGAGGGAATGATTCAATGACTCAGAATGAATCGACTGAATAAATGAATTTTTGGAGAAAAAACGTTTTTTAGTCATACAGTACTTCTGAAATCCCGTGTCATTTAAATTTAAACTTACTTCGCTGTTAATAAAAGTATGTTTTGTATAATATGATTATGGATAGTATGAAATTCAGATCTATATCTGCTAAAGTATCACGAGACCTACCAGCAGTAGTGTCAGTTGTATCACTTTACTGCAATTCATAAATCTTCTCCCGTGGCCTCATGGGATAGTAAGTGTCCATCAAATGCACGCTTCAGAATCCTGATGGAAGCAGGAGGTCATCCGGGTACTTTTGCCTACTGTTTTTTGAATACTATGAATTCAGATAATACTACTCTTTTGGTGTACATAGTCATTTGTCGCCACCTACTGGTGTAACATCACCAATAAAAAGAGTCACAGACAATGAATACACCGGAACTAACAGCTGGATAAAAGTGCTGACGAAATATAATTTTAGTTGACAACATTTTTGCTAAACTATAACAAACCAAGTTTTTTTGGTTTATCTATTGTTTTATGTTAGTAATTTCGTTAACAGCATTAATACTGTGACTGAAACAAGTAAATTCCTCGAAAACCTGGGGAATACTGGAAAATCTTGTTAGTTTACCCCCATGCCCTCATATGTCTCTCAGGGGGTACGTCTTTTTCTGTGAGGGTGTGTGTTTACATCCTTTTCTACACACATTTGCTGTCAGAATGTTGACCCCCTCCAGAGACAAAGCAAGAGAATGAAAGGATGAGAGACATCGTTGCACTAGAGTACAGGGGTAAAGAGATGAGAGAGACCAAGATAAGGGTGAGAGAGAGCGAGAAAGGGCTCATGGGATGAGAGGGAATCCACTTGACAAGACATGAAACAGTGGAGATTATAGAGGCTGAGAGAGAAGCACAGCAGGTCTTCAGAAGCTAAAACACACATACACACATTTTACAGAACTTTACACAAGCACTACTTATTGAGATACCGTAGATTGAACCGTTTAGTATAGTTTCTTTACAGGGATTATTCTTGCAAAGGAAATTATTCTCTTTTAGCAGAAATTCTAATGCATTATGTACAGTAGCTGTAGCGATGGTACTGCAGCCCTGGTGGGGAAGTACGTTCCAGAAATGCATCCTCAAAGCTTCCAGCTCTTACTCATTGTTTACCATGATTGCAAACATGATTTATCAATCAGCATGATTCACAGGAATAGCATGGACCAGAGGCTGGACTGTGATGGGAAAATACTGAATTTATGTGAGTTAGAAATAAAGCATCCTCTCTTCCAGTTCTACCTTATGTTTGTTGTTAAGAGAGGCAGAAAGCTTAAGGTATCCATTTTGACTTTGCTGGAAATTTGATATAAATGTCTTCATCTTATCTTGATGGACTAGGTTCATGTCTTGATTGAATACACTGTGTGTACAATTCCAGTGAAAATAAGTGTGTGAATCCTTGGGTATAATGACTGTTTGACCCTCCTTTGGCAGCATAAATGTTTCCTGTAATTACGGATCAGATCTGCACAATGGTCAAGAGGAAACCTACACTGCATCGTTCTTGTTTTCTGCAGTGGATCACTTTTTTGGAGTCATGCTAAAGCATCTCAGTCAGGTTCAGGTCAGAACAAAATGTTGAAGGATTAGATTTCTGTTTTACTTCTGTGCTATGGGTCATAATGTCACCCAACTATGTTGGACTTTTACAGACCTGCAAAATGTCCTGATTAGCTACTTGGGGATTCATTGTTTTCCATCAATATTAGCAAACTAGTCAGGTCCTGGGGGTGATAATGGTGCCTCCACCACACTTTTAAAAGTTTTGCTGTTAGTGTGCTGTCTTCTCCACACACTGTTTTTTCCCCAAACACCTCAACTTTAGTTTTATCTGTCCACAGAATATTTAGCTTCTAGCACTGTGGAACATCCAGGTGTGCTGCTTTGTAAACTGTATATCTACAGTATCTCTGTCTGTCTGTGTGTCATTCTGCCTCTGTTGTTCTGTAGTTCAGTTTATCTACCTACTGTTCAACCTATCTATATCCTTCTTCTGTCTGTCTATCATTCTGTTTGTCCATCTATCTGTCTGTTGTTCTCTAGCATTTTTTTTACAACACAGTGTAAAGCTGGGCTGAAATGTGCTTTCATTTGTATTAGAAAGAGATATATGGGGATGCATAGAATATATTTGGTCTTATTCACACCTGTTATCCAAAAGTGCCTGTTCTGTCAGTAAGCCTGTAATCTGTTCTCACCCCAGCACTGTGTGTGTATTTCTACATGAGAGAAACTTTTTCCCCCCTCATTGTACTCTCCTAGCTGTCCAGGTACTTACAGCCACAGTTGAATCTCTGATCAGTTGTCATGGCTTAACTATTTTAATACAAGTGCTGGTTTGAGAGATGTGCAGTGATTCCCACTGCTGCCATTAGAGTGACCAGTTGGAGTTTTGGTATGTGTGAGCATGTTTGTATGCATTATGGTTTGCATCTGTGTGTACGAGGTGTCTATGACTGCCACAGCAGGTGTCATCTTGTTACCTCGTTATTGCAGGTTGACCATCTCCCTAATGACCCAGCGTGAGAAACACTGATAAATCTAAATCCACTTGTCAGAATGTATGGAAGTGTCTGGCATTGCACGAGCTGCAGGATATGCAAGTTATAAATTCAAGAAACACCATGTAAGCAATAGAAAGAAAACACAACAAAAGAGAAGATTTGAGAGGAAATGATAGGAGTTCTGTAAATAGGGTCCAGATTTAGCACTCACCAAGTACCTGTCACAACTTAAAGGGGTCATATGACATTGCTAAAAAGAACATTGTTTTGTGTATTTGGTGTAATGCAATGTGTTTATGTTGTTTAAGGTTAAAAAACACATTATTTTCCACATACTGTACATTATTGTTGCTCCTCTATGCCCTGCCTTCTGAAATGCGTCGATTTTTACAAAGCTCATTGTTCTGAAAAGTGAGGTGTACGCTGATTGGCCAACTTTCTGGTGCATTGTGATTGGCTGAAATCCTCAAGCGTGTGACAGAAATGTTATGCCACTTACCATACTGTGATGCCGTGTCCCGGCGCGACGACACAAAACCAATAAAACCCATTACAAATGAGGCATTTGTTGCATCCAGTGGGGACATAATTACGGATTATAATGACTTATATTGTCTTTTTACGTGTTGCGTTACATATCGCACCGTGTTAACATAAAACCATGTCTGCATTTGTGATCGGAGAAATGACAAACAACAAGCGCTACTCTACACTGCTCAAAACTCGCGTTTGAATCATCAGTGGCAAATTCTTTAAATATGAAAGCGTACTTACAGGTTGTGAGTCAGAAGACCCGGTATTGTAGGTTCAGGAAAGAGTACTCCATTAAATGTGCACACACAAATATTTGGGTTGAACTGTTTTGGAACAGTGTTGTAAATACAACTTAACCACTGATTTCTAGTTGTGCCCTCTTTTGAAAGGCCAAACCAAGTAGTTTCACTTTCACAATGAAACACAACATCTCCACGACATGGCGGCGGCGGCAACAATACTACAGCAAGAATCAAAGTTACACCTTCTTTCTTTGGTATGAACATTTGGGGCGTTATCATGCAAATCTTCCCACACAGTGAGGTAGACATGTGGGGGCATGTTTAAATGAAGTGTTTTAGGAGGGCGTGGACGAGTCTTAACTTTTATAAAGAATATATAGTCTTTGCAACTTTAGGGATATTTTCTATGCATGAACAGCTTGTAACACTCCAAAAAGAAAGGAAAACTTGAAATTGCATCATATGACCCCTTTTAAATAAGTGTTTCTCAAAAAACTGACCAATTTACCATTAGAAATGTGTAGAAATTTTTCCCCTCTCTATAACCTTTTATTTTTTATTATTAATATTAGTAGTATAAGCAGCAGTAGTAGTAATAGTAAGAGATTTGAAATGAATGTAGAAATGGTTTTGTTCCTCTATCCACCTGAACTTAACCTCTTAAGACCCTGTGGCCTCATATGAGGACATTATATTTTTGTGAATTTCTCTGAGACTGTACATGCCACAGTTTTAAGTCTGGATGTCCTATTCAGAGCACATTCAGGGGTTTTCAGAGATACCAAATGATTGGATGTTTCACCAAGACCACTCTCTCTCCTTGGTCTTCAAAAATGTCTGAAATTAATTTATTGACATTCAAATATGGAAATATAATAATATTTTGTAATTATCATTTAAATCTGTCTAATTTCTCAATTGTGTGTTATAAATCAACATCTCAGGAAAATGTTATGGGATTTCAAATCAAAATATGACTTTGTGTTACGAAACAGGATGTTGATTTCATACATGTCCTCATATGAGGACACCGGGACTAAAAGCATGTTTATTACGCATTTTGGGAGACATAACAAATGAATAGGGAAATAAATTATATTTAAGTATTCTATGAAATATTATATATTATTATGAAAATCTTGTAAATTATTACTCCCATTATTACACTTCTTTTTTTCATTACATGTTGCCCCAAAAACACATTAATATGCAAATTAGATTTAGTTTATAGATACATTGTATATAATGAGTAAACCTGTTTATGGTCATTTTACGCACATTTTGCAGAAAGAAAAATTGTATATTGAATCATTCTGTTATAACATAGTTGAGAATCATCTTTATACAAAGTTTGGTAAAAAACTAAAAAAAAAAAAAAAAAAAAAAACCTAAATATGTATTGGTGATTTAAAAAATAAATTGTTTTTACCTATGCATGTTCATTCATGTCCTTTTTTTTTTTTTTTAAAGAAGTTAAGTCCTGATGTCCTCTACTGAGGACATAGCATAACTTATGAATGAAATATCTTTAAAAAAAAGACACTGCACCCGTTTACCAAGAAATTTTGGAGCACTTCATGCTTCCTTCTTCTGACCAGCTTTTTGAAGATGCTGATTTCATTTTCCAGCAGGATTTGGCACCTGCCCACACTGCCAAAAGCACCAAAAGTTGGTTAAATGACCATGGTGTTGGTGTGCTTGACTGACCAGCAAACTCACCAGACCTGAACCCAATTGAGAATCTATGGGGTATTGTCAAGAGGAAAATGAAAAAAAAAAAAAGACCAAAAAATGCAGATGAGCTGAAGGCCACTGTCAAAGAAACCTGGGCTTCCATATCACCTCAGTATGTGAGCCAAAATCATCACAATTAAAGAACCAAAGACTTAAACTACTTCAGTCTGTATGCACTGAATTTATTTAATACACGAGTTTCACAATTTGAGCTGAATTACTGAAATAAATGAACTTTTCCACAACATTCTAATTTATTGAGATGCACCTATATATATATATATATATGCACACACACACACATGCAAGTTAGTCTCTATGTGTCGTTAAAATTGCATCCACAGGTAGATAGATAGATTTTGAAAGTTTTGAAATGAGACATGAGAGCGGAGGGGTAATTAATGCAGCTGTGAGAGAGACAGAGACAGAGACATGAAAGAGTGTGATGGGGATCTCTAAATGTGTGAGTGAGTGACCCTGGGGTGAGCTCATTTAGTTATAGCACTTTCTGCCGTACCACTGTCTGGCATCACTCCCAGGGATTTGTGGGTAGATAAATGTAGCATCAGAGTGGTAATAGGTAGACTGGAAGCAATGAGATTCACTCATTCATAGCATCACAACTGAACACAACTTTTTGCATTTATATGAATTAATTTTCCGGATGCTTTTATCCAAGGAACAATACAAACACAGGCAATTAATCAAATCTTTAATCGAAAGCGAAAATGTAATCACATCTTCTGTCATCGTCTGATGTGGCTGTGCTAATGAGACCACTACAGCGCATTATCAAGTGTGCTGAAAAAGTAATTGGCTGCAAGCTTCCATCCTTTGCTAAGATCTACTCATCTAAGACAGTGAACCAGGCCACAAAGACTGACATGACCAACAGACACTCTGCATACTCAATATAGCTCTTCTATTCTACATAAACTTAGAATATTGCATTATAATATGTATATTGCAATGGTGGCTATGGTTGCAGATACATGTGGAGCAGATTTTTAATGTGACCAAGGATATACAGTATTGGCAAATAAAAGAAAGTCTGATTCTGATAAGAGTTAAGTAAACTTTAACAATGGGAAGAAATGCAGTGTAACACCGTTTAACACTTATTAGAGGAGAACATTTTTCTTTTGTATTTGTGTGAGTATGATACTGGCACTATTAAAAAAGTTGAGAAAGAAACAGAGAACAAGAACAGAAGAGTTTTAAAGACATATCAGGCAAGTACTGAAGTAATTACTGCATTATGTGTGCATGTGTGTATGAGACAAACTGTTTTTTTGTGTTGTGTTTGCATATTTCTGTTCAGTTTCGGGATGTGGTCGAATATTTGTGCAATAATTGCCGTATTCGAGGTGTGTGGATTGGTGTGAATCTGAGTATGTTTGTGTTCTTACACTAATTAACTGCTAAAACCATGAATCCTAAAACAGTCAGAGGCCGATTTCACACTCCAGTCTCTCTCTCTCTCTCTCTCTCTCTCTCTCTCTCTCTCTCAATAGTGTGCAGTCTGAGATTTGAACTGTGTGGACTCCTGTACATCACTATCCTGAGGGTTTGCACCTGTCTTCAAAAACAAGCCAGGTGTTTTAGATGCATAACCATGCATTTTCAGCCTTGTGCCTTCAGTCGTACTGATATTTAGTACTATAGCACACGCCTGTGTGATGTTGCTTAATTATCTGAAGAACTTCTAGACTGACTTTACAAATTAGTTTTTTTTTTTTTTGTTTTTTTTTACTCAACTGCACATTGTAGCCTCAAGACAACAAACCTATTTTCTTTACCTTTCAAACAAAAGAATGGTGATAAAATTACTCATGAAGGGCTTTTTGGTTCAATTTTATGTTGTCTTGTAAAATTGCCATCAGAAAAGCATTTTTCAGAAATATGATGGAGCCACTAACAGATGTATTTGTATGATCTATTATTAAATTTAAAATTAAAATTTAAGCAAACCTTAACCTGAGGGCCAATTCTATTAGTATCTGTCATGTAGCAGACAGTTTTTATTATTCTGACATCAGCAAATACTATTTAATTTCAAAGACAAATTAATTTTAATTTTATTTAATTTCTGTCATTTTTTTCCCTCCAGGTAGCATACAGTACCTGCAAAGACATTTTTTTGTAGTAATCTTTTTTAGGAGTCCCATTTTATTCAAGGAAATTGAACTGAACTTTTTAAACATTGCTTCCATATTGCTTGCAGTTGAGGTTTAAACAAAATTAATTGCATGGCATTATACTGTAAAGTTGACCCTAATGTGTTGTTTTCTTTTCTTATCACTGTGAGCTTCCAAATCCAAGGCAACCCCAGATATTTCGTTCCCCTCTTGCATTGGAAGCTTTCATAAACAAACACAAATTAGAAGCATTCAATCACCATTTGTGCGTTTTTATTGTCATTCAGAAGTTATTTGGAGATTTGCGCTGACTCAGAATGGCCTCACAAATTGAATTAATTAAATTCTTATCAGGCAGAGAGCAGCCACTTCTTCTCACTTGAAGAGGTAAAAGCACTCAGCTTCTAACAGATACGCACTGGCGAACACTTTATGTGTGTTTGTTTGCAAGAAACATTTCTTCTGCATGTTTGCTTTCATTAATGTTATGTGAGACAATATTTACCTCAGAACTGGGCAGGCCTTGGATGCAGGGTTTTCATTGGTATGGAAACTGACAGACTAATATAAAAGCTATTTCTATCTTCCGATCCAGATTTCATGCTGAGTGCCTGTGTTCTGGGTCAAATTGGCTTTTTAATACATTTCGGCAGGAAAAATATCTGAGCAGATAATTATCCACATCTGAAATGTAAAGCAGCAAAGAGGCCCCAAAATTGAGTTGAATAAGACCTCAAATGCTCTTCAAATCCAGGAAACATGCAAATCGAGCACTACAGTGCTGTATGAAAATTACCTTGCCTCATACTTTCTGAAGGCACTTAAACATTGAGGCTGCATCATTCTCTGGTCTCGCAAAGAGCCATTGTTTGGCCCATGGATGCTGGCTTTAAGTTGACCTTCTAGTAAAGACCTGTTGAGGACTGTAGAAAATCATGCCTGGAAGCATCTAATCAAAACATGCATTAGACACATAATGGCAGAAAGGCACCAGAGACTTATGACATTTCTGTCTAATAGCACATTAAGTAATTGTTGAGCGATAATGAGCAAAGCTGCCATTATTTTTCTGGAAAGTCCAGGGTAAAGAATGGCTACAAAACTATGACATTTCTCTAGCAATATTGCTTTGGCATGCCTGTTAGCGTCCACATGCCCGGTGCTTCGTTCAGGAGCTTGTTGCTAATTAGATGTGGCGATAATTTTTGCTAATGCAATTGCATGTTTACTTTTAATTAGTGACTCTAGTTGAGTAATTGTCGAAAAAGAAGCATCCAGCTATCCTCGTATGCCTTGGAGTACACACACGCTTAGACCTTGGACTCTCAAACTACTGCTCAAGATCTGCTATTGAAGGCACTTACCGAGTTAATGAAGTGAAATTAGCCCAGGGGTTAAACTGGATTGTGGTGACTCCACTCCGACACCACCACTATTGCGCATAGTAGCTTCTTCTGCAAGCTGCTTATACAAGATGGCAAGACTTCCTCCAACAAGTGCTGTGAGAGACTTAAGAAACTGCTTAGATGTCCAGACCATTGGGAAAAGACAAGCAGGGGTTTTAATCCTTGCCAATGGATTGGTCTCGAGGGAAAAGGAGAAAGACGAAAATTTGAGGCTTGGATCGTTTCCCTTTTCAAGAGCCCAATTGAATCCTTGCTTCAAGTGGATAATTGAACCTTTGCCCAGTATCAGTATATAGCCTAGTTCACACACTTCACACTTGGCTTCCCTCCAGGTGCGTGTGTTTGTGTGGTGAGGAACTTCATAAATAATAGTATTAACCTCAGTAATAGGATTAAACATAGAATACTCAACAGATATTCCACCTTCAAAATCACCTGTGTGACTTTATCGCCAACAGTGACACTCAAATCTGAGGACCAAGAGTGGTAATTAATTAAATTATAGAGCCAGCTGGATGGTTTGTGTGTTGACACGTAACAGGTAGTTCTTGTGTGTGCAATCTATGAAGATAACATAGATTTTCTCTCCTTAGAATCTGAAGTGCAGTATGAGGGCTAGACTCTTTTTGCTCCAGTAAAGTTCTCCTGTGCCCTAGTAACATTTTAATGATAGATCATGAGGCTTATTCATTGGATTTCATATTTGCCAGTTAGGACATAGTCTTCTGGAGAATGTGAAAACTGCAAACCAATCAGTTTTTGCCTCGTATGCCATTTTCCAGCTAAATTAATTTATGGGGTTGCATGTTTTGTTGTATCTTTGCCTTTGACAGGATTCAGTGAGAGAGGGGAGAGGGGAAACAAGATTGGGAAAGGACCTCAGGCTGTGACTCGAAGAAGGATGCCAAAATTACAATGTAGCTGTACAGTTTCCATGGTAATAATTAGACTAATTAAATTTTTGTTTATTTATTAACTGGTCTTGTAAGGTCCATACACCCCTCATGCTGTGTTGAGACAGCTGTTGTATTTGTCAGTGTAATGCATTTTCTCAATATAGATCAGACTGGTGACTTGTTTGAGGTCATATTTTGTCTTTTAATGTTTACAAATACAAATATTATTTCCCCCAAACTTCCCTCTCTAGATGTATTACTGAGCAGTCTTTGCATCATTTCCGTGGCCAAATCGTGCAGAGTGTAGTTTGATGCTGGGAGCAGTCAAAGACGTGTCGAATGATGGGATTACTGCACTCGTGGATATTTCTGATTGCTGTGGAAAAAGTAAAGGTTGGCGGTTCTGTATGCAAATTCGTTCCAGCAGGGGAGAGGTTGATGATTCAGCGCCAGACAGTGTTAGCTGTAGTGACCCAGACGCTCTCTACATCTTGCCCATCGGAAGCAGCAACACACAATGAGGGACCCTCAGTGACAGGTTGCTAATGGAAACAATGACATGGTCAGAGCAGTGGGCTGCACACATGGCACCTTCCAGCCTTCCACACACACAGCAGCCTAATACGCCTGCAAATACAATTACACACTGATTAGTCCTGGACAGCTTATTTACCCAAACACACAATTACCCAAGGTCAGGGCAGATGAGGTGTCTCTCCTTTCATTCTCTCACACTTCCTGGCACCTCTATCACAGATTTTTTTTTTCTTTTGCTTTTTGTTTGACTTCAATATTTCACTCCTGGCCTCTACTTCACTATGGTAATAAAACATTTGTTTTATACAACATAATTCAATGAGACTGACTGAATTACAATGTTTCCTATATTTCCACAGATGGTTTTCTCCTGGTGTATCTTAATTCTTCGTAATCCATTTCACCTGCAAGTGTATCACTGCAGTCTGTGATAATGGAAATTAGTCACGTGTGATATAAGCATGCAATCTCTCTCTCCCTCATTCTCCATCCATCCATCCATCCATCCATCCATCCATCTATATATGCACACAAATGCATACAGTGGATATAGAAAAAAATCACCCCCCTTTAAAAAAAATTAATAAAAAATCACATTTCACACATAATCGCACATGACTTTTAAACTCAGTTAGGTGTAGCTTATCACCTTCTCAATGGCACACAAAGCCTTTTGACTTTCAGCTGTGATCATTTTGATTACCTCAGCATGAAAAGAGCTTTCCTGAAGCATTTCAGGCATTGGAAGTAAAACTGAAGCAAACAATCAACTGTGGGTGGTAAGGCACTGTCAAAAATCTCCAGGATAAAGTTGTGGACAGGCACAAGTCAGGAAATTGTTACAAAATATTTCAAAGGCTTTATCAATGCCTAGAAGCACAGTGAAGTCTGTTATTAAGAAGTGGAAGGTATTCGGTACAACACAGAACCTCCCTAGATCAGGACGTCGTTCCAGACTGGATGAAAGAGCCATGAGGAAACCGATCAGAGAGGCTACCAAAAGGCCTACAGCAACTCTGAAGCAGCAGCAGGAATTTATGACAAAGAGTGGTCATTGAGTGCATGTGACGACAATATCAAAAATTCTTCACAAATGTGGCTTGTATGGGAGGTTTGCAAGTAAAAAGCCACTCCTCAAGAAAGGCCTGACTGAGCTTTGCCAAAACGCACCTTGAAGATTCTGAGGCAGATGAGACAAAAATGTAATTATTTGGCCTCAACACCAAACAATATGTCTGGCGGAAATCCAATGCAGCCCAACATCCAAATAACAGCATTCCTACAGTAAAGCATGGAGGTGGTAATGTCCTGTTATGGGGGTGTTTCCCTGCAGCAGGGACTGGAGCATTTGTAAGGAAAAATGGATGGGGCAAAATACTGTCAAATTCTTGAGCAAAATCTGCTTTTCTATACCCACTGTATATATATAATTAGTGAATGGATGAATTAAACTATTTTCCCTCAGAAATTACTACTAAATTTTACAAATAATTTAAAAGAAGCAAGTAACACATTGAATTAAACATGAAATTATGAAGTAGAATGACTGAAATAGTATTTCCTTGTAACAAATACTACACTAATCTGTTTTATTATGTGGAAAGTAATTTTTTACAGTGTAGATATTTTTACTCATCTCATTTTCTTCTCTCCTTTTTACACCAGTATAATACAGTTGCCCTTAAACCTTGTGAAAGACAGATCTACTCAGGTGTCTAATTAAAAAGAAAGGACTCTTGTTGAGTAAGACCTTCAGTATCCATTGTTATTCATGTAAATGCATTTTAAAAATACTATTAATGATAACATCAAACCCAGTATAGTATGAAAAGGAACACATTTCTGGTTTGGTGTTGATGAAGAGCCTTACTGATGGGGCTGTGGACATACATAAGTGAAAAGAAAGTGAAAGTCGTGACATTTGCCAAGTATGGTAACCCATACTCAGAATTGGTGCTCTGCATTTAACCCATCCAAGTGCACACACACAGCAGTGAGAAGTGAACACACACCCGGAGCAGTGGGCAGTTATATTTCCAGTGCCTGGGGAGCAACTGGGGGTTCAGTGCCTTGCTCAAGGACACTTCAGCCATGGGTATTGATGGTGGAAGAGAGCACTGTTCATTCACTCCCTCCCACCTACAACTCGAACCTGCGACCTTCTGGTTACAAGTCCAAATCTCTAACCATTAGGCCACAGCTGCCTAAGACTACCCAATAAGACAAAATAGCTTGCAAAAACCGATATATGCAATAACCCTGATGTACACAGAGATATTGAAGTCATAAGTCCTCTTTGAGCTCTCCAAGGTCTTTCTTAAACCCAACATATATGATTCGCATGGTGATTATTATGTCCATTGAGTGGCTGGGATGTTACTGATAGGCTGACAGTATTTAGAAGTTGAATTGGTCATTCACACTTCTGGCCGTGTATACAGCAGATATTTTATCTTAGTATCCCCCTTTGAGAGTCTTAATTATGCTTGTAAAGGAGTTGCTTTAAAGAGGCAGAATGAGATGTAATCAATGCTTAAGTGAGCTGTTTGTGTGCAGAGAGAGACAGAAGGTAGAATACACATAGCCAAAAGATTTCACAGTCTCTGGGCAGCCATTGTGTTCTTTCTCTCTCTGTCTCTCTCTCTCTTTCTCTCTCACTCACACTCACTCTCACACACACACACACATAAATTCAAAGTCTGTTATGCTATGTCTTTGAAAAATATTTTTTGAAAGAACTAACTGTTCAATAGTAGGCTATAAAGTTTCACACACATACTGGTAATTCAAAGAGCTCTTGATCTTGCTTTTATGTAGATTTAGATTGGCATGTTGTTTTATAATAGCCTATAATATTTCTAGAAGTCTTGTTTTGTAATTAAACTACATGACACAAGCAGGTGTGCTGTTGTATTGAATATGATTTCAATCACAGTTGTGCAGATCTTCAGACCAACGCTATGATTGCAAGTGTGATATTGTTTTTATAGAACCGTTCAAAAAAACAAGAATTAATATTGGGTAAAAGTAATTTTAGTCACAATATTGACATTGATCGAAATGAAGTTATCAAACAAACTTTGAGCAACAAACAGTATTGTTGAACAAATGGTTGAGTAAATTATCTAATGATTCACAGTGGCTGTGGTCAAAATCACATACTCTCTGAATAGGTATACTTCTTTTAAATAAGTAATTAGCAATCATTAAAAGTATTTTAAAAGTATCCCAAACCTGTCCTGGAGGACCCCCTGCCCTGCACATTTTGTATGTCTCCTTAATCAGACACAACCAAATTTAGTTCTTGCAGTCTCTACTAACAAACTGATGAGTGGAATCTGGTGTGTTAGATAAGGGAGACATACAAAAGGTGCAGGGCAAGGGGGCCTCCGGGACAGGTTTGGGAAGCACTGTTCTATATAATATGAATGTGTGTAGTATGAATGTAATACGGACATTTTACATTTGTTGTCATTGTCACATGACCTACCAGCATCAGTTGTGTCGTTTCACTGTGGCCTCATGGGAGTAAAATGTTCATCAGATGCACACTTCAGAATCTCACCGTAGGTCATCCAGGGACTTTTTCCTTACTGTTTTATGAATACTTTGAATGCAGACATACTACTCTGTTCGCATACTGTTTTTTCACTTATTGTATAGTAGGGAAGTATGTGATTTGGGATGTAGTCAATAGTTTGTTTCATTCCTGAAAGAATTGGTGTTGTTGAACAAATAGTTTCAAGGAGTCAATGACTATGTTTACATGAACATTTCAATAAGCAATCATAAATGTGCGCACACAGGCGGTTTTTGAATGAATAATGCTAGCTGGAGGGCAGAAGACAATGAAAGGGGTAGAGTAAGAAAGCACTCAAGGCAAATTTCTGATAAAATTTCAAATTTTATCAAGCCATTAACAGACATTAAACATTGCAATGCACAGTAAAAGCAGAGACATGTTGAATAGATGCAAAAACGCACAGATTGGAACAACATAAGTATTAACTGTAATTTAAGGAGAACTATATCTTTGATAACCTCAACGCTATAAGAATACTCTTACATAATTACACCAGTAGGTGGCGACAAGTGACTGTCTTTGAGAATGAGTCATTGACTATGTTTTCATGGACATCAGTAATCTAATTATTTACATTATTCTAAATAAGACAATATTATGACTAAGGTGTTTACATGAGTTGCTTTTAGAATATTACTTTCATGTTCCCGTTTTACATTATAGTACATAGATCGATTAATGGCGCACATCATTACGTCCCCACGTGACGCCATCCGACATCCCCTACAGAATTTCACTTATTAACATATAGTTCATCTTCGTGATGATGCCATATACAGTTGTGGGTGTTTAATTTTTTATTTTATGTAAGCTTCAAGTGCAGTTAATTATTTGTACGTGCAGACAGATGACGGCGGTGTTGAAGTTCTTTTATTTGCCGTCAAACGGTTGACCACTGCCATGTGTGTATCCTGTCACAAAATGCAGCGAAAAGTCCTACACAGCAGTAATAATGTGATTAAGATGTGTACATGTGTACTGGCTGAGTATGTTTACAAGGACAACAATATTCAGATTTTTAACATGATTAAGACAATACTCTGATTAAGAATCTACCATGTAAACAGGGATTTTTGGATGACCTTAATCCGGTTAAAGTCATAGCTGAAGTAAACAGAAATTGAATTAAGAGATGTGGAGTATTCCTATTTTAGTCGCATTATTGAAGTGCAGTATAGACATGTACACACCTTATATTATTACCATTGTGTAGGACTTTTCACCACATTTTGTGACAGGATAGACACACGGCAGTGATCAACCATTTGACAGCAAACAAAAGATCATGGCTTCAACAACGTTGACGTCTGCTTGCACGTATAGCATGACAAATAATTAACTGCATTTGAAGCTTTCAGTAAATTAAAAATGAAACACCCAAAATTGTATATGGCATCATAACAAAAACGAACTATACGACGTTGGATGGTGTCGCGTGGTGACGTAATGACGTGTGCCATTAATTGATCTATGTACTATAACGTAAAACGGGAACATGAAAGGAATATTCTAAAAGCAACTCATGTAAACACCTTAATCATAATATTGTCTTATTCAGAATAAGGTAAATAATTAGATTACTGATGTCCATGAAAACATAGTCAATGACTCATTCTCAAAGACAGTCGCTTGTCGCCACCTACTGGTGTAATTATGTAAGAGTCTTCTTATAGCGTTGAGGTTATCAAAGATATAGTTCTCCTTAAATTACAGTTAATACTTATGTTGTTCCAATCTGTGCGTTTTTGCATCTATTCAACATGTCTCTGCTTTTACTGTGCATTGGAATGTTTAATGTCTGTTAATGTTGATAAAATTTGAAATTTTATCAGAAATTTGCCTTGAGTGCTTTCTTACTCTACCCCTTTCATTGTCTTCTGCCCTCCAGCTAGCATTATTCATTCAAAAACCGCCTGTGTGCGCACATTTATGATTGCTTATTGAAATGTTTTTCCACATTGCTGCATTTAACTTTTAAGATGGATGTAGTCTATAGATTCATGTTAGGAGTTCACCCCAAGAAATAAGACAATTCTGTCATCATTTACTCACCCTCGTGCTGTTCCAAACATTTATGACTTACTTTCTTCTGGAACATAAAAATGGATGTTAGGCAGAATGTCTAATTTGTTTATGTGTCCTTTTTTTTTTTTTTTTTTTAAATACCACACTATGAAAATGAATGTCAGTGGTTTGGGGCAACATGAGGGTGAGTGAATGATGACAGAATGTTTATTTTGGAGTAAACTATCACTTTAAACTCTATACGCATGTGTCCGCATTCAAAAAGCTTCAGGCTTGCTGTTCTTCAGAGAGTAGCACATATTTTAGTAGGTTTCATGTGTGTGAAATGTATCTTCCCTTCCTCCTAATCCACAGAAGCCTCCAGGCAGCAGTTATCAGTGAAATGATTCGCTGACCACCCTCGTCTCTTTAAACTCTATTTCTCTCTTGTTGTCTTCAATCCTCTCATCTTTTAAAACAGGCAGAGTGGAAGGGAGAGGTACTGTAACGTTGCCATGGTGATGCTCTTGTCTTCATCATAGGAAATTCAATATGCTTGGTGAAATGTGTTCATATTTTTGGACGTGTGTGGCCATGAGAGTGTGTTTTTGTGTATAGAAAGAGCTTATGTTCATACTGTATGTAAAAGGCAGCAATGAAAGCAGAGTACAAGGACAAAGACAACATTGTGTGTGACTTTGGCTTTTAAGAACAAGATGCGCTTGAGATTAAAACAACATGCCACTCACAGCTGTGTACAACTAATGATGCTTATGATAAAAAAGCATACAGAGTGTCATAGCAGTCTTAAAACTTTGGATACAATGGTGTGTGTATATCTTATATAACCTCGAATGCTGATATAGCTGCCAGGGAGGTGTCTGTTTATAAATGTGATTGAATAATTCTTACATCACACGGTCAACATTTGGTTTCGCATTCAGTTCACAGATGCATCAGACTGCCTGAAATTGAACTATAATAATATTCAGCAGCAGAGAAATATTGAATTGTGGCATAATGTGGTCAACATACAGGAGGCCACAACTACATAGAAGAGGGCAACAAAGCCTTATTTTGATTTAGATGCGTTGTCTCTCCATGCAGTTCATTACTAACAGAATATATGAGGGCTCTATTTTAGATATATTTTGTGCTGCATGAATATTTCACACACTCTCTGGACTTTGTGGCAAAGCATGCTGCAAGTCACTCTCCATTCTCAAGAACACTGTTGTGGCATGTATCGTATAAAAGCATCCTGACAACCAGGGTTGTTGTCTGAGGGTTTTCTGTTTCAGTTCTGTAAAATGTTTTTGTCCTCCAGACAGCTGCCTGTAATTCAAAATTACAAAAATTGCAGAAAAACAAGAGCAGAATGTTTTCGACAGAGAGAGATAACATAAATGTTAAACAAATATGACAAATGGCCAGAATACAGTTAAACATGCTTGCTATACATACACCCTGTGTGCTGTTTGTATGACTGTTCATAAGGTTGTGAAGGTTTCAGTCTTACAGTCATGTATAATTCAAAGCCAGGCTCTTGGTTACATCACTAAATACATTCATCCCAAACCTCTGCAATCAGACTCCCTGCAGCTTCCTTTGATAACCAACCGTAGTGCAGTCCATACACTTAATGCCAGACCCAATATTACAGAATCACACTTGTTGCTTAGAGTGGGAGGCATCCAACCGTTCAGCCCATGGTAATTGAGAACACTGCCATAATGGAGGCAATTTGAACTGCTCCTCGTCACAAAGTAGGGGTCCTGAAGACCTTTGCTGATGTTACTCTGCTTTTGTCCACTCTGCAAAATGGCAATTTAGTTTCAAATTATGTTATTGCTTACAGGACACACTGCATTTGCAAACATTAGTGTCCCTGTCTGACTTTTCCTCAAGTGTTCATCTCCTAGTTTACCCAGTTTGTGCACTATACCTTTATGTAAAATCTTGTGTAATGAACCATTCGTTTTCTGTCTGTTCATCCTGAGGCCAAAAATACAATTGGGTTCATAAAACCATAACTCTGCTGCACATGTATAATGGAAATCATAGCAAGGGAATTTTAATTAATGGGTTAAAAATATATACCGATTAGTGATAAAGAAAAATTGTAGCACAAAAAAATGCAATTAATAGTCCCCTGCAACATAGAGTATTTAATGCATACCCAAATAATTTTATCAATTAACAGCCTTTATAAAAATAATACGTTTCCTCAATATGGATGGGAATTGTGAAGTTTAACGATTCTGATTCCTAATGGTTCGATTAGCGATTCTTATTCTGTTACAAAATAAATATTTGGGCAAAATAGTTCAATTATCTCATTATTTGACTATTTCAGTAATAAATACATTTGAATCAATTAAAGTGCCAAAAAAAAAGGTCTGTATTGGTTGCGCTGTATGCTTTTGATTACTGGGCTAATCATAAGTTAAAAACGAATAAGTCCACATATCTTTCTCTCACTGTGTCCATCTCCAATCAAGCTCTGGCATCCTCATGACATTGTCACTGGGACTTCAATAATTATGTGCTGAGAGAAAAATAGAGGCAGAGGACACCTATGGGGTATGTGATTGCTGTTATGGAGAAGCAACTGATAAAATGCAGGGGGGAATGTGCCCCTGGTTAAAGGACGGTCAAGTTGAGAAATAAATGCAGTGCTTAGCTGAGGAGGACAGAGAGAATAAAACAAAACATGAATGAGGGAGAGAATGAGGTTGAGCTGAGCATGTGACTAAAGGCAATGAGAAGAGGAGAATTAAAAGAGGGAAAATGAGAGCAGGAGAAAGGCAGCCCAATGTGCGCTAAGAGTAGATGTTTGTGCATGCATTAGATGGCAGGCATGAGATATGTGTTATATCACAGCCAAAGTAGAGAGCAAACGAGCCTAAGCATGGAGAAATACAAGATGCGAAAGGGGAAGGGGGCAAATATGTACCCGTGCTAACAAATGAACACAAATATGTGCCAGTGTATGAAATATAACAAAAGCTGGGGGGAAAGGAATGTGTGAGAAAATAGAGGGAATATGAAGGTATTGCATTGTGCTTGGTCCAGCAGAGAGAGCAGAACATCTAATCCTGTACTTCTGACTCTCTCATTAACTCACAGACAGAGAGCAGGTGAAATAAGAGAGGAGGAATTGGAAGTTATGGGCAGGACTGCTTGTGTCTGTGAGTGCCGGTGTGCCCCAACTGCTAAATTAAGTTTCCTGTTGATTTGTTTGTGCCCACATTTGAATGCGACAATACCAATTAAAGCTGTATAATATTAGTAGCAGTGATATGCTCAATATGTAGATGCAACACAGATACGCTCACCAAAGAAAAATGTAAGTACTCTGACCTTGCTGTTTCAAAGGAGATGTAATGAAAAGAGAGCTCATCAAAAAATGAAAATTCTGTCATTCCTTAGTCTTGTGTCATTCTAAATCATTTTGAATGGAATACAAAACAGGATTTAAAAAAATCCTGGCCATTCTATTTCATATGATCAAAGTGAATGAATTCTTAAATTTTTTCACATCTTCCATTAGTCTTTGTCATTTTGGACCTTGACAGCTCCACTCCTCATTCCCCTTTATTATATTGCAAGAGTGGCCCAGATATTCTTCCAAAAAAAAATCACCTTTTGGATTTCGCAGAAGAAAGTAAGTCATACAGGTTAGGGACGACATGAGAGTGAGTAAATGAATAAATAATTTTCTTTTTTTGGTAAACCATTCCTTCAAATTTCAACTTTGGTTGTTTGTCCTCGAATTATTTAGGAGACATGCAAATGAAACAAATGTAAATGCAGTAAAAGAGCTATAAAATTGACGTGGATAGCACAGCTCAATTAATTTAGATAATCTAAAACATTTTGATGAGACATTTTAAGTTCATATTGGCTGTGCTCAATATATGAAATTCTCAAGACCCCTGAAAATTCAGGTAGTGACAACTGTGCTTTCCTAAAATCTGTATAGTGTGTAAAGAACTGGCTTCAGTACAGAACTAGTTGTTGATGTAATTAAGGTTTCTCTCTCTCTCTCTCTCTCTCTCTAATGTCCTGCAAACAACTCGCACACAAACAGGCAAGTGTTTACTAGTTACAAAATTAAAAATATCATTAAATGTTTAAAATTTCTATCTAATTCTACCGTTATTTACTCACCCTCAAGTTGTTCCAAAGCTGTATGGCTTACTGTCCTCTGTGGAACTGTTTCACATTTTCTGCTGTCTCTCACCATACAATAATGTTTTTGTGTTCCAAAATAACTTTTCAACTTTGTATGTACAACAATACTCTGAGACTTTTTTCAAAACATCAGTCAGAAAAAAAAGAAGAAGAAACACAAGCAAAAGTCTCCATTTGCTCTAAATTCAATCTCATTGCTGTCTATAGGAGAATCTCATTTGTGACTTTTCTTTCTTATAGGACCAGAATCTACAATGCTACAGTGTCTCGGATGAACCCTTCTCTCCGCTATCACCAACAGCTGTGAAATCTTCATCTTTCCTCTGCTACAACTACACTGAGACCCAGTTCACCTCACAAAAGAAACGGGCCTCTTCTGATCCAAACCTTAGAGAGATTGGTGAGAGATTGCTTCATTTTTTTTAAAGGAGAGCTGTCATTTTTCATGAGGCAGGTTGTTTTCCCCTGCCATCGCTGTCCGTGTTCACTGTACAGTGCAGAGACAGAAAGAGGAGCAAACACTTCTGCAGTAATTGGGTACAGACCACGAACTTTGGCGTGGACCAGTGTAAGCCGATGTGAGCCTAGTAGGAGCAGAGTAAAAATAAAAAGGAAGGCAGCAGGGGAGACTGTCGGGGTCCACAGGGACTCGCACAAGAACACAAAGCATTAACATAATGAGGCTGTTGGGGGTTGCGTAAACAATCTACTTCATTGTTCTACAGGTGGTCCAACATCTCTGACTGCGTCCAGCAGCCGTTTCTGAGAGCCTCTATTCATTCTAAACAGGTCTGCACATGGTCTAACATGATGATCGATAGGAAGAAGTAACGTTTTCTGCAATTTAATACACAAGTTTTAGCTGGCTGCTCGCCTTACACACTATATGTTGATTTTGTTGAGTCATTGTAGATGCTTTCTGGAACTCTGCTTGAATTTTTATCAGACAGCGCTCTTTCACAGCCAGCAGCGGTCTCTCGCTTAGAAGCGTGAAACAGAATTTGCTGAATTCTGCAATGTGGCATTATGCTGTGGCATTATAAAAAGAGCCTATAATATGATATGACCTAGAGTCTAATCTACTCTCTAAGGGTCCCCTATACACTGTAGCTCTGACCGATTCAGAATGTCCTGTTACAGCGAGTCCATCTCAATGAGTCCTTAGCAGTACATAATCATTAGAGATGTTCTATAGAGATTTAGAGATAATTATCTTTATCTGTATGCAGAAGAAATATGTGGATGTGCCTTATAGTACCACTCCAGACCTTTTTTGGAAAATTATTATGTCTACCATGGTACTGAATGATCACATATTCATGATGTACCACAGTATTAACGTGGTATGTATTCTAAGGTACTTCAAGAAAGGTCAAAAACAATATGGTAGTTAGTGTTGAAATATAGCCAACTGCATTATGATACAATACATTGCATTAAATTTGAATCACTATTGAAACGGCTGTAAACCTTTTCTGATCTCTCTCGCATTTTGCTTTTTCATTTCATTTTGTCCACTACAGTGAATCATAGAAGAGTCTTAAACGTAGAGTCTTAGATTACATGCTATCCATGTACCAGTGAACACAAATATATTATAAGAACCTGAATATTGTGAGGGGGGAAAATGGACTACTGTTTTGGATATAATTGGATATAAATTGTCTTTACCTGCAGCAAAGAGTCATTCACAAGATGCACACGCAATAAAGAGCTGCTTCGTCGTTGACAATCATTTGTAAGTTTTGTTTTCTACAATAGAATGTAAGTAAATACCCACCTCATCCAGTGCTATATATATATATATATATATATATATATATATATATATTTCAGTGTGAGAAATCACTGCAGACTTAAAGAGTGTCAATGATCTGTCCGAATGAAGCAAAAAATTCAGACCTTTTTGCAAATCTGTTTGACCGATTACACCACATTCACGCATCTGGATTTGCTCATTCTGAAACTAAACAGCAGATAGAAAACATACAAGACTTTATTTATCATCAGAAAAAAAATAGTTGGTATACATCGATCCCATTGACAAATAAGGATTCATCAAGTAGTAGTTAGTAGTAGGTAGTTCACTGGGTCTTGTGCCTCAGTAAAAGGGTCTAGCGATACCCCTGGACCAGGATATTATGTCCAAAAACCCAGCATAGTTTCTTCTCAGTGCACCTTCATTTCAGCAATTCTTGATGATCAAGACAAATTCTTTAAAACTGCTGTGAAATTTAATTGACAAAGAAAAATTAAAACCACAAATGAGGCTGGATTCCTAAATTCCTCCTCTCCTCCAGAGGCCAGATTTCCAGCAAGCCTGCTGGTTTAAATGAATATCCGATCGAGTCTGAAAGAGAGGCAGGATTTCTGTGGAGCACACATGGTATGCATAATTCTCCCTCAGCAAAAGCAAATGCTTTATCGTTAGTTCTTTAATCAACACAAAAACAACAAGCTCGTTAAAGAGATTGGATATGCATTCATCCTCTCTTCAGGCTTCAAGTAAAACAATATTCAGTAGACACAAGCTAAATAACTGGCTTAGGTTTCCCCAGTAACAGGTTACGAAGTGTGACAGACACACAAACAGGACGGCACACATATGGTATATCACTGAGAGGCAGATATTGTTTCAGGCTAAAGAAATTCTGTTCAGCTCATGTTGGCAACATCTACTCCCTCAGCCCATCGCTCCTTCACTCCTGTCCTCATTCTCCACTTATAGCCCGCTGCCCCACTATCCTAAATTTCCGGCATCAGAAAAAAAGCAATCAGTACAGGTGACAGATTGTCAGGCTCAGAGAACGGGAAAATGAGGCGGGGGTGGGGTAATGTCAAGGAAGGGGATCCCACAAATCGTCTAGAGAAAAAGTGGGTTATTGGGGCTGCTGGGATTGGTGAACAGCAATGTGGTGGAGACAAGACTGGAGAGACAATTGTGATGACACGTTCTGGGCCAAAGAAAATGAGTGTGTGAATGTTAATGTCTGGTATTTCTCAACCCTACTTGTCAGTACAGTGTCAAAGTACATACTAACAAGGCTTGCAGGTCAGTACTAAGTTTTAGGTGGTGGAAAATGCCTTAGAATGCCAAGATCTGACATACTTTACTGTGATCGTACAGCATTGTTCCACCAATATGAGTGTGCTTGATTACAGTATGTATATAAAAAAAAAACCTGGTTATAATGTTTTTCTCTGTAATTTGATGAATAACTTTGACCATAATCAAAAGAAAATTTACATAATTTGTTTTTAATAACAATTTAATGCCTGCTTTCCATGGGCAGTAAAAGCACATTATTTATTGTGCCAGACAAATGACATAATTTGCCTCTTTTCTGTGAAAATTTAGTTCATTTGCACTAAAAAGAAGGATAATTCATTGTATGCAGCACTATTTCACATTAATCAGCTATTAAACTTGTTTTTGGGATGTTAAATTTGCTGCAGTCATTTGGTGAATTCGCCCAAGTCTGTAACATCAACAATGAACTCATCTGACAGCTGGTGAGCAATCTTTCCCAAGCCTTTAGAAACCTGTCCCACTTGTTTTCATTCATTCACCCCGCTTTCCATATTAACGGTTAAAACTGACACACCTGACACATGTAGTGCATGATAAGGACTCATGATTAACAGTGTGACCTGTGACAGCCACACAAAGAATAAGCAGTAAGGAATGTAAAATAAATAAAAACAACTTTATTGAACACAAAATAAAATAAACAACCAAATAAATCAAATAAAAAACAAAATACACAAAAAAAAAAGAACATAATAAAAGAAATGATTGTCTTCAGTGTGTAAATACATAAACATACAACTCATTCAGTTACAATGTGCCTGACAAACTCATAACCTGCAGAAGAGAGGTAAACCTGCTAAAAATGGACTTTAGCCTTGCTTCAGGTACAAACTGATTTTCAGAATGACTTGTTAGTGTTGGCCAGCACAAGCTCTGTAAAGGGTCCAGCCAGCCAATCAAGCCCCACTGAACATAAAGCATAAATGATCCCAGCTGCAGCCTACAGCCTCTAATAGGAAAACAAACAGAGCATGACCGTATTTACTGGTGCTAGACAGTGCCCATGTGCACAGAAACACACAAATACACAGCTCTCCCATTACTTAATGCAAACCTTGCAGCCAAAAATGGAGACTCCAGTTAATTTGAATGTATGGCTTCTGGACCACAAGCAGAACAGTCATAAACTTGATTTGTAAATTAAAGTAACATAGACAGAATATAGAATCAAATATTTGGAGGTGGTATTAAAGCATCTCCTATGATTCAAGGTTAGAAACACGCTGATGATCATCAACCATAAGCAGGAACAAAAAGAAAGTGTCTCCATGCATCAACAGCTGCCCATAAGGCATACTAATGCAGCAATGATAACAAACGACTGCCCTGCTGGAGGGAAATAAATCCATCAAAAATCAAATGAGGGGATGGTTGATACTGTGAACACTACAGAAGGTTCATGTGTTAATTATAATGCATCGATTAGGCACTCGCGTGAGACTACCTCAGCCAGCACGTGCTCGCTTATTGCATTTGTATGCAGGCAAAACAGTATGACAAAGAGCTAGAGACCAACGAAATTTTCATAGGGCAATCTGAGTTTATTTAAATAAAAACAGTTTTTTTTTTTTTTAAACGCACTAACTGAAATACAAAATATGGACTCCAAAAACATAAGAATGTTCGCTGCGTTTTTGGTAATTAATGAAAACAAAGGCTCGTGTGTTGTCGCCTGTAGGGGTTTTAGAGAAACTATTGCAGCTGGACAGATGCGCAATAAAGGAGCTCCACGTTTAATATTTAAGCTCTGGGGTTCAGTCAAATAAGAGACATGTGGCAAGCCGTTTTATTCCTTTAAACTAACTATTATACACTTTTAGATTACCAATACTTATTTAAAATAGATGTATTCCAATAGTGAATAGTCTCTTTTTCGATTTGACTAGTACCCTAATTATGTATTCAACTAGTACTTTGATAATAGTTAGTCACATTGTAATAATGACAAGTAACTATTCCATGGTACAAATTTTGGATCAGTGGTTCAGATATGAACTATTAAACTTTGACTAGTAACAATTCATTTTGTACTAGTATCCATTTTTAGTTTACTAGAACTAATCAGATACTAGTACCCATTGATCTCAACTGTTACAAGTAACATTCTTCATCAGTTCATCTCACTAGTAACATTTGTTTTTGACATGTAATGGAACAGAAGTCTAACTAGTAAGATTAAAATGTTACTGGTAACAATTGGAATACACACTACTATACCAACTATTCAAATGTTGCTAGAACAACTGGAGATAGATACTAGAAACCGTTTGAATAGTTACTGGTGAATAATGAGCATTACTAACAAAAACAAATGCTAGTTAGTCTTAACTAATAAATGTCAAAACGGCTTGCCACATACATTTGAACGCATCGTGGTCACCATCTGCCGCAGCGGGGCTCGGGTGCGAATTTGAGGGGGATGTATCTGTTCATGGGCGATCTGTGATGAGGGCTCACCTTTTTTTCACACCGTTTTATCTTTTTCTTTTTTAAAGGTACAGGGTGACTTTAGTGGGGCCATCGGTTCTCACAGCACAACCTAAAGGGGCGTTGTCTTTGCCAAAACATGTTAACACAAATACGCACAACCCTCCCAAAGTCCTGAAATAAAGGTAAGCAGCCCTTGCCCAAGGCATGCAGAGTCCCAAGCGCTCATTCCTTCCCAGTCACCAGCGACAGCTCCTTCAGAATGCCACTTGCGTCCACGCGCCGTCTCTCGCGTATCATTTCCTCCAGGCTGCGGAACATGAGCGTGTGCGCGGTGCTCTCGGACAGGTGCACTTTCAGAAAGTAGCGCTGCTCGACCGAGTGCGCCTCCCCGCCGGCTTTAAACTCCCGCTTGCCGAAACGGCACCAGGCTGCGAAACTTTCCGAGTTCGTCCAGCAAATCTCGCCGCTGCTGAGCCCCACGTGCCCACTCGCGTTCTGCATCACCAAATCAGCTGGCAGCGGTCGGTAGCGATACCTATTGTTCACTATCCTGCCCTGCCGACCGCAGCTGATCTCAAACAAGCTGTCCTTGCGGATCTCCCCCTTGTAGAGGTGAATAACCTGGTCCTCCCCTTCAAAGATCGCCCAGTGCGGGGGTTGTGCGTTGGCCACTAACTCCAGTAGATCCCCGGGTTTGCACATGGTCAATAAAGTTTTCACCGAATAAACATTCAGGTCCTCGTTCTCTCGCAGTTTGGAGTATATACATTCCTGGCAGCAGAACGCTGAGTACTCGATCTCGTTGAGCGCAACCGGACCGTCTTTGCTCGGGCTGTTGTTGTCTTTAAAGCTGTCCGACTGCGATCGATCGTCCAGCTCTTCCTCCTCATCGGAAAAGAAATACGCCACGCCAACACGCAACTCGTCCTTCTCGATGCCCGATGGATCCCCGGTGGGTAGCTCGCTGTAGTTCAGGTGGGTGATCCGGTCCAGTTGGTTTCCCATCAATAACAGGGCAGAGAAGAGACATGGAATACTGCTTCTGAAATACAAAAGGGTTATGTGAGTGTCATAGCAGAGAGGCGGACTACAATTATTCTGACGCGCCCAAAAATGCTGTCTAGGTACACAGCCATAGTAAGTCACCTCACAACACAATAAACCACGCGCACCCGGGCGCGTAAACAAGCCAGTCGCGCAGAGCGCGGCACAAAGAGGCAAAGGGCGAGCCAATGTTGAACTGCTCACGAAGCTCTTGTTAATAAGTTCACAACACAACACCGCGAACGGACGCATACCTGCGTATTTCCCCACGACAATGGCTAATGGTCCTTTCTCTCCATGGGTACTTGTGCTGTGTGTATCCCGTAAGGTCTCCAAAACGCGTTCGCCTCTACCCCTTATGTGTCCTCTAAGGTACACAGGATTCTCTAATACTTTGCACTGTCGCACTTTAAATAGTGTAGAAAACTCCGCCCCGACCAGCAGAACCTGCCCTCCTGATGGCGATTGGTTCAGAGCCCTCATGAAAAACTTAAACCTTTGCTCAGAGGCTTATAATATTACAGCTGTTTGTGTATTTTACAGCCTTCAAGACCCAAAAGGTTTGGCAGATTTGTCAAATGTAACAACAGTAAATCTAGGCTTGAAATGAGAGGTTAGAGATTCATTATAAGGACATGTGGTTTCTGAATGCTTGATTAGCTCTGTCAAAACAAGTTAGAGCTTTTGTTTGCTGGTGGAACACTTTATTGGTGCTGTTTTTGTGTTCAGTCCATAATGTTGGTACACTCTAAAGAAAATTGGTTCTAAACAGTACCAGAAAAGGGTTCTTTGGCTTGTAACAATAGCAGAACCCTGCTAAATAGAATCCTTTTTATAGGGTTCCATAAAGAACCATGCTTTGAAAATGCTTTATAGGACCTTAATGGTGTTATAAATAACCTTTTTAATGATAGTTTATTTTTATTAATATTAGTATATTAACATATTTATATCATTATTGATATTATCTGTATATTATTCATTAATATTGTTTTTTACTTCTGCTTGTATTACAATATCCTGTCTGTTAGGGTTTTACATAAAAACAACAACATATCAGTTAGGTACTTTTATTTTTTAATGACGTGAATTTGTACCAAAAATGACAGTGCTCTAACAACAGTTATTAGCAGAATACATTTAATAAATGACAGTTGACACTGAACATTAATAATACTTAAAGAAGTAAACAAATTAGAAACTGGAAATAGTGAAATGAAGACCAAGTTCCAGTGAAATACTGTATTTTCATAATCCACTATGATGCCTGTAAGTCCATCATTATGTGTATTTTGGTGTGATTGAGTGGCCGTTTCTCTCTGGAGATGATGAGGTTGTAGTGACAGCATCTGAAATACACAACTGAGTTCAGAGTTACAATGTGTCTCCTTCCATGTGTTTTTGTAAAAACAAAACAAAAAAGGACCATAAATTAAATATTTTTGTTACTTAGTGGTGAAGAAAATAAAATAACTCCTAACTGAACAGGGCTGGTCACACTTACATGTTCTCTTAAACTGAAAAGAGAAAAAGACATGATTTGTAAGACACCAGTTACAATTTGAAAGTTAAAAGTTATAGACATTTTAAGAAAGAAATAATTTACCTGCTGAGAGTGTGTTGACAGTCTGTGTAGTTGGATAGCTGAACACCAGAAAATCAGTAGGCCTAATGAGCCATCTTTTTTTAGAGTGTAGCCTCTGTTTGTAATAAATAAGTAATTATTAAAAAAAATCCAACAATATGGATTATAAATTCAATGTCTCTGTTATTTTGTGAAGAAGAGGAGTAACCTCAGCCAGAGCTGCTCACACTTACCTGTGATCAAAAAATAAGAGAAAAGAACATGTTTGTTTGAAAACCAGATACAGTTTTAAATTTAAATTTGTAGTTAAATTTAAGAATAATGAAATAATTTACCTGTTGAGAGTGTGTTGACAGTCTGTAGTTGGATCACTGAACTCTGGAAACTAAGTAATGAAGTGCTTTGACAGTTACAGATTTGAAAAACAAAAAGGTGGGAATAAAGAACCCTTCTAACTCTGACAGAAAGAACCATTTCAGCATTAAAAGGGTTCTTCAGGATGCTATGGTTCTAAACAGAACTGGTTCTACATGTAAAGGACCTTTAAAGAAGCATCTTTTTTTAAAGTGTATAATGTTGATTACCAATGACCATAAAAAACGTTTTGACTTGTCCCTAATTTACAAAGTGCAAAATTGAGGCACTTACAATGAAAGTAAACTTGGTTTAAAAAATGAAATTTATAATTTTATAAAAGCACACTCTTTCTTTAAAACCTAAGTATTATTTAAGTGTGATGTTTTCATGACAACTAAATTAAGAAACTGGGTGTGACTTCAAACGCAGAAAATGTCAGTAAGCATTTTTTGATGCATTTACGAGTAAGACTTTACAATAATGTCTCATTACTTAATATTGGTTAATGCATTAACATTAAATGAGCAATACATGGTAAGTATTCATCTTTGTTAATGTTGTTTAATAAAAAAAATACATGAAAAATATAAAAGTAAAAATCAATTAAAAAGAAATAAAATGAACAGACACAACTCTTAATTTAAATAATGTATTAGTAAATATTTAAATTAGCATTGATTAATACATTCTTTGTTATCATGTTAACTGATGTAGTTAACTAATGTTTACAGATGCAACCTTATTGTAAAGTGTTACCTATTTACAAATTGGCCCCATTCAGTTTCCCACTGTAACCCAGATTTTTATTTTTTAAATAAAAGTAGGGATGAGATCAAATTCAGTTTTATGGTAATAAGCATTATGCCACAAATGCTGTGGACTGAGCTTATCTTGCATTAAACCGGGGATATTCCATTAACTTGACCTGAATCTATATCATAGGATAGAAGCTGTTTTTCTGTCAGGTCTGGCGTGGTCCTCAGAATCCTTCATTTATCTCCCTCACACACAGGGACATATATAACACACACACTAGCTGTCATGAGACTCTGACAGTCAAGTGACTAAGTCCTTGCAACATCGTCCAGCCATTCATAATCAAGAGTTTGCTGAAATGAAATTCCAGCCCTCATGCACAAACGCACACACATACACAGTATTGTCACACAAGGCATTCTCACTAACATAATATACCACACACATAGACACATATTCCCACACAAACAAGGCACTCAAGTGGCAGGCTTGAATTTGGAATGATTTAGATTATAATTATTCTGCAAAGACAGATCCAATTATCCACCTATGAAATGGATTGCCCTTGTGTCTCAGTAATACACCCATCTGTGGTTATGTAGTCTGCATGCGTCTTTAATATGTATAGATGCTCTGCCTATGTGTGTGATGGTGAGAGAGAGAGAGATAATCTATTTGAAAGGCAGATGCAGAGGACCCTGAAAGAATCCTGATGCTTTGGCACACACACACACACACACACATCTATATATATATATATATATATATATATATATATATATATATACATACACACTCAGGTACACAGTGTACATCAGGTGTCAAGTGTGTGAATACTTGCGGAGCGTGAGCGAGAGAGTGACAGAAAAGAAATGGAAGAGAAGGATGTGAGGGAAATAAAGGGACAACACACAATATCCACAGGACTTATGCACTTTTCTTCAAAATATAGAGATGGTCAGAATTTGCAGTAAACAAGCATGCTGTAATCATATAAGAACACCAGGGAAAACAAGTCAAGCAAAAACAAAGGATAGGAGGAAAGAGGGATGAGAGGAGCAGAGGAATGGAAACCAGGAGAAAAATGGCTTTTGGTAACAATGACCATGTGGCAGTCTTGTATTCAATATATCTAGCTGAAGGCTTTGAGAAAGCAGTATTTTATGGGCTTCATATAAAACTCTGCCAAGATAACTAATCATTCCCTCTATATGAGTTTAGCAGTTGGTGCATGTGAACCCATTTTGCAAGCATACAGATAAACACACTTGAATCTATCTTCTGCTCTAGCAGGTATAGAGTTTTTACCTGAAAAGAAAAAAAAAAAGCTTGAGACTATATTAAAAATATGAGATTTTGTTTTCCATTTAAACTTTGGTGGGGAAAAGATTTAAAAAGTTAAAACAAAGAAACATTCTGAAGAAAAACTTATGGATTATTTCTAGGTCACCAAAATAACCAAATTTGTGACCCTGATCATGCGACTCTCTGTACAAATGGTCAGATGTACTGTATGTAGCTATGTAGCCGCTTTAAACTAAATTGTAATTGGGCAGATTTATTCCATCCATTAAGTACAAGATGCTCTTTGAATTGTTCTCACATCCATCACAAAAAACAAAATCACATCCAAAGGAGTTCGAGTGCTGTCATTACAAAAAACAAAATGACAGCCTAAGTCCTCAAGTGGTTTCTCAGAAACTCTTTAGAGGGAATATTAATTAAGATTCTACTACAAATGGTGTTGTCGGAAATGCAGACTTTGGGCGCCCAGGATGAAATGTATCTGGCTTGACCTAAAAATATCCTTTGCTCTTAAATTCTCTGTCACAGACACACAACAATAACATTGCCAGTCAGTCTCTTTCAGTCATGAGTCACAGGCTCTGAGAGCCGTGGGTGAGCGTTCCAAACCGTGCCTTTGCTTTAAGGGCCCTGACCCAGCTTTAGACCCTACAGCGAGTTCAGCTTCCATGCCAAAATGACAATCTAATCCTCACTCTCGCAGGAAACCACAGATACTTTTTTAGACCTGCAAGACAGAGTTGTGTTTTTCAGATGGCATTATAGATTGTGTTCCCACATCGGGTGGAGAGAGGGTATTGACAATTCTTTCATACATTTCCCTTATGGCCCTTTGTAGAACTCCCACAACACTGTGTTATTGATAGAGCAGCTCACTGACAGTTCATTCTCTTCTTCTCTGCTTTCAGCACTGCCATCCTTACTCACCCCCTCTTTTTTCCACACTTTGATACTATTAGTAGGCCATGCTCCCTGAGCCTTTATCTGAGAGGAGGACGTTCTCAGGCCTACGCCCTATCACTGCACAAATAACTATTATCATGACTGGTTTCCTGTTATGGGCCAGATCGCTTTCATTGCATTTCATATGAGATTTTTCTTAACATCACTGAAACTTTACAGGGCCCCAGCCCCACACTGTCATATCCTGTCCTGCTGTGCTTCCAACCCAGAGTTTTGTGCTTGTCTGCCACCGGACCCATTAGAAAGCCTGGTGAGGAGCTAATAAAAAACGAGAGTTCAAAATGACTGGTCATTCAGAGAGAATGAGCTAATAACTAGCTGTCAGACAGAAGGGTTAATGCAGAGGCTGAGGTGGTGCAAGGAGGTTAAGCAGATAGACGTTTCTTCTGAGAAAGTATGTCAGACTAACAGAGGCTGTTAAATTATAAGCTTTGGGTTGAGGCCGGTACAATGATTAAATACATTTTCATGTCATCCGCCAAATGGAAAGTGTATGAGGAAAAAACAGCAAGATGGCATTTTAAGCAATCCAGCTGAGCTGTGGCTTTTTGGATGTTGAAGAGTGAACAACTTGACTAAGCGCTGACAGGAACTGGTAATTGGTGTTTTCTGTTTGGCTTTTCGGCAAAAATTATATTGCCAGTTGTTGGTCAATGCGCTTGTTTACCTTCAATCACTGTACTGAATTTTTCTCTGACACCTGTCTGGACTTTTTAACCCTCTGACACGCAAGCTCTGGTTGAGGTGGATTGTGAAACAGCATCTTCCGTAGTAAATCTTGCTGGATTGTGCGCCATTCAGAATTAAACTGAGAGCCTTTTGAATTTCAACTAAATATCTTAACTGATTTTAAGGTAGCAAACATGATGCAGAATTGCTATTTGTATATATAATATGATAAAATAAATATAAAATGAGTTTGAAAGAAATTCATAAAAATTTTACTTAAAGTCTGAAAGAATATAGAAAGTTTATATAACCAAAATACAAAAAAACAGTGTTGTCTGAAAGTCTGAAAGAATATAGAAAGTTTATAGAACTCACAGACAAACAGATAACTTTTGATGAACTTTTCTGGACCAGGATGGAAAACACTTTATTTCCTAAAATGCATTATCTATGTTCAATTTCCTCATTCTTTCATCTTTCAGTCACATTCTAGTTAAACTTTGTAGAGAGTGGCCAATTCCCATTCCAACTCATGAACTGAAATTCTTTAATTCTGATTATCATTAATTATCATCCAACATTTCCTCATTTCATAAAAAAAACAAAACAAAAAGGGGCCATGTTCACCCAAGCATTTATACCCATCTGTGTGTTTAAAATGAATGCTGTGATTTTTCCTAGACTAGGGTTATATTTTGTTGTCAGCAAAAAAAACACGAAGAAATAAATGCAGATCGGCACATCCACATTCCATTTCCCCTGACAACATAACAGCCTTTGCCCCCCTTCATCGTTCAAAACCAGTTTGCTCCTGTTGTTTATTCTTCCACAGCCCCTGACAGATGTGCTGATCCCCTGTTCTCAGATCAGCGTCTGTGTTAGTCGCTCTGGAGGGGAAGCAGTTAGTATGTTAAAGTGTCAGCTTTGTGACATGCTCAGAGACAAGCAAAGTTAACAATTAAATGCTGTTGAACATGGTTCTTTGTTATTCTGGGCTTGTTTGTAGCACGTTCTTGTGTTCCACAAAGTTAATGGTTTTGTGACTCGTTAAACAAAAGGCTGCCTGAGTTTTGCATTCAGTCTAACATCAGGGTTGTTTGTGGCTTTGCTGTTTGGCAGCAAAAATGGTGCCCAGAACAATTTGACTACGAGGCGATTATGTTTAATTGGAAGTACTATAAAGCAGGTTTACAGTGTCTATGTGTAATTTAGGTCATATATACCTACAGCAAGACATGTATCATTGTTGTATCTTCTGGTGCTTCCAACACCCTCTAGACCCGTTTAAATGTGTATGCAGTACCTAAGGGATCTCATTATGTGTAGGCCATTTCTTTGATGAGGGCTTAGGAGAATACTGTTAACAAGTAGAATCCACCAGGACATTGCAGGAGAATGTCATTCAGATTGAAAATGTTTTAAATGAATATTACAATAAATTTGATCCTTGAGATGTGAATCATCTTTGGTGATTCTCCACATAAAGTCTCCATTCTTAACGCTCTATTTACAGTATGTCCCTGAGTATCTCTCAAGGTCTGTTGCATCAGTAGCATTGCTTTTTCTCACACTCTTATGCACCTCATTGATTACTCTGATTACCGGAATGTTGTTTGAAAAACATTATCTGTCTGTCTGGTCATCCATCCGTCCCAAGCCAGTAAACTGACAAAATAGGAGAAAACATGCATAGAAAGGAACTAGGGTCATGCAGAGGTCAGACATGCAGGCAGAAGACTGTGCTCTAGGAACATTGGCTCAAACCACAAACAGGAAAGTACAGGTGTCAAGCTGTGACTCTGAATTCATTGCAGCCAGCATTAGCTGTAGCCATAAAACCACAGAACAAAGCTATGGCTCATTCATGGTTTCTTGCAGTATATACTTGAAACAGCATGGGCTGAACAGCATAAAGAAATGCATTTAAACATTGTAAAAACCTGCAGGCATTAAATATGGTTAAAACTAAACTTCCATAAGATGTTTTATGAGCAATTTGTAGCTTTAGATCTTTGTTATTCCATTTGTAAAGATGGCGAATCTTTCTCCTGAGTCATTTGTGGTGATATAAAATACTGTTAGCTTCATGATGCTAAAAATATGTGCTTGTTCCATCCGTGATGGGAGTGATAGCTAAAGAAAAATTATCTGCACTATAATTACAACGTAATGCAATTAAATGTACCATATGTTTAACGTTCCAGATTAATAACTCTAAAGTTATTTATGATGTATTCTTTTTTTTGTAAATATCCTGCACAGGTGGTTAATTAAAACTGCTTTGGAAATTACTTGTGGCACATTTGTCATAAATGCAGATGCATTGCACTGTGACTGTGAAGACTACAACAGTAGACTTTGCTCCTTACCAGATATTTCAAACTTAGAGTTTATTTTATTTTGGTAGGTTGTATGTGTTACTGTGATTTAAAAAACAGTGTGTTCCCCAGATTTTTACCCTCCATAAAGTCTCCCAGTGCTCTCTTTGCCCTAAGCTTGCCCTTAGAAGCTCCATACTTGAAGTGCTCTTGGAAATCACATAGCAAAAATAATATACAAATAAACCAGATTTACAGTAAAGACATGTATGGGATTGGAGACTAAGAATGCTGATATTCAAAATAGCTAAATATGAATTGAAGAGAACCAGCCATACATATAAATGAGTAGAATCCCTCACTCGTCTGCTAAATAAAAGTCTAGATGTGACAATAAATGTGTTTTGAGGAAGCATTTCTTAGTTGATTTATTCTTATTATGGTCGCATTTCTATGCCAAAAACTTGTAATCTGAAATATTGTCTGCATTTTATGTAAACAGGCCTATGTCTCTGCAGAGAAGATAAATTAGGATATAAAGCTATCAGACAATCATGTCTAGTTAATTTTGCAGTTGGCACAGTGCTACTGAATACATTATAAAAAATCCTCATTACAGTTTTGCCAATATATCTAGTTGAAGACATGATTTTATGGAACCGAGAGCAAATGCAACCACAAAATAAAATAAACCAACTATTTTTACTTATTTTATAAATATTCTTCCATTTATACAGTTGTAAACACTAAAATGCACTAAGTAAATTATGCATGAATTTTTGAATCCATTTGCAAGGAAACGGGTCAGTAACTTGTACAAATATAAAGCGAGTAAGAATTACTGTATGTAGTTTAAGGCACAAATAATGCTATTACTGAAACAGAGAAGTCTTCATGTTTTGCTTTTTCTTGATACAGCTCATTTGTTGGTAGTTTTAACTTAAGCTGACATTTCTGCCCCCTAAAAAATGTTGTTCTTTGCAGTATTCAGATATTAATGCTCTAAACTTTTAATAGCTGTTGTCAACTAAAAGTGTTTCTTACCAAACTGTCACAAGTTAAACCATAATGCTTAATGATCACATAAATTTGTCTCTTTACAAATACTTGATTCTGACTGCAGTCAGATATTTTTATAGCTACACTGTATATCAGACCACTCATGCATACATAAAACCGCCACTACTTTTAATGTCTTAATATCACACCTCAGTCTCACGCTCTCTCGTTTCATACAAACAGACCAATTGTTTTGTATGTTGTAATGGACTTTTTTTTCACAGTGAAAGTTTTAGGTTGATATTCAAAATAATATTTCATTGTCAACTTTTAAATAGTGAGTAGCGGTGTAATAAGTTCAGAGTCAGGGACCTGGTTGGATATTATAAGTAATAATTACTGTTAGAGTAATGTTGTATTTTTTATTACATTCATCACAGTTTTATGTATTTTTACAGTTGTCAGCAACAGTTTTTTCTGGAATAAACTATAGCTATTATCTTTGGTTATTATCTAAGGTTTTAAGGTTAATTCACCTTTAGCATTTCCTCCCCTCAATTCACTTGGAAATGTCTTGGAAAAACCTCTCTGTTCAGTCTTCCTCAAGCTGTTTTCTCATAAAGCCTGCAGGACTCAATTCTCCCTCATTAGAGAGTGATGCCGAGGGCCTCCATGCTGTTGCTTATCTCATTTAAGCGATTCCCCTTCTCTTTTCGTGGGAAGCCCCCTGCCTCCACCCATCTGCTGAACAGGGCTCTTGATTAGGGGCAGTGGAGAGTGAAAGGCATGTGACGTGTTGGCATTCTTGCCATGTGGTCTGAATGACTCATTCTGGAGTGAGTAACTCTCTGATCTAATCAGCAACTTCTCCAGCTTCTGCCATGGTGGGCTGAGAGGTGGCCGTGCATGTCCGCGTCAGAGGACTGAAATTATTTTTTAATGGAATATTTCAGGCAAAATGAAAATAAAATGAAAATGTAAAAAAAATCCTTCAGGTCATCCAAGATGTAGATGCTTCTTCACTGGAACAGATTTGGGGAAATTTAGCATTACATCACTTGCTCACCAATGGATCTTCTACAGTAAATGGGTGCCATCAGAATGAGAGTTCAAACAGCTGATAAAATCAAGCACAATTTACAACAGTTCTAAACAAATATGTCAGTGGAGTTTAATGTGAGAGAACAACAGAGAATGGATTTATTCACTGGAAGAGAATGCTGCAGTTAAAGTTAAAATGTCTTAATGATAGATTTGATGTATCATTATTGATGAACAGTAATTGATAAACTGGAGCTATGTTGATTACTTGTGGATTATTGTGTTGCTTTTATCAGCTGTTTGGACTCTGATTCTGATGGCACCCATTCATTGCAGAGGATCCATTGGTTACAGATGTTGTTCCAAACCTATATTATATGTAGGACACAAAAGCACCATAAAAGTATCATTAAAAATGGTCAGTGTGATTAATACACTGTATTCTAAGTCTTCTGAATTTGTATGATAGCTTCGTGTGAAAAATGGACAAGGATAACAAGTCATGTAACAACATATAAAAAAATGACCATTTTCATTTTTGAGAGAACTATCAATTTAACAAATGTGTTGGCAATCTCTACTTGTCCATTTCCTGTCTGGTTTACTGTATAGTTTAGTGTATAGTTGTGTAGTGGAGTCTGTGAATTATTTCCTTCTCTTCTTCCTGCCCCCATGCTTTCTAAAAGGGTAATGTCAGGGCCTTGAGGTGATGTAGAGGGGTCATGGATGGGGCAGAGCACCACTGTGGAGTTTTATGGTGTCAGCAGGGTGCTGGAGTCAGAGAAACCACCATGTTATTTAAAGGAATCATCTGAGGACAGCAAGATTGAAAAGTGAGGTGTTTATTTACTGCAATGAGACTCCAGCTATTGATGTACTAGCTTTGATATCACATGATAGTGATGATTGTTGGCTCTACAAACCCACTGTGAAAGCCTGAACTCAGAGAATGAGGCCTCCTGTGCTGCTTACAAATAGATAGGAATTTTCTAAACTTTCCATTGTTTGAAAGTTTAAGATGAACCCACAAAGAAATGGCCTGCGTGATCTTGTAAAAGTTTTCAGACCAACTGTAAGTAGTACTACAGTATGTTGACATTTAGTTCTCTGGGAGTTTGGATCAGTGCACTCAATTCGAGGTTAACTGTTTTGATTTGACTTTATTTTGATAAATCTTCTTATCCAAAATAGCATGCCATAAGTATTCAGCCCCAGTGTTTAGACAAAGAAGAAGAAAAACTAAATGTTCGATTCTATCAACAAGTATTTAAACATTATTTACATTTTCCAAATACAAAACAAAATAACTTCTTGGCTCATTTATGTTACTTCCTGTGCAGAGCCTCATCTCCTGGTTAATTTCTGACCCTTTTCAGTATGCATTGACAACACTGATGCAATGTCTGTGCAATTTTAACATACTGTACATTTGGTATATTATTAAACCAGTGCATGAGCCAAGTAAAACAAATTATTAACCCATTACAGAAATAGGTTGTGTGAACCATTTATGGACTCCAAGTCAAACATTCATATGCTGAATCATAATACAAAATCATGTTCAAAAGGGAATTTGGCAAAACCATCATTGTGGCATTTCACATGATGAAATCATTTGACATAGTTTTTGTAGTGCTTACTAGATTGCCTGAATAAAAGTCCTCAAAAATCATTCCCAAAATACTTTATAAGGTGAAATCTTCAAAGCATTATTCATTAATCATTATTATTCTGAAGTCTCTGATTTCGGAGCAGGGAGTTTGAATATACTGTAGGCCATTGTCATTGTACCACTTTCCTCTGGAGAACAGGAAAGTGAGATTCAGAGTGTGTGCATGTAAGTGTGAGGTCGGCACAGGGTGAAGGCTGAGTTCTTGACCAGGATCATCTGTTGCCAGGATGAGGAGAGTTTATTTCAGAAGCTGATTGAAAATTCCAAGTTACTGTCATCAGTCCCAGGAGCTCCGTTTAAATGCCAGAGCAGCTCTCAGTGCATGATATTCGTAGTGATTTCCCCTGGCAACACTCTTACACAAGTGAGCACTCACCCTAAAAGTCTATGGGAAAGTCAAGTTCTGAGAAATCTTCAGCTTTTATTTGAGGTTTTGAATTAGACCAGGGCAAGATTCATGGCCAACACAACAAAGGTGACCAGAAGCATGGTCTTTTGGATTTAAGGCCACATTGTGACATTTAGTGGACTGGCCTTAATTCAGTTTGTGGTAGTGAGTGTTGGCCGAAATGGCATGTTGACGCATTTAATGCTCCGACCTTGACATGACATTATGGTTTAAAAGTGTTTGTTGAAGACTTACCGCTGAGTGTGTGTGTATGTACCTCACAGCATGTCTTCTGTAATCTATGTGTTATATCTTCAAGATACCTCTGGGCCAACTTTCTACACTAAACCATTTTATACATAGACACACATACAACATACATGCCAACCTGCACAACAACATACTGGGTCTTACCTGTTTATAAATCCCTCTTTTCTCCTCTAACATTTGCAGTCAATAATCTAAAGATAACGGCGTGCTTTGAATCACACTCGCAGGTTGCCAGATTGACGACACAAACAGGAACAATCGCACTTGACGATGAATAAAATGAAATATGCTGTGTTTTTTAACAACTGGCAACCTGGAGTGCCGAAATACAATTGGGTAAACTGGCAGTGGGCGGTTTCACAAACCAAAACAAAAGCCGACATTCCGGCCCGGAACGCACATTTTACTGTAGCATTGTTTTTCATATAAGCAAGTATGTTAACTTATCATGTTTCTTAAATATCTACAAACATATTATGGTATTTTTATGCTTTAGTAGAGTCAAATTCTTACATACAGCACCTTTAATTAGTAGAAATATGGTGGAAGAGATGTTAAATGAGATGCTTGATATTGGACCTACTCATTTTTACCGCCTCTTTTACTTTTACGACATGGACGTAGTGTCCGTGACGTTACCCGTAGGATTCTGAAGAGCATTTTTGAAGCCTAAAGTGGGCGGAGCAGGCCGTCGCCATCTTGGCAGTGCATTGCCGCGTGTCACTCTCGGATAATCGAAAATGGGCAAAAAGGTGATAGTTATTTCCAAATTGAAAAATGTAGAAAATACTGTAGAAAATTATATATATATACCGTATATCATAATTCACCCAAAAAATACAATGATATTGATTTTTTTTTTTTTTTGGCCATATTGCCCAGCCCTACTACTTACTGGATGCATTACAGCCTCCAGTTTCATATGAAGCATTTTGAAATTTCTACATCCCTTCTGAATTTATTATTGCAATGTGAAATCTGGTCTCTCATTGCAGCATAATCTGATTAAGAACTACCTACTTACATCATGTAGCTTGTTTTGCAGCATCAAGCCAAATAGCTCGGCCTACAATGAAATCTCATTGGACTGAAGGACCGCTCTTCATGTATATTACACATCAAACATGAATGAGTAGAGAATGACTGTGGCAGTTTAATATTAGATATTATATGACACATGCCTTAAGTTCCAAAAGGAAAACCATAAAAAGTCAAGCATTCCTAGCGTGTTTACAGTAGCAACTGTGCATAATTTTTCAGCTAATTCTGTTATTTCCAGACTCAAAAATATGAGCCTCGAGACATCTGCGTTCTTTGCCACACTTTCTTCAACTATTCTTCAATACTGTAACTATTTCCCAATTCTGCTTTTTATGGTTTTGAATGAACAAATCTTTGTGTTCCACTGCTCTGCCTTTTAATTGTTTTTCTATGGATTTCAATTTTATAGATAACCAATATGCATAAAGAAGCTTGTTTCAGCCACGGATTAAAAAATTAAAAAGATAATTGCGACCTTTTATCTCTCAATTTTCTCATAATTGTGAGGGAGGAAATCTGAATTTTGATATATAAACTCAATTCTTAGAAGAAAACATCACATTCTGAGAAATAAACTCTCAATTACGAGAAAAAAGACTCTAAAAGACTTTTTAAGTAACATTTTAATTCAGGTGTATTCAGCCATTCTCTGTTATCCCATTTCATCAAAATAGTGCTGATCTCGTGGCGGTGTGTTACCAAAATCTGAGCCATGATAGGCTGCTGTTTGGCAGGGGAACTGCGAACCTCAGACCGCCACCTTGCGTTTCACTAGTAGCTAAAAGATGCTGTGACTGACTACCTACCCATAAACAAACTGTACTGAGGCTAGAGAACATATTTTAACATCAAAATAAATGAAATTCAGTATTGTAACGAATAAAATCAGTTCATGTTATGCAAGGCAAAAGGCGACTCCATCATGCAAAACGACCGTTGCTGATGCATTTAGCTGACTGACATCTCGTCCATGTTGCGTTGTGTAAAATAATATAATTTACAGCATAGTAAAGACTTTATAGATCAAATAAAACATATACAAACCTTTATTTCACTGAAGAAGTTAACCATTTAGGCAGCTCTGAAGACTGCTCTCTCCTGAAGAGGATGCAAAAAGCCTGCGCTCTGACTGTAACTCAACAGCTGGGTTGAAGCGGGTTGAAGTAACACAGCTCTGGGTTGTTTTGTCGGAGGGAGGGGAGTGGGGTATAGTTTCAGGGGTCAGTGAGATTGACCCAGCCACAAAAACAAAACATGCTCAAAATGGCTGGGCAACAAAAAAAACCAACACAACAAACTAAACAAAACACTCAAAATAAACAAGCTATTTGAGGCTTTTTTAGAGAGTTATTTTAAGATGTTTGCTATAATGAACATGCTATTTGAGGCTGAGACTTTTTAAAATACAGTAATATTAACTTGAAAGAAATTCAGGAATCCAAAAGGAGTAAAATTCAGGATAAATAGGCTAAGAAAAAAAAGATGACAAAGATAAAGAATGAAACAGGAATATAGCAAATAAAGTGGCTGCTTGTGAAGTCTTAAGGCGTTTGACATATTGAAGGATAATGTTTGGCCTACTTTTTCTATCTTAAACTAGACAGTGGCTGTTAAACAACACAAATGTATTGAAAATGTATGTGAGTGTGTAAGAGAGAAAGATCGTTCATTCATTCATGCATGCATACATGTGCAGCATGCTAAAATTAAAAATGGCCTGTGAAATATTCCATGACATATAAGAATTATAGATACCTTGGGCACAAGTTGTCTAACTATGTCTCTCTCTCCTTCAGAGAGAAGGCAATTTCTTCAAGAGAGAGGAAATGAGAAATAATCTTCCCAGTCCAGACCAATGGACTGTGGCTATGCGAGACAGGTTTAAAGTTAAAGGGAAGCGAAAAACAGTGCGCATTTGCATTTAAATCCATCTGACCTGCAAAAGCACCATTCCCCATCTCAAAAACAAGACAATTACGGCCAATTACCAGTATCCATTTCCCCCTCTTTTTCATTTTTGAGTTGTTCATGCATGCAAAAAAGAAAATGTCTGAATGATTCTGTCATTTGTGACAATTACAGATGATCCACTGAAGCGAAACGACTATCTCTGACTCTGAAATGGTTTAATTTATTTATTTTCTGCTCTCTGAGCAAGAGTGAGTGAGAGAAGCATGAGACAGAAAGGACTCAGAAGTGTGTGTGTACGAGTGGGAGCTAAAGGCAAAGTTTGGAACAGTTTCTGGAGCTTTTAACGTCAGTCTGAAGGCTTGCACAAGGTCTGCATGTGCGTTGCATCTGGAGCATGTAGATATTTTTCTGTGCTTCTGCTTCCCTCTCAGAACTAGCCCCGCAGTTAGCAAGGTTTAGGAACCAAACAAGATGGACACGCTTGTATCAAAAGCAGCCTTATTCAATCACACTGCATCACGCAGCTTTGTGCCATGATATTTATTTATTTATTCCCGCTATCAAATAATTGACAGCAAATTTTGCTCTGTGCCATAGGATTTTTGGAGCTTGCACATGATGCCGTGAAGGTGATGTTGCCAATGTTGAAGAAGCTTTCGAAAGTCAAACTTACCATTTTTAAATGTAAATAGATTCAGTCAGAAGTAATAGATATGGGAGAGGTATAATGAAGGATCAGGGATGAAAAACAGGTTTTAAACACTTCAAACAGACCCCCTCCACCACCAAAGCCATCGCAACCCCTCAGCCGCCTCTTCTCATGGAGTCGGGACTTGGGAGCGAGAGTTCTTGTTGAAGCCAAAAGGGATTTGCAAGTATTCTAGTAATCCATTTCAATCCAATGTTCTGCGTTGACATTAAAACTTTCAATACACAGATTTTAATACACAATATAAACTCAACAACATACACCTACAAACCCCCCCCCACACACAAACATATAGATAGATAGATAGACACACACACACAGATAGATAGATAGATAGATAGATAGATACAAAAAAAAATACATAAATAGATAGATAGATAGATAGATAGATAGATAGATAGATAGATAGATAGATAGATAGATAGTAATAAGATAACAAACTTATTTTTTAACCTTTTTACATGCATATTGGCTCCTTAATTGGCCTCCCTTAAAAATCTTAAAATTACCACAAAGCCCTGTAATTTCTGGTTTGACACTCTTGTTTTCTCCAACTGGTCTTCATTTTTCCACTTTACCATTCTTAATCAGAGAAAGAGGGTTATTCATTTGGTCAGAGAGAGCCTATTAGCACTAATTATGAGTGAGGTGTAGTGTGGAAGAGTGTTCACTCATTACTCTCAGATGAAGAGGCAAAAACAGAGGCTCACAGAAGGAGAATGATGGAGAGGAAAAGAGGGAGAGAGAAAGATTTATAGAGAGCAGCAGCAGGTCTGAGGACTTCAAAGGGGGTTTAGTAGATAATGTTCTCTCTCTCCTTCTCTCTTTCTTTCTCATTGTCTTTGAGTGTTTCTAAGCTTCCTGAAATTAGTCAATGAGCACTTTTTTTCTGAATGCCATTCAGAAAAACATCCCTTCACTGTATCACTGAATCAAATTAAATGTAATGAATAACAACTCTTGACGCAACTGCGATGTTCAAAAGTCATAATGCAAGCATCCAAATGCTGTTTTTTCCCAGATGCAGTTTTGTTGGAGAGATGGAATGTTATTTCATTTGACTTTTTTTTTTTCAATAAATAATTATGAAGGAATGGACTGATGTCCTGAGAAAGCACTCACAGTACACTTAAGACCCCTGAGTACAACACTGTGTACCTCAGCTTCCAGTTATTTGATAGTATTCCACTTTACCTCATGCTTTTCATGACCTTTTTGAATATGATTGAGCTAGAAGCTGAAAGTGTTGTGCAGCTGGCACAAATATCATCTACAAAATGTGACTGTTGTATCCTGAAGTACAACATTTCCTCATGAATGAAAATGACTTAGATGTGTTTCCATATGTTTATCCAAACATTTGGATTTGGTTTTGCTGCAGCTACATTCTAAATTAATTGGTTTTATTCAGAGTTCAGAGTGGTATTTTTATTTTAAGCATACAGTAACTAAATCTTGCATGATGCTGCAATAAAACCACACACTTCTTTATTTCCATTATTCAGTTGCTTATTAGGAACTGTACAGCTCTGGTTTGTTTGTTTACTCTGCATAAAGAAAGTGGCGAGAGGGTTCAGGGGTCTGGTGAACATGTATATATTATACACAAATGTATATTTGAAAACACTTCTACATCCTCAATTGTCCAGCAAAAGATAAAACTTTACTGGAAAATAGTGATTGCTTAATAATATTTTCTACTGTTAGTGTCCAAGTGACAACTGCTACTGCATGAAACTGCTTAACGAGATATTAAATTTCTTTAATATTACTGCAATGTAATGTGTGTACAATATAATGTTTTCAGTCAACAGTTTTGCAATATAATATATAAAATGTTAATACTGTGTGAATTGTTTAATATAAAAAAATGTAAAACATGAATTTGTATTTTTTTATTGTATAATTTTACATACAAATATTTTGTTTCTTAAAATATAAACTATAAATAATTATAAATTAATATATCATTATAAATGTTACATTAAATGTTATAAAATAAAAGTTTAATCATTTTAATTAATCATTTTAATGAATATAAAATTATTGCATTTATTGCAACACCTCACAGAGCCTCAACACGTATCAACCAAATATTTAAAATATAAAACAGTAATATTTTATAAAATAAACTATAAATTAATAAAAATGTATGTATAATTTTAAATACAAATGTTAAATAAAATGTTATACATTGAACTTAATTATAATCATAATTTATATTTTAATCAATATTAAAATGATTTAAAACTATTAAAACATTTTTGCTTGTTAAGATTTTTTAATTTTTTTAATGAACTGATAAACATTTTAATATAAAATGAATAGCATGAAAAAAAAGATAAATTATAATATCTGGTATTATAACCCCTCAAAGAGTCTCAACAAATATTGCAACTTTTTAAGGCTTTACAACCCTACTTCACATTTTCATATTAGTTTCAAGGTCTTAAAACACTGAAGGTCTACTATTTTCATTCCCATCTCCAAAGGGAGTTCTTTAATGCAAATCCATTTGTCTCTATGTGGAGAGATGAGTTATTCTACCATGCTCTTTGTGCTAGTCTCTTGTAAGTGTTTTTTTTTTCCCTCCCCAAAACACTTAGCTTCCAACAGTTCGGGGTATTAATGTGCTGCACATGAGTCACTGCTTCTCCCGAATGCTTTCTGTGGCATTCTCTGCCATTTAAAGAAGCGTCCAAAATGAGTGCCCTTGTTCTAGATGACTTGAACACAGAAATAGTACATTAAATTCACTCTTAAGATGGTTCGGATCAAGGCTAAGTGACTTAGCAATGCTATCTTTGTGCTAGTGTTGCATGCAGCTGCCTTGGATGACACAGCAGGTGAATTAACACTAAAATATACACTGTCTCCTGCATCCAGAGCAATTTTAGAATCAGACCCCAAGTCCTCTGGCTTTATGGGCATCATCCATCCAAGGCCTCTGTCCTGCACTAAGCTATCCAGGGAGAGGGCAGGTTAAGTATTTATGAGAGATGGAGGAGAAACCAGCTCCAGCCCAGGCAGAGGTAATGGAGGCGAGTGAGAGTGGCCCCAAACATTAGCAGCTGACCTTTTGCCACAAAGACGCAGCATGAATTCTTCATTACTTCTCTGTGGTGACTCGTATCTCATTTTTGAATGTAACGCCTTCCAAAGAGACCAATTAGCATTAAACATTTTGTTGTAATTGTGTAGTTATGGTGATGTTGCGTGCATGCTGATGTGTCTGTCAGTTCCTTAAGCTGCATGAAGAGTCCTTGTCTGAGATGTGATGGGACTCCTTTGGGACTCACATTAAACACTCCTTATGATCTTAATGAAGGAAAAATATGGGCAAAAAAAAAAAAACCTTTATCCTAATGACGCATAAGGACGCAGCCTTCTTTTTTATTTCGTTTTTACCTATGTGTGTGCCCATTGCGCATAGGATAAGTTAGTTTAATATCCCTATATCATTTGACGTCATTTCAGGCTTTCAAGAATCCTTGCACTTTAGTACAAAAATCAAGCATTTTACTACACAAATTACTATAATAATAAAAACTAGAATGTACATTTCCTGAAGAAAATGTGAGTGGTGCTTGCAGTGGCAAAACTCGGCCCTCGGTTGCTTAGGTCTTTTTATAGAGTTCATAGGCTGATTTATCTCTTAGCTAATCACTATTAGCATGTAGCTATTCACTGCTAGCATGACTAGCTTGTTGGAATTCCAGTTTGCTAGCATGAGTCAAAAGAGCCAACCGCCATGTCTTTACGAAGTTCTGATTCAGAGATATAGGTCTTGCAAAACGGTTGCTAGGGTAATCTGTTTGGTTGCTAGGGAGTGGCCTAACCAGCTCCCAATGACGATACTCCAAAGGCTGCTTGACAATATAAGCCAAACCCCATGTCTGTACATTGTTCTGATGCAGAGATATAGATCTTGCAAAATGGTTGCTAGGGTACTCTATTTGGTTGCTAGGGAGTTGCCTTGCAGCTCCCAATGATGATACTCCAAAAGATGCTTGACAATATAAGCCAACCCCCATGTCTCTAGGATGTTTTGATGCAGAGAGATAGGTCTTGCAAAACGGTTGCTAGGGTACTCTGTTTGGTTGCTAGGAGTGGCTTGGCAGCTGGGAATGATGGCTGCTTTCCAGTATGAATGATATAAACCAACCCCCATGCCTTTATGATATTCAGATTTGAAGATAACCCTCTATGCTTTGGGTTGCTAGGGTGCTCCTAAATGGTTGCTAGGGCGTGGCTATGAAGTCTTGAAGGTGATTCGTGATTGGTCGTTTGCTGCCCTGAGTCAAACGAGCCCACCCTCATGTTTCTATGACACTTCTATCCAAAGATATTAATTTGATCTTTTTCTATGAAAGTCTATGGAGCTTGTTACTAAGCGGCCCTAAATGGTTGCTAGGGCGTGGCTTGATAGATTAACAATTATCCTGAGAGTCTGATTGGTTGGCTGAGTAAAATGAACCCACCCCCATGTCTCTATGACACTGTGATGCAGAGTTATATTCAATACAAAATCCCTATGTAATTTCCCATAGTAGGAAAAACGCGCTGTTTCATGGGCGATCCCTCACCATAATATGTCTATGGGGCAACTTTGGGGGGCTTTTGCACCCCAGGGGTACAACTTATACCCCACTGCGGGGTATGGTCTCGCACAGCCTGATAGTCTCTCCAAATGTGGTGATTCACATGTTTCTGCGAAATTCTCTCTCGGAGCTACGACCCGTCAAAGTTGGCCACAATGCAAAGTCTATGGGATTTTTTCGGGCGATTTTTCGCCCGGTGTGCGAACATCGTACGCCCGATCGCTTATAAAAGTCATAGCACACCATTCCCGAATAAGCCGCACGATTTGACACCTGTTTCGTTGGTCTGTGACAAACGGTGCGGGACTAGTTACGCGCCGAAGTTTTGTACGGAAGAAGTAAGAAGAAGAATAATAAGTATGTGAGATAATACAAGTGATGCTTTGCCTTCGGCAAGCACCACTAATGAAATCTCTAAAATTTATATGTATAAAATATGATTTTGTCAGAAACAGTGTTTACTAACCATGAAACTATTAAACTATTTTTGTCAGTTAAAATAAAATTAAAATAACAAAAATTAAATAATTATTTGAAAAACATAAACTTAAAAAATTGAAATGCTGCCTTGGCAACTACCTTGAAGACGTTTAAGTACTAAAATGACTAAAACTAAAACTGACACTGCATCATCAGAGGATAAAAATGCTATTTAAATGCAGAATGGTGCAGTTATGAACATCTGTAAGCATAGAATAACTCATAACCAGCCAAACTCTTACTGTTAGCCGATCAGAAACATTCTCTGCTTGAAAAAATCTTATTTATTCTCCTGGAATATGAAATGTCTTTTGCCATTGTTCTGCATTAATGGCCTGTGAGGAGTTTTTAGTGTCTGATTCCCTCTCTCTCCCTCTTCCTCATATATATACAACCTCACACTCTCCGAAGAACAGATATTAGTGTATTAATGAGCCATCATAGCGCTGATGACAGTATTGTAGGTGTTTCATTAGGACATGCATTATGTTTAATCCCAGATCAATACAGTACCATCTCAGCACCCCACATAATTATGAACACACAGAGCGCTTTTAATTACTGTCTGACTACGTGACAGTAAAGGGTTTTCCATTAGTTGCATCCTGGTGTTTTTTGTTGTGCTAATTATTGCAGGTCCAGTATTGTAGTGTTGCCTCATATTTTTAAAGGACAATGAAACACTTGTTTTTGTATCTAAACACCGAAAAGCCATTAAGGCTGCGTTCAGCATGCAGTGCTGAATTCTTGGAAGCATAGCACACTCTTTTTTAAGCTCAGAGTGAAGTGTTCACCTCCTTAGCTCTGCCCTCACTCACCTCTTCTCTCCCCTCCCGTCTCCTTTTTCTTGGGGACATCGCAGAGTGACTCTGGTTTATCTTCACATTCCAAGCCTTTGCTTTGTTGAGTCTGCCACTGTGTGCCAAAGCCTGAAGTTGAAAGGGAATCTGAGGACTTTATGCACTCTCTCTCTTTCTCTCTTTCAGTCTGCCCACTATATGTTTACACTTTTTTTGTCATTCATTCATTCATTCATTTTTTTTTCATTTGCTTTGACATGAAAAAATAAAATAATTAAAGACAGCTGTAAAACAAAGAAAGAAATCTTCACAGCACAGGGACATTACAAGGGCAGTGTGTGTTAAGATGTTATATTTTTAAGCTGGATGTCAAACATAGTGATTATAGTGAATGCTTTCTGTCCTTGTGTGAAAGAGAGGTCATCGCAGTAGAAGAATGTGAGGAAAATCACTGCTGATGGTGAAATGCTTCTCTGCAGAAGGACTTTGTGAGCACATAATTCTAAGATGAGGCCCCCATCGATGAGCTATTATAAACATGATGCTGTCCTTGAGGTCAAGAACTTACAGATCTACAATGAAAAATAAGTCTCTCGTGACTGGAATATTCCTCTTGTTATGATATTAAAAAATGTTCTTTTCACAATATTATAAAATAAATGTCTTTCACTTTAATTCTTTAAAAAGCACTCAGCACTTTGAGTTGAATCAAATATGAGATTGTAGTAGTAAAATTAATTTAGGCATCACAACATTAATCAATGTACAGTATGAAAATTTATATTCTTTTTGAGATTGCATTTAAGTGTTATTAAATTATTAATATTTTTAAAGATTAACTTTAAGTGGGGGTTAGATGACCCCAATTTTATTAATTTTGTTGTTTCGTTATTGTTGTTTTTTATTATTTCTATTTAGCTTTAATATTATTTAAGTAATTTTAAGTAATTGGTACTTTTTACTTCTTACATTTTTAACTTAATTTAGACAACATTTCATTACACACACACACACACCCACACACACCCACACACACACACACACACACACACATATATATATATATATATATATATACACAGGGTCAAAAGTTTGGAAACATTACTATTTTTAATGTTTTTGAAAGAAGTTTCTTCTGCTCATCAAGCCTACATTTATTTGATCAAAAATACAGTAAAAAAAAATTTAATATTGTGATATATTATTACAATTTAAAATAATTGTTTTTTAATTTATTATACTTTAAATGATCATTTATTTCTGTGAGGCAAAGCTGAATTTTTAGGATCATTATCACATGATCCTTTAGAAATCATTCTAATATGATGATTCATTATCAAAGTTGGAAACAGTTCTGCTGCTTAATATTTTCTCAGAACATGTGATACTTTTATGTTTATAAAATATAAATATATTGTAATAACAATATACACTACTGGTCAGTAATTTGGGGTCCTTTTGGGGGAACCTTTTATTCATCAAATATATTAGACAGCCGAACTGTTTCAACACTCATAATAAATCAGAATATTATAATGATTTCTAAATGATCGTGATAGACTGGATGTTACATGTGACACTGAAGGCTGGAGTAATGATGCTGAAAATTCAGCTTTGCATCACAGGAATAAATAATTTTTTTAATGTATATTCAAATAGAAAACTATTATTTTAAGTTGTAATAATATTTCACAATATTACTGTTTTTTCTGTATTTTTGATCAAATAAATGCAGGCTTGATGAGCAGAAGAGACTTCTTTCAAAAAACATTAAAAATAGTAATGTTTCTAAACTTTTGACCTGTACTGTATGTATATATAATATATATATATATATATATATATATATATATTATAGTATTTGTATATATATATATATATATATATAGTATTTGTATATATATATATATATAGTATATATATATATATATATATAGTATTTGTATATATATATATATAGATATATATAATATATATATTATGATATATATATATATATATATATATATATATTAGAATTATATATATACATAAATACAATAAATCTTTAGTGTTGGCTGACAACCAATATATTGGACGGGGCGTCTCTACAGTGTTGGGATATATAACACTGATACTCATAATTATTCACCTCTTATTCACCTCTGATTGTGATTTCAACAACAAAACTGTTAATCTGTTTTCTGTAAAGCTTCATAAATATGCATATGAAAAATCATTAAGAATAAAGGCATGTATTGATGCACACATCCCAGTTATCTAACATCATGCACAAAAGTAGTTTAGCTCAAAGGGACAAAAAGGCTGTCTGTCAGAAAATAGTTTGACTTGGTTTGAAGTTTTATGATTGGCATAGCATATGTGTCCCTTTGCCCTTCAGACCTTTTACATTGGCAGAGGCCACACAACTGGTTTGTTATGATTAGCATTGCTTTTAATACAGATTGATCATGCTGGCTGTGAGGCCGGGCTATGATAAGGGTACTTTGAGCTTCCCTTTTTAAGACAGCGCTCACTTTTTAATAGGAGATACCAATAACACTGAAGCCATAATTAATTTTTCATATTAGTTACATTGGAAATCTAACTTCATCCCAGCCGCAGGACAGTGCTTTTTAAGTTTCCTTGCTGACACCATGGGATATGATTTAATAATGCCTCCTCTCTTGTGTTATGTCCAGAGTTATTTTATTAGAATGATTTAATTAGGCAGGAAACGACCAAACGCCCCAATCCACCCAAGCAATCCACCCACCCACCTCCCCCACCTCCCCTCTCTTTTTCTCTTCATCTCATAAAGGAAGAGGAAGTACTTTTTAAGTCATAACATAGGTTTGGCATTTTGACTGGCTGCCAAGCTTCAAACAGATATGTGTCCTTGTGTGACTGGATCACTGTGGGCTGATGGCAGTTTGCGGTACCGACCAAAGTCTTCAGCAAGTCTCTCCTAGCCAAACTCCACATTGCAGCCTATTCTAGCCAAGAACCACCTACTAAGAAAGGAAGAGACCATTTGACCACAGGGAAAGTGTTGTTTTTAAATGTTGATTAGTGGTGGTTTTATGTGAAAAAGATGGCACACTCTTTGAAAAAAATTCATTTCATTTTCATTTGCGTGGATAAGAAAATTGTACAGAAAAATGTAATAAATGCCGAAATATGCATAGTCATGAACCTTTGTCTTGAAAGAAGGATGCAATGTGTGGAGACTTATACAAATGGGCATAATTTATTTGCAATTTGGTAATGTCACACTGTTGCATTAATGACTGACAATTTTACCTTCTTACCCAAAACACACTGTGCAAAGTTTATGAAATTACATTAAAAGTGTCTTGCAGAATCATTCAGAGGACAAATACGTTTTGTACTTGTATACTTTTTTTTCCATCTTTATATTCTGTAATGTAGCAAGGTCTTCATTCACTGCTGATTTTGGCATTGAGAGTCCACTGGGCCGTTATAGCCACTGAAACTCTGAAACGCCATGTGGCAACACATATATGTAATGTTTTTGCATTAAGCCACTAAAATGAACATAATAGAACAAAGTCGAGTGCACTAATAAAAATCCGTAAAAATACAGCCAAATTTACTGTTAGCAAATCCCTTCATATTTTGATTCTACAGGTTTGTCACTATGAAACAAAATAAACATAATTCAATTATATATATATAATTGATATATATATATAAATAATGAAAAATACAGTTTTGTTTTAAAATGTCATTTTAATGTTTTATTTGAATAAAAATAATGCAAAATACAGTTTCATGTCCAGTAAATAGTTTCATTCATTCACTGTTGAGAAAAAAACAAAAACAAAACAAAACAAAACAAAAAAAACATCACAATGATTTGTTTTGCATCAAACCAATTTAGCCAGCCAAGTTAGCTGATAAGCTGGCTAAAGAAAAGCATTGGGAGAAAACATTGGGAAGCAAAACATATGAATGCCAAAACCCCAATTAAGATGAAAATAATAATTAAAAATAAATAGCAACGAGTAAATTAATGTAAAATAAAAAGTTTGTTCTAGATTATAATAAAAATGGTTCCAATCTAAACTTAACCTTACAGACACTGGTGTTTTGAGGCCTCTAAAGCAAGTCTGTTTGGATGATTAAATGGCCTTCACCATTAGTTTTATGCTGTGTGATTCAGTACATTGAGTATAAAAGTTTAACCTTTACAAGACCTAAATAAAGGCCTACTGTATGCCTTTTTCATTAAAGCATGGCTGTTACCAGACATCCCCTCTATAACATCTGTCATACTGTTGTCCAATTCCAGCTATTTACTGCAAGCATTGTAACTGCAACTTCCTCAGCTCTCTATATGTGAGTCTCTTACACTTATGATTACAAATTCAAATCCTTCTTGCAGTATGCATGTGTGTGTATGTGTATGTGTATGTGTGTGTGTTTGTCTGTGTGTCTGTGTGTGCGTGCGTGCGTGCGTGCACATCTCTCTGCTTTCTCTAAGCTACACATGTTCCTTCAGGTGACTACAGACATTCAGAAACAGATTCTGCTTCACCCAGTGCATTTTCAATGACATAAATCCACTGTGTGCTGTAGAAAGGGAAGTAAGAGGCAGGGAAGAAAAGAGGGAGAGTTCTGTAATCAAAGGTCTGCTGACAGAAAGCACACATGCTAACATTTGACAGATTGATGGGATCTGGATGCATATAGGCGAACATATGGATGGATAGATGGAAATATGAATAGATAACAAAATTGTACAGATAAAGAAAAAACAGTCTCTTTAGGTATGCAGTACTGAATAGTGTGTTTACCTATAGAGGCCAATTGCTTTCTTCTCTGGCTTAATAACATGCTGTAATTGAATGCAACGTAATACAGCTTTACTCATAAAGCTTTTAAAATTGTATAGGCTGAAAATCAATAGTTGATGGATTTTTTTTTTTAGATTAGTATGAGGAGTGCTGACATGCACTGTGTATATAAATACCACCAGATGTAATTTTTAAGAGTGACACCAAACAAACAAAACCATGCTATGAAATAAAGGACAGTTCTCAGTGCTTATACACATCTTACATAAATGATTGTACATGTTTTTAAAAAAAACACCATCATTAAATAATTTATAATCTGTTCAGTATGTCTTCAGGCGACTGTAAAGGCATGGATTCATGTGTTGATGTCTTGTTGAACTGAGATTATACAGTAGCTCTGTCCTAGTTAGCTGCTTCACTGCCTACATACTGTATACACTGTTCAAACGTTTCAGGGTTGGTAAGATTTTTTTGAAAGATGTCTCTCATGCTCACCAAGACTGTATTGCAAATATTAATACAATTTAACTTAACAGTTTTATTATATATATATATATATATATATTATATATATATATATATATATATATATATATATATATATAGCTATATATATATATTCTAAAATGTAACGCTGAATTTTCAGCAACCATTACTCCAGTGTGCCACGATCCTTCAGAAATCATTCTAATACATTTGCTGTTAAAGACATTTCTTATTATTGTAGATTTGCTGCTTAACATTTTAGTTGCATTATGGTGATTTTAGGATGTTTTAATGAACAGAGTTCAAAAGAACCATTTGAAATAGAAATCACTTGTAACAACTTAAGTGTCTTTACTGTCACTTTTGATTAATTTAAATCATCCTTTCAGAATGCAAGTAAAAATTTCTTTCAATAAATAAATAAATCTTTCTGACCCCAAACTTTTGAATGATAGTAAATATATGCATTTGCCTGTGTGTGTGTGTGTGTGTGTGTCAGGATTAATGTATAGCAATTATAATTACATTAAAAAACACTGGAAGTTAATGGAGATTGAAGTTTTCATTTAGATAGCTAGGAATGTGTTTCTCATGTGGGCCAGTACTTTACTCCAAAACTAGTGACCAGAGATTGCATGATTACTATATGTGTAATGCACAAGTACAACAGACTTTAAGATTTGTGTGATAGGATGTGCAGGTGTGTGTGTATGTGTATGTCTGTGGTTGAAAAGCCATTTGGTTTTAAACGAGATTTCCATGCCTAAGGTTTAATTTATAGCCTCTTTTCTACACTTCACTGTGTTTTGCAGAGTTAGCATTTTTTTGCACAGCCCCAATTCAGTTGGGAAATGAGTTTGTCTTTTAGCTGCTGTTGAGGTATACAGTATCTGTGCACACACACGTATCAGTGGCAGTATTGGGTTGGTTTTGGTGATTGAATCTGAGCAGTAAAACAAGTCAATGGCCTTTAAATAGCTGCTTTAAATTTATCATTTCATACCCTTTCATTTCACTCACACCTACTTGTCTATCAAAAGAACATACCATAGACTTATATTGTTTTTATATAAAGCAAGTTATATACAGTCGATTTAGTCCTTTAAGCACAGAGCTAAGCACATTCACACACACAAAACATAATTATTTCAAATGACTGTCTCTGAGTAGGCTGGATTCTGTTGTCTGCATAAAATGTATAAATGCACTTGTTTAACCACTGTTTTGTAGTGTGAGTCAACAGCAGTCAACAACAATGCTGTTTTCCAAGGATGACAAGACTTAAGAGAAAGAGGAGATCAAAAACAAGAGGAGGACTGCCATCAGAGCTCCGGCCTCCATGCTGAGTGTCCCCACCATTACCGGCCTTAACCCCTCATTTACCCAGAATGCTGAGCAGCAAGGCAGTGCAGGCTTCACTTCGCCTCATAAAAGATCATTTAAAGAGAAGCATCATTACACACACACATGCAAACACACACACAGGGAAAATGTACACCAGTGAGCATCCAAACTACTACAACTTTAACATAGACTCTCACTTTCAGACACGGTCACAAACACACAGTGTATAATCGCTCACAAACCCACGCACATGAGCATATACAGCATCATTACACAAACCCATCAGCTCCCATTCAGCATCCATTCTTTATAGGCTTTCACTTAATCGCAAGATAGAGAACATTGGAGACAAAAGGAAACTGATTGACACTGAAGATTTCATGTTCATGTTGCCCCTTAAGTATATGAATGAGTGTGTGTTGTATATGTATTTATATGTGTGCAGAGTGACTTCCTTTCTGGTGCTGCCTCTCTAAGCTCCTGTAATGGCTGTCCTAGTTTTTCATAACTTAAGACTGCCTTCATTAGTCCAAGTTCAGTCTAAGTTTGGTACGAACTATTAAATATATCCAAGCATCCTACAGTGTGATATAAATAGTGTTCATTGAAATTAACACATTGAAGTCCAACATTACCCATCCACCTTTATTTATTTAGTTAGTTAGTTAGTTAGTTAATTTTATATATATATATATATATATATATATATATATATATATTTTATTATTTTTATTTTTTGTGGCCTTGGTTCCAGAAATAGTTTTCCCATAGGGATTTTAAAAAAGTCTTGGTTCAAGAGTTATATGCCGTGAACTAAACCAACCAGCTTCGATGTTAATTACAGCATTACAAACTTTGATTTAAAGCTAAAATGTATTTAAAAATTGGACAAGATTGTGCACTTGAGTATGTTGTGTGCTTTCAGTAGGGAAATAACCACAATTCCATGAAGCGTTGCAAATGACAATAAATATAAAAATGACTGATAAATATAAAAATATTGATTTAATGATGTGTGTGTGTGTGTGTGTGTGTGTGTGTGTGTGTGTGTGTGTGTGTGTGTGTGTGTGTGTGTGTGTATATATATATATATATATATATATATATATATATATATATATATACTCATCTGGATTCCCACAGGTAAACATGGCTATAAAAAAAGGTAATAAAAAAAAATATGGGTTTAGGGGCATGTCTTTTTTGCTTTTTTATTTTCAGGGGACTTCTGTATTAATGATATTGTTGCAGTGTTTGTCTTGTTGCTATGCTGATAGTTTCATATATTGTAATGGACCGTTTTTTTTAGCAAAAGCTATAATATAATATACAGTTACAATTATAAAATAATTTGAACTCAGATTAATATTTCATATTTATGTATTTTATTTGATTGAATAGCCATGTGATATTTGTCCAAATGTACCAGTAACATAAAAACTAGCTTATAAAATTTTTGTTTCTAAATTTATGAAAGATAAACGTGAGGAAGAATGGTAAATCAGATCAAATAAGAGAAAGAGAGCAGTGGAATTATTAAGCTCGAAAATCTGCAGTAAATGAGAATTTGATTCTGCCTCCTCTAAAGTTGAAATTTCCCCTAGCGGCATTTGCATTGACTGCTGCTCCTTTCTTTGTTTAATTTTCCACATGACTAAAGCTGAATCAGAGAGAGTGTCAAGTTGGTTGTCCTCAGCTCTCAGTATCAGGCAGCCATCTTACCATCAGCACATTAAATTGTTTTTTTTTTCAGCCCTTTGTGCTGCTTATGTGCAGCCTTGTCATTTTGCAAGCTGGTTCAATCTTTGCTTCCGCTTTTAATTGTATTAAATAATATATAATAAACTGCAACAAGGATGTTGATTTCAAAACTAAAAGTAGTGTTGATTTAGGTTGGGTTTGTACATTGAACAGAGTCTGTCTGTTTGTCACACAAAGTTTCAGGAGATTTGGAATCTATTGCATGAGTCATATGGACTAATTTAATACTATTTTTGGAGCTTGATAGCTTATGATTCATCATTCTGTGGAAAAGTTTTACGTGAAAAATCTGTTAAAATTCCCTCTTTAGTTTTAACAGTATGTGCGTTTGGAACAACATACGGTTGACAAAATTTGACAGCATTTTTCTTAAATTTTTTTTGTCTCTTTTTTTTTTTTTTTATTCATTGTCCTTGTAAGGCTGATTGACCACATAAAAACCTCACTGGAGAAGAGTCGCACCAGCAGTACTTCTGTCTTTCTATGTCAGTGAAGAAAATGTCAAATCCATACCCTCCCTAAGGGAATGAAGAATCTGTTCATTTAAATTTGAACATCATCTTCTGCAAATTGAGAATCCAATTATTTATTTAAAGCTAATCCCGCCCCTATAATTTGACTTTATCATAATTTCATGAAAGCGCCATAGGACACTTAAGACCCTTTTCTTCTCCACTGGCAAAGTGCTGACACAGGAACAGAGAAGGAAAAGGGAGCTGGAGGAATACAACAATATTTCTTTCTTGAATCGCTTACCTCTATGGATAAAACGCCTGTCTGTTCTTCGTCAGATAGTTCCTGATGGTGTCAAAAGAAGTGAAAATGATTTAAGTCTTATATTAAAGAGCCCCACAAGTCACAAAACTATGTTATATCCTAGACCACAATTCATGCAGCATGTACTTGGGTACAGTCCACAACGGCTCCATTATCATTTATCAATTAAAAGCAAGTTCTGCGTTTGAAATCTTACGACTAGTCTACATAGACGGGAGAATGTTTTAGTTTTTAAGCTTTTTATGTTGCATTTACATTAATGGCCCTCCGCTTACACCTTTAAAATCCTCAAATGGGTTTGCAAACATGACTGCCAAGATATCTCCAGAAAACAGAACAATCCTTCTTCCTGGACCATCACTTAATAAGACAACATATGAAATAAAGGAGACACACACTGTAGTTTTCTATAGATTGTCGTCTCAGAAAATAAGGTACAAAGCTGTCACTGGGGCTGAAGGTACAAAAGCTAAAAGGGACATATTTCTGCCTTATTTGTCCCTAAATTGTACATATTAGTACCTTAAAGTGTACATATTAGTATCTTTTCTACTGCCCCAGACATTTTGTACCTCTTTTTCCGAGTATACTTGTTTCTCTGTAGCGCTGAAGCACCCTCTTTGCTAATTTTTCCTTTAAAGTGCATTTGAACATGATCCATTTGCAAGCTTACTTAGTATGCCGCTATTTGAGTTGAAGGAGAAAATGAAAGGTCTAAGAACTGAAGACAAAAAAGAAAAAAGAGCTTAAGAATTTCAGATAGCAAAATGCGTAGGAATGTACTTTGTAGCCACAGTGAATGGTCTTGAACATACACAGTGTTAAAAATGATGTAAAACACGAAATGCCTGTGACCCTCTGTGACCTTTAAAAATGTTGCTTCAGGGTATTTGCAGATAAACCATGTGTAACCAAATAGCTAAAGCATAATCAATAAACTGCTAATCTGCTGTCATGTTTGATGAGTGTGAAGTGGATACCGAGGCAAAAGCAATCAATGCTGACATTTCAAACACAACTGTTTTGCTGACTTTTGGTCTGCCAGTAAAAATAGTTCCAAAAGTAGTCAAACCAGGATCAAATGTTGGTATTATCTTCAACAACTTCAAGATTATGTGCTGTGTTAAAACACTGCAGCTGAATAAAAGACATTCCATGCATTATATATACTTTTTTTGTTCTGCTTTGACCTGAGCAAAACAGACAAAGTAAGTAAAACAGACAAAGAGCAAAACAGACAAAGTATGACAAAGTAAGTGTTTTTTGAACTGCTACATATAAAAGCAATATCTGAATCACAATCATACTGTTGAACTGAATATCAGCAAACCTGTGATTTAAATTTGTATGTATGTAAAATTTTGAAGGTTATTACTAACCAGTTAAAGAAGTTTATTTTGGTTGCTTTGACACTCCCTCCAACCAAAGAAAGTAGTTGCTTCTGTTCATTTTTTATGTTGTTGTCACACTGTCTGGTATCCAGGGGAATGTAAGATTTGTCAGACCAAATAAAATTCACAGGTTCGAAAATAAAAGTGCCTTACTACAAATAGCAGCTGTCATTACCTCTTATAAAACTCCACGTTTTATCAGTGATCGATTATTTTTTTGCACACATGGCATGTAATATTAAACTATATTTTAAAGTATTCATGTTCAGTTGAATTTATGCAAGAGGAGCATTAAAGTAGGTTGTGGTAAAGCGTTGCTTATTTTTATTATTTACATGCAGATTATCATAACACTGTACTGTTAGCCTGCCAAAATAGCAGTACCATCCTTATAATTCATTGCATCCTATGTTTCTCTTTAGATGCTATTCTGGTGTGACAGGAAATTAGATTAGACAAGCTGAACCAATGGTTCACCTCCAGGCTTTCACTATAAATTTCAAACTCACATTGCTATCTGCTGTCTCTGGAAAGAGGCAAGTTGTGGCTCTGTATACATGAGCAACTTTGGGCAAGACATGAATTTAAACATCTGATCTGGTCATGCTGATTTTCTGCTATCACCAGAGTGGATAATGTGTCAAAATGTCTGCAGTCTCTAAAAGCAGTTAATGTCCAATATGTTATTTTGAATTCTGGCAGGGTTTTACCAGTCAGAGAATATTTTTATGAACTGGAAGCTTACACAATTTCATAGGGCCATAACCCCATATTCCCTATTAAAGCTGGCTCATAACATATTCTGCTTGTCGCAGTGCTGTTAATTCATACCCTGTCCTGTAAGTTGGAAATCCTAACCCTACACCTTCCTTTTGGTCATTCCGTCTCTGTTCCTCTCTCACTTCTCAGCATATAAATGGTCAGTCCTTGTTTTTTTTTTAAAACATTCATTGTTTAACTGTTAGCAAAATGCATAGGAATGCACTTTGTAGCCACAGTGAATGGTCTTGGACATACACAGTGTTAAAAATGATGTAAAACACGAAATGCCTGTGACCCTCTGTGACCTTTTAAAATGTTGCTTCAGGGTATTTGCAGATACACCATGTGTAACCAAATAGCTAAAGCATAATCAATAAACTGCTAATCAATAAACTGCTAATTTTTTTTAACACCTTCATTGTTTAACTGTTGTGAATATTAAAAGGCACTGCCTTAAGTGCCTCGTCTGAAGCTGAGTGGAGTGAAGACGACAAAGAAAACAAAATAAATTACATACTTACAAAAACAAAAATTTAACTTTCAAACAACAGAAAATAAAGGAATTTCTCTGCACCACACAAAGTTACCTGTTCTCATGGCAGACAGAGGCAATGCAGACCATTAGAGTGAAGAGTCAGTGGAAGATAAACCACTTGAGTGTACCTGTACAATTCCCACACCACAACTTTTTTTTTTCCAATAATTGTAATCACAGATGACAAAACAGTTGCTACTGCTTTGTTACAGTTGATACTACTAAAATAATTCCTCAATAAGTCTCCTAGTGTGTGTATGATGACACACTCACAATGAATTAAATTACTGTAATCAGATTTTAAAACATGTCTAATTAAGGGGAAAACATATTGACTCTAGAATGCTAAGTGTGATAACATTCAGCACTCCTTTATTGAGTTAATGTGTGATGCAAAACAATCTAAATTACTAGAACAATCTCTGCAACACAGATTAGAGTGTCAGCTTGTTTATGAAAATAAAATTGAGTTTTATTATTTTATTATTATTATTATTGCTTATATGCAAGGAGCTGCTTCATTTCAGCGTCAGTTCAACTGCTCTAATTAAGAGAAGTGTGTGAAGTGAAATCAAGCTTCATCTTAGAACAAAAATCACATATTTCTGAACTTCTAATGCACTGAAGTCATGTTCAAGATGGAACTATGGACTAAAATGTCATAGTAATTAGAACATCTTTTTTTAGATATGGCCCTGTTGAACCCTCAACAGCAGAGGGCCATTTGAATAATTTCTTGTGACATGACTTGTAGCCACGTCATACTCGGAAATTTGTGCTCTGCATTTAACTCATCCAAGTGCACACACACAGCAGTGAGTAGTAAACATACACACACACCGTGAACACACACCTGGGCAGCCATTTTTGCTGCGGCGCCCAGGGGCCAGTTGGGGGTTCGGTGCCTTGCCCAAGGGTCTCACCTCAATCATGGTATTGAGGGTGGAAGGGAGTGCTGTATATTCACTCCCCCACCTACAGTCCCTGCCATTACCAAGACTCGAACCTGCGACCTTTGGATTACAAGTCTGACTCTCTAACCATTAGGCCCAGTGCAGGTTTTATGCCACTAAATGTAAAATTTTTGCTCATGTTTTCTAAGAGTGTATCCCTAGTAAAGTAGAGTAGTGGTGCATTCTAGGATGGAAAACATGATTAACTGGGACAAAACAGACAAAGCAATGCAGTTAAATGGCTAACTCAAATTGCTGACATTTAATCAGTCCTTTTCAAAGAATATATTGCCTCGAGTATTAAGGCCATTTCTGTAATTGCAAAAAGTTGCCCTTCAAGAAATTATCCATAAGCTGCCTTTCAACTGCATGACGAGTGAAAGAGATATTTATCAGAATAAATCTAAGATTACAGTTTAGTTAGATTAGCTCACTGTTTCAGTCTCATTTTTATGGGAACTCATATTTGATCATTTTAAGATTACATGAGCAGAATATTGCTTTGAATGAATTGATATTAAATGATATGTTGGCAATGAAAATTCATATTGAGCTGATGCTTGATAATACGTTTCTGCTCTTTTATTTGAAGCATAAAGTGCTGCATTATACTGCTCATAAGCTTTATTATTCAAACATTTGTTTAGCTTCCCCTGAGTGAGCATAAGTATTATATGCATGATCAAATGAAAATATAATATATTCATCCATCCTTATAAACATGCTTTATTCTTTTTAGGATGGGAAGGAATAGAGCCCATCCCAGCATGTCTCGGGCCAAAGACACTGAAACACCCTGGACAGGTGAATATAATACAAAATATATTTAAAATACATGCAGGGACAACTGTTATTTATTAAATTTTTTTGTAAAAAAAAAAAAATGTTTTTATTAAATTAATCATTTCCACCTTTACATTAGCTAGAAAAATAAGGTAAAAATAATCTAGTAACTTTTCCAGTCGGATTAAATTTTTTTCAAAAGTGTATGCATATTTGATTAATATTATAGGTTTATTTAAGGTAAAGTCAACGCGCTTCTTCCTTTTAATGCACATATAGTCATTTAGCAGCCCACATTTTCTCAGTTCCAATTATTGCTAATTTACAGATTGTCAGATTTCACAGAAGAAAAACTTGATTTATATTCAGCACTTGCCTTGGATATATTGCGTAGCACTGAATAGTGAATTTGAAAAGAATCAGGAAAAAAAAAAAAACGTAATGAAAAACTGAGATTTTTTTTCGCTGAAATTCTTTTCTCTCCATTTGAAAACTTAGCAGTGGGAATTTGGACCCCAGAAGAATATGGCATATTTTATTTGTTCAGCCATTAATATGATGATGAGCCTTTACAAGAAACACAAAATTTAAAATGTTAGCTTGCCAGCATTGTCAAAGTGTGTAATTGGACTTGCATGTGTGTGAGTGCGCGAGTGTGTGTTGATCAATCAGGAAAAGCAGCATCGAGTGCCGTTTACTTCTCTGCTGTGTGATTTACTGAAAGAACAAAGGACGTGCAATTACAACAATTTTGCTTCTCTCCTCAAAATGCTTTTGATTTTATTGTCATCCCTCAATGAATTGCCATTGATTCCATTAATATTTAAACTTTCAATTGAATGATCACCCCAGCAGATCCTGAAATCGTAATTTAATGACTGTTTTTGTTTATCTGATAATAAATTGATGATACTGATGAAAAAGAGGGCGGGCAGAATGAAAACAGAATGAGAGATGAGAGTGCTCACTCTGACACAGGGAGAGAGAAATGCACGTCAGGAGAACTTGTGCTAAGCCTCAGTGGGCAAAGGAAGGTTGTAATTATCTTGACAACAACTCAAATAGATGCACAATCTATCTAATGTTCACTATTCAGATGCACAACCATTCACGTCCCCTTTATTTACCCCTTTTCCCTTCCTCTTTATTGATTTCATTTAGCAGTTTCGCTTTATTTGTATTGGGTTATGAATTTGCATTTCAGTATTTGCATTGCCATCAGTCAACCAAAGCTTAGCTTGTTAGGCTACAGTATCTGTCTAAGTGAAGATTCAGTTCTGGCCATTATATGATTACATTGAAGTAGCCTCATAATATATGCAATACTTCAGCGGAGACTGTTCCTGCTGGTCTCATTTTCTGATCTGTAGAAAGACCTATTATAATAGTTCATGATGGACGCAAATTGTTAGGAGCAAGATAAAAAAGACCATGAGCAATGCAATGCTACTGGAAGAGCATCATTAGTCTTCTGCTAACTCATCGGTTGACATGACAAGTTATTAAGTCTAGAGTACTTGTCATTTTAAGCGTGTGACATACAGGATGATGCAAATGACAGATACACTCAGCAGAGCAAAAGACTGTAAAAATGTGAAAAACTAATAATTCTAACCTTACATTGCATGGATTTTTAAGTAAAATACTGTTAAATGTACAGTTTGCGGAAGTGAAAATTAATGTTATCCTATAATTTCCTGTGAAAAAGCGTAAGCTGACATTCCCAGAATTCCATGCTTGACAGCTCACATTTGATGGTATTTTTTTTAAATGTGTTTCATAATAGTTTTTGTTATTGGTTATGTATATTGGGGTTTTATATTACTAGTCATGTTGTTTAATTCATGTTTATTGCATTGTTTTAGTGTCATGTGTGTTTCTTAATTTTTTTTGTTATACCAGTTATATACGTATTTGGGTTTTATATTAGAACTCAAGTTGTTTTATTCATGTTTATTGCATTATTTGAGTGCCATGTGTTACTATGCTGGCGTTTTGATTCATCATGTAGCTTTATCTTTACAGTCGGTTATTATGGTGGTTGTCAGTATATGATAAAGGTACAAAACAGATTTTAGTAGCAGTGTGGCCTTTTTTTTCAGCAGAAAAGGATTGTCAGATTCACAAGTTTAAAATGTGTAATTTTTTGTAACATGTTTTGTAAATATGTTTTTGCAGCACCTTAACAGAATTTTTCTTGCAGCCAGCTGCCTTTTTTTCTGTAGAACAGCAGGTTTTTTGTTTGTTTGTTTTTGTTTTTTGCAGTGTGCTGGTAAACAAGATCAACTTACCAAAGTTCCCCATAAATTCTTTATGGTGATAATGAACACAGATTTTTTTTTTTTTTTTTTTTTTTTAAAGAAAAGCATTCCTTAAATTCAATGCATGTGTTTGCACTTCAAATGAAACAAGTACAAATCTGTATTTTTTAAAAAAGAAACCTGCAGTGGCTACAAGCTATTCAGTGACAAGATGGTAACGTATACCTGCTGATTCACACATTATTCCTACTTCTCATTGTGATTTTTTAGCTCGACCTATTCAAAATCTTTTCTGCAGCCTGTGAGTACCTCTATAGTCACATTTATCTGTGTGTCATTATACTCAGGCAAACATGAGTGTGTTTTAAATATTGTATGTTCTTGTGCTAGATACAGATGACCTATGTCTGTGGCAGAGATTAAAGGAGACTAACTTAAATGCCAGAGGTGAGCTACTGCACATTATTGAAGCCAAACTTGATTTGCCCCAATTAGGCCTCAGGCTCGCTGTTGTTACAGCACACAATAATACACAACTGCTACAGGAGCCTGAGGATCTTATCAGGTGTAGGGGAATACTTATAGTGATCTTTCTGATATATCGTTCACACAGGTACAGACAGACACACACTTTTTTTGAAAAATAGAATATTTAATGTGTGCTTCTTCATGCACATCATCATTTTCTAGCTATATAACAAGTTAAGAATATTCATTGACTATACTGAGATTAATTATTTTAAATACAATATTAAATTAATAATTATTCTGAAATAATATGTGAATTTTCATTATTATTATCATATAATTATTATATAATAATATATTACTTTGTAAATATGATTTTAATATTATTAGACATTTCCAGGATCATCTTTGATAGGTTCGTCAGGTTGCTGAGCACCTGATAAAAGAGATATAAAACAACTTACTAAAGTAAAGTTAAAATAATTGTGAAAATAATTAAAAATTATTTAAAATTAAATAAGTATTTACCAACTAATAATTAAATATTTCTAAAGAATAATTCATACACATCATCATCCAAATCAATTTTCTAGCTGTTTGACTTTAATAAAGTAAAATATTTTGTAAATATATATATATATATATATATATATATATATATATATATATATATATATATATATATATATATATATATATATATATATATAATTATTCTAAAAATAATAAGTGTATTTTACTATTAATATATTGCACAGTAGAAATATTATTTTAATATTATTAGACATTTTCATGATAATGTTTGATACATTTTGCGCATCTTTTAGTTTTGAGAGCCTCACAGAAGCATTTACACAAAGCATCTGTGTTTATGTATTTTACACATTATTGAATACATAAGATGAGTGCTATCTGTTTTATATCTGTGGAGTGCTTTTGTCATCAATAGTTTAAAGGCAACCTTGAATGTAAAAGCAACAATGTCCAATTGAGAACAAATTGAAATGCGATTGTGAGCAGACTGCAGTGAGCGTACTTTTAAGAAACAGTGAGTACAAAAACAAGAAAAAGAAATGATGAATGCATTACAAGATCGAGAGCTCCAATTTTCCACTGTCTGCATTTCTGCTCATCCAATTAATTTGCTTTGCCTGCTCTTTGGGCGTCGTGCCTCGAGGAGACACAGTGAATCAGAAGTCAGCGTCCCTGCTCTTGGCTTGAGTCATTAATAAAAGCAGCGCACTGTACTGAGAGATGCAGTGCCTAATGCAATTTATTAAGCTAAAAACAAAATCTAAATGAAAAGAGATGGGCCTCATCATCCTGTGTGTCAGGTCTGCATAAGGAGGGATGTCTCATATCCTGTGTTGCCAGATTGTGCTTGCATGTGTATGGCTTTGTTGCATATTTCTTGGCCACATTAAAAAGTCAGTGACGTGACATCTGCTATTTGTGCTTTTGGCACATTCTGTGCCTCGTCATGCTCTGAAATGTCGTTGGACTGCCTGTTTTTGTTCCATTGACTGCTTCTCTATATCTGGTGCCTGGAGACATAATAATTGTGCAACGCTTTGAGTGCTCTTTGAGAATATTCTCACTGCCTTTGTTCTCTGAAACTTAGACAAAATACAAAATGCGTTTCAACTTTGATTAATGTCGCAAACTGAAAATGAATGAAATTAAAGTATTTTTGAAGTATTTTATTTGAATTAAGTAAAATAACTTAATCATAAATATTGTGCTTTGTGCTAACAACTTATTAAACTAAAAAAAAAAGACATTCTTGACAGAATTTGGAGACAAAATTAAGACACTAATAATAGGTTAATTAATTTTTATGGTTAACAATACCATACTGAGGTTCTTTTTTAAATTGACTTACAAGCTATGGAAATTAAATGAGAGATGATACATTTTTGGTAAGCTTTACCATATCTTTCAACATAGCTTCTGATGTTCATTAATGCTTTTTTGTTGTTGAAAAGAGGAAGAGATGATTCACGAGTACTTAACGACACTTTAAAAAGCTTCAAAACAATATTCATTGTTTGAATTTCATATTCTAAAACACTTAATTTTAAAGCTGAGACTATATAAAAAACATGAATCTTGAAATAAAGTAAGTTAAGCTTATATTTTTCTGACTCAAAATAATAGAGTCAGTAATATAATATATATACATAATTTTTATTGTTTACATCCCTTTATTTTGCTATTTTTCATTGGCATTGACCTACACTGATTAGAGATTCATCCACTATATTTCACTAGTGTTTCCACTGCATACAAATCCTTTTCCCACTAAAAATAATTGTAAAAGATTTCATTGTTGGGCAAAATCGACAGTAGCACTTCATTGCCTTGTGATGAATACTTTAGACAAAGGGCATGCTTGGGTTTGATGCAAATGATGATGTAAAATACCCAGCCAACACTATCAATCGTGACTAAGGTCCCTACAAACCTGTATATCGTACAATCTGACATATGCTACAGTTTTGCCATGGCCGCTACTCGAATCCTCCAATCTGAAAAGCAACCATTTTTATAGGCTTTAAAAAATTGTACATTGTGAAGAAGGCTTAGGACAAGGAAGAGTCTACTGTATATTGTTCTCTGCCCTTAAATAGGATGATACTGATTCAAATTAATTAAATTAAAGTTCACTGCAGTCTGTTCCACTTAAAAGAGTTTTGACCCTACTGGCAAAACATTGTAGGATTCACTGCAAAACAATGTCCCACAATGATTATAAAAATTGCATGTCCTTAGGTCTTTATAGCACATATCATACATGAGTTAAAATGTAGCAGGGCTGTGGAATGAAAAAGTAGCTTAGAGAGGTTGTCGAGCATGTGATGTGTTCAGTCAGAGAGAGATAGCTGTGCGCAGAGGTCTGACCAAGGCCATGGCTTTGAGTTCACATGGGAGAAAGAAGAGAAACAGCACGCACACAGCATGAAAGATGGAAAAACAGAGTGAGAAAGAGACAGAGAATGATATAAAAAGGCAAAGAGCTAATGACAAACGATGGGAGACTTAGATGAATGGAGAGAGACTCAGGAGGAAAGAGATATATTGTCTGTGTTATCACAAGGTCAGGGCTTAAGCTGTGGGGTACTTATTCTATCACAGAGAGCATGCTCAGAGAATTCTTCAGGAAATGGACCCTGAATTTATCATCAGCATCTACACAGACACTACTAATGTTTGTGGGATTTGACCATTTCCTGAAGCCAAATGTACAGCAATTCTCTAGACAGTTGTAAGAGAAGTAATATTTCACTCAAAAATTGAATTATTCACTCACCCTGTTGTTATAAAAAAAAAAAAAATCTGCCTTTTTTTTTTTCCTCAATGACATACAAATGGATTTTGAATCTTGTACTTGTCAGTGCTGTCCAAGCATTTGCAATGAACAGAGACAGGAATTGTTAAGCTTCAAAAAGAAGTTAAAAGCATCACTAAAGTAGTTCGTACAACTTTTATATCCTGAACGGTAGTGTATATACAAAAATGTAATTTATTTTTGGAGCCCTATAAAAGCATGATGATGAAATGAGATAATGTTAATGCATGGAAATTTTGGATGAGTTACTTTATATCTCTTTAACTGAACTCACACACACATTAAGGCAGAACAGTTTATTCTTCAACTCAACCCAGGATTAGAAAAGCAGACACACACACACCTGCACACACACTAATGCTAAATCTCATTCCCTGTTCTCACCAACCTATTTTAAGATTATTTTGTTTTCTGCCAGTTTAATCAGGGAGCGACAGCCCTTGGGTGGTGCTCTAATCCTTAACTAAGACAGTTAAAATGCAGGCAGAACTCCACCATGACTGCTGTCAGTCATCTTTTCCTCCGTGTTACTGCCCTTGTGGGAGCTGTGGCTGCATTTATCACAGAATCATTATCATTTCATTTAGACAGGTGTGCTGCCTGCGGTACCTGTGGTGCAAAACAATGCGTAGTAAATGTAGACAAATTTACAAACACATAATGACACACTTTACCCTCCATTTCCCTTCCCTCCCCAAAAAATCCTCTCCATCACTCTTCAAGAGATTGCATTTATTTTGCAGTTCAGGGGGCAAAAGCAGCTGACAATTATAAACTTGATTAAAACACAGTTATGCAAATCAGATGTGAGCGGCCCATGTAGCTCTGAGCAGCCTACTGACACAAACCCACTCAGACTCTCTCAATCACAATTACCTTCCTGTGACGCCTACAATACTGATTAGACTGGAAGAACAATAGCTACAGCATACTTAAACGCAACAAACAGATGTTATCAAATATTCAAGAGGGAACACAACATCATTTGCCTTCCCCTCATCTCCCTCTACGCCTTTCTCGTTTTTCATCTTCCTTTCATTTGAGATTCATTGTGCCAGGATCGATCCCAGTGCTTTTCCTGATTAGCATTAGCATGTTGCTTTGTTTTGGCATGCTGAGATAATGTGGCTGCTGAGTGAGAAAAAGTCCTTTGCCCTTCAAAAGAAGTTAAAGACATTGTTTGACAGCTATATAAAATCATTCACCTCAGTTTATGTTTGTCGGCTTATTTTCCAATAACCTTCTAAAATACTGATCAACAATGCTAAAAATGACAAAGTCTTTATGGCCATAATAAAAACAGTTACTCACACTTGTGTGGTGCGACATTACTGTCAAATCCAATATAGACATTTAGTTTAAATCTTTCTGAAAATCCTGCCTCAAACTGTGCCTTGTTTGTAAATTAATCCGCTGTAAAACAAAGCGAACAAAGGGCAGAGTTCTTACTGACGTGATCTAGAACTTAATTAAAAATAAAGTTCATCCACTTTTCCTAACACTGGGATCAGAAGGATGGTGATGCGAAGACTATGTTTTTCCACAACTTGGCACTGCACAGTGTCTTGTTGTCTTCTGAGCATCTTTATCATTTGATTTCTTCTGCAGAGGTGGAGTTTAGCCACACTATTAAGTCATAAAGTGGCACATTCCACAACCTGCCATTTTGGCAGACTGCCTTCAATATTAGCTGTTTTTAGACTAACAATAAAGTTTTGAGTTCTGGGACTTACAGGATGTTTTTATAGTTCAATGACCTCTTATATGTCAAAAAATTTTGGTTTCTAAGTTCATGACCCCTTTAATGTTCTCAAACTCTCTGTTAAAGCTCAGATATGGTTCCCCTAGGACCTTGGTGTGAATAGTTTTCTCTTTTGCCTCCAGACCGATCTGGGATTTACAGCTGCTAAGGCATCAAGCAAACGCAACAAAGCTAAAAAAAATTTGATTTCAAAACCTTAATACTGAAGAATTAGCTATTATCTTCATTGGGACGCTTATTTCAGCAGATCTCTTGCTCTAGAAAAGGGTCTAAGACAAGAGAAGAGAAAGAGAAGAATGGAGTGAGAATAAGCAGAAGGAATTTAAAAAACAGTCTTATGTGTGGAATATCATAACAGTAGTCAGCAATTTCTTTTTCATGAGAGGATGAATAATGTAGACAGACCACACAGCAATGCAAAAGATAAACATTTGTTGATGATAAATCTTTAATAATTACTTCATGCAAAAATTATAGATCATCTAATTTCAACTTGACAGACTTTAAATGTGTTTTTAGAGTGAGTGGTGCATAACAAATACAACTCACTTCATATTTTAAAGACATTGTAATTGTTATAATTTAATTAATAATACTCTACTAAAAACAAGTTTTATGAAAGTTCTTCTTTGGGCATCATATTAATATTTCTATCAAATGAACAGTTTGTTTTATTGCAAATCCCCCCGAATATTGGCGAAAAGCCTAAATTATATTTGTGATGAATAATGATGTAGCTATTATATATTTAATGTGTGTTCTGACACACATGCACATGCAAGCAATTGCTTTTTGTAAACAAATGCCTGACAAATGCTTTGGCTGTATTCACCATAGTGCTCGTCTTCTGAGAGCTATAATTAATTCTCCACTTTCTGCTCATCTCTGTCTGTCTTTAACTTCTTCTTTCATAGCTGGGGCTGCAGAGAGGCTTGGTTTCCAATACCACACTGAGCAAGCCACAGGTTTGTCAATAAAGTAATCATTACCTTTAAATTGAGTTTGTGCGCCTGGCTGACCAAAGACACTTGAAAGGCGGTGGCTACTGTTCTCTAGATTCAATATTTTGATGCAATACATCACAGTCTATCTAAGCTGGTTTAGTATATCTGTGCATTTACACTCCCAAGCATTTACATATTTGTGCTAAGTAACTAGCTAAAAGGCTACAAAGTTGTTGTTCAGGGACACTATCTCTACAAAGCTCCTCCAAAGCTCCTTGATATTACTGAGAGAAATAATTTAGCATTACCTGTTTAAGAAATTAAATTTGTGTGTAAAAAAATGAAAATGAGACAGTATGAGTAAGAGTGCAATGCTTTAAAGGAGGCCAAGGTTCCTAAATGATAGCTAGAACTTTTAAATGGGCCTCTGCAAGACCTCATTCACTGTGTGATGCCTGCTCTATTCTATAAAAATGGACTAATATTCAACCACTGTGAGAGCACTTTCTCTGTGCTTCACTCACCATGGACATGACTCGCACCAAGGACTGAACAAAGAGCCTAACAGCATTCAAAATTTTTGACCATAGTGGAGAGGAAATGGGTGCTGGTTAATGGTGAATGTAGAAAGCTTCAGGAATAAGCCTGCTTTTGGATCTTCTCTGTATTTATGTGTGTGTGTGGGGGGGGGGGGGGGGGGTGTTCAGGTTTGCTATTTCGTGTGGGTGTGTGTGTTTGTGTGTGTGTGTGTGGTTGTGTGTGTGTGTGGTTGTGTGTGTGTGTGTGTGTGTGTGTGTGTGTGTGTGTGTGTGTGTTCAGGTTTGCTATAGTTGTGAAGGCCAGATTTTTGAAAATGTCCTCACAAATAGTAAAACATGTCAAAAACCACTTTGTGAGGACGTGGTCCTCACTATTTGAATGCTTATGAACTGACCATTTATAGATGCAAACAGTAATGTCTAATATTTGTCACAACTTTTTGCAGGTTTGCAGTCTGTTCGATCTGTAAACTTTGGGAGAGCAGTTGAAGTACATTTTATGAATAAATGTACGAAGGAAGATGTCCAAAATTTAGGTTTACAAATATCATGCAACAGAAATAGAGTAATTTGAAAATAAAAAAATCTGCCTAACATCTGTTGAGGTGGTTCCTGTCACATCAATCAACCACTCACCTACTCAAAAGTAAGAAAGCTGTTTAATTTTTATTCTGTGATCTGCCCTTTAACAGTAATATTTAGCTTCAATAAATCAACTGTGCGATTCCACCCCATGGTTTTAAAGGGTAAAACTGTCTTGCATTTTTTCTCTAAAAACCCCAAAATAGCACCCAAGCATGATTATCTAAAAGAGCAAAATGAGGCACACACACACAAGCACACAAACAAAAAATGATTATTTCCACTATAATAAAAGAAAGCAAAATAAAAGATTCTGGAACAAAGTAAGATGTCTTGCACAGAATATAATGTAGCAATCAATGTGACACTTCCCGCTACACATATTAGCAGAATATCATTTAAAACCACAGAAACAGTGTGATACACCAAGGACAGTACGTACAACCTGACAAACAACATATCCTTTTAATTCATAACACAGTGATAGAAAATCCATCCGTGTTCCACAGTAAATGAACGAAACCAATAAAAAGATCGTACACATCCTGAAGATAATTGAAAATAGAAGCACCCAGAGGCTGTACACGATTTCTAATATGGAAATGTGTTGTATTTGTCTTGTGCTCCCTGATTTATTATTTGTATTTTTTATTAGACTGTCCGGTTTCAAATCTATCCATCTGATATGTCAGTTTTGAAATACAGAGCATGTTTGGCCCATTGCAATATGGCTTTATAAGCTGAGGGTTAACCGCAGCTATGTGACCCCTAGAAATAGAGAAGGTTTGAGCGGAGAGTCTTGTCTATCAATCCAGCCTGGAGAGCAAGGGCCATCAAAGGGCAGAGAAGAATAATGGGGCCACTGAGGACTCCTGGTGGAGGACTCTGCTTTACAGTACTTTATTGGTTTTCTTTCTCAAGCAAGTCTCAAAGCACTCAGTATTGTAAGGATATACAGTATTGCTATTGTCAGTCACTATAATCATAGCAAGGGTGTATTACTTATAGGTTGTCTTCAAAATGTTAGCATCAATTGTTCACTTCATTGGCAAGCTTCATTAAAAGAATTGTTCACCCAAAAATGAAAATTTGCTGAGAATTTACTCTGCGGTAGACCATGCGAGATTTAGATGATCAGAACAGATTTGCAGAAATTTAGCATCACTTGCTTACCTACAGATATTCTGCAGTGAATGGGTGCCGTTAGAATAAGAGTCCACACTGCTGATATAAACCTCACGAAAAAGTTCTTTATTAAGTCATTTTACACTTTAAACCATTGCTTCCAGCTAAAAGAAGTCCTCTATCCATAATTGCGTTCTCCAGTGAAAAAGTAATCTTGTCTGAATTTAAAAGAACAATATATACAGATCAAGCACCTCCTACAAGCAAAAAAGGTCTAAAACAGTGGATTTTGGTGTGAGAGGACAACAGGGGCTAGAGTTTTTCAGTGGAGGAACCATTATAGATTATTTACTGATTATTGTATTTTGACCAGATGTAATGGTTTATAGTTAAAATGCCTTAATGATGGATCTGTTTCTTACAAACACACAGTTTTCACTGGGTGAACTATTTCTTTAAACAGAAACTTTTCATTAAAAAGACGTTTTAGTACAAACTTTTGGTTACTTAAATTTATGCAAAGAAATGTAAGTGATATAACTGTATCACTCTCACTAGGTGTATTGTGTTCTGATATTTTACGGTTCCATAAATGAAAAGGGTTAGCTTTCACAAAAATCAGCTTTTAAATAACTAGTCTATTTAACATTAATGCATATAGAATTTATGTACAACTACATTTACGCAATCAGAAAGTTTTGTTGATTAACATATAATCAGATTCAGTTAGTAACTTAAGAACAGGCTCATGTATTTAGCCCCGTGAGACTCAGAGTAATGACTTCATGAGTTATCTCAGTGGTCGCCTAAGTGATGACCTTGTCACTGATCTCAGTGTTGGCTCATTGATTGCCTTGTCTTTGACCTCATCTGTTTAACTCATTGGCAGGTAATTGAGTCCTCACCTTATCGTTCTCATTTTACAGTAGACAGATGCCTTTCTCCAAAGGAGATAGTAGACAGTGTGCTATTTACCTTTACATTTATTCATTTGACAGCCGCTCAAAACTTACAGTACATTCAGCATATACATTTTTATCAGTAAATGTATTCCCTGTTTTTATCCACAGTGATGTATTTCTGACCTCCACACTCAACAGAAAAAAGGCTGTACCTTCTGAAATAGCTTGGGTATTTCACCATGTGTAGCAGTCTGTGTCCAGTTTGTTTTTCTTGGAATACCAGATGAGGCAATTTCAAGTATCTAAGAATGCCTGAACTAATTGATCAGCACAGCAAGGATGTACTCTGTTAGCATTACCCAGAATCCACTGGAGGCGGAGGCAGAGAAGAGGATGGTGGAGTCCATAATGAACAAGTCTGCACAACCTCTCTATAATGAGTACTATAATAATCTTGGAACACCTTTAGCCACCAGCTGGTTGTACCATTATGCTGTAAGAAGCACCACTGGTGATCCTTCCTGCCTGCTGCTATCAGACAATACGCCACTGTCTCCTCCTCTTCCCACAGATCCTCTTCCACACATTACAGTTGACAGAAACCCCTGTGAGGTGTGATAACATGGCACTGTGTTGACAGTTGTTCTCATTCCAGGGCACAATGGCATTACCAGCTAATGCATTTACATTCTGCACTAAATTGTAATGCAAATGCATTTGTATTTTGCACACAGACAGTGTCATTGGACTTTGTTTTGTCTTGCATGCAAAGTGGCATTTGTTGCACTTCATGTTTGATACATCTGTTGTTTTGTGCTGGAACTGCTCCTATATCTGTTAATTCATCTATCTATCCAAGTGGAACTGCGAGAAAAAAAAAAGAATAAACAGTCAATTTTTTTTTTTTTCCTTGAACACCTCTTATATCAACAAAAATCACAAAGAATTTACTTTTTTTCTCACAATGTCACTGCCTGCGGTTTGCAGCAGAGGTCACTGTTTCTCAGATATTGCTATTTATTATATATAGAGAGTGAACACCTTCTTATTTAGGCTAAATTTGCAACCCTTATTTATTTTATTCATTAAAATTTATTTGCATTAAAAAATGTATAAAATTACATTTCCATGTTTATTTCATGTTAAGAACTAACAAAATCACACCAGCCAAGTCCCAAATTATAATAACACTTCATATAACATTTTAGTAACTTAATAAAATCTAAATAGAAAATAAAACAGCTCATTTAATATTAATATTACCATATGAACATGGTTGGTGATCAACTTAAAGAGTAAGCACCTCCTTTCAAGGACCAATTAAATGAAATGAAATGAAATAAAATGAAATTAATTAAAATATTAAAGGTAAGTATAGTGCTTCAGGAAATCCAGTCCATGGGTTGAATATGAGGGGTGATTAGATTGAGGAATACTATTTGTCAAATTACTCTTACATATGCAGTGCAACGAAAGAAGATGAATTGACTTTTGAATTTTTGAATTGATAGCAATATCAAAGTAAGTGTTATGCTGCAAACAAAACGGTGCAACTGACCTTTTGCTGTCAATATGTTAATATTAATTGGGGTTTTTTTCTTGGTAATATCAAGCAGAGATCTGTTTATAGTTATAGTGGAAAACCTTCCACCTGCATGTTTTTATTGTTAAAAATGTAGCTGGGTTATGCAATACTAATGTGTCTGTATACAAACTGTATTAGCATTTGTGATTTAATTTTGAACCTTTGCATGTTTAGCTTTTACAACAGCATAAAAGGTCAACATTTTGACCGACACTCAGATGTGCTATCAGTAAGAATATTATTGAAATATTTTCCCTGTGCTGAAGCTCACCTCACATAGCTGTTGAAATTACACACTCAATATCTAACAAGGTTTAAAGAAATCCTTGCCAATGATTATAAGACAATAGCACTGTCTCAGTGAATAATAAAAGATAATTTTCCACTTCAGAGTGAAATTTGTGTTTTTGTTTGTTCCCATTTGGCTGCAGTCAGCCTAGTGCAGGCTTTCTGTGTCATAGTACAACATCCAGTCCTGGAAACTGCACTATACTTTATCTCATGCTTGGTGGAGCTTTATACTTTATTAATAAGTCTTGAAGGTTAAGCCTGGAGTTTTAATTGCAAAATAACATCATGTGATTCTATCCAAAATAATATGTTCCATTACTAGATGTTATGTATTACATAGTAAGGATTCCTATCGCTAGACAGGTTAAAGTTAAATCTGTATCTGTATCTTGCTACACCAGTACTCCTTCTTACTCTGTTTAACGTCAAATGTTACTAAATCTTTTTATAACTTGTAGAATATTGTTTGAGTTTTGAATTTCACTTTGTGGTTGATTGTTACAATGGCAGCCGTGCTGTTTGAAACTCTAATTTCCTCCATTATGCTCATTACTGCAGAAAGATTCTGCACTCTTATCGCAGTGTTCTACTATCAGGGATTTCATTTGAATTGTTCACCATGAGTTTCAAGGGTAATTCATTTTAGTTGCTGCTAAGCTTTACAGGCTGGAAAAACTTATTTGTCTAACTTCAAAACATGCACAATCCTCCTTTTTTTGCAAGTAAAACAAAAACAGTTATATGCTAAATAAATATAAAGGGATGGTAATTGGTACAATGCTTTTTAATTTAGATATTAATTCTGCTATCAGTGTAGAGCTAGGTTTTATTTGTTTATATTTTTTGTTTTTTGCATAAATGGAGGAAATATGACTTTATAGGAGATGTCAGTGATTCTCATTTCTTTATAATAAAGACATTCAAAAAAAAAATGCCAGATTGTCTAGCCAGACTGGATAAGGATTAATGAATTCTTTGCTGGCATTTAGAAGAAAAGGTGTGGACAACGATATAATGGTCCTAGTACTTTTAATACTCTCTTTTGATTTTGCAGAACTTAAAAATTTACTGGAGAAACAAGATTGCATAAGATTTGTTTTAAAATAATATTTATTATTATTATTATTATTTAACCTTATTTGTTTTTTAAGCATTAACTAATAATTAATATTTAGTGAGGTTTCTATACTTAAAAAAAGAAAAAAAAAATAACATTTGAAATACACTGCAGAATAAGTCACAATAACTAACAAAAATATTTATTATTATTTTATGGACGGCCCTTCTGAAAAGTGGGCTGAATCTGATTTACTAACATCAGAGTCATTAACTGTTTTCGATTTAGTTTTGCAGATAAGGGGTAAAGAAGATGAGTTTACCTTTAAGAAACCCATTACATGTTTGTCCACTGTGGCAAGGTAATGGAGTGAGTGCATTAAAGCAATTGCTCACATACCCAAGCACCAGATGTCAGGAACCCCTTCAAGCACATCCTATCAACCCCCAGACAAAGTGCCTTAAAAACTTTCTCTGACAGGCTGGGCCCAACTGGATATATTTATATGTTTTATTAATAAGTATAGATGTGAGTGTTATGTGAGTTTATATTGTATTCCAAATGTGGCATTTCCCCGCGAGCTGGACGGGAGGTATATGTTTCAGCCTGTATCCTGCCCATTGAATGAGAACCTTCTCGGTGCACTGTGGTTTTGCCTTGGTGCTCGTGGACCACCAGGACTAAGTCTCATTCTGTCCTGGATCCCTCTCCATTCTCATCAGGGAGATTGGGACAGGATAGAGGGGTAATAAGGTGTGAAGAGAGGGGAAATGCACCACATCTCACTGCTTCTCTAAAGGGAAGACTGGATTTCTCCATCTGCCTCCAGATGCCTGTCAGATTATGGTCTGCTTTCCCTGTCTTCGGCTAAGCATTGGAGGACTGAGGTTGGGAATCTAATTAAAAGGGTTTGTCACACCCCTCTGTTCATATAAGCATGGAGTGCTGGTGGGAGTTGGAGAGCCATCATCTGTATCATGGGCACGGTAATTGTTTTAGAGAAGTTTTTAAGGAGTAGAATAAATCTGAAAGTGAACCATTTCAGTTTGGTTATTATACATTGTCAAAAAGAAATAGTATACCATTTGTATAATACAATAGCACTGAGTTATCATTTTAGTCAACAGTGACAAGCAAACAATGCTATGTTTTGTTTTAGGTTTCACTAAAGTATGAAATCACAATGTTTCATCTAGATACAAGCTTTTAAGGTGGTCTGATATACTTACAGCTTTGTTTTTTGTGATATTTGCAAAAGTATCAAGAGATAAACATGACAAATGAAAAAGAACCAGTGAGAAAAAAAATGCTGTTCTGCAACATCCCAGAGCCTCATCTGTCAGTGAGTGATTAATGTGATATCTAGAGGCTATGCTAAGCTAGCGCCTTTCATACCCATACAAGATTGATCACATTGAAATTGAAAGGGAGTATTACTGATATCATACCGTGTTGGTTGATTGGTGTTGAGACTGTTTTTAATCCCTATATGTAAATATAACTTAAGCATAACTATAACTGTGTGTAAATCGCTGTAAAGCACCTACTACTTGGCAGTGTTGCTACTTCTGTGGTTAAACTACAGTCAAAATGTTTTTAAAGACGTTAGCGTTACACATTATGTATTTTAAACGTATACAATATATAATTATCAATTGTTTATTATAGTTAATTACACCACAGCACTCTTTAAATGCAAATACCAAAATATTGTTTTACTTTTAGTCTTTGGTCCCTAATTAAGGAAAATTACTTCCTGATTATTATTCATTTGGCAAAGCTGAGCCATTATGCAAGGGTAGCTAGCTTTTAATCTACCTGCCCTGTCGCCCTCTAACACCAACAAGCGTGCATATTTAATACATATAAAAATGGTCCTAAGGCAAGAAAAACAGATAATGCTACAAATTTGTCTTGGGATGGGATGAATTATAAACAGGCAGAGATAAGGAAACCCTTCCTCCCAGGGCTTTTATAGCCAGCAGTTATTTTCTGCAAGCCTCTGTTACATGATTCAGTATTTGAGAGTATGCAAATCATGGGAGTTACTTGACAGAGACACGCTCTGCAGGGAATACTGTATTTGTCAAGCTGTTATTGCAGTTGGTTTCTTGATTATGCATTTGAGTGATGGACAACTGCTGCATCTTCCATTTGGGAAACAATAAGACAGACATGTACTGGATCACCATGCACATGTTTGGATGCACATTTGTTCCTACATTCTTGTAACTCTGAAGCAATGTTATCAAAGAGATATCCCCCTCAAACAGCTCTGGGGTCAGGAAAATGAAATGACAGGTGCCAAAAGCATGTGGGTTATTTTGGGATGATTGATTTATCATGACTCAATCAACCATCAACTCTACCCCTCCTCTCCCGTATCTCTGCACAGATTAAAAAGATGGGGGGGGGAAAGTGAGTATGTGAGGTGTGGATAGAACGAAGGGTCAGATATGATGGGAGTTCGTGCGGAGTAATGGAGATGTATTGTTTTGGGTGATATGAAGAATTGCTTTTTATCCCCGCTGATTGAATTCAAGGCAGGGAGATATTGATCAGATGAGCCATCTCTTTCTTTTCCTCTCATATTACACTTTCCCTTCATTTTCTTGGGGTTTTCTTTTTTTTTTTTTTTTTTTGAAAAGAGACACTATGGATTTCTTGATTCATTTAATTAAAACAACACCGACCCAGTGGCATTTTGGTGAAAAATACTTTTATTTCTACTTTAGTTCAATTACAGTAACTCAAGTTTGATCCTTTCATTGAGCTGAAGGTCGATAGAACTGTTCTTTTAGTAAAAAACTGAATTTATTTACAGACTTTCCCTCCTCAGGCTCTGTTTAAATGGACATTTTAAGGAATTAACCTATGGCTCCTAACCCGCAAAGGTTTGATAAAAAAATCCTCAAAGTATAATAAAACATGTTTTCTATACTGTACACTCTTATTTTATTGGCACCTACTGCTCCATGAAGCATATTTTACATCCACAGAAACTTTATACTGCACAAAATGTTCTTTATAGTGGAAAGAGGTTCTTCTATGTCATCACTGCGAAACACTTTATTTTTAAGAGTGTATATACCAACAACATGCACTTTTTTTTTCTTTATTATCTTCTCAAATACAGGGAGAAAGAATCCATGCTTCCCCTCACTGTCGACAAGAGAGAGAGAATATGTCAGTGATTCTATGTGTGTGTCTCACTGAATGGAGGATTAGTGCTAATTAGGCACAGTCTTGAAATAATGAGATTCATCTTTTAGGACATAAAGGCCAGAATAATAGACAGCAAACTATCCTATTCATCTCTTTCTCTCTTTCTCTAAGCCATCTTCCTTCTTCACCCATCACTGCTTCTTAAATTTTCCCCCTTAAATAACACCAGAAAAGGGTCTGAGGCCAGGGAAACACATTGTGAACTGACCTGGGATTATAGCACTCCAAATGTACAGAGGATGTGCAGCTGTCCACTAATATACAACACTAAGACGTTAATTCATTTATTATTATAACAATATTGTAGTTGTTCTGACCTGTATTGTTACAAATCTTGTAAATTTGGTGTTGATTATTTCCAAACGCATTTCACACTAATGTAGCGGGATACAAGAAGAGACAGACCAAGTAAAGGAAAGAGTGGAGCTGGTAGAGGAGTGAAAGAGATTGCCAGTTGAGTTGGATGTGTTTCAATAGGGAATGCAAACACCAGCTGGAATTGAACATGTTTTGCAACATGCAACATTTTAGCATTATTTATTCACTATCATGTCATTCGAAATCCAAAGCCTTTCTTTTTTTCAGTGCAAAATAAAAGGAGACATTTACCAGTCTCTGTTTTCCGATACACTCTCATGGCAAATTCATGTTTTGGCAAATTGTTGGCTAATTCATATGAATTTGTACCTTTTTGTTTTACCTTTTTGATCTGCTTACACAATGATGGTTATGTTTAGGGTTATCTAGGGTTAGGGTTATCTTACCTTTTCATACAACTCACATCATACAAATTCATATGAAATCGCCACATGGTAAAAAAGTTTCCATGCAATTAAAATGTTTTTTTTCCCCATGCAATTACAATGATTGATTACCAGAGCTTTCAAGCTTCAAAAAGCATGCAAAATCCTCATGAGAAAGAGCAACTAGGACATTCTTCAAAATTGTGTTCCACAGAAAAAATAAATAATGTTCTGTCATGTCAGCTCTCTGAGAGTTTAGTATGGTAATATACATGGCAATGTTAATGTGTTTGGTGGAATAGATCTGCTACGACGCTGCTGCGGCAGAGCAAGTACCAAGACTTGCTACAGCCAATACATCCACAGACATGCTACTATGAGTGTTTAGGAAATACTGCTACTGCACATATAACATATGTGACCCTGGACCACAAAACCAGTCATAAGTCGCACGGCTATCTTTGTAGCAATAGCCAACAATACATTGTATGGGTCAAAATTATACATTTTTCTTTTATGCCAAAAATTATTAGGATATCAAGTAAAGATCATGTTCCATGAAGATATTTTTTTACATTTCCTACTGTAAATATATCAAAAATGTATTATCATTAGTAATATGCATTGCTAAGGACTTAATTTGGACAACTTTAAAGACATTTTTCTCAATATTTACATTTTTTTGCACAATTTAAAAAAAATTGAACGTTGCAGCAAGCTCATTGGCGGCTGGTGCAAAAAGAAACCAATCAGCTGTGCCATGTGAATGATGCTGTAATTAATTAGACTGAGTTATCGACCAATGCCATCTAGAGTTTCATGACAGAACATTTTATTCATATGAATTTTGAATGACATGAAAGTGAATAAATGATAACATAATCACATTTTTTACTATCCTTTAAAAAAAACCTGCACATTTTTTTTGTGTTTATATACCTCAGACTTCTTCTACACTACTATCACAGATGAGATCTCAGTGCCCTTCCTTGGCCCCCAACAAGTTTGTTTTCCAATATTTCTAAGATGTTACTTTTATTCTTTTTCATCCCTCTCTCCTTCGAGACGTACATCCTGTCAGTTTCATGTGTGCCTTCCACATCCTCCTCTAGGGCAATCTCTGGAGAGAGAGAGTGTGTGTGGAGTCTCTGAGTGGCAGAGATAAGCTGGCATCAATGCTACAGGTTTAACCACTGCCATACGCAAACCAAAGAGAGACAACCGCGGGGCAAACATACGATTCGGCCAAACATGGTTGACAACGAGACGCCTGCTCTCCGGTTTCATTCCTCACACTTTGAAGTGCAAATGACAGTGACAGACAAACAGGCATGTTCAAGGTTTGGATTATTTATTTATTTGGAATTCGGATATGGGCTAAGAAAAGAGGCATAGTGTTCCAAGATGATAAGATGCCTGAAGGTTAAGTTGTAGATTTTGCTTTCTCTAGTTACTGCTGTGGTTAGATAAGGCGATTGGCATGGCAGTAGAGCAATATGAAAAGCACTTTTAAAAGGCACCCTAAAGGTTGGTCCTCCTGACGGATCCTTTTATCCTGTTGAACATGGGCGTTCATATTAAATGTTTAGCATACGCATGAAGCGACTGCAGAAACATGAATGTGAGGTCTCGATAAAGAGCAAGAACTGTAGGAAAACCTAAACATTACCTCAAAACCAATAGTATAATAATATTATTTTAGGTAATAACATCCTACATCTGAACACAATCCAGGAAGCTGTAAATGTGAAATGTGCAATGACATCACTTGACCAAACTGAACTGCAAAAATGATGACTATTTTCAAACAGGTTTCCTGAATACTCCCCGACTGTCATTCATTACAACATATAGTTGTCCATGCACATTAACCAGCCATCACCTAAATGATAATATATTTTTAAATGCAATTATGTAGTTAAATAAGTTAATATTTATTATTATTTTATATATTATCATTATTATTATTATTTTGATAAAAAAAATCCTTCTATTTCCTGAAGAGCAATCCAAAAGTATTCAGAAGGCATAAAGTAGATTTATTTATTTATTGTCAGAAAAGAAGTAAACATGTAAATGATGTAGATGCCTTGTATTATAAATGAAACATACACTGTTTTTGGGTCAGTAAAACAATGTTTTTTATTGTAGAGTCGTTACATTCAACTGCCAATTAATGTTGCACCTTACTTCAAAGAACCTAGAATGATTTTTCTGAAAGTTCCAACACACACACATTCAAAAATGCTTAAAACGTATTAATCGGTAAGACAGGCTACTGTATATGTGACCCTGGACCACAAAAACACACTGTAAAAAAAATTCTGTAGTTTTTACAAAATAATTTTGTCAGCTGTGGTTTCCAAACAACACAACACAAACACATTTACAGCCAAAAACTATTAAAAAACATGATTATTTAAACAAAATACTTTCAAATGTTGAGTGTCACGCAGGGAATCCTGGGAATATCAGTTTAAAGTTTTTTACTGTAAATTATACATTTATTTGTTCTTTTTTACTTCTAAAAACTGTAAAATGAACAGCATTTTACTGTAAAATAACATGAAATGTCTGGTTAGATCTTTTACAGTTTTTCCTTGTATATAGTACGGGAACTTACTGTTAATCTATTAACAGTTTTTTTCCGTAGTGTTTTAATCAAATTTTACAGTTAAAATTACACTTATTTTTTACAGTGCAGTCATTAGGGTAAATTTTTTGAAATTTGAAATCTGGAATCTGAGGGTGCAAAAAAAATCTAAATATTGAGAAAATCGCCTTTAAATTTGTCCAAATTAAATTCTTAGCTATGCATATTACTAATCAAAAATTAAGTTTTGATATATTTACAATAGGAAATTTACAAAATATCTTCATGGAACATGATCTTTACTTAATGTCCTAATGATTTTTGGCATAAAAGAAAAATCAATAATTTTGACCCATACAATGTATTTTTGCCTATTGCTACAAATATACCCCAGCGACTTAAGACTGGTTTGGTGCTCCAGGGTCACATATGTATGCGTTAAAATATGTCAAACTGCTTTGTAAAGGTTATTTCATCTTGCTTTCGAATCTGCCTGTCAGGGTGGGTTTTTCCTTTCAGTAATTAAATAATTAAGCCCAGGCTGCTGTGGTGAGAGATAAGTGCTAGAGGGAAAGTTTTAGCATATTAATTAGTAGTGATTTAGTATCCGCTCCTGCTCCAATAAAGACCTGAAATCAATCGCCCCTCACAGAGGACGTACTCTCCCTCCCCTTGGATCTTTATTTGGTTGCAAATGCTTTTTCGTCCCAACCTCTCTTATTAAACTTAGTTTTTTTCTGATATGTAGAACATCTTAATTAATGCTCCTGATACAGAGAATTTGAGTATTTAATTACTCATAAAAATATATATGTAAATTATTATTAATCTAATGCATGCTTAGGCTGAAGTGCCTATTTCTAATTAGGACTCTGGCCCAAAAGCAAAGCTTTATCTGAAAAAAACAAGGTTGGTGGTTGTTTTGGACTCACATGATGTGAATGGAGCAAACATTGGGCCTGATTGTGTGAGAGCTTTTCACGGAGAGTGAGATTTATTTGGTCCTTTATACACTCACAGCTTGCAAAGCTTCATGAGTCTGATTAGCTCAGCTCACAGTGCGAAAGCACTCTGTGGCATGCCGCTTTTTCCCAGGTAAAATGTTCCGGGAAGGGCGCAGTGAGGAGTTTAGCACAATTTGAAGCTAGTTTTTTGTTAACCCTGAATTCCCCTCCAATTATGTCCAATCAACCATTTCACAGTGTGAGAGTGAGCTCTGCGTGTCCCATGCCTTCTGCCTACTTTTGGATTATCTATGCTCTTCAGGAAGTAGAAGGATTTTTTTTTATCAAAATAATAATAATAATCATAATATATAAAATAATAATCTGAAAAACACCTCACTGTTGGCATGCTGCTAAGCTCTGGCCCTCTCCCTTTTCTGAAATTGTATTTATCATTTTCATATCGTTCTTCCCAACTTTGTTGCTATCCATCTTTCCACTACACCACGCCACCTCTCTTAATTTGAATTTTCCATGCTGTTTCTGGCTCTCAGCATTCTTTTCCCTCACTCTGCATCATCATCACGTCCCTCTCTCTCTCTTTCTATCAGAGCTGTCATCTTTCTTTGTCTCCAAACACACTGATAGTGTTCCCAGTATGTTTCCTCAAGCCCATTACACAGACTGTGTGTATGTGTGGGTGTGTGGAGAGATGTGATATGAGAATGCAGTTGCCGTGTTTGGAGGGTCTAACAGCTGAGACGCTGTTAGATAGGCCATTTGGGGGGGGGCTAACTGGTGTTCATAAAATGTGGCTGTCAGGCAGGATTTTGATGAATGAGTGTCTACAAGAGGTGGCTGAGCAGGATGGATTTTAGGCAGTAGATAGAGAATGTTTGATGCTTGCTGAGATGAAGTGTAGTTGTTTCAAGTTGAATGTTGATCGGTAATGGGTTGGGTGGGATGATATGACTCAAACAGACAAGGCTTGAGGTCAGAGAGAGGCCCGGCAGAGTTATTTGCAGTATGCAAAGGGCAATATAGACTGAAACAAGACCAGTCCATATAACTAGTCAGGTGCAACCTTACTAACAAACAAGGTGAATGGAAATTGTAAGAAACTTCTGAAGAAGGTAAAGCGATCAACACTTGTTGCTGGGGGAATTATATTTAAATGAAATCAATGTATTTTTGCACACCAAGTCTTCATCAGGATATACAGAATACAAACGAGGAGAAACTTTTTCATTATAAAACAACAGGAAAGTCCAACCATCAAATAGAAGATATTTTTTTATCTTATTAAAAATAGAAAGAATAAATAAAGTCTGCAGTCTGCAAAGTGCTTTATATATTATTATACTATGGGGCTGTGGAATGCTTGAATCTGATTGGCTGATGAACATTCTAAGGTGTGCAATTATTTTCAGGGAAACACACGGCAGTTCCAGGCAGTTCCAGGCAGGTCTTGACCACATTACATGTCCATATCACTTCGCCAAATGATTTCAGTTATTTCAAAGGTCCTTACAACAGCAAAAGAACCAAAATGCTGCTCTTGATGATGAAGATGAACTTGCAGTTTCGCAATTAGTAGAGACACTGCTGCCAAACACTGTTGAGAGAAGCACAGGCTCAGGTAATTCACACATGCTTAATCTATTTCTCTCTCTCTCTCTCTCTCTCTCTCTCTCTCTCTCTCTCTTAAAACTAAGTCAGCTATCAACGGCTCAAGCCTTTTTGGAATTAGAAACGATGTGGGATGAATAACATAACAATATTTGAGGTGTGTTAACCATAGTATAAACTGAATAATTGACTCCGGTCCATTGAATTATTAGAAAATAATGCACACTCAAGGTGTAACGGCCACTCCGTGCATTACCACCTCGGGTGTGCATTATATTTTAATAATTCAACGGCCCATCTTCAATTATGCCTTACTTACAACATTATTACTACTACTACTACTACTACTACTGCTAATAATAATAATAATAATACGAACTTCCTGTTCATTAAAGAATTCAGGAAAAAAATGTATCATGATTTCGACAAAAATATTAAGCAGCACAACTGTTTTCAACACTGATAATAATAAGGAATTTGGGCACCATATCAGAATATTAGAATGATGTCTGAAGGTAGTGGCTGCTTATAATTGAGCTTTGCTATCACAGGAATAAATTAAATTTTAGATAAATAGAAAACAGTAGTTTTAAATCATAGTAATATTTCACATTATTATTGTTTTTACTGTATTTTTAATCAAATAAATGTAGCCTTGGTGAGCAAGAGAGTCTTTTTTCAAAAACATTACAAAATCTTACAGACCATACTAGTTATAGCTCTAGGAAACAGTCTAACTAGTGTGTTATATTGCTTCATTCTTAAAAATGATACCACTGTCCTTCATAGCTGATTATAGCTTTAGGGTTAGACTTACTGCAATGGAAAATGTGTTATGTTATGTTGAGTGCTGATACTAGCCACTAACCAGCACACATTACTAGCCACTGTATGCCAGCCTAGTACATTCTTTTAAGCTGTCAAGGCACTTTTTTGTCTAGCAGCACAAATTTGCAGAAAGGCTGAATTTTAACCTCACTTTGCCACCGTCCACTGTGCTAAAAGACATTTAAACAAGCCCTATTGGCCCTATGGCTTCACTCTCAAGTACACAAAGGCACACACTTCACAAGCAGGCAAATATACCTGCATTCTCCCTTCCTTTCTCCAGACATTTTCTCATCAAATGCCTATTTGGTAGCATGGGATTACTCAAATCCTCTCGGGTGTGCACACACACTTGCAAGCAAGGCACATACGCATGTGGGCACACACACACTCACATACAATCAGCATCATATTACTCAAAAGAAACCAGGCTTTAGAAGATCTGAGATACACAACAGGTCCAAAAGTATGTGGACAACCCCTTCTTATTAACAGGTTTGGCTATTTCAGCTCTAACAAGTGCAAAAAAAATCCAATATACAGCCATGCAGCCGAACATTTATAATAGAATGGGGACCTTTTCTATTTTTCTGTGCACAAACTGGGGATAATAAAGAAATAGTTTACTGGGTTTTGGTGTGGAAGACCACATCTAAACCTCACTGAACACCTTTGGGATGAATTTGAGTGGTGACTATGAGCCAGACCCCATCAACGAACATCAATGCCTGACTTCAGAGACGCTCTTGTGTCTGAAAAGTAGTAAATGCCAAGCCATGTGAAACTGGAAGCTATTATAGCAGCAAACAGAGGACCGACTTTCCTCTTCATGCCCATGGTTTAGACATTAAATATTCAAGAAGAAGAAGAAGTTTTATTTATATAGAACCTTTCCATAGCTCAAGGTCACTTTAACATAATACTATACGAGACATTTACACACCCACATACACAGTACAGACACATAAGGCCACATATAGCCATATTATCCAAAATGCTATCCAATCCAATATTAAAAAGATACATTTTTAGCTGGGTCTTGAAGGTTGACAAAGAAGATATATTAAGAAGTGTAAGGGGTAGCGAATTCCATAGTTTAGGAGCATTAACACTAAATGACCTACCACCTACAGTTGTCAGCCGAAAATGAGGAATGGACAAAAGACCTAGCTCAGATGATCTGAGGAACCGGGCAGGAGAATAAGAGTACAATAGGTCAGACAGATATGGAGGTACAAGACCATTTAATGCTTTAAATGTTAGAAGCAATATCTTAAAGGGGATACGTGATGCCACAGGTACCCAGTGAAGATCTTGCAGAGTAGAGGAGTAATGTGAACAGAATGCCTGGTGGAGGTGAGAACTCTTGCTGCGAAGTTTTGAACATAGTGTAACCTTGCAATAAGTTTTTTATGCAGACCAGGAAATAGAGCATTGCAATAATCCAGACGTGAAGTGATTAATGCATGAATTAAGGTTTCAGTATCAGCTAGAGTTAGAGGAGATTGAAGACGTGCAATATAACGAAGATGAAAAAAGAAGTTTTAACAACAGAAGAAATGTGAGAGGCAAAAGATAGAGATGAGTCAAATAAGATACCAAGATTACGGACAGATGAAGAAGACTTAACATGAACCCCATCAATTTCACAGGACAGGTCCATCCTTCTGACTGATGTAACAGAGCCAATTATTAGAATTTCCATTTTGTTATTATTTAGTTTTAGGAAATTCAAATACATCCATTGCTTGATATCCCTGATGCATGCAGTAAGTGAGTCAGGCAGTGATGGCCTATCAGAGCTGGTGGTTAGGTAAATTTGAATGTCATGATGATCTGAGGGACCGGGCAGGAGAATAAGAGCCCAATAGGTCAGACAGATATGGAGGTGCAAGACCATTTAATGCTTTAAATGTTAGAAGCAATATCTTAAAGTGGATACGTGATGCCACAGGTATCCAGTGAAGATCATGCAGAGTAGAGGAGTAATGTGAACAGAATGCCTGGTGGAGGTGAGAACTCTTGCTGCAGAGTTTTGAACATAGTGTAACCTTGCAATAAGTTTTTTATGCAGACCAGGAAATAGAGCATTGCAATAATCCAGACGTGAAGTGATTAATGCATGAATTAAGGTTTCAGTATCAGCTAGAGTTAGAGGAGATTGAAGACGTGCAATATAATGAAGATGAAGAAAAGAAGTTTTAACAACAGAAGAAATGTGAGAGGCAAAAGATAGAGATGAGTCAAATAAGATACCAAGATTACAGACAGATGAAGAAGACTATACATGAACCCCATCAATTTCACAAGACAGGTCCATCCTTCTGACTGATGTAACAGAGCCAATTATTAGAATTTCCATTTTGTTATTATTTAGTTTTAGGAAATTCAAATACATCCATTACTTGATATCCCTGATGCATGCAGTAAGTGAGTCAGGCAGTGATGGCTTATCAGAGCTGGTGGTTAGGTAAATTTGAATGTCATCAGCATAGCAATGAAACTGAAGTCCATGCATGCGTATGATGAACAAAAGTGAAAGTGACTTTACATACAGCCAAGTATAGTGACCCATACTCAGAATTCGTGCTCTGCATTTAACCCATCCAAAGTGCACACACACAGTAGTGAGCACACACACACCGTGAACAGCCATTTATGCTGCGGTGCCCGGGGAGCAGTTGGGGGTTCAGTGCCTTGCTCAAGGGCACCTCAGTCGTGGTATTGCCAGCCCAAGACTCAAACCCACAACCTTAGAGTTAGGAGTCAAACTTTCTAACCACTAAGCCACGACTTTCCTTATGATGTTACCAAGTGTATAAATATATATATATTTTTAAATGATAAACAGAAGTGGGCCAAGAACTGAACCTTGAGGAACACCCTGTGAGACTGGAACAGTGACAGATTTATACCCTTGTATGGTGATATAATATTTTCTATCGCTGATGTAGGAAATGATCCAGGAAAGAGCTAAACCAATGATACCGATATCAGTAAGACAAGAAATAAGTATTTCATGGCAAACTGTGTCAAATGCAGAGCTTAGATCTAAATGAATCAAGACGTTTATTAACCCAGAATCCATAGACAGAAGAATGTCATTAACCACACAAAGAAGAGCAGATTCAGTGCTATGTGATGAACGAAATCCTAACTGAAAAGGTTCAAAAAGGCCATTAGCATTTAAGTAAGATCTCAATTGTGAAGCCACAACTTTTTCAAGAATTTTACTTAAGAATGGCAAATTTGAGATTGGCCTATAATTGTTCATGTCTAGATGGTAAAGAGCCGTTTTTTTAAGTATGGGCGTCACCACAGCCATTTTTAATTCTGCTGGAACTATGGCAGACGCTAAACTTCAGTTAATCATATGTGTTATGTAAGGTTCAACCTCAGGAACACACATCTTAAGCAAAACAGTAGGTGTAGGATCAATCTGGCAGGATGTAGAATTTGACTTCACAATTAGATCACTTATGTAAATAGAAGTAGTGAGAGTAAAAGCAGAAAGAGAGTATGTTGAGGGAGCCGAGTCAGCTGACAACAAGTTAACATTTGGGTCAGTTTTATGACGGGTGTCATTGGAAATGGATTCAGTGATTAACTTTAATTTATCTGAGAAAAAAATTAAAAAGTAATTCACAAACGCCTCAGAGCCAGAAATAACATGTTGTGGAGGGTTAGTGAGTTTGTTAACCATAGCAAACAGAGATTTGGGCCTGCACATGGAATTCTTAATAGTTACCGAAACATATGAGGATCTTGCAGCAGTGAGGGCAGTGCGGTAATTGAGCAAATGTACTTTCAAAGCCAAAGAGTGTGCAATAAGACAAGTTTTCCCAAAGAGTCTTTCCAAGCGACGTCCCATAGCTTTCATTGCTCGGAGTTCTGGAGTGAACCAATGTGAAACGTGCAGATGGAACCAGTCTAGTTTTAAGAGGGGCATGTTTCTCAAATATTTGGGAAATGGTATTGTTACAGATGCTACATATTTCAGATGGACAGTTGGATAACAAACAATCTGACAAGGTAGAAAACCTTACTGAATCAAAAAAAGCAGATGGATCCAGAGAACAGGTTTTACAATAAGTGAGCAGTTTTTTCATTTAGAAATTGGAAACTCAAAACTGAAGTTTAGTAGTTTGTGATCAGAAAAGGCAAAATCATTTCCACTAACAAGAATATTATATAATCCAGATGTACATATAAGATCCAGTATATAACCTCCAGAGTGAGTAGCAAAAGTTACATGTTAAGTTAGACTGAAACAGTCCAGAACAGAACAAGCAAATATGGGTAGGGTATTCAGGTGTCCACATTCTTTTGGCTATGTATTGCGATACATTACAATTTTCATCTCAGCTTATGGTTATTAACTCAGGAAAGTGTTTCTGTAAACATACAAACATAAATAAAATATTATACTATTGGAAATGAATGTTCATTTATTTTGTTATCTAGCAGCAGTATAACGTCTCGGTTATCTATGGTAACCCTCGTTCCCTGAAGGAGGGAATGGAGACATCACGTCGGTGACTGACAAATTGGGATCCCTACCAAAGCGCCATGGGTGCTGCCCCTTCCAGTGCCCTGTGCGAGCCGCCTGTGCCCCTATTAGGTGTAGGCTGGGGCTTGGAACAAGTAGTTCCACTCAACATTGTCAAAGCACTACCTCACTGGGTGAGATTGGATAACACTGGGAAAACGTATCCATTCCGCTTGGAACAGGGATGCTGCGAAGGCCCCATCCTTCCTGAAGGAGCTTTCGGAAGCAAATACACATATAGCATCCGTTTAGGTGTATATGGAGAAATTTGAGGTGATTAAAACCCTCTTGGGAAGGCAGAAGTCTGCCGGGGAAACACGGGCTCTAAGGCTATACCGTGGACTAAACACATACAAGTACCGCTTAGGTCTCAATATCAGGCTATACACAAAGGCTATAGAACCTAGCGAACGTGTTAGGGGTCACCCAGCTCTACAAATATCTGTCAGCGAGGCGCCACGAGCCAGCGCCCAGGAGGATGCAACACTTCTAGTTGAGTGAGCTCGCAACCTGAACGGGCAGGGCACACCCTGTGCCTGATAAGCCAGGGTTATGGCATCCACAAACCAGCGGGCCATCCTCTGCTTAGAGACAGTATTCCCCTTCTGCCAGCCTCTGTAACAGACAAAAGAGCTGGTCTGAGGTCCTGAAGCTTTGTGTCCGGTCTACGTAGCATCTCAATGCTCCGAAGGGACAGAGCAAAGCCAGGGCTGGGTCTGCCTAAAAGACTACCTAAAGACTTCCCATTCATGGGGTTATGGTACGCAGCAACAGTGGCAACCTGGACTTTGAGGGTGGAGGGAGACAGCCTTCGCTCCAGCACTTGCTGCAGAAAGGAAAGCACGAACGCAATCGGGCATCTTCGGGGATCTTCTCAACAAGAAGAACACCACTCAACGAACAGGTTCCACTTCAAGGCGTAAGCGTGTCTCGCAGTCAGTGCTCTTGCCGAAGTGATGGTGTTCACTACCTCCTGGGGTAGGTCACCTAGAACCTCCGAGTTTCTAAAGGTCTGGACGCCGGTGCCAAATGGTGCCCCGTCTCTGAGTCAGTAAATCCTTCATCAGAGGAATGGGCCACTTGCTGGAGGCGGATGCGGCACAGGGGCAGAGCAGGCTGGGGCGCTGCGGCTGGCGGACGGGTGGCCCACCGGGCAGAAGGTTGGACCGCCTCAGTCTGCTCCGTGCAGGTGAGAACTGCTGGGCCAGGTTCTCAACCGCATCGACGAAGAGGCCGGTCTGGGACACAGGGGAATTAAAAGAACCGATCTTTGTCGGCGTCCCTCATTTCAACTAGACTCAGCCAGAGATGGCGCTCCTGGACCACAAGCGTGGACATCGCACCACCCAGAGAATGCGCAGTGACCTTCGTTGCTAGGAGCGTAAGGTCAGTGGCAGTTCAGAGTTCTTTCAGAACTTCCGGATTGTGACCACCCTCGTGCAGGTCCTTCAGTGCCTTGGCCTGGTGCACCTGCAGTAACACCATAGCGTGTAAGACGAAAGCAGCTTCCCCACAAGCCATATAGGCACTGCCGGTTAGACCAGACGAATGCCTACAGGCCCGGGAAGGAAGCACCGGGTCTCCCCGCCAGCAGGAGGCAGACTTAGGACACATTTGCATCACTACAGCCCATTCCACTGGGGCTCAGTGGTAGAGTATTGCGTTAGCAGTGCAAAAGGTTTTGGGTTCAATTCCCAGGGAACACATGTTTTTTGATAAAAGCGTCTGCTAAATGTATTAATGAATGTAATAAATGAATGAATAATGAATTGAATCACCGAATACCCCTTGGCTTCACCACTGTCGAGGGTGGTGAGGGAGAAGGAGCCCACCGGCCGGTTTCTGGCAGTAAAAGGTGCCGTCCACGACCTGGTGAGCCCCAGATCGCGGCAACGGTAACAGGACTCCACCCCCCTGAAGGTAGCGGAGCCTGGTTCGCAGCTCCAAGATGGTCATCTTCCCGCAGTGGGAACATGATTCATCCACGAAGGCCACCTCAGCATGCTTGATGCCCAGACATGTGAGGCAGCGAACCTGACCATCACCTGTTGCCAGGTAATGACCGCACCCAGAAACACACTGGTGAAACGGCATCCTTATAAGGACGATCTGTCATCTTTACAAAGATGCGCCCATGAAACTCTTTAGAGAAATTTGCTCTTTAGGAAACGTTCTTTTAGTGCTGAGGCACACAGGGGAATTGGCCGCTTGCAACACGACAGGGGGTAGTGCAGCCTGAGGTGCACAACCCACTCGACTCGGGAACGACCACCGCTAAAGTGCCGTCTCGCCAACACACAAAGCTTCCGAGAGCGTGCTGAACTCGTAGTTCACAGCAGACACAATTGAGCAGAACGATACTTGGCTCCGAATCGAAAAGCTGGTATGCATAGCACCTGCTGCGTTGTTATACTCACGCTGTGATCAGTGGCAGCTGGATGCAATAATTGCATGCCAATGTACATTGGCTCATTTAGTTTACACTCGAAGTAGATTGGTCTATCGAAGCAATATCCCAATTCGTCGGTCACCGACGTGACGTCGAGAGTGACCGACTGAAAGGGAACTTTTTTTTACCCATGACAACCTATTTTACACCTCATAAAATGTTTTACTGTCGTTACCTCTGTATGAACAATATATTGCTGCATGTCTGAAATTTCTATTTCATACAGACAAATGGAATAAAGTTACAAGTCTCTTGGCATTAAAGTGTTAGAACTTCAGGAAACCATTTACTCCCTAAACTGAAAAATAGGGCCGTTATTGGCTAAACTGTACTTTTTTAAATTTTATTATGCATAAAATGGAATGGATTTCATTTGGACAATGGGATTATATTTCTTTATAATAAAGATAAAGTGTGTAGCTGGAAAAGTACTTACATAAGTCAGACTATTTAAGTCTAAGGCCTGACATTTAACTTTAATTTTGTTTTATATCAAACAAGTTTTGTTGAGGAGGCCTTGGCATACGTGTGTGTGTGTGTGTGTGTGTGTGTGTGTGTGTGTGTGTGTGTGTGTGTGTGTGTGTGTGTGTGTGTGTGTGTGTGTGTGTGTGTGTGTGTGTGTGTGTGTGTGTGATTTCTAAACAAGGGTTAAGTAAATCAAACAAAACTGAAAACTCAACCATGTGGATCATCATTTTAAAATATTTTTATAATCACTTTATCATTCATTTAAAAAAATGCCAGGATTTACAACCATAAGTTAATTATGAAGAATCCTTTGTAATTTAATGATCAATAATTATTTTTGCCTTGTTTTCCAGTAAAAAATATATTAACATGCTTCAAAAAAAATACATTTACTTGAGAAGCAAAATTGCATAAGAAAATAAATCTTGAATTAAAGATTCCATGTATTCTAAGATCTTTCTCACAAAGTTAATTATTTTAAATTTAAGCAAGTTTCGATATATTACTGGAAAACAAGAAAATAATTCTGATTAAAAGTTATTTTTGTAAGATTCTTATGTAGTAAATTGGCAAGTCTGATATTTTATCTAAACTTTGTGCTGAAACTTATTTTGGACAGATAGTATAAAAAGAATGTCTAGGTGAAATATTGGCATTACTTAGAAAACAATGTAACCTTGAGATGTCTATATGAAATGACTGAAATGAATCTAGATTCACATAACATCCTTGTGCCAAACTCCAAGTAACATGCAGACTAACTTCAAAATTTATCTAAAAATGTGCCAACCTTTCTGAAAGCTACCCTGCACCACACATCTAATACAATTTCCCAGCAGAGCACACCATCCTTTCTGATTATGTCCTCTTTTTTTATATGTAATTCTGAAGCTGAAAAGCTGACACCCAACACAGTGTTTTAAGCTCAGAAGTACATTTCCTTTAAGTAACTCCCAGACCACAGAACAAGAATACTAATTCTTTGACTTGGAAATTCAGAGGGGATATTTCATCCATAGATCCCAAACTCCCATCCCAGGGATTGGCTGTTGGGAATAAAGCGAGGCCTACCTCAGCCACCACAACTGAGTATCGCTCCCGCAGGTGCAGATGCAAAAACTGGGAGCTGAAAAATTGCACCTGTCATTCTCATACATGTAGAACAGCTCTTTTTTGGCATTTCAATTAAGATGGAGATTGGGAATCTCACCTAAGCTGTCGGTGTGATCGTTGCTCAGTCTCTGGGAGGATTTCAGCACTATTGCTCAGTAGTAGGACATTCCTCGGCAGACTTCATTATTGAACTGCTGCTCTATGGCTTACAGTCAGCATATATACATAATGACAACCCACAGCTGAATCTTTCCCCTCTATAGAGATGGTATTAAAATGTCACATCTATTTGATGAAATGATGGCAACATCATATTTTAATGTCTGTTGCACTGATAGACATATTTTAGTCCCACTGCAGCTAGTGAGACTGAAGTGAAACACTGTGCTATGATTTTCATAACGTATAGTAATATAGCCAGTATCTTCTGATACACAAATACATTTGATACATTCTTATCCAAACTATAACATGCATTTATTAGTGTTATCGGTCTAGTAATCTTAATGGAAAAAAGAGAAAAATACCTCTATTGCCTTTACAATCATTTCTAAACATCAAAGAAGCTTTATAATCATGTACAAATTAAATCAAATATCTAATTTGTTGTTTATTTCACATTGTATTATTACATTCACATAGTCTGTACTGAAGCATGTGAAACACCCCTTTTAACCATTTCAATATTAATTTTATTAGTAATACATAAATTGCCAGGAATTACAATTATAAGTTACCAGAAACCACCATAAAAGCACCATAATCATTAATCACAATTTTTGCCTTAAAAACATATATAAAACATTCATAGAAAAAGATGAATTACCTTGAGAAGCAAAGTTGCATTATATATTAAGAATTCAAATAAAATTACATAAATCTTTGATTTTGCCTAAATATATCAAATTATAATAAAGGTTATAAATGATCAAATTAAATTTATATTAAAGATTACATGTATTTCTACCACTATCTTTTTTAATGCTGTTTAGATATTTTACTGGTTAACAAAACAAAAAATAATGATTTAGAAAATTATTTTTGAGGTGTGCTGTAAAGTGCTTATATTGTTATCTTAGTGTTTGGCAAGTCTGGTCTTTCATTGAAAGTCTGTTCTAAAAAACTATAAAACTTCAAACTATATTCTTTCCACAGAAGAAGAAATAAAGTCATACAGGTTTTGAATGACATGCAAATGAAGAATATTTGGGTGAACACCATTTAAAGTTGTATTAGGTATTAATATGCACCCTTTTGTTGTAGATTTGGTACAAAGATGATACTTTGATGACACTTCCCTAGGCTAAAGGTAAAATTTTTGCACATTTCTTTCCTGGCAGTGTATCTTATCAAACTACCACAAGTATCTTAAGCAGTATCAAACATCCATGTGATGATTCTAAAACAGCAAACCCAACAACTTTTCTGACATTTCTGGTCATATGTACCAACGGTGAGAGAATTTGCTCTCCTGCTCAACAAGACGAGACATGTGCATGTGTGGGAGTGCAGAAAGAGTTGATGTATCTATCAGGCCTGGACCAGCTGTAATGTAATGTTAATGTTCAAAATGCAAACTGTGCGCCTTCAGTCTGTCAGTCAAACCCTGGAAACATCTTCATTTCAGCCCAGCAGACAGCACAGTTTCATGCCAAATCTGAAGGAACTGACAGAAATTTCCCCTGCCCCCTTCTCACTCACTTCGCCTGTCATCTTCTCTGTAATCATGTTTCGATATAGTTATATTTCTGTCATTTGTTCCATGATGCATGTAATCAGCAAAACAAAAAGCCAGGCTCTGGTGAAATGAAACATATGTGCTCATACACACATACTGATCCCTAAGCAATAAGGCAAATCACAAACCATCTTTTTTTTTCATCCTAGCTCTTCTCCCTCCATCTTTTTTCACACTGTTGCATGTCCATTTGCAATTGTCACAAGAGAGAAAGTAAATCAGAGAGAAATAAAGAATCATGAAGAAGCAACAGCAAATAAAAGTAATCTACTATTCATCTTTATTTCCTGAGGCAAAGGGGATGCCTTACAAACTATTTCAGAATAAAATGATAACTCAAACAGGATTTAGAAGAAAACCCACAGGGAGAGCACGACATATCCCACTCTCCGTCTGTCAAATCCAATAAGCCACTTCCTCTTTACTCATCTGCTGCTGTCCCCCCCCCCCCCGATTTAAAACATCTCCAGACGCATTCTACATGAACTCCAAACGGATGGTGTAGGGGGAGATGGAGGCACGTTATGGTATTCGAGGCAGACGGAGATGTTTTAATATCTTTATGTGACATATTTGTGTCAAAGCACAGCTTATCTATCTTGTCCTAGAGAGATAAGCTGTATATAAGAGTCGGTCTTCTGACACTCTGCCATCATCGAGATGAGCTCATTTGAGTCGACTGATAAGAGTACAGCGCTCATCTAAAGAATCCTGCACTGCTGTGGCCATGTTTTCCTGAAGCCTTTTCTTTCATGTGTTATGACATACAGTGGGGATACTACATTGAAGATATGAATTAAAAAATTTATTTAAACCTGGAAAGAAAATGCATTTTGTATCATTTCAACATTAATTTAAGAGCATCTTCAGAATCTGTTGACTCTATTTGTCCTTCCGCTCAGAAACACTTGGCCAGAGGCACATGTTGTTGTTTTGTTTGTTTGTTTGCTTGTTTGCAGTGGTGTCCTACTGTTGCCTGTTCTCTTCAATGGGCTGTTTCACCCTTGAGAAGCTTTTTTGTGCTTCCCTGTCAGCACGATACACGTTCATTTCAGTTGCATCTGTATTCTGAACACACTCCAGTTTCAAAAAGAATAGAGCAAGCCTGACCTGTCTGATTTTTCGCAATCTTTTTCTTGTGCGTGGGTGCTCTTTAATGCCATCAAAATAACAGCCTCAAATAATAAAAAATTAAGTGAAAACATAACAACAACAGTGCACAGTCATGGTGTGCATCCTCAGGTTAAAAATTCCCTGCTATGAAAACAAGTGGTGAATATCAACTTTCCCATCTACTATATAATGACCTGTCAATGAAGGAAGGGATAGATAAATAAATAAATATATGTATGTGGCTGAAAGCTATTTGCTTGTCATCAGGTTTAAATTAATTTAAATTCAGTGCAAAATAATTTCAGTTCACCACACTTAATAACCATTGGGGTATAGTTTTTAAATACACCAGGGGTGTTTTGTCTAACTCGTCAATTTATGCATAAGAGAGAGTGAAGTATGATATATTAGCCCATGTTGCGTTGGGACTGTTTTACATACAACACATTTAAGACACAACAGTGCCACCTATATGTAGAAGACAGTCAGCACAACACAAGACAGGTAATATTAATATTCCCAATTTTTTTAAGATCTAATTTAAGTGTCTTCATTTGGTGGACTAGGAGCTACTTATCACTGTATTCGTTCATTCAAATAAATAAATAAATAAATATTCAAATTTTCAATTTATGTTAATTTGATACTATTATTTTATTTTTTTAAACGTGATGTTTTAAATGTTTATTTGTCAATTTCATTTTAAAACATCTATTTTAACAAATATTTAAAATAATTATTAAAACACAAATTGATATTTAATATATACAGTTTTAAACATCTATTTATGCCAGTTTGGTCAATTTATTATTTTACTTTTCCAATTAATTACATTTTTAAAGTTAATTAGTAATTAGTTAACAATTAAATAATTATTAATTTAAATAATCTTCTTGTGAATGTGCCTTGAATTTTAAAAACTGGTACAACAGCCATGTTGCACTTCCAAACAAGACTAGATGTATGAATTTTGGGAGTTTGAACATTTTACATTCTCTCAAATGCAGAAAAGACTTTATTCAAAAAGCTTAAGAATGGCCTTAAACATAGTGCAACATTTGCATGTTCTGAGTTGTGTCTGTCTGCACAAGAGCAGAAATACAGGAAATACAAACAGCAGTGTATTTAGTGAGATAGCCATATATAGAACTACAAATACAGTAAGAGTTTAGGATGTTCATAATGCTTTATTCTGACTCTTTCATAATGCTCTATATTAACCTCACAAACAGACAGGCAGTGCAGAGCCTGTTGTCAGTCACGAGAGTTCACAACACTGAAGCCTATCTGAAGAAATAAAGCAAACTAACCATAAAATCATATGCATAAAATCATTATTTGTTAAATACATAGTCATTTTATAGCACCAACATGAATGGTCCGTGTTATAGTCCCCCCTTTTCCATTAAAACTCTTTTGTGAGTTTACAAATCTTACATGGGACTATTATCAAGAGCAGCATTCATAAATGTACACTTACATTTTCCATTATATCAAAAATGACAAGGAATGACATGGTGTGGAGGCAAACGCAAACCTGACATATGCACACACGCAAAATGATACAGAGCTGAACTGAAAAAAAGATTATCCCTAAAAGCCCAATCATATTCCTGACACAAACGTTGGTAATATCTACCCAGAAACATCAGGGCTAGTCAATATCAGCAGAATATCTGCATGAGGTCATAAACGGTCCAAAACATTATTAAAGATTGTTATGAAAGTGTCAAGGCTTCCTACATGAAGTAGGATTTAGTTAAGTGCAGCAGCCATAGAAAGGAGTGCTTGCAAACATATTTAAAAGCTCAGTGCTGCTATTACTCAGTTAAAGGGCTTTTAAAACTAACATGAGTGGAAATAAAAAAAAATACAAAATAAATGCTTTTAAAGCTAATACGAGAGTTTGAGCATCACACATGGGTAATTAATTTCTATAATCTTGGGTCTCTGTGTTAAAAAACATCATATGATTAAAGCCCAAAACCTATTGTTTGTTCCTTCAAACTTTTTCCAACCAATCAGAAGAGACGATTTATGCAAAAATTAATACTCTACTTTTCAAATCAGTAGATTTACTTATGAAGAACCCTAACCTCTTAATGTGGCACCAGATTTAAGAGCTCACTGATTAATTCCCTTGATTACTTTCTGGTGCCTACATTTTTTATGATTCTCCACATGTGCATTTTTCATTCAGAGATCTATTACCCAGGTCAACTGATGCTACATTAAAAAGGAAAAAAGGACCACTCAAAAGCCTTCCTGTTGCAAAATTATAAACACCGATTCTGTACAGATGCTCAGGTTAGCATAGCAGTCGCTTTAAGAGGCAGACTGTACAACAATGAAGTCTAGCGCAGCAAAGCTGGTAGCTGTTTACGTGTTAAAGCTGGATGTGTTAATCTAAACTGTACTTGATTCGCTCTTTAACTTAAGAAATGGTAGATTTCATCTGTGATTGCTACATAAACTAATATGATCATATCCAGGGTTTTCTAATCCACTTTTGGAAATATATGACATCATCAGAGCAGACTTAAAGGGATAGTTCACCTAAAAATGGCAATTCTGACATAATTTCTTCACCCTCACATCATTTCAAATCTGTATGACTTTATTTTTCCTGTGGAGCAGAACTGAATTTCAGTCATACAGGTTTAGAACAACATGAGGTTGAATAAATGATGACAAAATATTCATTTTTGCATAAACAATCCCTTCAAGTTCACCTGTCTGAAAAGCAATACAGTGATTCTGAATGGCATTTTTGCAAAATAAAAAAAAATACATAATATAAAAATAATAATATTAATTTCCTGAAATGCCTTAGGAGACTAAAATGACTCGTTCACACATTTCCATTCACATATCTACTGTATGTAGAAAGAAAATTCTAACCCACAGCCAAAATATTACAGAACTTAAAAAATGGGTTGAAACATGTTGTACACATTTTGTTGCATCTCTACAATAAAGTTCAATTTGTTCACATTTGTTAATGCATTAGGTATGTGAACTAACAATGAACATTTTTACATCATTTATTAATCCACATTAATGGTAATTTATAAATATACTTTTGTGCACTGTTCATTTATATTTGTTCATGATACATTATTAATTTTCAGCAATCATTACTCCAGTCCTCAGTGTCACTTGATCCTTCAGAAATCATTCTAATATGCTGATTTGGTGCTTTAGAAACATTTCTTGTTATTATCACTAATTGTACTACTTATTATTTTTTTAGAAATCATGTATTTACTGTCAGTTTCGATCAATTAAGTGCATCCTTGGTTAAAAAAAAATATTTTCTTTCTTACTGACCCCAAAATTTGAACAGTAGTATATGTAGAAATTATGGTAAACCTAGATTAATAAATGCTGTAAAAGTATAGTTCATTGTTAGTTCATGATACCAGTGTATTGAATGAACTGAACATCAATGTAAAGCAGTACATATTTTGTTGACATAAGTTGACTTTTGTGTAGTATCAGAGCAGCTTTTCAATATGAGGCCTCTGCTCTAAAAAGAGGGAAAACAAGAAATGTTGGGACTAATGAGACCTATCAGTGTATTTGGTCCACAGTATGATATATAAAGTACTGTACCATTATAATTGTTTAGTTAAACTTGACTTGCTGGTTGAGAAACAGCACCTGGTACACATTACTATGTTTGTAATGCACTATTTTTACTGTAGCAGTAATTGCCTTGTAGTGTATCCTGTTTAGTTCTGACTTACACTGCCAAGGAGGCTTTCCAAAGACGATGTGAATAGTCCACTGGTGAGTAGGGTTACATTTGTGCCTGTTATTTGCTGGTTGAAAGTGTAACTGTTCATAGTTGTACCCTACCAAAACTGTGCGGTACTGTATTTGTTCAGTTAAGAGCACAATGCTGAATTCTGTTTGTTACTGATCTCCCAGATTAGCAGCCTCTGAAGTAGCTGAAAAAGCTGAATGGTTCCTGGTTAGAATAGTAGTAAATGTCACAGAGTTGCAGTGACTCCACTTCACCAGCAGGTGGCTGAAGTTCACAGGGATTTAGACAGAGTCCATGGCTCTGTAAAAATGGGAGTGAGTTTGTCTGTGGCCTAATACCTTTGTTACACCGTCCATTTGAAGAAGCATGATGTACACTTATAACTCATCTGCATAACTCTGGCTTGAGGACAAATAACCCAAATCCCAGAAAGCAGCTGAGATGACTTGCCATTTGATTCGAGCAGTATCAAGGTATCAAGTAATCAATAAAACACTTGTACACTTAAAATTAGAACAAGGAAATGTTCTGGTCAGTGAAATGTCCCAATATACAGGCAGACAAACCACACAAGTAAAAAAAAAAAAAAAAAGGTCTGGTGCTTGTCCTTAAATGACCAGAAAAGAGGAGACAAAAACGTCCTGTACTACAACAAATGAGAGTGAGTCAGTAAATACTGTGAGTGAATCCATCTGTGTGTGTTTGTAGGGTGCAGAGACAGGTCAGAACTTATTCTGTTTTAGCTTGTCAATGTGGTAGCAGAGCTTGAGAGCCGGGCCCAGTTTAAGTCCCAGGTACTTCATGATCATGTCACTCTTCAAGAGAAGAAGAGCATCCCCATCAATCTCCTGAAGAAGTAATCACAATTTCCACAACAGAATGCTTACTGTACACATGAAACAAGTGGGGAGGGGTTTCAATAAAGCTAGTAAAGATCTGTATAAAATCTGGCCCAAAAATGACAATGATTTTAACAAATACTGCAATAACAGAAACAGAGTTTTGTGAGTGGTGCAGAGTGGAAGCAGAGACTTTGAAACAAACTTTGAAGAACTTTACAGTGAAGCAGTAATGGTACAAGTCTGAAGACAAATTCTATTGCTGACTTGACAAAGTCTAGTTTAAAATAACTTTTAAAAGCTATAAAGTTTGAAAGTTATATACACAAAGTCAGTTAATAAAATTTTAACATGATTTAGCAAAATGTTAGCATCTTTTTAGGATGTTGTAACACACTGCTCGCATGTTTTGCACATTGATAGTGTTTTAACAAGCTGCTAGCACATTTTAGCTTGATGATAGCATGTTGCATCTGATCTGAGTTTGGTGGTCATGGCTTCCAAGCTCTAAGTTACTTTGTCAAGCCAACATAATTATATAATGATTTCACTCCACTTTACTCAAATAATCTGACTTGAACTGCACCTGGATAATAATAATCATCTCTCCCTCTATTTCTTCACTTGTAGCAAACATGGTGTGAATTATGTAAATGTAAAGCTAAAGTGAACCTGCAGTGCTTTCCAATTACAATTCACACACGACCATCTTACCCAGAACACCTACTGAGATGGACACATTTCCACATTTATTTAAATCACAACCTTTCCTACTTTAATAAGGCACAAGGCCTTATTACAATTCCAATTTCAATTTGGCTAAGTGTACAGCTCTGGTTGAAAGAGTATATTAAATTTCATTGGATAGTGTTAAATTATAATTTGTTTTTGTTCTGGTCTAAATAAGCAATTTACAAGATTTGAAGTCTTTTTTTTATGTAACATACAGCTCAGGTGGTAATTTCAACAATTTTGTGAAGCTTAATTGTTGTGAAACAGAGTTGATCAAATCCAGGGTTTTCTAACTTGAAACTGTACGAACGTTACCTACACAGGGATTTCTTATCTGACTACATGTTCAACACATGGTGTTTGTTTGCCACAAGTAAATAAATGTGTCAATCAAACTCACATGTTTTCTGAAGAGATCCACGTGAGGGCCCAGTGCTTGAGGGTCTGCATCCTTGATAAACCACACCACCTCATCCACACTCCACCTGGAGGGATCCTTACTGGATGGGGGCTTTGCCTCCCCTCCTTCTGGGGATGGACTGTAGGCTAGATAGAGATAAATCAGTATAACAGATGGCAAGGATTTTATTCTTGGTTGCACACAAATAGCCATCAAATTTTGGACAGATAAATTCAAACTGTGGGTAAAAATACTGAAAAGTCGGTTGACAATCAGTATATACCAGTGGTTTGCAAACTTTTTGATTACAAGTCCCCCCATTGTCCACAACAATTTTCAAATACCACATGACTTTTCAATTGGTTTGTGATTTACTGTATGAGGATTAAGGATAAAGATTTTTTAATGTATCACTCAGTTACTACCTAACAAAATATTTTACAGCTTGGCACAATTACAAAAAACATTTTCTGCTCTAGAAATCACTCTTTTAAAATGAGAATTCCTCTTATATCCAGTTTTTGAAGAATGTGGGAATCCAGGTTCTTCTAAGACAAAATAAATAAATAAATATAAAGATTTACAATAAGAAACTTATTTTTAGTTGGGTCAGGACCACTCTGAGCTGTCCAAAAGTAAACCTCACTGAGGTTTGAAACCCCTGAAGCCTAATGCAATTACCAGAATTTATATTTATTAATATGCAAGAGTTATAAAATTCATGCAGAACTGATACAGGTCTGTAAATGAGACTAGACAAGATAAAGCAACGATTAGCTGATAGATGATTTCCGTGGACAAGACGCTAAATAATCATGTGCTTGTATAAGGAGAAGTTGGGGATGGGGGAGGATAAGCGCATGTCTGTGCCACACACTAAGGCAAGGGTGAGCAGGGATGAACTTGTATATCTTATTTAATTGTAGTAAGAGAAATTACAATCAGCTGAGTGTCAACTGATGCTGGCTGTCATGCCGTTGTCTGCCTGAACTAAGCTTGAGCTCCACTCGTCACTCATCTTAAGGGCTCCTTGAAAGTTTGCTGAGGCCCCATATTGGACACCGGCTCCTTTGTTGTGAACCATTAGTACCGTATATACCATTTAGTATAGAGTGTTTCGATTTTCTCTTTGTTTCTTTTAACATACAGTGAATACCTTCTCGTCTAAAAACATGGTTTTAAAGTAGTGCAGAAAGACTTCTTCTGCTTCTGTGAATAAGTGGACATTTTGTCTTTCTTACCACTTCTGTTTCCTTCTGGGAATGTGCTGGGACTGGCTGCCTGCCTGCACACACCTCCAGAGTAGGTGGTACCAGAACGAAAACCGTAAGCAGGTTTACTCGCAGTGTACGGTGAGGACATGGCACCGTAGGCAGAGTCGCTGGGGTCAACAGAATACCGCTTAGGGTTCATTGAATCACCATGGTAATCATCCACCATTGAATCTGCTGCACAAAAAGAAATGCAATTTAGGGAAAATAATGCATGTAAAGGCTTCATTTGGCTCAGGCTAATTATTGCTTTCTTGAGTGCAGATTGGTCTGCATGGATTACTCCAAACCAAATTATATACATACAGTACACAGTGAATGCATCTTTCTATGTCATTCTTCACTCAAAAGCAAACATACAGAATGACTAGTGCAGTCTGATTCATAAAAAAGTGAAGCTTTTAATGAATCGCATAAATGCACAGTTATGAGTTTAAATCAGTCTGACAAATTCTTCACCAAATAAACATGTCTGACTAAAAATATTTGTGGACTTAAGGTTTTCAAAACATGAAATAAAAAAAATGACAGGTTGTTCAATAAATACATAAAATTATAGTAAAATATATAATAATTTAAATGTAAAAAATTAAAGAAAGAATTACCATATATATATATAAATATATAGTATTTTTTTTATGTAATCGCAGCATTTTTTAATTTAGTTTGTGTAAGATAAATTATGGGATAAACAGCGGTTTCTGCTGCAGCAAACAGCTTTCTGCAGAAAACGTACAGCAGGAACTCGAGCTGCGTCGGTGACGCTTTGGGGAACGCCTCTAGCGTGACGTCTCTGAATCACGTGTGTAATCAGTCCGATGGATGGGCGAGCCGTCATAGGCGGGTGACGTCATAGACCAGGAAGCATAAAAGCACGAGCGGCGAAGCCGGTATCCAGCCTTCTGTCTTCAGCAAGCGCTCTGTATGTGTGTCAGTTGCTATCTGTTTGTGAGTCTTATTTAGTGTTGTTTGTCCACTGATAAGCTCCTTTTGCCAAAGACTTCAATCAAGAGAAGTCTTGGGCGAGAGCAGGCAGCGTTCAGGCTCTGTGTTTTCCCTGCCCGCAAAGAAAAAAAGGGGTAGGGACACACAGTTTGTGTGTTGTCTTCTTGAGAGTGAAGCACGCAGAATCAGCTCTCGAGGGAGTTGACGGCTGCGATGCGAGCATTTTGCTTCACTCTCAGAAGGCTCTCTTTGAGGAGGGAGCCTTCACTGTCGTTTTTCGCAGTGCCAGCCCCGCTTTCGCCGAGGCGGAGCGGTGGTTGCGCTCGCGGGTTTCGCTTTCGGATCCGCTGGAAGGAATGTAGACGGGCAAGTCCCTATCTTCTTCCTTAACCACCAGATCCGGCGCCCGCTCTCAGAGTTTCGGAAGCCCGCGTTTGCGGTACTTTCTCCCCGGTGAGAGGGCGCGACGCTCTTCCTGTCTTTCTCTGAGGAGATTGATGTGAAAGGCGTCGATGAGCTCGCCAGTTGCACAAGCATCAGTTACACAAGCAAGCATATTATTCTGATATTATAATGAGCAGCTTTAATGAGGAGTGGAGCTCGCGCAGTCGGCTCTCGGGGGGCTGATTGTGCTTTTCTCGCTGTTAAGCGCTCCGCTCTCGCCGCACACTCCCAGAAGATTGTGCCCATGCGATCTATCTCTCGATTTCCCTCCCCCTACTCACGATGCACACCGACAACCCAGATAACGCAAATCACACATCATCAGACGAACGGGTTGGAGACGGCTCGTCCTATCCCCACCCGTGTTCACTAGATCTAGAGCTCATTCTCGAGGTTTGGAAGCCCGCGCTGCGGTTTCTTCCCCCTCTGAGGCAGAGCTCGCTGCTGCATGCTTTTCTCGCTGCTCTCGCCGGGCATGCTCCGAGGAGTGTGTCCGTGCGTGCGATCTCGCGGTTGCGGTCCCGCTGCTGCTGAGGCACGGCGGCGACCGAGATCACGGGAATCGCACATGATCTGGCTAACGGGTTGGAGACGGCTCGTCCTATCTCCACCCGTGTTCACTAGATCTAGAGCTCGTTCTCGAGGTTTGGAAGCCCGCGCTGCGGTTTCTTCCCCCTCTGATGCGGAGCTCGCTGCAGCATTCATCTTTCTCTGGGAGATTGATGTTGTTTGTGTGACTGAGTGCAAAAAAAAAAAAAAAAAAAAAAAAAAAAAAAAAAAAAAAAAAAATTTTTACTAAATAAAAACCAGGAGCGCGCTGCCGAGGCAACGTGTATATTTCTTGGTTTCGTTTGATGTGAATTTTTCCAGACCATGTTTTCTCGTCTGGTTATTGACTACATTTAATTCTGAGGAATAAATTGAAATATTTATCTGACTATGACAGTTAGATGTACAGGGGCCCCTGGATTGTAATTTCTCGAGTGAGAACACTGTTTACCTCTCTTCCTCTGAGGAGGTTGAGGCGGTCAGGGGCTGCTGGGCGGAGCAGTCCCAACCCTACTGTGTTCCAGCCCCTCGCGCCGGGGGGTGTCACTTCTTGTACTCCGCTGATGCTAGAGTTAGAGTGGCGCTCTCAGGCAGAAGGCTTCTAGTGGAAAGCGGTTCTGCGGACCGTCATTTTCGCTGGAGAGCCTTCGTCATAACGTCCTGATGCATAAGGCTTAGGACTTTTTGAGGGCCAGCTCCCTCTGGGGAAGAGCGGTGTACACCGCATTACACGGTGCCCATCTCTCCTCAGTGCCTTCAGGAGATCAGTCTGCCAACCCTGCCGGTGTTCCAGGGCACAGTGGTCTCCGGTAAGCGCTTCTCTCAGTTACCGCCCGGAAACGTAGCGGTGCTAAGAGGCTCGCGATCTCTACGGAGGTCCCTAGAGCAGCTAGTACGGTCGTCCCCTGCCGGTCCGCCACTTCAGGGCACCGAGCTAGTGGCTCTAAGAGCACCAGAGGCCAGTCTCGCGAGACTGGTTCCCCTACGAGGTCACATGGCAGTATGGGAGTCCCTGCCAAGTGTACTTCATGGGGTCCTGCCCCGAGCAGGATCTGGTCTAGTCTTCCTAGCAGACGACGTGGGTCTGAGGACCGTCGTTTTAGGAGACTTCAGCTATGAGAGTCCTGATGCTGTGGCTCAGGACCTCAGAGGGCAGGCCCCTCTGGGGAAGAGCGGTATACACCGCATTACACGGTGCCCGTCTCTCCTCAGTGCCCTCAGGAGATCGATCTGCCAACCCTGCCGGTGTTCCAGGGCGCAGCGGTCTCCGGCGAGCGCTTCTCTCAGTTACCGCCCCGGAAACGTAGTGGTGCTAAGAGGCTCGCAACCTCCATGGAACTTTCCAGAGTAGCTAGTTCGGCCGTCCCCTGCCGGTGTGCTGCTTCAGGGCACTGAGCTAATTGCTCTGATGACACCAGAGATCAGTCTCGAGAAGCTGATTCCCTTAGTAGACTATTTGGCAGCGTGAAAACTACTGCCAAATGTGTCTCAGTGGGTCCTACACACTGTAGTGAGAGGCCACAGAATCCAGTTCGGTTCTCTTCCGCCTCAATTCAATGGGGACCTTTCCACCTTGGTGGGCCCCGAGCAGGCTCTGGTAATGGAACAGAAGTAGACACTCTCCGAGGACGGAGGCCATTGAGGATGGTCCCTCCTCCCATTGCAGAGTCCGGGTCCTACAGCCGGTACTTCACTGTTCCGAGGAAGGATGAGGTGTTGCGTCCTATTTTAGATCTGCATTTTTGAACCGCTCAGTCAGGGGACTGAAGTTCAGTACGCTTGCACAGACCAAGTCCGAGGACTGGTGTGTCACGATCTATCATAAGTTGCACTTCTCCATCCTTCCTCATTGGAAGTTCCTGAGGTTTGCTTTTGGGGGCAAAAGCCTACCAATACGGTTCTTCCTCTGGCCTTGCACTCTCACCCCACGCTTTCACAACTCAACCACATCGAAGATTGGTTGATATTAGCTCGTTCAGAGCGGTTGGCGGTTCGGCATCGAGATGTCGTTCTCGCTCACATGAAAGAGCTGGGGTTAAGACTTGACGCCAAGAAAAGTGTGCATTCTCCAGTACAGAGAACCACTTATCTGGGCGTGGTGTGGGATTGGACCACGATGCAGGCACGTATGTCACCTGCTCGGATCGAGTCGATCCTCACTCCAGTCGTGAGAGTGAGAGAAGGCCGGTCACTCTCTGTCAAGCAGTCTCGGAGATTGCTGGGTCTGATGGCAGCTGCGTCCAACGTGAATACTATTGGCCTGCTGTACATGAGATCCCTACAGAGGTGGCTCAAGACCAAGGGATTCTCCCCGAGGGGAAACCCACTTCGCATGCTAAAGGTCACGCGGCGGTGCCAACGTGCCTTGGACATGTGGAGAAAGCCTTGGTTCTTGTCTCAGGGCCCGGTGCTGGGAGCTCCTCGTCGCCGCGTGATGCTAGCGACGGACGCGTCCCTCACCGGCTGGGGTGCGGTCATGAGTGGCCACCCTGCCCGCGGTCTGTGGAGTGGTCGCCATCCGACATGGCATATGAACTGCCTGGAGATGCTGGCCGTGCTTCGAGCTCCTGGACCTGAGAGATCATCATGTGTTGGTGCGCACCGACAACACAGCGGTGGTCTCTTACATCAACCACCAAGGAGGTCTGCGCTCACACCGTTTGTACAAACTAGTGTACCAGATCCTTGTGTGGTCCCAGGACGATCTCCTCTTGCTGAGAGCAGTCCACATTCCTGGGCATCTAACTTGGGAACAGACATCCTGTCGACACAATTTATGAAGCCCGGTCAAAGACAAATTAACAATAAGTATAATAAGCACAATTTCATAAGTTGGCCAGACTCGGGTGGATCTGTTTGCAACTCGAGAGACATTGCACTGTCCCCTCTGGCTTCCTCTGACTCATCCAGCTCCACTGGGGCTGGACGTCATGGTACAGATGTGACCGAGGCTTTATCTGTACGTTTTCCCCCGATTGCTCTGCTCCCGGGAGTTCTGGAGAGAGTGCGCTGGGACGGAGTCCGGCTGCTGTTAGTAGCCCCGTTCTGGCCGGGCCGGGTATGGCCTGATTTCTCTTTTTGACGGCACTCCTTGGGAGGTTCCCGTCAGGAGAGATCTCCTCTCGCAGGCGGAGGGTGCGCCCCCGCATGGAGCTTAGAGGCTGGAGGTGTGGTCTCTGAGGAGGCACAACTCTTAGCTTCCGGTCTCTCAACCGAGGTTGTTGAGACTGTTTTCCAATCCAGAGCTCCCTCAATGAGGAAACTGTATGTCTTGAAGTGGAAGTTTTCACTTCTTGGTGCGGAAAACCGCCAGCTCGACCCAGTTAACTGCCCGGTTGGTACAGTGCTGGAGTTCCTGCAGGCCCTTCTCTCCGCAGGGTTGACCCACTCCACCCTGAAGGTCTACGTGGCGGCCATTGCGACCTACCGCGCCCCTCTCGGTGGCCAGTCAGTGGGCAGACACCCTCTGGTTACACGTTTCCTCTGCGGTGCGCTGAGGCTAAGGCCTCCGGCCAGTAGAAGCTTAGGCTAAGCGGTGGATTAGGATGCTATCCTGAAGCCTCGAGTCCTCTGATCTCCCCTCTCTTGGGGGTCAAGTCTCACTCCTCTGAAGTTTGGCCATTGGACGGGTTGTCCCGATTACTGTCAGGGTCCTGACTCCTTCTCTTGCTTTAGCTGTGCAGTTTCCCACACTAGGCAGAGATTTGTAAGTCTGGCGGCGTGGGCATTCTCGTTCCCCAAAGCGTCACCGACGCAGCTCGAGTTCCTGAAGAGGAACGTCTAAGGTTACGTATGTAACCCTGGTTCCTCGAAGGAACGAGACGCTGCGTCGCAGTGCCACACTTCCGGCATCTCTGGCCGGCGCTTGCTTCATCCTTGAGGCTGGATACCGGCTTCGCCGCTCGTGCTTTTATGCTTCCTGGTCTATGACGTCACCCGCCTATGACGTCTCGCCCATCCATTGGACTGATTACACACGTGATTCAGAGACGTCACGCTAGAGGCGTTCCCCAACGCGTCACCGACGCAGCGTCTCGTTCCTTCGAGGAACCAGGGTTACATGGAGCCAACAGAATTCAAACACTCAAACCACAGGCCACTCACAGAGGCACTCAACCTTTCACTGCCACTTAAATAGCTCAGCCTGCACTAAAGGCCTCCTCTGCATTTTCCGAAGGGCAAATTGAACAGCAACAGAAAAGAGGGCAGATCCAATCAAATTAGGCAAATTACAAAACATCCAAAAACAAAATGAGACAAAAACAGTCTAATACACAAAACCTAATTTCTACTCTGCACATTGCATAGGGATACAGTAGATGTAAATACAGCTCTATTAAAGTATTGAAGAAAAGGGGTATGAAAGGGTAGAAGAACACAGGTCACATAAAAGCATGATGAGCACGCACTTGACTTGAGCTGTCCGTCTGAGTGCTTTTCAGGGTGGAATGAGGAAGAAGAGGAGGGAGACGATGAAGGGGCGATGGGCTGGTCACTGAAGAGGTTCTCACACAACAGGCTTCGGCACAACTTCTTGAGGAAGCGGAGGACGTAACCCACGCTGTTGACCACTGGCAAACTCAACAAATGCTGCTTACCGTCAAAGGTTGCTGAGGAAGAGAAACAAAGAGTGCTGAATTTCAAGTAAATTGAACATTGTTGGAAATTGTGTTAATACACATACAGTAAGACTTTATTTTACAGTGTCTTTATAAATAAATATATTCACTAAAGCGTGAAAACTGAAATTGTGGAATATCAATTACTAAAGATGATGGTAATATTATCTGATAATCTTTCAAGTGGGCGTAGTTATTAGCTGATGATAATCTCATAATGGCCAAATATTGACAGATTAATACCAATATACCTGTCAATCACGTTTCTACTAATTAAAGTTGTACAAATTGTTTTTGAAATGAATGCTCACCAAGGCTAAATTTTTTTTTAAATATATATACTGTTCAATAAAAACAATTAAAAAAGCAAACAATTTATTTTTTGCTTTTTTCTTGATTTTTTGATGAATAGAAAGTATTTATTTGAGATACATTTTTGAGAGAGACTTTTGTAACATAACATTATGTAATGCTATCACTTTCAATCAATTTAATGCATCTGCAATTCATTGCAGAACATAAGAATTAATTTCTTTTTTTTTTTTTTTTTCTGTCTGACCCAAAGCTTTTAAACAGTGCCTACAAAGGATGAACATCAGAATGCAGAATGATAATTAGAACGGAGGCACACATTTGTGTTTCGCATGCAAATTAACCTGAGATCTTTTCTCCTCCGTAGCCCTCGGTAAGCAGGGTGAAGACGGCTTTCTGCTGAAACGCGCTGTCGATGCAGCCCTGTACCGCCTGCTGCAGCACCACAGAGGGCCTGGCAGGACCCAGGTGATCGGGCAGCTGCAGTACCTTCTGCCTGTCCAGGTTAGGACCCGTGTTCACATGCTTATTCACATAGATACACACTGGAATAACATGGAGAGAGAGATTTTAGAGATGGAGACAGAAAAAGAAAGAAAGAAAGAAAGATTTTAACACTAAACTATAGAATTAGCAATATTTGCATAAATATATGATATAAAACTGCTGTAGTGCCATATATATATTGCCATATATTTTTATCAGTTCACGTTCAAGCCATTGTCTGATTAGAGAAACAAAAAAAAGTAAAGTTCAATACCATAGATTATTGCAATGCTATGGAGGGTAATTAGTTGATCTTGCTTTTGAGAGTTTTGAAAATGAGTATGCTTAAGTGTTTGTTTAACTGTAATAATACATATCTTAAAAAGCACAGCAAATGAATAGCACAAACAACATGTCACCACAATAATCCAAAATCAATCCATGATCTATAAAGACAATGTCTACATGTAATTGTACAACACAAATACATCAAAATATTGGCACACAGTCCACGTCTGAGATTTTACTTTTAAATCCTTAGACACAAATATGTCAAGGAATCTTCAAATATTTGAGACCACATTTATAGATCATTTCCAGAGGTCAGGAAAGGAGAACTGCATTTCATATAAGAAAGACTCAAGATATCACGTCCTTAACATGGGACCTAAGAGAAAAGAATTTAAGAAAGGGTGGGTGGCAAAGGAGAAATTTTAAATATATAATTAAAATACTCTCTCTACACAGACGTTTTTAACCTCATACCAATTCTTAGAAATACAAAGAATAATAAAAATATATCCTGCTATTTTTGTTAAAGTAATGTCTTTAAATTATATCACACACTGTAAATCACACCTAAAAATCATCTGCAGTTTTATGAGCCAACAGAGGCAATACATTTTTGATTACCCTAAATAAAACCAACCCCCCTCAATAGGAAACATTTCCATTTCCATGTATTTATTTATCTCAAGTGACTTACAAACAAGGAAAAATACAAGCATGAGCGATTCATCTTAACAAAAACAATAGGTTTTGCATGCATTATCACAGGAATAAAACAGAAATAAAAAGAGAGCCAGAAAGAGAGAGAAAGCAGCCTGTGTAGGAATCCACCAATCACTCGCACCCCCTCCCGTTTCCTCCCACACAATCTGTCCCCACTGACTTCCCTCGCTCGTCTGGAGCAAGCGGACGCTTTAATCTGACAGATTGCCATGCTTAGGGATTTCCTCCGTCGTCTGTCATCTAGAAGCACCATGACCAGGAGTCAGACACACACACACTCCCCGTGCCCCTTATGGGTTAAAATAATCGCAAGAAGTAGCCTGTGCTGGATTTTGAGAATGTGTAACAGGATAAAGTCAATGAATATTGAGTGTGGGAGGACTGATATGCACCACACAAAGTCTTAAAATAGATAACTGATAGCAAGATTATTGACATGCCAGACATGTAGTCTTACAGACGGTTTAAATTTAGCACACTCAGGAAAGGCAATATAATTCAACACATTTTCAAGCACAAAAGCCATTAACAATGACCTCAGGTCATCAAGGTCAAGGTCCACAAGCAGCAGCAACAAGTCCCTTGGTGACCCCCAGACAGACATCACCCACAGATTATACACATATTGGAACACAGATTTGTGAGCATCGAGATGTTTTGCAAAATTTCTTTCTTCAAAAATTAAAGACAATATGCTATGCTATGCTATATGCCGATGTCACACATATGAAAGCATTAGCATGAATATGGATAAAATTAACATGGTTTTTTTAAATATATGAAAGCGACCAAAAGAGAGCGTGACATTTCCGCTGCACAAAGAATTAAAGTCTAGAAACCTGGTGGGCAGACAAAAGCCTCTTGTTCGGCAACTGCTCCCTACAGCAAAGGGATTAAGCTTTGAGAACTCGAACTCAGGATTGAGTTCAGCCGTACCGTCACATCTTCTCATGTTTAAAGTAGACCTAGAACAGCGTGGTAGTAGAGAACCAGACAGGTGCATTGAGATGCAGTCCCCACTAATGTTAAAAGCCAGAATTTAAATCACACCTGCTGTAGTTAGCAAGTGAATTGATTCTAAACTCATATTTTTTAAAATACTAAGATTTTTTATTCCAATAAAAAAAACAATGTAGCAGAACAGAATTGATCTCTCCACTGCAATAAGGAGATAAATTGGATGATAATGCCTCTAAGGCAGGAGCAGTCAGGTCCCTCAATAATGTCCCTTGACATTAACCCTATTAACCTTTAAAATAAGAGATGTAACTACTCTTTTCTCTCTGTCTCCTCTCCTTCTAGTGATGGATGTTATTGCCAATTGGATGGGCAGCCCGTGTAGACCACTGGGTCCTGACATCAAAGATTGAGTGTGCCTGTGCTGTATGAAATCATTACTGGCTACATTCATGCAGACTGAGTTTAGATTGACAGATCAATGGATTAAAGTCTTATCACATCTGGCACAACAATATTTGAATGCTTAATATTTAGTTGCATGGATCAACAGCTAATGTTGATTATATATTTAGATAAATATATTTTTCTGGACAAAACTTTCAAGTCTTTTTTTTTTTTTTTTTTTAAGAATGCATTAAATTAATCAAAAAAGGACAGAAGTTACATTGTTACAAAAGATTTCTAATTCAAATAAATACTGTTCTTTTGCAATTTTCAAAGAATTCTTCAAAAATATGGTTTTAACAAAAAAATACTAGGCAGAAAAACTGTGTTCAGCATTGATAATAATAAGAAATGTTTCTTGAGCATCAAATGAGCATACTATAATGATTTCTGAAGGACCATGTGACACTGAAGATTTGAGTAATGGCTGAAAAATCAGCTTTGCCTCACAGGAATAAAATACATTGTAAATTAGAAAATATATTATAATATATAATATAATATAAATTATAATAATATATATATTTTTAAATAAGCTTTGGTAAGCCTAAGAGACCTCTTTCAAAACTATTTGAAAATCTTATAGACCTCTTTAAAGTTTTGACTGTAGAGTATACAATGGAAATACATTTCATCAATAAATTCAAAAGGAGCAGCTTATTGTAAAGAACTTTCTATAAGACTAGATTAGGTCAGATAGGTAATACAAATTAAACAAAAGAGGCAATATATCCTCATAGTTTAATTGTAATAGATATTGTTGTCCTAAATAAGGAAAAATATCTGAGCTGGATGAAAATAAGACAGTGATGGTGGTCTTCTCTCACCCGCTGAGACACACATCCCATCATATCATCTTGATAAAATAACAGTTATCATAACAGATACATGGGTAGAGTTACAGTCCCTACAGGCCACTAAAAAGAGAATGAGATGGCACTGAGTCATAATGTGACTCCTCTGAGAACAGTGATTCCTCTAATGCTCACATTTTATTATTCCCTTAATAGTAAGAGCTGGTTACTAGTTTCTGGGATTGGCATGGCAACACTGCATAAGTTTGTGTGTGTTTGTTACCTGTGAGGACCTGTGGGGTGGCTGAGTGGGGGATAGTAGCAGCGTCCTGGGGGATTGAGCTCATGTCTGGCTCCGGGGTGCTGCTGGGAGGAGAGATGGCCAGGGGTGTCATCAAGCGAGACTTCAACTATGAAAAAAACAACAACAACAAAACATTAAGTTTACTATTAATAATAGTAATAAAAATATTTTATTTAATCATATTTTGATATTTATAAACACACACACACACACACACACACACACACACACACAAATACATATATATACACACACTCACACATATATATATATATATATAATATACATATATATATATATATATACATATATATATATATATATATATACTACATATATATATATATATATATATATATACACATATACATATATACATACATATACATATACATATATACATACATATACATATACATATATACATACATATACATATACATATATATATATATATACATATATATATATATATAATATATATATATATATATATATATATATACATATATATATATATATATATATATATATATATATATATATATATATATATATACATACATACATACATACATACATACATACATATATATATATATATATATATATATATATATATATATATATATATATATATATATATATATAAATAAATATAAAACACGTATATTAACAAAAGAAAAATAAAAAAAATAAAAAGCATCCCAGTGTAGAATTAATGTTATCATATTATTATTACTATTATTATCATCATACTTCTATACAGGCAGTAAAATATTTTTATTTACACTTTTTTTAAAAACATTTGTATTGTCCTAACCATAAAAATAAGTGATACATAAACTCATAAGTAAATAAGTAAATACATAAGACTGGACCATATCTTGCCCAGGGCACCAGAATCACCACCAGATTTTAGGGTTCCCCATGTCCAAAATCCCAATTTAAACCCCTTTTTACACAATATGTGTAAAATATGTGTAAGGCAGGAAATAACCCCAATAAGCAATTGTAAAATGGCGTAAAATATAAGTTATGGAAAATAAACTGTCCCTAACACTGCTATAAATAGCAATAACCATCAGGTTTAGGTTAAACAAGAGTGTGTTTCCACTGTGTCTACTGCAAATCTGCTAACATGCACACACATTGTGGTAGCGTGTTGCTCTTTAAATCAGCAGCAGCGACATTATGAGGCTTGTGCTCAGGCACACGGCTAAAAATAACTCAGCAGCAGACTGCAGATACATCAGTCAAAGAACAACCACCCTATCACCTCCTTCTCTTGTAGAGTCAACATCAGATGGGCCTACCTACAAAGCATTACTCTGATCCTCTAGCTAAACCATCATAAGTGTTACACACGCACCATTCAAATGCACCACTTGATGACATTTATGCATTTGGCAGACACGTCTGAACAGTAAAAAGGCCTTATCTCTGTGGCCTACACATGTATGCGCATTTTTAAACAGACACACAAACACTCTGATATTTACTGACCTTAAAGCCAGGCTTCCTGCCTCTCTTCTTAGGCACTTTAATGGGTGGGAAGGATTCTGGGTAGCGACTCTGATATTCCGGGTGCCTCTTTAGGGGTGGGCGACCCCTCTTGCGACCTGGAACTTTTCCACTTGGGGGCGGGAGGAAGGAGGGGCTAATAGCCCCAGGTGATTGCATCTCTCCACCCCCTGACTGAACTGATGCAGCAGCAGGAATACTCATCAGACCTGAGAGAGAAAAACACAATGTCAGAATGTTAAACTATTTAAATTGATATTAATTCATTTTTAATACAATAGTTTGCATGTTTTTCTTGATTTAAAGTAAAAAATTGTTACATGTACTGTGATTCTGCATCATGTGATGTGGATTTTACTTTACAAATACTTTGAATTGTATAAGGAGTACACTTGTCTATTATTTGAATAATTGGATTATTATAAGATATAAAGAGCAACTTTTTATTACCCAACCATAAATTCATGATAAAACTCAATACACCACCAACCAAAACGCATACACAGAAATGTAGGTAGTCAGTATGAAATTTTGGGTTCCCACACCTTTTGACCAATGCATTTCCATGATTTTTCATTCGTCAGTCATTCGTGATTACTGGATAATTTTAGTAATCTGAAAGAAAAAAAATATATAAAATAAACAATGTAGCAATTTTAGCTGATGAAAATTTAGAACTGAGCAGAACTAAAGAAATGTTTAAATAAAAATAGTGTTTATGAAAAGATAATAAATCATCAATTATGTTTTAGGATTTTCCTTTTCCAGGCCTAGAAATCACAGTTTTAAGATTCCCTGATATTTCCAGGTTTTCTATGACCGTGGGAACCCTGGAATTTCCCTCTCACTTAATACACAGAAAACAAACATCAAACCAACCCAAACCAAAACAGTTTAAATTAAAACAACAGTCAATGCTTTAACATACTCATTTTGAGATTGCAAAACTGAAAACACAAGAAGTTCAACCTAAAAACATGACCACAGCCCAAACACTGCAACCTCTAGTGCAACCTGCAAACTAGCAGCTGTTCCTGGAAACATCACAGTGAAACAAACACGAAAGGAGTACTTAGTACTACTGTATAGCAACACTGTCCAATTTAAAAAAATAAAAATAAAATAAATAGAAACAATGCTCAAAAATATAACAAACAGACCATAATTACATATTGCAATCATATTTATTGTGTAAATAGCATACCCCAACACATATGAAACTGGGCTTGTATGAATTATTTGAAGAACAAAAGCTTGATGGTGAAGCTGTGAGGTGGCCTACACTGTGCAGACTGTGGAAGAAACAGACACTGAGCCACATAAAAGCATCTTCACTATCCTCCTCTCTCCCAACTCTCTCCCTCAGTCAGCCAGTCCCCTCCCCCAGTCCTCATTCACTCTCATCCCCTCCCCCTCCAGCTGTGGCGCCTGGCCTCAGGATCGACTCTGACAGACGGCTTCCCCTGCTTTCCTCCTCTCCTCATCCTTACTCTTTAAGTATTCCCTGGAACTCTGTTGAACCGGGACCTTTTAAGGTGGAATTTTAGGATTTAATTATTTAATTATGATTTCTTGGGCAAATAAATTAGTAATGCATATTATGATTTAAATCACAAGCTCATGGCTACAATTAAAGTAATAATAACAATAATAATAATAATAATAAAATTGAGATAATTATTGGCAATTTTTATTATTATGCTACCTTCTAATTATTTGTATTGATTCTGTGACTGACACAGAACACACTACTTTCATATTCAGTTTTTTAAAGGATGGGTTGTAAATATGCCATGCAATCTGTGAAGTGCATTCACTTTAGTCTGCACAGACAATAGACAGTTTGAAGCTCAGCTGTGATATTACAAAATGACATGAATCTACTTTTCTGCTTTTTCAGATAAACATTCATGAGACTAAATGACAAATAGTAAGAATGCAAAAAGTTGTCTGCACAAAACATCAAGTAACACATGCCATGTGATGTGGGTATATTATGCCAAAACATGAACTAAATATAAAGGACTCGTCTAATTTAGTTATTACTATTTATTTACAAGACAGATAGGGATGACCCTAATTCCAAATTATTTTCATAGGCACTTTCTAAACATTATTATTTCCGCTCACCTGCGTGCGCTCTCTCTCTCCCATGCATCAACCAGGCCATGCGTAATAACATTAATCTATTTCTTACTCACAGTGGTTTTTCCCCACAGCTGCATGATTTTATTCTAATTCCAATGACAGAAAACCGGAGCCTGGTAAAACGTCTAGCAAGCAGTCTGAGAGAGAGACCGCGCCATTAAAAACACAAGCGTCAGAAATAGAGCACCGTTCCACATGCGCGTGTTCATGTTTACGAGCAGTGTTGAATTGCGCGAGGTCTTCCTTCCTTATCTCCTAATCTCACCGCGAAATCAGAGGCACCTAAACACATTTTCAATGTATGAACACTCACCGACCACTCAGCGCTGGAGCGGAGTCGTTATCAGCAATGTCGACAATAGCGTATCAAGCCCGCTTCCGTGCCTCTGTCGCTTCACAGACCGGCCGCTTCTAAACCCCCGCCAGCCCTCAGCTCGATACCACCGCGCGCTCCGCAGTAGCTACGTCGTCCCCTTTCTGTCGTCATGGCAACTAGGCGCCTAACATCCTCCCTTTGCCACAGTCATATGCTTATCATGATGCAAAGCCTGCGGAATAATTTACACTACAACAGCTTTTAGAGCAGCCAAGACTCCCAAAACGCTATGCCCACTGCCAGAATCTGATGGCCTGAATTTTTTTTAGGCTAGTTGATTTGAAAAATACTACTCCTTTTTTTATTGCACATTTTGTTCGATTTCCTTTTTGGACATAGGCCTATATATAATAATTCATATTCTATAAATGTAATAAATAAAGAATTGTATTTTTAAAAAAAAAAAACGAAAAACTTTATTAAATATTAATAACAACATTTTCAATGCGTTAAACGAAATTTGCAGATTCTCCCTGCAGGTTTAAATCTACAGGCTGAACTAGAACAAATCGCCAGCCAAGATGTAGTGAGACACATGAAATATGCATGCGTTTGCTCACATAATGTGGGCATGAAACCGATTTCGAGTTCTTTCCCGTGTTTAAATGATGTAAACAATTCTGCAGACATGATGAACACTGTAACCCTGCAATGCAACTACAGTACATCGCAAATAAATAAAGAAATAATGTACAAATAAAGCTGTTAATTGGTTAACTGTTAGTTACCTTAAGGTAAAAAACATTAGCTTATAATTTATATTATAATTGTAATTTTAAAAAATAACATATTTTTACTGTAAATAGTAAAAAGTATGAATTATACCTTTATTTATATTTATATAATTACCTTTATTATACCTCTATTTATTTTGGCAATAAGTATACTTTTTACAACAAACAGCTGTAATATTTCAAACAGGGTTGCATTATATAATTTAATGACACTTGACAGTTAAGAATTAATAATATAAAATATTTGTTTACTTTTTAAGGGCAAATACATTAATAATTGCCTGTCTCCAGCTCTTGAAAGCACTATTCTTATAAGGTAAATTTCATACAAAGGACTTCAAACTCCATATTTAAACACCCTAACTTGTAATCAATGTAATCACATAGGCTGAAACTACTTGGAAGCTTGAAGAACAATATTTTAACTGATGTGTGTAAAGATTATATCTGAATAATTTTAAGAATGTCTCTGAATGATTAGTGTATTATCTAATTTAATATGATTTGCTGTCCCTCTTTTATTAAAATTCAGTTTCTTTATTGCGAATCACAGAAGGCCCACCACTACTTTATAGTTTTGATAAGTAGAATACTACAAACTGTTTAATGTGCACTGACATATTTATGTCATATAGATTTAAATAACAGAAACACTATGATTTTATTACCCCAAACAGCAAAATAAAATCCAGGAAAACTCCAAAAACTCATATATAGGGCACAATAAATAGAAAGGCAAACTGAAGCAAATACTGAAGTCGTCTATTGATGTAAACAGTTTTTTATTACACATTTTGTTCTATTTCCTTTTTGGACATATAGGTCTATATGAAATAATTAATATACTATAAATTTAATAAATAAAAAAGAAACCAAAACTTTGCAGATTCTCCGTGGAGGTTTAAATCAACAGGCTGAACAAGAACAAATCGCCAGCCTGAACCCTAAAGGCAAACCGGAGCAAATACTGAACTCGTCTATTATCAACAACACAAACACTGAACCAAAAGCACATATCGGCACTGCATGACTGCTTCTGAGCACTAAGTCATAATAAGGCACATTAGTTTCATCAGTTTTCACTTTGCTTTAACATTAAAGGGATAGTTCACCCAATAATGAAAATTCTGTCATCATTTACTCACCATCAAGTAGTGTATGTAACGACTGACGGTAGCTATTGACTTCCATAGTATGGAAAAAAAAAAATACTATAGAAGTCAGTGGCTACCGTTAACTGTTTGGTTACCAACATTCTTCAAAATATCTTCTTTTGTGTTTAATAGACTATTCCTTTAACTCATCAGTGGTGGTGCTAGTCACTTGTCATTTGGAAACTGATAAGGTAGCTTCACAAACCATAGAGCACATATACATTCATTCAACCAGACAAACCCAAGCAGATGATTTCACAAGGTGCATTTGGATAAAGCCCCCCATTCTCGTCCTGAACCGAAAGAGTTGTGGTTGAACTTGGGGATAATCTCATCATTGCTCTGAAAGACTAAATCCTAGCACTGTACAGAGTGAAAGAAGCTTCCTCCTTCTTTTCCGACCCCCCTCAGAAGAACGCTGGGAATGTGTAGCACTCCCTGAGTTGGTGGAGTGTGTGTTTGGGGAGGGGGGGGCACTGGCTCATGCCAACCACACACACTCACATTATCACTTGTTGGCGAGTGTACAGACAGCATCTGCTGACTTGCTCTATCCAGGATGATGTTGTTAGATACACAAGATAAAGATTAACCACTATGTAAGCTGGACAGTGAAATAAGATTCAGGAAAAGTCTTTATATGAAAAGTTTAAGCCATTGGGCAGTGAGGCAATAAATTACCTTTTGGCCCCTTCTATATTAGGACTTTGCTTCTACAGGAAGACTACACGCACAAGAAAAGTACACTTTCCTGTTTACATCACAAAGCACACACACACATACACACACACACACACACACACACTTCTTTACACAGCATCTATCAAACGGACCTGTCCTTGACCTCCCACTTGGATACTTGCATGTGATAAACTGCTTCCAGATCAACTGAAGGTCAAGCCAGTTGTCTTTCCAGTCTAACCACACACACACATAAATCTGTATTCATACACACAAACAAACAAACAAACAAACAAACAAACATAACTGAAATAAAACAGTTCAAGTTCAACATCATCATGCCAAAATTTGCAGTGGAATAAAAAAAAAGGCTATATATATATATATATATATATATATATATATATATATATATATATATATATATATATATATATATATAATATATATATATATATATATATATATATATATATAAAATGAAAATAAGACACTATACTGCCAAATGCATAAATCATAATATTACAATAATATAAAATGTGTAAAATGTAGTTAAGATGTGTATCTTTAATTAAATTGCATTAAATGTTCTAAAATAAGAAATTAATGCAACAAACAGTACCAAAATAACTTTTTTTCAATATTTACATATATTTCTATTTACCCACAGTCCCTTTACAACAAAGAGCCACATGCTTTGAACGCAACAAATGGATGATTGATCACGTGAACACAGAAACAGCAGCACCAGCAAGTTCAAACTACAATAGACGTAGACACACAAAATCAAATGGGTCAAGATCAATAATCTTCGAGGGGTGCTATGACAACAGCACTTGCCAATGCAAAAATAAAAGAAAGAAAGAAAGAAAGAAAGAAAGAAAGAAAGAAAGAAAGAAAGAAAGAAAGAAAGAAAGAAAGAAAGAAAGAAAGAAAGAAAGAAAGAAAGAAAGGTTATCTTTGGGACTTGTAAAAAATCTTGTTGGCAGAGCACTAGCTGCTATCACAGAAATCACATCCGCTCCCATGGCTGAGAGACAGTGGTTTCTAGGGAGCAGCTTTACTGGCCACTAAGAGGACGCAAACCACAAACAAAGAGCAAACTCATGGAAACTGTGCTAGAAACCCAGCAAGCCTGACACAAAGTATTCACATAAAAATTGTTTAGAATACAAAAGCATAGAATATAAAATATATAACCCAGAGAGAGGATATTCACGAGTGTCTCGCTGGACACTGCACATTTAGACATTTACATTTAGACAGCTGACGCAGAGCTGGGCACCATTCACCCATCCAGCTGATTGCTATATTTAATTTCTAATTATGCCTGGAATACAGAAGCCAATAAATCAAAAGTTAATTAAAGTCATGGATTCATCTTTAGTGGCAACTCAGTCATCTCAAACCCATTAACACTGCAGATGAGGGACAACTACTGTGTGTGTGTGTGTGTGTGTGTGTGTGTGCCTGTGTGAGTTCATGCATGTGTCTATGCAAATGAAAGAGAAGGAGAGGAAGATTGACAAAAGCCTGAAGCATGTTCCAATACCTTAGTTTAAAAGGTTTTGGAATTTTTTTTTTTTAATAATAATAAAAAAAAAAAAACAACGGCATGTGGAGTTAGATAAATGCAATTTAAAGAAAGCATCATTTGAAACAAATGATTTCCTATCATTATTTACAGTATTGATCATTAATGCATCTGAATACTTCAGTGCATTCAGACTTTAAGCATAACCGAATTCAAAGCAAATTGTTCAACTAGCATTTTATAAATGTTCACATTGTGTTAAAATACATATTTGACATGCCAACAAAATGCTGCTTTGACTGGAACAAAAGGTCTAGGTGAACTAAACAGAGAATGATCATCAATTTTCTGGATTTTAACGTCACATGCTCGGAATTGCTTGCAGCCATTGACTTGAAATTATATCCAAAACATTCCCACTGATTGCACACATGCACAAAATTTGCAATACAATGTGCACAAACACACATACAAATCTACTAACTCAAACCAAAATAACAAAAGAAAAAAAAGCAAGCAACTCCAGCCAACACATAGCATAGAGGAGAGGTTTTGTGAAGAAAAGAAAAAAACTAAATTGATGTGTTACCCCTCGCAAACAAGGGCAAGAAGTTATTTACTTCATTAATGCACGCTGCCATAGCAACAGACCAGGGAAACCTGATACTGAACACCATTTGATCAAAATGTAAAAAATAGCACCAAAAATGAGTGTATAATTTCTGTAAAATATGTGTAATAAAAGTACAGTCAGTCCTATATACCTATATATAAAAACATGCAAAAAAACTAAATAAAACGGGAAGGAACATCTGCCTTTCTTCACATACAGTGTAAGAATAGGGACTGCAATAATTAAACATGGCGCAAATTAATCTCCATTAATCTTTTTTAAACCAAGCAGTGCAGAATCCCAGGGTCCAGTGTAATGAACAGAAGATCTTCTCATTCTTTCTGTCTTTCATCTTATCCTCTCTAAAACTGTATTTTTCCCTCTTGTGCCCAATTATTCTATACTCATATATTTGCAGGTCCTTTTAACCAGCTGGAGAACCATCTAAATCCCTCTTAATTATGATAAAACCCTGAGTATTATACAAACAGGTCTCTGTATGCAAAAATAACATTTTATACACCGTCTATAGATCTGACCTTTTTCAATTCATGAACAGGAAGTGAGGAAACAGCATCAAAAACGCTAATATAACACCTAACCATCCACATAAAGCTCTTAGAATTTCAAACAACACCTTGGAAATTTAGGAACAAGCATGGTTTATGTGTTTGTGAACTCAGCTGTTGAACTGCAGTTAACATGAATTAATGTCTTACTTTGAGAACAAGTAGGAGGTGTCCTATCTCGTATCCGACGCCCACTCTGCACTTCCTCTCCCAGGTCAACCAGCTGCCAGAGACCCCTCCCCCTGTCGTCACGGCGATCAAGGCGAAGGCGGAGCCTGACGCTCTGCACACCCAGGACGCTTGGTATCCAGGAGACAGTGGAATCCTCCAAATCCCTGCCACGCAGTCTCATTCCCACAGCGACTCACACATCGACCAAAACATTACACTGGGAGACACAAACACACATATCAAGAACATTAGACCAGTGTGCATCATACAGTTCTCAGCTATCATCTCTGAGGGACATATACTATTTCTTTTAAGGTAACAAGTAGCCTAATATCAGACTGAAACAAAGAACTGAAATCAATTCTAAAATGTATTGTATAAAGACTGAGAATTTAAAGATCAGTATTCACAAATATTTCAAGATTTGCAATTGAAACAATAAATTCTTACTGTTCTAACTACAGGTATATTACATTTTAACTATTTTCCCCCCAGAAAGTAGGTTCAAAATATTAACAAAATAGTATATCAATGATACTAAATAACACTGCCAAGAAACTTTCAACATCAAGCTTCAATAGATACATTAAGGCGGCTTGGACAGTGACCTGAATGGATGTTCACAATGGCAAGCAAAAAAATTGTGAAATTTAATAGCTATTCAGTCTATGATTGATTAATCTTTGTATTTCTGGTTAAAATAGTCCTTATAGACAAATGTGTTAGGTAGTGAAACACAGCTTTATCCGAATAAAGCATTTGGACTCTGGTAACAAATTCCAGCAGCTTGAAATACACACTAGAATTCCAGTTTCACACATAAAAGCTAGTAAGTAAGTACCTTTTGAAGTGGAAGGGATGTTTTCATTGACCCTAGATCAGGGTATTGAAGGAGTCATTGCATTAGAGTTTCTCAGGCATCTTTGTCACAATTAAAGATCAGTCCAAGTGCTTTGTTTGGCAAAGGTCTTGGCAGCCATTCCTGACCCACCCACTGAGTAGGCATGCTTGTTATTCAACCGAGTGGTGATGCAATGCATCTTCAAAGTTAAGATGACCCAAAATGGTCAGGACATCACACACACGCACGCACGCACACACACACACACACACACACACACACACACACCACCACAACAGGCAACTGTGGACTTCAAATTGATCAATCCAAGCATGTAATGTAAATGAGTTTCCTCACTACAAAGTTACATGTTCCATGTTGAATGAAGTCACTACCATTTCCATTTCTCTTAGCAACAAAATGTGCAGCATGAAATTAGAAGTTGATTTTAGGTTGAAAAAAGCAATGAGTTCAACTGACCAACAAAAAATTTATAAAAAAAAAAAAAAATTAAATGCAGATTAGCCAACTGTGCCAAACAGTAGAGCTACTGTTAGAAAAATTGGCCTGGAGGAGAATAGATGATTTTTCACCACACAAGACAAAAACAGTCTTGTCTTTTCATAACTATCCTAATTCAAGAATCCTTTAAGCCATTTCAGTCATCAGAGGAAATCTAAGCATTTCAATTCATTCAAATTCAGAGCACATAAGTTTTTTCCATCCAAATGTAGTTCAAAGTGAACCATGTTCCAATCTAGTTCTCATGAATGCATACTGGTTGGCACCCTTTCTGGCTTTTTTGATACACGCATTCAGGAAAACAATCCTAAATAAGGATATTGGGTCTTAATTTAATGAATCATGTACCCTTTTCCAAAGCTCACTCATATGGTTTTGATTATGTGTCCAGATTTCCTGCTTGGAGAAACACTTGACATTAGAATGTGCATCATCTAAATGGAAAAATTCAATCACAGCTAAATTTGTAGGTATTCAGGCAAGCGTTTAAAGAGTATTACACTGTATTGCATGTTTAAAGTAGTTGGTTGTTTAAGTTGTGCATCACTGTATGTGTATGAAGTGCACAGCAAAATAGAATCAATGAATCAATGGTTGCTATAGTCTCTGAATAGATAACTCCAAGGAAACACTGTGTAGCAGTCTAACAAAGGGTTGTAAACAGTGACTAATGGAAGTCATTTCACCAGGGGGTTTGAATACTCATACTGAACCATTCCTATGTAGTTTAATGAGAGTAATGGGACCCAGCTGATATGTGCCATATCACATCCAGAGAGCCAGATTACATTTGAACATCCAAATCTGAACCCTCATCCCTTTTAGTTATTATATAATAAATAAAAAAAACGAGATGAGCAATCTGGATGCAGAAGTTTGCGTGCTTTGCTCTCACAGCAGACCAGCAGCTGCCCCTGTAATAATGTCTCCCCTTCCGGATGATCCTTTTAGTGAGGGCCATACTTGGCCAGTGCTTTATTAGAATTCATCCATATTTTATCATATTTATTCGTATTCGCCCTTGTGCTCTGTAGGTGCAGAGAGACTTAGGCTCCCCTTGAAAAATCACTTTCGAAGCAAAAGACAGAATTGGAGACACAGACACATTCAGAATTTAAACATTAAAATTCGCTTGTGCCCAGGACAAATGCAAACTGACCTTCTTGATTCATATTCACTATACACGCACATTCTGGGGTCACATAATAAAGGTTGACATGTTAATATTACATATCATATGCTGACTTAAAGTTAAACACTTATAATTTAATAACACTGTTAATTGTCTTTTCAATCAAATCTCAAAATAATTATCCTTTTCAGTGCTGTAAATTATAATGCTGTTATGCATAAATTCACGTATAGAATTTTTTAATTCATTGATTTTATTTTTTTAAGGTTTTATTTTTTATTTATTTAGACAAAAAAAATGTAAAACAAATTAAATTAAAAAGTAATGGGTACAAAAAAAAACATTAAATTAAAAAGTAATGGCTGCTGAAAATTCTATTTGGCCGGCAGGAATAAATTACATTTTAAAATATATTAAAATAGAAAACAGAGTTTTTTTTTAAATTATAAAAATATTTCAAATCATTTTTGTTTTTACTGATTAAATAAATGCAGCATTGCTGAGCATAAAATACATCTTTTATCAATATTAAAAAAAATAAAATCTTACCAACCCTAAAGTTGTGAACAGTTAACAACATAACAAATAAATATTGAGAGCACAATTAAACGTAGGTTACAAAAAAGAAGAAAAAAAAAATTAAATATATATATATATATATATATATATATATATATATATATATGAAAATATATATTTATATATGAAAAGTTTAGGATGAATTTAACAAACCCACAAAATCTTAAAAAACAAATAACCTTTCCTTTTTACAGTGGGCTCTGATTATCATTGTCACTGTGCCTGAGTCAGCAAAACAAGAAGACTGTATTCCATTTTGGATGACATTCACTGAGAGATATTCAAATACACTTCCCTTTAGCTTTACTGTATGTGTTTCCACAACAGGAGACATATTTGAATATCTCAGTAAAAAGTAAGAAGTGGAGCCAAGGGTCCAAAGGCAAGATTTAGAAGGACGCTGTATACAAAAGTGCCACTTAGAGGCAATTTCATGTTTTTTTTTTTATTCAAAGTAGCGCAATCAGAAACAGAGAGGGTCTAACAGTGGTAATAGTGAATGGTGAGGTCATGTGGGGAAGGTTTTGTAAACAGATTTAAAAATAGAGGAGTTCATGAGAGGATCATCGAAATGACCTTCAGGTTCAATAATTTCACCCAGCTAAATCTCAATCATAATCATACTCTCAAGAGTCACTTCAAAAAATTGCTGAGCTCATATCGTCACTTGGAAAGGCACTCTGTCTACCAAAAAGTAAAAAAAGATTAGACACTTTTGGGCCAATTACTCCACAATCAAGTCTTATTTCAGGTCAATTTTCAGACCAGAGTGTGAATTTTAATGTCCCATGTGTGGCACTTTACAACATCCTGCTGATATCTCTGATGCCTCAGCACAAGGTCAAAAGAAAATTATTTATTTGTCGTTCAGTGGTATTTCCTCATTCGATCCATACCATAAACTGTAAAAGGGCAGGGCTGCTTTTGCATGACCCTGAAGTGCTCTGTGAATGCAGTGTGTTTTTCTAACCTTGTAACCAAACACACTTTCCCACAGTCCATCTCTAGTGGCTTATTTGGTTCAATAATAAAGAATGTGTGTATCCACTTATTCACTCTGACACAGTGCCTGAGGGTCTGTTAATACACACACCACTGCACTGTGTATGTGGGTGTCAAGGGGGAAAAGAACATTCACAGGAGTCATTTCAAGCATGCTTAATCCCTGAAGTTGCGCTTTTCCAAAAACAGTACTTGAGGTTTAATAATTATACCAAAACGATGACTATTTGAAATCGGGACTGTAGGTTTCATGTCATGTAAAGTCCAATGGTGAATAAAAAATTAGGGCCCACAAATGGTTCTGATAAAAAATTAACTTTTTTTTTTTGTCTGCAAAAAAGATGTTTGCTTAGCTGAAAGCAATAAAGCAAAATTATTATCAGCTTTCCTATTCACAAATCTCACTATTGCCCCCAGGCTGAACTGCAGTCCTTTAGTTTTTAAGAGAAAATGACAGCGAAACAAAAGCCAGCACAGGTGGGGCAGATAGATTGTCCCAGCGGACAGAACACATAAACAACCCTACCCAGAGGAAATGTTTATTGCTCAGAGGCTGATCCTTCATAAATCAGAAGACTTACACAATGGAGATCTCAATAATGTTTCATTTAAGTATCAACTTTACCTCAGAAGTTCTCCAAAAAAAAAAATCAGGAGAAATAAGTCACAATTTGACAACTTTTGACAAAGTACAGAGCTATAAAATTCATGTCTAAGATAATTTGATAAATTCACATTAAAATCTGAGAAGCGGCAGACATAAGGAATTCCCACCCATTTATTCTCATTAGGATAAACAATTTATACCATAAAGAGATGCCATCTGTGATTTATATTTCCTGTGATGTCATTAAAAACTGATCTTCAGGTAAAATATTCTTTATGATACCATAAAAAAAATAATCCAAACAAACTTCAGAAAAAAATTCAAAGATGTCATTAAAATAATCTAAGGTAAAGTATGTTTCATGATACAATATTTCATAAAACGAGGAAACTGTACAATAAATAAATAAATAAGCATGCAAGCAAGCTGCAGAATGTCTAAAGGTACCAAGGTAAATGTATCTCATTCAAAAAATCTGTTTTTATTTTGTGTTTGTTTTTTTGTTAAAGACTTGCACCAACGAAGATCTAAGAGTGATATCAATAAGTGCAAATCTAATCTCAAAATATTCTTAAAAATAGACAGACATGAACTGAACAGTTAGTTATTACAATTAGTACAGCCTATGTTGATTAATCACCAGTCAAACAATATCGCAGTGGCCATTTCATATTTGTATCGACGAACTTGACGTCTCGAATGACACTGACATCAGCAAAGATCCATTTGGAAAAAGCAGCAAATGCCAAAATGATTTACCTCTGCTTGTCGACTGCTGCAACGCTTAGACTGTCGCCTGTCGGAGTCGTGCGGAACGATTTAGCCCAGCTGCAGCAGCTGGACTGCGGGCTCGATTTTCCTCCCGCGCCGCCGGTGCAGAAGTGAAGTCGCGCGAGGACCGTGGCCAGGGCTCCGGGAGCAAAAAACAAAAAACAGCCGGTTTCGCTTGCACGCAGACACGGTGCCAAACTGATCCGCACCCCGGGGATCTAATTAAATGGCAAGCCACGGGGGCGTATGGTGAAACGTTTATATATTTCGCCTAGGTATGCAAAACGATATAGAGAAAAACACCCAGACAGGATATCCGACTGTATCCCAAAAATCTGTTGCACAAAATACTGCATGTGTCTGAATATGGAGCAAGGAATCTGTCTTCGGTTCTTGGGTTTTGGAACAAACCCACTTGAGCCCACATAAAGCTTGTTTGTGAAATTCCGTGGAGGATTGTGGGCTAATTTAAACACTGTTTCCGATCCGATTATATTCGCTAATAAAGCAGCAGGCTACGTGTGCAACGTTTCTGAACTTAAGATCTTAAACTGTTGTCTTATATTGTCCACAGAGGCTGCCTAATAAAATACAGAAGAGTCGGTGTAATTTTATTTTTTACAGTTTTATTTTATTAGGTTTATCAGTTTAGTTTTTTAAATACACTATAGAACAGATCTTTTTTTATTGTATTTATTATTGTAGCCTATTTATTTTATTTGTTATTTTAATCTAAATTACAGTAAGCTAAATCATAATTTTAAGTCTTCAGCCTATGAATTCAAAACTAAATTAATTAGCTCATCTTTCTGTAAAAATGAAAGATCGTAGTATGTCTAAGACCAAAATTCACGGTGATTGTCAATATGAATGTGATATAACGTTGTCTGATTTTTTTTTTTTTTCCAGATTAAATATTTTACTCAAATTTCTTTAGAATGAAAATGTGCTCCCTTTCTTGTTGTTTCATGCACTGAGTTGTCCATCAAGTCGTTATTTATTTATTTACTGAGTTATTTGAAAATATATGCCAATGTTCTTTGTGGTCATGTCCTCATAGCTATTGAAAATCAGAAGTGGGGGGGTTCGCATGCTATGTTGGTTTTGGGTGTTGAATATGTATCGCAACCTGTTCGGGACGCCATACAAGGTCAATAGGGCGAAAACTGATATTGGTCTCGCTCTGCAGAAATAGGATACACTTATATATTGCACGTCCGTCATAGCCAACAGTAAGTGTTACGTGCAAAATAAGCAAAACACCGCACATATGACAAAGTAGCCTATATTATCCCGAAAATCAGTTCCATATCATTGAGCGAATCTAGTTATTGTATATCTAATCTGTAGCGAATCTAGTTATTTCCAGATTATTGTTTTTATTATTTTAATATGTTGACGTGTCATCGCGTGAAGTTTTAACTTTTCTCCACACACAAACTTGTTGGTTTAATATGCTACATTAATTTCCTTATAACGGCAACAATTAGCCTACTTATAAGTGGAAAAAAATTTGGATTGTTCAGGAACGTACTACAACTTACTCTGAGGCCAAAAAAACAAAAACAGATTCTGCTTTATAAGATCAGAGCTTCTCAACAAATTTAGATATTTAGTATCAGTTGCCTTTCCTAATTAATTCAAATGACTAAAGTCCAAATTGCAAACCTGACAAACATGTACATTAGATATTAGCCTGTCAGGAGCTTAGAAATTGATTGTTCGACAATCAAGCAGGATGTTCTCTGTAGCACTTTGAAAATATTAATTTTCCTTTGTTTAATATTTAACAGATCATTAGCAAATATTGCTTCAAATAGTTTATGAAAATGTCATGGGGATGGGGACTCTAAAGAGAACCATGAGTACCTTCAGAAGAATGCTTAGAAAGTTCTTAAAACCATGTATTTATCAAAGACAGATGCAGTTTCAGGGGGAGAAATGTTCAATCATGTCTAATAAAAAAGAAAATCTTTTAAAAAGTTATTTTATTTGAAATTATTTAAATACAAATAATATATATTTTCCATTTACAATGACAGTTTTCTTGTAAACAAAAGTGGCAGATACTGTTTACTAGGCAATTCACCCCTTTTTCTGGCCAGTGAGTTTCTCTGTGTGTATGAAGAGATGATTTCTCATAATCTGCGCACTTCAGTCACAGCTTTCAGAACACAGCATGAATTATGAGGCTACAATCTTTTTTAGAACTATAATACTAAAATGTCTATTTATCTGTAAAACTGTTATAATTTTATCAAATTGGTTGTGTTACATGCAACCAGAATGACACTTTCCCTCTGTAAGTAAAGATTGCATTGTGTTTATGCTAATGAACACAAGGGGGAAAAATAAGTAAAAGAATGTTCAGATTTTCTAATGACATTTGCAGTTTTCCAAATGTACCTACATACATTAACTCTTGGGAACAAACAAGAAAATTAAATTTCCTGTCATAAATTCATGATTTAAAAAGAAGAAGAAAATAAAAATACCCATAACTGCAGAGATTACATTTCACACGCATTTTTACAATTCAAATAATTTCATATCAATCAGCTTAACCTCTCCCACTAATTGACAAATGAACAGACCAGACCAATATTTTCATAACCACTAAATCAGCATTTCCAATATGCTGTCAGATCTTCCACTGGTGCAAAATAACATTTAAAACGGATGAAAATAATCATATCCACAAAAAAGCTAAATATAACCTTAATTTTGAGCCTTTTTGCCATCCCGCCTCGCACAAAAACTTGCAAAAATAAACACTGACCCTCAATTACTCCTATCACTCAAACTGATGTTTCTATATCAAACCATTTGCAATATTTGTGGCTTCAAAAAATCTGTACATCGAATAAGGCATTCATATTTGATGAGAGTGGAATGCAAGACAAAATTATATATAAATACAAAAAAAAGAAAAAAAAGTAATTTGATAATTTTTAGGTTCAAAAAGACACCCAACCATCTTTTGCTGCACCATGGCCAAGAAATTAGTGTAACTGATGGAAAAAAGGCTTGCACTTGTTCAGTCTATAAACACAGTCTCCTCGTGACAACTGAAGTCAGCAACAGCGGGGAATTTCCAGTTTGAAAAGTCAGTGGGATGAATAGACCACAGGGAAAAAAATCCAAATCTTGAATTGTCCTAGAAAGACTGTTATTACATAGTGCCAAGAAATCAGTCTTATATCAGGTTGCTTATTTTGTGGAACAGACAGACAGCAGTTCTATGTAAAGCGACGTTAGGAGTTAAATCAGGACTAAACCATAGACCTGGCTGTGGAATGTCTGCAAATTTTTTTTTTTTTTGTGTGAGGCTGAGACAACCTGTGCTTGTGAAGAGAAGCTGGAAGTTGTTACGATAGGTGAGATTTATAAATGTATTGGACTTCCACACTTTATGACCATGAAGACAAACTGAGATGCAACCCACAGCGGTGCAGTACCCTTCACCCCATAATTCCTGCTCAAGCTCAGAAAACATCCACATCCTTGTGGTTCATGCTCACTCCAGATTACACGTCACACAGCCTCGTAAAAAGTGGAAACACCCAGTAAATCTGATATCTAATAAACTACATAAAACTACAAAATGATAAGGTAGAAAACACCCTTGAAGCATAAACAGTGATATTGAAAAATGAAAGTCATGAGGTGTGTGATTTTTCAGCATTTTTCCGATGCACTGGTTGGTCAGACATCTTTTTCGGCAAGCGGAGAGGAATTTGAAACACAGCTGGACCCCACAAATAACCACTGTCACAGCCCACTGATAACGACTGGATGAATGCAGGGAAAGATAACCAACAGTTCCTTATGTCTTATTTTGATTTGTGAAATTTGATTGGAGGACAGATTTGTGATTCATGAGTGTTTTTAAACAGGAACATGGGGCATCAACGTCTTTGTCTCCTGTTTGCCTCCAGTGTGTGGCGGCCCAGAAGACGTCAATGGTCTGGGGCTATGTGGGTGTGTAGAAGCGTGTGTGTGTGTGTGTGTGTGTGTGTGCGCGCGCATGAGTGGGCACATGGGTGTATGAGCTGTGCTCAAGTTTGCAAGAAATGACTGGTTTAGTCGTTGTCCTCTTCATCTTCCTCAGATTCCTCAATGCCATCACTGTCCTCCTGGTCATCCTCCTCTTCCTCGGTTTCTGGGATATCCCACTGAGGGTGGTTATCCATCATGGCCTTCGCCTCATGAACCTCAAGCTGAAAAACAACCAAAAAAAAAGCATCACAAAGGTTCTGGTAAATATCTTAAAATATATATAATTATATATACACATTTTATATATTATGTATTAATATATAATACATTTAAAATACATAATTTATTCTTTGTTTTTTGATCACTAAATCAGCATATTAGAAATATTTCTGAAGGATTATATGACACTGAAGACTGGAGTAATGGCTGATGAAAAAACAGCTTTCATCGCAGGAATAAATTACATAAAATACATTAAAATAGAAAAGTTACTTTAATTTGTAATAATTTTTAACAATCTTACTATTTACTCTATTTGTTATAAAATAAATGCAGCTGTGGTGAGCATAAAATACTTTTTAAAAATCCAAAACTTTAAACATGCATGAATATTTGTATAAATAATTTATAAAAATATGATATAGAAATAAGAAAACATTTCCCCAAAAACAATAGTATAGAAAAAAAAAAACTGACCTTGAGTGGTTTGATCTGATCTAATCCCATGAATGAATCTGATCGGAGAATCACAGAATATTGATAGTTTCCGGTTTTGGATGGAGCGGGGAATTTCAGTTCAACCTGAGGCAAACAGGAAGTTTAGATAATCATTAGTCACTTTACAAAATTCTGCAAAACCTAAAACGGAGGAGTAATTGGGAGATATGGGATGATTTATGACCCTTTTGTTTACATTGCATTCTCATGCTCCTCACAGAGAGGAAGCACTCTCTGTGTCAGACAGAATTATGACAGGCGTCTGGCTGCTATGTAACCAGACAGAGACTGCAGTATGGAGGTTGCCTGGCAACAGGCTATGGGGAAAACTGCTGCACAGGAGACTATGTAGTTAGTACCACTCAGCCAGTCACTCGCACACACACACACACACACACTTTACTATATTATAATGACAGCACACCATATCGCAATTAATTCTAGTAATTTGTTTTTGCCATTATGTATTCCGGTTCTAAATGCTTTGTTATTTCTATTGTATGATCCCACCAAATAATTGCATCGTAAAGGGGTCTTATGACATTGCAAACAGAACATTATTTTGTGTATTTGATGTAATGCAATGTGTTTATGTGGTTTAAGGTTAAAAAAAAAAATCATGCAGTCCACATGATGTACATTATTGTTTCTCCTCTATGCCCCACCTTTCTGAAACGCGTCAATTTTTACAACACTCATCGTTCTGAAAAGCGAGGTGTACTCTGATTGGCCAGCTATCCAGTGCATTGTGATTGGCTTAATGCCTCAAGCATGTGACAGAAATGTTATGCCCCTTAACATACTGTGATGCTGTGACTTGCCGTCTCCCAGCACGACGAGACAAAACCTATAAAACCCATTACAAACGAGGCATTTGTTGCATCCAGTGGGGATATAATTACTTGACTTGTACTGTCTTTTTATGCGTTGCATATGGCGCAGCGTAAACATAAAACCATGTCTGCATTTGTGATCGGAGAAACGACAAACAACAAGCGCTACTCTACACTGCTCAAAACTCACGTTTGAATCATCAGTGGCAAATTCTTTAAATATGTAAACTAACTTACAGACTGTGAGTCAGAAGCGCCAGACTGTCCTTGCAAAGTTAGAACTGCCCCACTTTATAGAAACAGCCTTTGTGCACAGAAGCATTGTAGGCTACTGGTTCGGGAAATAGTCCTCCTCCTCCGTAAAATGCACTGCATACATCTGAATATTTAGGTTGAACTGTTCTGGAACAATGTTGTAAATACAACTTAACCACTGATTTCTAGTCCCGTCCTCTTTTGGAAGGCCAAACAATGTAGCGTTGCATTCACAACGAAACACCCAGCGTCTCCACCACATGGCAGTGGCAGCAACAGCGAGAATAAAAATTATGCCTTCTTTCTTTGCGTGCGCATTTGGTTTGTGTTATGCAAATCTTCCCACATCGTGACGAAGAGATGTGGGGGGGGGCTGTGTTAGAATGAGCAGTTTTAGGAGGGCGTGGCTGACCATTAAGTTTTATAAAGAATATCTCTTTGGATTTGAGACTTTAGTCTTTGCAACTTTACAGATCTTCTTTATGCACCAAGAGCTTGTAACACTCCAAAGAGAAAGGAAAATTTTAAATCGCATCATATGACCCCTTTAACTAAAACTAATAAACATTTGGTTGTTTAGCTATATTGAAATAAATCTGAAATTAAATAAAATACAAATATCACGTGAAAAACTTAAACTAGAAAGACTGCATTTGCCACTAACTGAAATAAGTTTAAATTGAAGCAGCAAAATTAATAACTGTAAATAAACAAAAAGCTAATTAAATAAATGTAAATTAAACCTTAATAGTAGCATTAAAAAATAACAATAAAAAGATTTTTTTTTAGAAAAGCCAGTCATTTACGATTACTGGAAAAGCTTTTTTTTTTTGATTAAACATTTTGTGAACCAATTTGATCAATTCAAATAACTTCCCTCATACATTGGGTTATTATTGTTAGCTAAAACTAAAACAATTAAAATCATTTTAGTTATTTGAAATAAGTCAGAAATCAAATAAAACATAAATACTACATGAAAAACGTAATACTAAACATAAATTAGAAATGTTGCCTTGACAACTAGTTTAAGCAATAAAATTACTAACTGGAAATTAAAAAAAACAAGAGCTAAAACTAAAAATTAAATAAACCTAATAAAAGAAACCTAAATAGAAATATATATTAAAAAAATAAATAATTGAAAATATAAATGCTAATTTAAAACATTAATAAAAACACTGAAATTATACTGCTCACAAATCAAATATCACTTCGATTTGCAAGCACAATTTACTTTGCACAGCCTTTACTCAAAAATTTAAATTCCACTCCACGGAGTAACACAATGTCACCCTTTCCCCGAATAAAAAAAAGGTGTGGTAGAGCACAAACAGGTGGTTGTGGCCTCACCTCCTCTGTGTCTTTGAGTGTGCAGACGTGGTTGGGCATAGACACCAGCGTCTGTTCCTTCCTATCTGCAATGTAGAGCCACCACCACTCCTGCTTCTCCTCAGGGAAGTACAAACTGTAGACAGGATGTGTGACCTTAGACTTGGTCTCCAATAGTGCCCTTTCACGGCGCTGAATGCTCTGTTGTAGTGCCTCCCATTCCTACAGAAGAAGACATGCTGGTTATGGAAAGCTGCACTGCAGTAACTACCTTCAGCAGTCACTTGTCCAAAGGATACGACACATACCTCCTCGTCATCTCCAGCAATCTCGTCCACCTCAGTGTCACTCTGCTTGTCACTCTCCTCATCTCTCTCGCTGGGAGAGTCCTTATTTCCCTCTGCTTCATCTGATTCACTGCCTTTATCAGAGAGATCGTCCTCTTCCACTTTTGATGCAGCAGCATCATCCTGTGAATGAAAATATAAGCACATGCAGTTAAACGAAAGATTTTTTAATTTTGTCAATTATATTGCAGAAAATGTGCATCATAGTAAAACTGACTAAAATGAATGAATATGACATAAATGTACACTACTGTTCAAAAGTTTGGGGCTGGCGAGATTTTCTAATGTTTTTGAATCAAAACTCATACATTTATGTGATCAAAAAACAGCAATAATTTGTACACTGTAAATGTCTTAACTATCACTTTTGGTCAATTTAATGCATCCTTGCTGAATAAAAGTATTAATTTCTTTCAAAAAAAAAAAATCTTTCTTACCTTTCTGAATGGATAAAATTAAAGTCTGTTTCTTTAAAAGACAAAAAAAATTATAACACTGAACATTTACAGGTCTATAGTTTAAGAATCCTTACATTTCCTGCCACATTGCCATTGGGGTGTTTGGCCTTGTCTCCCTTTGCTTGCTGTTGGGTGACTGGTTTCTTCTTAGTCAGTTTCTTCTTTTTGGACTTGGCAGCTTTTTTAGCTCCTTTATTCTTATTTTGCCAAACTTTTGTTTTGTTTTTGGCATCACCTTGCTGCAAATTAAAAAATAATATTCATATATTTTCAGACATTATAATGAGCAACTAACAATGTAAATATGCATTTTTAATTCGTTATAAAATTATGTTTGCCAAACACATAGTTTGAAAGCATTATTACCTCCTCTGCATTAGTTTCCTCTGTAGGTATCGGTGCATCCTCTTTCTCAAACATCTCCTAAACACAAACAGAAATTTAGCACAATGTTGTTGCGCCTTTTAAAAATAATACAGACTGTTTTGGTAGTAGGTAGTCTTGCTGAAATGAATTCTTAACCTAAAAACCAAAGAAGCTCCGCATTGACCTCTTGTGGATGCCTGCAGCAACTGCAAGATGTGCCATACCATGACCATAATCACTTTGCATGATACATACATAACATATAAATCAACTGCTATATTTGAATAGCATTGCACCCTCACCCTCAAATAAATATCTGGATAGGCGAAGGTGGCTCATGAGATATTCATGAGATGAAATATGCTACTTACAGACATTCTCTTCCTTGTCAAGGTGACTGTAACTGTGACAATGGATCCCGCCGTGACCTTATTGCTGTCTTCATCATCCAACACTATGGGGCAATGAAACATACACAGAGTTGAAGTCTTTAAATCACATGTAATGGTTGTTATTGAATGTATGAGTGTTCAAGCGCTGCTGAACAATCTCACCTTGAAGTTTGGTTTCCATGTTGATACAGGGAAAGCTCCCGAGGACTGCAATGACCTCATCATACTTCTCCTCCCCCAGGAATCTCAGCATGTTTCTCCTGTCCGAGTCCTTCAGACTGACCAGATCCTGCAATGTCCGTACCTTATACTGATGAGAGAGATGGGCCATATTTAGAAATTTGAAAAACATGCTTTGCATAGCGACCACAGATTAACTGGGGTATTTAACGGATTTTTCTATATCGCAATGCCTCTGAGAAAGATGTACCTTCTTAGAGATACAGTACCGGAGGTGCTCCTCTTCAAAATGAGGCAGCTGCAGCAGAGGAGACTTGGCCTCCTGCAGTCCTTGAAGCACCATCTGAGATAACTTCATGCAGTTCTCTATGGACGTCAACCTGGGAGCCCGAAGCCCTATAAAATCATACATCAGCAAAATCTTATTTCATGCATCATATTATATACTACCTTTCAAAAGATTTTTTCATGTTTTTGAAAGTCTCTTATGCTCACCAAGGATGCATGATGAAAAATTTCTACAATTTCAAATAATTACATTCGATTTTAATACATTAAAAAATATAATTTTCCCTGTGATGGCAAAGGTGAATTTTCAGTATCGTTACTCCATAATTACATTAATTACCTCCCCTACTGGTTGCCATCATAGTAAGTTGACAGCCAACATTGATCATTTCCTGTAGTAAAGCAGGGCACTTCTTCACCACAAACCTTTGATCTGCAGAAGATACAAAACAGCTAATTAATTCACATTAATTCAGCATGGCATTAGCAACACAAAGGTCTTGGATTTAATTCCCAGGGATAACACATATTTGGTTTAATATACTGCTTGTAAGCTGGTAGTTGGTGTGTTATTATCCTACAGGATTAAATGTTGACACTTGAGAGGTGTGTGTGAATGCATACCCTCCTCTACGTTCTCAGAAACATCCATCCTGGCAAGGTGTGTAAGTAATAAGACTCGAGCCTTCAGGCTGTAGGGATAGCAGAACGGAGGCTCCTTCTTCTTCACATTAATGTTCCCCAGCTCCCGAATCAACTGCAAAGGAACACAACACGAGCATTCAATTTTAATCATTATCAACTAGCTACTTCATTAAGTACTCTAAATCTTTAGCACAAAATACATATACATGTTTGAACATTTTACCTGTGGAACTTCTATGTTGTCTGTTGGTCTTATGATGGCCTCTTTGTTACTACGAGGATCGAATTCAAATGCTGCCGTCAAAACCATCACCAATCCTGTCAAACACAGAAGAGACTCAGTCTGAGGAATCGAAAAGATCTAAAGGGGTCATCAAATATTTTTCTTCAACTTACGTTTCATGTTCATTGTAGGCGTTTTGTACATAAAGTGCATGAAAAGCTGTGTGGTGTTGATGAGGATCTGATCACCACTGTAGCGGATGGAGCGGTACCACCATGTGCCCTAAACAAAAAGGCTAGTTACTATTGGGTTTATCAGAATATTAATGAATAGGTTTCTATTGTACAGTTTCCAAGCGCTTGTACACTACCTTTTGAAAGTTTGGGGTCACTAATATTTTTTTTTTTAAGAAATTGATGCTTTTTATTTAGCAAGGACGCATTAAATTGATCATAAGTGATAAAGACATTTATAATGATACAAATTAACATAACTGTTATCAACACTGAGAATTATAATGTTAATCGAGCTTTTGACACTGAAGACTGGTGTAATGGATGCTGAAAATTCAGCTTTTCCATCACAGAAATAAATGACTTAAAACACATTAAACTGTAATAATACTAAACAATATTACTGTTTTTACTGTATTTTTGATCAATTATCTTGGTCAGCATAAGATACTTCTTTCAAAAACATAAAAAGTAATAAATCTTACTGATCCCAAACATGTTTTCAATTATATCTAATGTCAAATTCATTTATCGCCACTAGAAGACTGGCTTACCACAACCACAGGAAGGATAACCATAAAAGCCAACCCATAGACCAACAGCACCTGTGAAAGGCACAAGCAAACAGGTTTTGCAAATTATTGCATTCTTGGTGTATTTATCGAATTATTAGTTGACACTCTAATTTGGTCAAAACTTAACTGACAGCTGGAAAAAATGAGTGGGTGAACTTACCAGCATGGAATTTTTCTGGTCAACAATCCACGCAGGAAGAGCAATTCCGAAACTTGTCACTGATTAAGAGTAAAAAGACGGAATGATGAAATTTCAACATAGGTAACACTAACAACACAATTCTTTGGAAATGAGTTGTCAAGTTAAAGAAACTGTCACCTCTTGGGCCATCAGGGTTGCCATACTTCTCCCAGTTATCCCGTGCTTCCTCATTAGTTAAACTGTGAGAAAGTATCAGCATGGACAACAATTTCAAAAACCCAGATGATTACATGTGGTGCGATATTGACAAATAACAGAAAGGCGCTGCGTGAGTATTTTAAAAAAGATTAAGTGTTTTATTCTGGCTCAGTGGATGACATTTTTATGAATAGCTTTTATGAACTGTATTGTGCTGCACCTATAATTACACACTGCAATACAAACACCAACTCACACAGAAAAATGAGTTGCGCCTGCTATAAATAACATGACATTAAATGTAAAAGGCAACAATAAATAAAAGAGGTGGTGACAGCAGTCTTACGCTGAGTAAGCTTTAGCAAGCTTCATGAACATGGCCTCATCTCCACCTTTATCAGGATGGTGTTTCAGAGACAGCACTCTGTACTGTTTCTTAATCTCAGCAACAGACGCTCCCTAAACAGAAACATAATGGATCTATTAATCTTGAGAAGAAGCAGGTTAGAGATTAAAATGACAAAGAACAATGCATCCTTACTGCTTCCAAGTGGAGGACCTCATAGGGGTTATACTCCTGGTACTCTCGATCTAATTTAGACACCTTATAGGCCAGGAGAAGAAATACTGCCCACCCAAACAACAGGGCTGCTTTTCTAAAATGATACAGAAGTACATTTTTAGTATGTAAGCAAAATTTACAATAAAATAGACAGCAGCTGCTCTACATCACGATGACTAAACAGCATAAAAGAGCAGATTTAAGCCATGAAAGACTGGGTATTTCAGAATACTCCACACATCTGATGCCAGCTTTGTTCTTTAAATAGATGGAGCAGAGTTTTGACGAGTGTCTGAAGTCATTGTCATGCTGAAGAATTAATAATTTTATCCATTTTGACCATTTGACCATATATGCAAAAGTAAATAAAGAAATAATAAAATCAGACCATCACAATCAAATCTTGATTGGTGTCTGAAAATTAATTAATTAAATACAAGTGTGATATCTGTTGCAAGACTCTCGAAAAGGCATTATTGTCCCCTTGCATTTAATTCATGTTAACAATTAATACAACAATATGCTTTTTATAGCCTTTAATATACTTAACGTGCATAAAAAGCCAATTAAATATTATAGCATTTTGCATCTTTTTAAACGGATGCTAATGTCAAATTAATTTTGTTCCCCAGTGCACGCTGTATACACACAACTCCAGAAACCTACAAAAAATGCACAAACAAAGATTTGTGGATGTTAAAATCTAAATGTTTACAAACAGCAAACAGACAGGAGACAAGTGCAGTGTGTCATAATAACAGTAGGCGCAATAAACTAAATGAGATTAATTCCCCTGAAATGCCTTTTACTAATTTCACACAGACATGATCACTTACTTAAGTGTTGGAACAATGCTCTGCTGTGATTTCATAAGCCGAAGGCGGTACCACAGACATCTTCCATGAACTCGTCGTAAACTCTTCAACCTTAACTGCTCTGTGAATTAATTTACAAAACAGACAACAATGAGAAAAAAGCAGCATTGTGCATTCTAACTCACACTCACCATGTAAACATACAGATCCTGCCAAAACAGTACAGTGCCATTGTACAGTAACAGCTTTTGATAACAGATTATATAAAGTAATAGTATTATTCAAAAAGCATGGTACTGTTACTTTTTAGTTAGTGAGGCACTGCAAAGTGCAAACCTTTTTTATTTATTTTTTTAAATCAGAATGTGAGCCTGTGTGCTTCTCTTACATTGAGAGCCAGATTACAAAAGCGGTCTTAAAATATGCCAAAATGTTATTGTTATATAACAGAATAAACAGAAGACAAGGATTTGTGTAAAATAACCCCATCTTTATTGATATCTGAAGGGTTTTCAGTCTGATAGGAAAATATTGAGTCATAATGGCCTATAAAAACCAAGAACCTATGAACCTTTCTTGTATAAATGTGTTACTGTGCACACTGCATAATTGTTTGCACAACTGAAAATCTGCACTGTTTAACACCGATATTGTACTTTTATATACAAACATTACTTTATTAACATATCGTATTTCTCATTAAGTGTTTAAACACTGTTTAATGCAAAAATGTGTATTGTGTTAATACTAAATTTGTCATTTTCTTCTATTGTAGCCTGAATAAATCTACAAACCATTGTCTTCAAACATGGGTTCATTTATTGTGAATTTGATAAACTTCGACTGAGTTAAAAAAGTCGATCTGATGCATGTAAACAGTATGCAAATGTGCAGTTCATGAGAGAGTACAATTCATAAGAACGTGCATATACCACAATGAACAACTAAATAAACAGATAACGTTACCTTGCAACATTTCATAATACATGCTGAAAAAATGAGTGGGAGTTGCAGTGAATGCCAGGCTTGTACGTGATGGTAGCAATGCTCAAATAGACATTTAAACTGAAAAGTCTTCTTTAAAATTATCTGCGTTAAGATCGATAACTGACACTTCAAAATACTGGAAATATCTCATCTAGTGTAACGTTAGTTGAGCTGCTAATGCTACATACCAACAATCAGACGAGCCCTTCGTGTCATTACTGGACTTTCCTTAGGTATTCGTTTTATTGAATACTGCAATTTCAGAAAATGCTCCTCACAAGAGGTGGCAATCTGATTATTAGTAACTTACTGATCATCAAGAAACATGTAACTGTGTAGCTCTTAACGTATTAGCATATGGGGCCTTACCCGCATTCTGATCCCGGGGCCAGAGGTAATAGGTGGCTGGGATTACTATTAGACCCACAAAGGACGTGAGGAAATAGAAAAAGGTGTTGCCACTGTCGTCGTACTGAAACTGCTGTCCAGCCATTTCGCAGCGGCTCTAAACCCCGATTTTTTCAGCCGCTTTGCCGCCCTATCAGTCGCCCCACTGTAGGACTAGTCACATATGCTGAAGAAGGAAGCCAGCATCCACTCACTTTCTGCCACGATAGTGATTGTTTTCAAAATAAAAGGTTTTCATGTTATTTTTAAAACTGACCGCCCGTCTTTGTTAGTTTAAAAATCGGATTTTATTCTTAAAAACGTTTTTTATTTTATTGTACTGTGATCAAAGTTGCCAGCAGTAGAAGGAGTCATTAGATTTCCACAAAAATATGGACTTTTATTATGGCGTGTTAATAGCGTCTCGCCGCTTGCAGTCGACGCTCTGAAACACGACAAATCTACGCGCCAAGCAGTGTACGTGTTCTACGCATGCGCTCTATGGTAGTACGTGTTTTTAATTCGTACTTTTAGATGCAGTTTTTCTTTTCTTTTCTTTCAAATAAAGAGGGGGTTTCATTCTGTACAGATTCGGGGATCCCTCGCACAGGCTATTAGCCAACCCAAAGACTTAAATAGCATTTTGTATTATTTTTTATTTAAACTATAATTAACATTCCATAATGCATAATGGATTAATAATGCATAGTAGAAAATCCTGTTTTACACATCTGCTCACAGATCCCTAGTTGAAAACCCTGGTTTTAATTTGCAGATGAAAAATTTAGATCCCTATTACACAAAAACTTGTCCTTCTTGATTTTGTAAGTATTTTATGATGTCACTCCAACATATTACAACATAATAGTACACATAACAAAAATATATACACACTACAGTGATTAACAGAACAGTCACCTTATAATTTAAATTTGAACATTTTGTCAGCACATTGCATTCATTATCGTATACAGCATTATTTGATAATACTTATACAGCTGTGATGTCTTGTCTTTTAGATATTCCACCAAGACTTCCAGAGTGTCCGTAGTTAACGGAAAGGTTTTTGGGCTACATCATCCTCAGTGCAGTCCACTGGCACTTTATGTTTCTAGGAACATGTTGTATAAAATACAGCAGGTCTTCACAGCTAAACTGGTTTGGCAAATGAAATGCTTCTGCAGACATCTGAGCCGCTGAAAAGAATTTCTCAGAGTACTGATGGAGCCTTGCGCAATTGCAAGAGATGACTGCACTTTCCAGTTATAACATACATTTTTCTGTCCTATTGTTGCATAATCTAGGAATGGAGTCAGAAAGTGCTCTGAAAGTGGAAAGGTGGAATTGCCAGTGATGTGTTTGCCATGTAACAGAGTCACATAGTATTTCTGCAATGCCTTGCCAACCTCTGATGCTGACAGGACTTTTGAGTTGTGCCAGTTTCTATGGTGCACCAGACACAGGTGAAACGACCCTTGTGGTTGCAAGAAGCCAAGAGTTTTACAGCATACAACCCCTCTGCGTTTCTATGTACCTCTGGATCTGGCACATCGATAGGTTTCTCAACAGGAATGAAACACATTCCTACTACACAGAGAGTATCTGATAACCCCACAGTAGAAAAGAAGCCCACCACAGATATTTCTGCTTCCTCCCACTGAAGCCAATGAGTTTCATTATCCAAGATACTGGTAACAAGGGTGCAGAATACATCCAGCTGATCACAAATGAGTGACTCTGTGACGTGAAGTGGTTTGCCACACTGTGGTAAGACTCTTGGGTAGAAAGAGCCCACAGACTACCAAGCACAGGATGTCACACTGTCTATTCCTCTTGCCTAATGGAAGTCCATTTCCAAGGCGCCAACAGCCGTACCAACTCCTACAAACACACACAAAAAACAATTTTGTTTTACAAAATACAAATGTGATTAGCAGAAAATAGGACCAGCATTAACTAAAGTACCTCAGCTTGAGTTTGAGTCAGCGTCAGCTGGAAGTGACTCTTTAAATCACTTATTTTCAAGCTTTGCAGGTATTGAAAACATATCTTTTGTCATCCTCTCTGACACGTGAAACAGAAAAAAATAAAAATAAAGCATTTATCTAATGTTTATAATAAACAGTATCTTTCTAATATAAAATAATGTGTGGATCATTTTACCTTTGCAGATTATCACTTGGTTCAGTTTTCAGCTTCATTCTATTGAAATGTAAATTAATATAAAGAGAATTAGTTGCATCATTTGGTTTTCACTCCTGCAAAACAGCTTTTTGGTTGCTGGTTTCTATAACTGGCCATTAGTGGTCTTCAATCAACAGCTAACATAGCCAATATAATCGAGCTGTGTACATTGAAGGTACCAGCAACCACGTTATAAAATATTACCAGATTAAGATGGATTTTCAGTAGACTGGATAAATAAAGAAATATTTCCAATTGTAGTAAATAAACGGATCTCTAAAAAATAGAGCAAAAAAAAGAAAACTTCAAAATGAACGATTAACATAGAGTACTGTTTTTTCACCTCACTTTCCGACGTTTGCGATTTGCATTTTTTCGTGAAAAAAAAAGAAATCTTCAACATCATAACTGGCAGTTATTAAAAACGCAATACATGCTTCCAGATGCACGCTTTCCGGATTCAGACTGTTGCAATGTCGCCCTCTTATGCCAAATCCATCATATGACGTGTGATGGATTTCCCCATTTAATGTGTAATGATTAATTTTCTTCAGTGGATATTGCTTGGGATCTTGTTTGACAAACAAAGGCAAAATTAGGCTGAAAATATCTTAAATCAGCCTACGATATGTGGTCTTATCTAGTTTAAGCTGGTCGAAATGCTGGTCTCCGAGAATGACCAGCTAAAACCACTAAAACCAGCAAACCAACACAGTCTGATTTAAGGTGGGGTTTTTTTCAGCAGTGATGGCATGAAAACATGTATTGTCTCAGTCTATTAATTCACTCATATATGCATTAAACAAAGTGTGGTTTAAAATCATATACCATCGATAGATGGCACCAGAGTAATACTATGAACCTGGTGTATGATTAATCTCCATGTAGATATGGTTCAACTGTTAATAAATTCCATATAATTTACAAAAGAGAGAAAACCTTCAAGTGTGTATGCTGTTATGAGAAAGAGAAAAAATGAGAGGAAGTGATCATGCTCAAACCCTCCTCAATAACCTTTGCCGTTTCCTCTTCAATCCCATTGACCTGAATGATGATGGCAGCACAAAATAACAAATAAGAGCTACAGTGATGAGACTATTTACTTCAGACTTGAGAGATGCTCTTACCGTCCTGCATTAATCAGACAGAGTTAAATATGCAGGGAGTAATTGTGCAGGTCACAACCCCTCATCTTAATTTACACATTATTACATGGAGGTTATGCACTACAAGGCCATACATCTGTATAAAAATCAACTATAACAAGTTGCATGGAAATTAAGACTGTGATATTTCCTTTTGCTCCATGCCTAAATATACTAAGTAAATGTTCTTTTTATAATGAATGACATGGTTATTTTAAAACTTATTTTTACAGTTCGTACAAGTGGGTATTCAGTTGTAGAAATTGTAAAATAAATATGTAATATTTGTGCTCATGCTCCTAATCCATTTGACATGTAGTCAAATCATTTGAAACCTAAAAGTAGAATATTTGCATGTTAGCAATTTATTACCAGGCTCTCTGGAATACTTAACATTCAAATATTTTCATTCATGGCGACGCTGAATATCAGACCGTTCATCCGGGTAAATGAAACTTATTAATATTACTGTAATATTGCTGCTCGTGCTTGCAGGAGAACTGACATTTTCAGATAATATACAATTGTAACATTTTTCAGTATGAATACGAAATAGAGAGTGAACAAAGATTTTCATTCGAAAACGTTTGAGAGAAAAAAAAAATTAGCATTTTGAATTGGTTTTGTAACATTATGTCCATGAATATATAGGCTTATTGGTAAAGCAAATTATTTATTTTATCCAATCCTTTCTGTTATGTTTTACTTAGCTATTCAGATGCCAAACTCATTTTAGAAATAGTATTGAATGCAGCTCATCACTGATGAAGATGAAGCACCACAGTGGCCGCCTATTGCCTCCCTGAAATCTGGTCTATTATTCTAGTCAAGAGGCAATATAACCGTCTTATCCAGCTGATGGGCCCTGCACTGTACCCAAAGATGAGTGGGCAGGGTGCCCAACAGGGTCAGATGTTTCTGCCCTTATGCCATAGCCCCTTATTCAAAAGCTCTTATTCTGACAGACCCCCTGGGTCTGTGTAAGCCTTACCAACTGTGATCCTGTTGTCTTATTAAAAGAAGCTACGGGGCACAGAAGTCATCCACCTTAGGTTTCTGACACACCAATCAGCATCTGCGATGTCTCCTCCAGCTGACCTCTCGTACGACCTTTGTAATGGGGTGGATCATTTTAGAATGATCAACAACAAACGGAGGCTGGAATGGAGAGCTCTGTAGCCATCACCAGTGCTAAGTGACCACTGTGATGAAGTGATTCTATAATCTATCATAATCCCATAATCCCATGATCTTCAGACTCTGACCCTTATGAGGTCATAATAGCCCCTTTCATTCAGCAACACGTTGGCTCTTAAGTGAGAATTCTCTAATTATAAATCTATATTTCTTCAACAAAGCACCATATTCAGCTTTAGCTAATTGACAGCTTTATAAGGTTTGTATAACTACCAAAGTTACATCGAAAGTATGTGTGACTGATAACATCTGATTTATATACAGTAGATGAAGGAACCTCAAGGGATGCTTAAATTACAGAAATCAAGAAAGGGTGAATGAGAAAGAGATACAAAATTGATAAGTGAATTTATTTTGAGATGATCTCATTTATATCCCAGATACTATTATTATATAAAAATAGTAGTATATTTATTATGATATTGTTATTATACAAGTTTAATCAGCTAACTGATGAACACTGCATAATTTTTCTTGCCGTCTAAAACATGAGATTATGACTTGTCCTTTGAGATTTTTTTCCCAACATAATACTTGACCTTAATATGATTTGCAATGTGTTATCTAACTTGTACTAATTTTGACAAATAATAAACAAAATAACTTATGATGTCATATACATACTACTGTCAACGTCATATTTGTTCCTCACAAACAACTGTAATGCTATATTGAGACCATTTTAATAATTTAAAGGGTGACTGACATGGAATCAAATTACAAAATTACATTTTCCAAATAACCAAATAGAAATGATTATCTCAGTCAATTCCTATTTAAGCTCCATTGGGTAGATTACGGTGCTTGGAATCAAGCCAGAGGGGATTTTTATGAATTGCTTAAGAACTTACATTGCTGAGCATGCCATATACAATATATGCTTAATAAACAATACATATGAATAATAAATAAATAACAAATATACACTGCAACACTTTTAGAATCAATTATCTTTTTATTATTCTCAATAAAATTACAGCCTTACAAAACGTGAAAATACAATCAGCCTTTTTGTTAGTATGTGAGTTCTTCTAAAAGAGCACAAAGCAATCATTAATCAACACACACATTTTTTTTTCATTTATAATGACAGGTCATCCAAAATCCTAATGGCAACATTTAAACAGTGCAGCAGCTACTTTAAAGGTTTGTTGGATCAGTCACTGCTGTGTTTCAGACTCAGGGATATTTCATAATGGGCTCACTGCTTAAGGTCCAAAGTCACTGCTCCGATTCTTACCAGGGCAAAACGTGATGTGGGATAATCTCATATCCCCCACCAGTTTCCCCTCATCCTCTCTAAGTCAGCAAAAGTAAGTTCTTGTCAGGAAAAGTAAGGCTCGGGTCACACATCTCAAAAGGAATTTCAGGTTTTGCGTCAGTTCCTCGAACACGTGGCCATAAATTTGCTTGGTTGCTACATTTGGCAGTCAGGTCTGGAGTAATGACTTTCACCAACGGATCTGGCATTGCAGGGATGAAAGCTATCATTCTTGTTAGACATTGCACTCATGAGCCACAAATGAAAAGGCTATTTTTCCCCATTTCTTCCTGTATGATCATATGATTGGATAAATCAAACAAAATGCGCTTAACAGGCAGTGTGATGGCAATGGCTTGGCTCCATAAGACCAAAAAGCCAATGCAGCTTAAATGGATGTGTTGTTACAATTATTCGGCCAAGTAACTTTATCCTACATTTAGATTAGCTGCTAATGACTAGGGAAATGGGCGCTTTGCAATCCATGGAAAGTCCACGTAACCCTGAAAACAATGAGCCTGTCAACTGCACTAAGGAAGGCTTTAAGAGTTAAGCAAAATTAACATTTTAATAGAGGTATGAGGAAGTTATTGAATTGAAAATTATTTCACAACTATAGAAGTATGCAAAGGTCCTATGAATAAACCATACTGCATTTCAGAGTAAACAAAATAACACTTTACTTCATATAATGCTATGGTCAGCATCTGAGTACAGAAAATAAAAGGTCTCTCTGATGTATCACTATTAATTAAGCTTTCCTATTCCTTTTAGAATAACTGGTCTGTGATCAAATATCTGACAGTAGAGTATATAACCACACAATGAGGGTAGACCATGGCAAATCCATTATAAAACAAAAAGTGAAGTAAAAAGGCACATGGACCATCTAAAAAGCCTTCATGTTGCCTCTTCCATCCTTTACTTTACTACTCTACTCACTGCATACACCTTTGACCCTGAATAAAGTATTTGTTACAAGATCTTTCTCTAATGCACATGAAGTGCTTCCAGAAGTGGTACCATTGCCATGTAGTGTGTGTGTGTGTGTGTGTGTGTGTGTGTGTGTGTGTGTGTGTGTGTGTGTGTGTGTGTGTGTGTGTGTGTGTGTGTGTGCATTTGTTATTACCAAGGAAATTATAAAATATAAAATGTAACATGGTCCCTTAGTGCAGTAAAAATGCAGCATAACCAGTCTGATGTAAAAGATAAATCTCCCTCTTTTGGGATCATATGTCTTTCATGCATTAAATGCAATAAAGTAATACTAATATCCATCATAATTATTGAAATCATCCTTGATCCTGTGTGAAAACCAGTAGAACTATCTTATTTTTAAAGCTAAGCAAAAAAAAAAAAAAAAAAAGAGAGAGAACTCGCAATTGGCGTATTTAAATCAATAGTGCAAATGACAAATAGTGCAAAAAAAAAAAAAAAAAATTGATTTAAATAGACTGTGATCACAGCATCTGCAGAGCATCATAAAGTCTTCCAACCAGGATGTGCTTGGAGTCCAGGAGAAGATGTGAACCCTACCCATCCATGCTTAAAGTGTCCATTGAGGTGAACCAAAGATTCAGTGCCCTCTCTTCCCCTCCTCGCCTCACCTCCACTCAGTTGAATTTGTCTTGGATATTCATTAAGCTGTTGCTGGACTTGGCTCTTTTGGCTGTGGATCAGGATAAGAGAATAGATTAGAACTAGACTGGCAAGAGATGCAACAATATTCAAAGCACAGTTTAACCTTGAAGTCAGAGACTGCTCAGAGCATTTAGAATGCACTTTGTGTTCTACATGCTTTACAAAGTCGCAAAAATTAGTCATGTCTGAGACTACTTGGTTAAATACTGTCTGAAAGTGATTGAACATAAGACCTAAGCTGTACGAATCAAGCAAGTACAATTAACAATGTCCAAGACCTCTGCCCTTTAACTTCAGCTTTCTGCAGAGACAATTTGCACAGTAAGGCAAGTTACTTACGGTGTATAAGCTTGCGTTTCTTTTGTTCTGAGTGCAGGAAGCTGCTTAAGTAGAAGATGATGGGGAGGAAGAGCATGAAGCTGGACACTGCGATGACAGGCACCGTCTCCTCCCGAGGTAACAGGCAACTAAAGTTTTTACTCCACAGCTGCTGCGTTATATTCATCTGAGAAGTAAGCAAGGTAATGATACCACAAATCTGATAGTTCTATCATAACCTGCTACCATTAAGGCTGGTTCACACTGTACCAACAAAAATTAATTAATTAATTTTCCAATGCCAACATCTTCATAGCGAAAACAGAATAAATAACAAAAGTCATACAATTAACAAGAAGCTATATAAGACACAGATGATTTTATGATTTCATCCAAAGGAAACTAAAATACATTGTACCAACAAAAACAATGGCGTTTTTGGATAAGTGTGTTATATTACATTAATGTGATTGACAGATGATTTTATGATTTCATCCAAAGGAAAAATGCAATGCATATTAGGTATACACTTTATAATGGGTTTTAATAAATTTCCTGGGAATAAAACCCATGACTTTGGTGTTGCTAATGTCTGAAATACACTACACAACTTTTAAAGGAATAGTTCATCCACAAATGAAAATTTGCCATCACTTGGTCACCAATGGATCCATTGCAGTGAATGGGTGCCGTCAGAATGAGAGTCAAAACAGCTGATAAGAGTATTACAGTTACCCACAAGTAATCCACATGACCCCAGTCCAATAATTAATGTCACGAGAAAAGCTGTGTGTTTGTAAGAAACAAACCCAACATTAAGATTTTTTAACTTAACTCATTTTTTTTTAAGTCCTCTACCCATCAGACTGCTTTCTCCGGTGAAAAAGTTGGCTCATTTGAATCAGGAGAGAAATGTGCAAAAATCAAGCACACTTACAAGTGAAAAAAAGTTCTAAACATTTACGTCAGTGGATTTTAATGTGAGAGGACAACAGAGGATGGACTTTTTTTTACTGGAAGAAGCATTATTATGTATTACGGACATGCACTTTTTTGCTTCACAAGACGTTGACTGATGGACTGGAAATTTCTTGTAGATTATTGTGATGTTTTTATCAGCTAATTGGACTCTCATTCTGATGGCACCCATTCACTTAAGAGGATATATTAGTGAGCAAAATGATGTAATGCTAAATTTCTCCAAATCTGAACCATTCCTTGACAATTTGATCAGCTTGTAAAACACTAGGCATCATACACTTGCCAAAATTGTAAATGGTTACAATGGGTATCATACACTAAATGACTGAGGCTCACACACTACCAGACTTTTAGGATGCTCTGAAATCAACAAACTCACACAGAAACATGCGCTTCAATGTTAGGAGCTAAGTGACAAATGAAAGTAATATGTTTTAAAATTGGCTCAAAATATCAAACATGTTTGATATTTTCCAAATGGACAGAATAATAGTCTGAAGCTTAAAATCAAAAACAAACAAAAAAAGATTTTCTGTGAAATCTGACGACTGTCCAAAATCTGCAGACTGGCTCTGACTTTTGGCAACTATCATCCACTCGTCCAGACTGCAAATCAGGGCAAAACTGTACAAAAGTCATGTGGTGTATTCCAGCATTTAGTTTGTACAGATTTATGGCTACAGAGGGTGCTGTTTTACAATTCTCCCAAAATTCCACATCATAAAACTTTATTTGCTAATAACTTAGAAATGTGTTTGAGTCAAATGACAGGGGTTTGTGTATATTAGTGCATACTTACTGCGTCTTCTAAATCAATGCAGAGTGTTTGGTTTTTGTCCATGCTACCATAGAGCTCTTTCAACTTTCTGTATGAGGCTTTGCAGTCTTTACACAGTTCAGTGTGGTTCCTCTATTGAGAGAACAGGATACTCAAGTAATTTGTTTCAACTGATCTTGTACCTATCTATATGAGCCATTTGATATTACCTGATACTGTTCAAAACATGAGAGTGACTGATTCAGAGTGGCCATGAAGTAAACAGTATCATTCGAAAGAGCCTCTTGATCTTTAGACAGACATTCTAATGAGCAAAACATATTAGAATTATTTTCAAAATAATCATAACATTCAATAAATGAAATAAAAACAAATAATGTTACTCAAAAACTGACTGAATTTCATCATACTATGACAAGTGGTGAAATAATCTGGTTAAAAGTGCTAATGCCAGTTACAATATTTCTGGCTATGTTACTTACGCTTGCATTTAGCTGATGTCCATATCTCATCTAATTTGTTGAAGAGGGCATAGAGCAGCATCAACCTATCAGAACGCATCAGGCTGTCATGGCAACTGATATTTCCAGGGCCAGGCTATGAGGACGACACATAATCACAAGTTATTAAGTATTTTGCATTAACTTCTACAGCTGCACTCCATAACTGATTGTATAGTAATGCATACAACGATAAAAAAGAAGCCTAATAAACCAGCATAAGTGTTAAATTTGTTCATTTTAAAAGGTACAATGAGATTATGATACTGATGTGTATGTTTATGCTTAAAAATCCCTAAAAACAGCTCTTTAAGCATACTAAAGTATTCCAGAGTCACTGTGTGTGTGTGGCTTGATGAAACAGTGAACACACACAATCACGAGACATGAGTGCATGTGACCAGCGGGCTGGGAATTCTGTCAACCTTCAAACCATGCGAGAACATTTATAGGCACTTTGGTGTTATAAATGTACATTTCGAATAGGAATGAGCACCTACTTGGTCGGATGATATGTTTTTATAAATGCCATCCAGACTGTTGAAGCCAGTGTAACAGTTCTGACAGACTTTGACAGGTCGTGCATAAGTCACCAGGCAGTTCGCGTAAGCCACATAGCGCTGACGGTAGATGCGAAGCAGTTCAATGCAATACTCGTTCAAGTCCTCTGGAAATGTAGATGAGAGACTGAGAGAATAGAAGGATCCCAAAGTGCTCGGCTGCGATACAGGGATGACTGCTGATGGCAGCTTTCGTGCACTATCGCCACTCGTCTCTGATGGGTAAATCGCGCAGTCAGCAACGGTAATGAATGTAACAGCCCAGCATGCTATTACAAATGTAAATTTCGCTGACAAATCCATATCTTATACACTCCAAATACAACACGCTACCGCTTTGCGACTCTAAACAGCTTCCTGTTTTCTTTCCTTTACCGACGTCTCGGTCACATGGCTAGGGTAATCTCGCGATGCACGGGATTTCAAATGACAGGCGCACCTGTAATAGCCAAAGTGAAAAAGAAGTGGATATTGAGTCACGTTTCAGCCATTTCCAGTTGTTTTGTGTCTTTACAATTTACTATTCAAATTAAACAATTTTGCTTGGATTTAGACAGATTTGTGTTTCTACTTAAGAGTTGAATTTCTGCATGTTGCACTTAATTATTACAGAAAAATCTGAATGGGATCAATGATACCCCTGCCCATCTATTTAACGTAAAATATAGCCTATGTGATGCCCCTTTTTATGAAATATAAATTTTACTACTAGTTTGTGAATTTTCAGTTGTTAGGAAACTATCACGGTTTTATTGGAGTTAGGAAATACAATTAATTAGAAATTAAACAGCTTCTTAAAAGTTGCAAAATTAGTGTTTTCGTGATAGTTTTTGATCATGCACACATTATGTAGTCTATTTAGCTATTTTAATGATCACTGTCAACATTAATTAAGTCGATGTGAATTTTAAAAGGTACAACATAAACGCAGACACGTTTAAAATCGGGATTAATAAACAGTCTAATATATTTCCTACTGTATTCTTTTTCTGTGTCATTATTCTCTGTGTGTTTGGAGACAGTGGCTTTATAAAAACGCGCCGCATCCTCGCTCTTCTCGGTTTTTGACACCGTGCGCAATTCTGCGAATGTGTTAGCGCGCTCGGCCAAAAAAATAATTACGGAGTCAAGGTAAACGATCTGGGCTCCGATACTGATTGTGTTAATTGTCGCAAACCCTCGAATCAAGCCACTGCAGTCAATGGTCTTTAATGTGAAATTAGTGCCTCTTGATAACTTGCAGTCCGCGGCAATTCTGCAGTCATGAGAGCCTGATGGAAATGGGGGACTCAGAATGCCTCGCATTAAGGGCTATTCTGCTGCGTGCGCTGATGTCTGAGGGTAAATTCGCAGGTTTTATGTCGGGGATTGTGGCATTAGCTCTCCACTACTACAGTGTAGCAGCTCTGTTATTGTGATAGCCTTAAATTGGATGATCCAAGTCATCCCTCCTCCCCCCAGCAGCTGAATACAGCAGTTTGCAAGCAAAGCTTAGGCTATATGAACGTGGTATACAAAATCATACAGAGATACCAGAAAGAAAATTGCCTGAGAATACCCAAAATATTTTAGATATATATGTGTTACCTCACATGCCCAAATATATAGTCCTAAGTTAATATGTTACCTCACATGTCCTGGAAGAAATAAGATTATTGATCAGTGTGAAACGAATCAGGTTTTAGGTATAGCCTAGGCCTACAATTACCATGTGCATCTGAATGCACAACGGAGACAGAGGCAATTGAACAAGGACAAAAATCACTAATTAGGCTGCCTAAGTGAAGTAGGCTATGTTCATCGACTGGAGAGCTCTTAAGCAAAGGGATGAGCCTGGATAAATTGGCTTAAATTCAGAAAATTATAAATGTGTGTGGCTCAAGATTATCCTAATGAATTTTTTAAAACGAAAGCAGGTTTTCAAGGAACTACAAGAGACATTGATTTCATGGGTCATCTGAACCTCACGATCATTTCTGAGGTAGGCCTAAATGAGGCACGTGATCGTGATGACATTATCATTATTTTGTTCTTAAGGCATTTAAAACCTTACAACAAAAATAAAACGTTTGGATTAACAGCTACACAACTGAATGTGGATTCATTTGATCATTTGTCTCCTCTCTTTGGTGGATAAATTAATTGACAATTAATGATTTTTGATACGTCTTGATGAAATATAAATATTACATATTAAAATTATAAGATGAAAAAATAAATGCGATTCAGTATCTTTTTATTCTGCAGTGTAGCTTGACTATATCACGCTTCAGTATAGCTTTACTTTGGCTTGGTAATTCATGACTCTTGATTATAAGGGACCAGTTAAGGGTTAACTGAGGACTGTGCGCTTTAAGCCTTGGTCTAAACCTGGGGAGAGAGGAGCTGTAAAGTTATGCAGAAGTTATTCTCCATCCTTTGGGCCGTCCCTAATCCCCCAAAACCGCGTTCTTTTATGCGAGAACTGTGCCTCTTTTCTTGTTTTGCGCTGCCTATACAACATAAAGTCAGACTGCATTTAATGCTTATGGCGGGATGTGAGGGGGATTTTGCAAATGCGAGGCCCCCTTTCACTGAAATATTGCTCTCTAAACGTCGTGTGAGTCTACCAACCCAATGCGACCCCAGATTCTCCCCCCAGATGGTGTCTGACTCGAATGACAAACCAGCCTGATTTCACTGCATCGCTGGGAAATGTTGGGGCTGATAATAGAGATTTCGCTTTCATTTTTTACGGTTGACTTGGTTATTGTTGCTTTTCTTTTGCCCTGATTCCTTCCAGGGATTAGGCCTGACTTCCCCACCAGCAGCGGCCAAAGTGGCCTGAACTGGGGATGACAACTGATGAGGATCAAGGCTTGGGCTATTCTGCCCTCTGAGAGGCAATGTGAACTGAGAAGAGCTGGACAGGAGATAAGTCCTTGGACAGGAGAAACGTGCTCTCGATGTTCAATGAATGGATGCCCCTAAATAGCTTAGAGAGCCCTGCAGCCTAATTAATTACTCCTAACTTTCTTGTTAAAACGTTAATATCAGGACCTCACTAATTTGCTATAAATGGTGGTCCTATATTAAAAAAAAAAAAAAAACAGAACAGAACAAAACTCAGACCACATTTAAAGGGGAAATTATATAGGCTACAGTTGCCCCACTAAAACAAAACAAGAGTGGGACAGAGTTAGTAATACTTGGCTACAGTTATTTCTGTATGACAGTACCCTTTTAAGGAGTTAGAAATTGCAATTGACAGTTTCTTTTTTCCAAGTGGGATAGTTCATAGGCAAAATGTGAAGTTAGATTTTTAGCATACAATAAAAGGTACAAAAGCTGTCACTGGACCTTTTCAAAAGCTATACTTTTGTACCTATATTCAAGATTCAAGTTTAATTTACTTATGTAGCACTATTAAAACAACAGCCGCTGACCAATGTGCTTTACAACATCAAATAAAATAAATACAAGCAAAACAATAAAAATATATAAATAAAGTCTGAGACAAATTATCAACAAGATATCAAAAGAAAATCGGAACAACAACGGAAGTCAAATTTAAAAATGAATCATCAAGGGACATTAAAAGTAATGAAAAAATAATGAGTTTTAAGCAAAGATTTAAAAATCTGTATTGTAGGAACAGATCTAACATGAACTGTTCCAGAGTTTAGGACCCGCGACAGCAAAGGCACATTCACCTCTTTGCTTAAGGCTATGTTTACACCACAACGATGTAGTCAAAAATTTAAAAGTTTTTCCCTTGCATTTTTAAAAAGTTTCATGTAGGCCTATACACGACAACATTTTCAAAATGGTTCGCATTTACATATCCACAAAAACGGCCAAAAACGCTGTATTACATATGCCAGGCCAGTGGTTGGTGGTGTCACCTTGTTAGTAAACAGTACCTGTTGCCATGTGTATATGATACGTCTTCGCTGTTGGTTGTAATATTGGTGAAGTAAATCCACACTTTGCTGAAGAAGTGTTAGCAAACTCTTGAGCAGCAACAACAGTCTGCTGGTATTGTACCCAAACTAAGTGATTTGTTGACAATCACAAGAAAACTAGGCCCCAAGGTATCAAACAGTTTTTTTTAAATGCGAGAAGGAATGATATCAAACGAGCAAAAAGTTGGTTTTAATTGAGCATTGATTTCTTGTTGGGCAGGCAATGAGATGGGTTCAAAAACACTCCAGATGAGAGTGCAAGGGAGAGGTTTGGGAGTGTTAATATTGATTTTGACAGTCTCACTTAACAGATATCTTATCAAATAAATAAAAAATCAAACAAACAATTCATAAATAAAATACTATTTGAACTTTTGCATGTGGATTGAGAACCGAGTCAATGATAGAAGAAAGAGCCTTAGGCTCATGACAGTTTTGATTAATAATGTCTGAGTAATAATCCATTTTTGCTGCTTTTTGTAAATTAGATAATGCAACCTGCAGAGCTTCATAGTTAACTTAAAGTTTCAACATTCTCCATTTAGTGAACACAGTAGTGAACACACACAGTAGTGAACACACACCCAGAGCAGTGGGCAGCCATATTGCTGCTGCGCCCAGGGAGCAGTTTGGTGCCTTGCTCAATGGTCTCACCTCAGTCGTGGTATTGAGGGTGGAAGAGAGGGGACCTGAGACTCAAACCCGCAACCTTTGTGTTACAAGTCCAACTCTAACCATTAGGCCACAACTGCCCCCAGGTGCAAAAGTATATCTTTTGAAAAGGTACCACCCCAGTGACAGCTTTTGTACCTGAGAGTGATTCCAAATAATCTTAAATCTTTATACACATTTTTTAACTAAAATGTTGGAAAATTGGAATGTTGTTTAGAATTAGTTCTATCTTCCTGATGAAATGAAAAACTCAGCTTGGTGGTCAAGAGGGAACAGTTTATCACTGGTCTGTGAGGTCGATCTTGGCCCCAGTTCATGTTAGTCCAAACTGATCCACCATCTAGATCAGCTAATGACCGTAAATGACCTGGATGGTGTAGCTAGAAACCATACAAAACCAGCTAACTTTCACTGGGGCAGTACCCTTACAAAAGGAACACCTTTGTACCTTATTTACCCCTAAAGGGTGCATATTAGTACTTTAAATGGACATATTATATCAAAATGGTACCTTTTGAAAGGGGCCCAAACCAATGATAGCTTTTGTACCTTCTTTTCTGAGAGTGTGGATTAATATATACAACCTTGTATGTATAGCTATAGAACAGCCACAATAAAGCAATATCCAGGCTCTAACCATTATGACATGGTTTATGCCATGTTAGCTGATAAAACCTCTGTGATAATGAACATATACATCAGAGCCATTTGACACATGCTGAAAGTTTCTGTTCTGCTTTAGCAACACAACTTCTGCCCTGTAAATAAAATTGTGGATTCTGTCAGTTGTTTTGCTATTAAAAATATAGAAATTTGCTATTGCAGAACTGATTAGTAGTACTAATCAATGATGTTTTGAGCTTGTCTCCCTCAACTAGACATGTTGACCATTCATGAATTAGTTAATCTTTGTTGATGGTGTTGTACTCCACTGTCGGCCTGCTTGGCTCACAGATCTAAGTCTCCAACAAACAGTCGGGATAATTACCAAACATGTAGCTGACGAACTTGATACACAATGGTGCATTGACTTCCTCACTGTTGGTCGCCTCTGTGGAGCACCACAATGAGGCCATCACTCCACGCAAGTCACCCCAGGCACCATTCACCCGGAACTGGAGGCAAGGACGTCTTGTTTCATAACAAGACATGATGCTGACTTATTTCAGCTCCAGCAAACTGGACATAAAACTTCCATCACATGCCAATCAGAGAGGGAGAAGGAGGCGGTTAGAGTGAGCTTTCTCTGGGGGAAAAAAAAATTAGTTATAGCAGTTTAGAGTTTACCAAAACAGCATGGACATTTTAAAGGGGTCATATGATGCGATTTCAAATTTTCCTTTCTCTTTGGAGTGTTACAATCTCTTGGTGAATAAAGAAGATCTGTAAAGTTGCAAAGACTAAAGTCTCAAATCCAAAGAGATATTCTTTATAAAAGTTGGGGCTGATCCGTGCCGGTCTCTGAGGAAATACATCAACTTTGCACTGTGGATCACAGTCCAGCCCGGTGTCGTCACATGTGGTTGCCGCAAGCACAAGGTACGCTCCTTCGTAGAATCCGCCTCAAGCCGGCCGCGGTTCACTAGACCACAGCTCAGTCTAGGCCTCCGGCCTCTGCTCACTCAAGGCCAAGGTGTGTGATGCTGTTTCGTTGAGAAAGCGAAATTACTTTGTTTTTGCCTTCCAAAAGAAGACATGACTAGAAATCACGTTTACAATGGGTTTATATGTTTATGACTCGTCGCTCCGGCCGGACAAGGCATCACAATATGTTAAGAGGTGTAATATTTTCATCACAATCTTGAGGCATTTGGCCAATCACAACGCGCTGGATAGCTGGCCAATCACAGCACACCTCGCTTTTCAGAAAAATGATCCATAAAAAAATGCATAGATTACAAAAAACAATGCACAGAGGAGAAACAATATGTGGCAGTATGTGGAAAATAATGTGTTTTTTAACCTTAAACCGCATAAACACATTTCATTACACCAAATACACAAAATAATGTTCTTTTAGTTATTTTATTTTAAAGGTCACTCAGTCATTTTTTGTTACGTCTAGGAACAAAAATGTTTGCGTTATGTTATCCTCTTGGGCTTATACTGACACCTAGAGGCCTGGGTGCACCAACAAGCAAAAGCCAGCCATGTTTATTTTTTATTATAACTGAAAAGATGCATACAGAATCATATACTTCCCTGCTATATGGTAGGCTAAAAACAGTATGTGAAAAGAGTAATATGTCCAAATACACAGTATTCATAATCAGTTGTTGTGCATCCAATGGACACTTTACTATCTCATGACCATGAGGCCTCAGGAAAGGATTTGTGAATGACAGTGAAGTGACTCAACTGATGCTAGTAGGTCACATGATGATGACATGGCAAATGTAGTATGTGGATTAAATTCTTACTATACAAAATCACACTATATAGAACATCCTTTTTTTTACAGTCACAAAGTATTACTGATTCAAAAGAAGTAACTGCCTAAAGAGTCCAATAATGGAAGCAAATGGCATTCAGCTGGTCATGTGATCTCAAAATGGCCACCTCCATCAGGAGACCCCTTTCGTGTAAAATAAATCTGCTTTTAAAAGGCTACTCATCTCATGTACATGATTTAAAACATAAATCATTTGCTAAAAATACTTTTAAACATTAAAAATGTCAAACTTATTTAAACAGGAAGAGCCTTAGTCAATTTCCCTACAATATGCTTCAATCATTTATCATATTTTTATTTACATTTGACTGAAACAAAATGTTACCTTTAATCCAACATAAAACAAATGTAAATACATTTTTAAGGTTGGTGTGCTGACAGTTTTGCCAGTGATATCGCTGAATGAAAGACCCCCCTACAACTCCTTGTTAGTTGCCAACTATGAACTTTTTTTGCCCTGAAGAACAGTTCAGTGTGAGTTGGTTCTCATTCACTGGCCGGCTTTTGTGGGCCGCCCTCTCTTTCATTCCTTCGTGCGTTACACCAATTAAAGGAGGACGTGCAGCAACTGTAATGGCCCGAAGAGTGATTGTTTTTGACAAGCAACAAAACACATAGATCCACCCCTCCGATTAGGACGGCCAGGGGGAGGGTGTATTTTAGGGAGGTAGTGCTCAGCCCAGTCAGTGCCCTTAAAGCGGCATGAACTAGGAGAGGAGGGGTATGGCCTTCAAGGGAACCTTTTTTTTCCCTCAAAGACCAGTCATGTCAAAGAGGAGGACAGAAAGATACCCAGCCTCCCCCTACCAAGCTTTATACTCACTATACTGCTTGCCTGCGTACAAGTGTCAGCATTAGCTTTTACCACACCAGTGCTCAGTTTGAGAAGACTGGAATTCCAGAATCAATGACATTCCTAAAGAACTGGATCTCAGCACGCTGACCAAATCCCACAAAGATTAAATCCAATATGAAGCTTTGCTTGGTGAATTATAGCAGTCATAATCAAATAATAAGAGCAGCTTGGCTTTATGTGGAGAGGACAATATACTTCATGGAGGAATCTCCCTTTTGAGTGCCATGTAATGTTAGTCAGAGAGATTCTTATTGTCAAGTGATCTAATCACTAATGCACTTTCAGCCTTCCCTCAAAGACTTGACTTACAATGTGAAGACTGTTAAACAACTGTTATCTAATTCTGCAACAGAATATATTCTGCATATACTGTAAAAAGTGCTGAAAATTTTTCCAAATATACATTTTGGGTATAATGGAATGGCATATTGGTGTCTGTATATTTTACTACATCTTATAACCTTATATTTCATAAATTATGTAATGGCAATGTACCAAGGCACTTGAACTATGAAAATGTGCTTTTACCTTAAAATGTACTGATAACCACCAGGATAATAGAGGTGGTAAAATAGAAAGCCACATAATAAATCAAGTTTATAAAACATGGACAATACAGATGGTATTATCTATTAACTAAATAATAGAAAATGTTACACAAAATACTTATTACTTATAACAAAAATGAGAACTAACTAACTTATTTTTATAAAATCAGATGTCTCTTGTCATGCAGAGACTTCTGGGGATATCCTTTCACTGCAATTGTATATTTATTAAAATTAAATTTACTGTTTTACACCGATAATTTATAGTTTGTACTTGTAAAAAATATAAATTTGACAATATCTTGAAAATGCATGTAATGTTAATCCATTTGCACCATTTATGGTAAGATAAGTTTTTACTGCATCTTGAGTCTTTTTCTGTAAAAAAATATCAGGAGTAATATTATGCAATTATTTTTACTAAAAATATTTGCTGAAAACATATTGACAAATGGAAACTTGTCTTTGTTCATATTTATTTATATATATATTTTTTTTCAGTTTCATGATGTGATTATGCAGAAGCCTTTGTTAGAGCCATATGAAATTGTAATAGCCACAAACAAGACAAATATGATGGACTGTCATGCCAACAGTTGTTCTGGAATATGACAATACAAAATATAATACCGACACTAATATTGATCTGAAACTAAATGCATAACCGTTCATTAATTGATCACGGTAACACACTGAGGCAAATCCGCCCATGGTGGAACGCAGATGCCAGGTGTAACCTGCTCTGATCAGCAGGGGTGCGTATGCATTTTGCTTCTTTAGAGAGAAGGCTTTGGCCCAGATGCAGCCATGTTAACTTTGAGAGGCCCCCCCAAAACACTCTTTTCCACTCTTCCCAAGCCCCCAGGTTGCCTTTGCATGACATCATCGCTGAAGCATGCCCCACCAAGCCCCTGTGAATCTCCCCATCCTTATTCCCATTGAGCCACTGCAAGCCATACATTTCTTTCTCTACCTCTCCTTTTTTCCCCTCCTTCTCTTTCTCTTCCTCCTCTGCTTCCACCAATCCCCTCCCTTTTTCCTTAACCAGGAGAAGGCATTGTTTGAGGCGAGGGCCTGATCAAAAAACGCGGCCCGCCCAAACTGCGGCCTTTCTGTAAATTCAATAAGCCCACCTTAAAGATTTGCCTAATTAATGGATGACATCTTTGGCTGGAGGAGAGGCGAGGTATTTTGCTCGGGCTCGCTCATTGTTGGCCTCCTAATTAACTTTCCCAGGTCAGCCCGGGTCTCAGCAACCTGGGAGTGAAGAGCTTCATTGTGAGAGGAGTTGTAAACTTACTTTTTTTGCCTCGGCACTTAAAAGGGAAAGCAACTATAGGGAACAGAAAATATCCTATTTAAGGCCTTTGTGAGTGAACTGCCTGCACATGGTCCAATAAAGGAAGTCTTTTTAAATAAGCGTTCATGGTCCTCCCCACAGTCCTCCTCTCCCCTCCCTCTCTCCTCTCCTCCTTTTCGGAAAGATGCAGAAAGGTTATGAATGATAGTTTGGGGTCTAAGGAGTGAGGGGCAAGGGCCAGTCTTCTGTGTACCATTTGTGTTTGAACCTTTTGAGAAAGTCCGAGTATGGGGAGGAAAACCTTTCTGGTCTGTCTGGCAACTGTATGATTAGCATTTCTTACTAGGAAGACTAGAAATTCGAAGTTTGAAATCTGAACGTGGCCTATAGCCTTTTCTCCGTCAAATAGGCCATCTACAATGGAATCAGTCTTAGCAGCTGATGCAATTTATGCTTAATGAAGAAAAAGCCGATCATGGAGAATCAACAGAACATCAACACAAATCACTCTTTGGGAAAACAATGAATCCATCAGTTACACATAAAAACGCCCCCCTCCAACCCACCCCAGCTCCAATATCATCTCCCTTCCCCTCCCTCTACTCGCTCTGTCTGATCCCAAAAACGAAGCCTCCTCATGTAATGAGCAGGGTGTGATCTTCCCACAGTCTCTGAGGCCAGCTTCAGCATCATAACATCAGCTATTTCTGCTCTCTGGGACCTTTACTGTAATTGGGTGGCCCAATGACCCAACCTTCACTAGTGTAAAATAAATATATGATCATATACAATAAAATAATAAGCTATTTTTCAAACCATTTTTTAACGTAATTAGTTGTTAACGTCAGTTAAATATATTACATAATAATCATTTTCAAAATTGGTGGACATGAATAAATGAAATTCCCAAGACAAGAGGATTATAATAGATAATAATGATTTTTCTTTTTGACAGGTTAAAAATAAATAAACACATACATTACATATATGTTTTCATTTGAATTGTTATTTTTCTTCTCTTCCTATATTTATTCAGTAGCTGAACACTGCATTGCATGTATGTCAAAATAAAACAAAGTAGCAGAAGTGAACTTGAAAAATGTAGTAAATTATCAAAATCTCTAAAATATTTTTCTTGTATTTGTTTTTTATGTTAAATAATTGTTGCTGGACAGCTTTACATACTTATTAGATAGTAGGAAAGCACTTTTTACTTGATTTTGGTAACACTTTACAATAAGGTTTCATTTGTTAACATTGATTAACTACATTAGTTAACATGATCTAACAATAATAATTAAAAAAAAATCATTAAAATCAAAAGTTGTATTTGTTCATATTATCTAATGGAGCGGAACTAAAAATAAACTGTTGTATTTTTATTTAATGTTAAATATTAATAGTTACCATAACAAATGTATTGCTGATTTAGTTGCATTAATTAATGCTTTAACAAACATTAACTAACAGGACTATATTGTAAAGTATTACCAAGCTTCTTTGACACAATTTGTATTGTATAAAGCACTACAGAAATAAAGGTGATTTGACCAAGATTAATGTTAAACAAATTACTATATAATACAAATATTATTTTAACCATTTATATATATATATATATATATATAGATTAATATATATATATATATATATGTTTATCAATCATAAAATTTTATCTATTATAAAATAGTGTTAGTGTTACTGCAAATATGATAACTAAAATCACAAGTCAAAAATATAAAATAAATCATACCATATATCACATTAAAGCCATTAAATGATGTGATGGGCTTTGGCAGGCAAATTATTTCTGTGAAATATGCCATTGATAAGCCGTCACCTGAAGAGACAAATAAGAGTGTGCAAACAAATAGAAGAGAGTTGTCACAAAATGTCACAGCACAATAAAGTTTGTCATATCGTGCCCCTAAACTGTTTGCTGAAATGGTGTGAACGGCTAAAGCCTCTTTAGCCAGCTGTCATAATTTGTTAACGAGGTCTTTCAAAAAAGCAGAATGATAATGAGAGGACAGAAAAAAGAGACAGGCAGTGAGAGAGGATAGAGGGGGTGCCCTTCATGATTGACTGTGGAAGCAGAGAGTCGGTCCCCAGGGAGCCGGGACGGGAGGGGGGACAACATCAGACCAATTTCAGCGCAGCAACATGATGGCATCTCTGATGTTTTAATATTAATGAGAGCGAGCTCTTCGGCTCGGCCTGCCAGCACTCTCAACAGGTGCCTCAGATCCTCTCCGCATACAGGACGACAACCTCTCTCCTGTCCCACTGACGATAACACCTCTAAGTCTCAGGAGGAGCTCTGGGCCTTAAAGAGAGGGAGGGCAGGCAGAAAGGGAAACGGAATGAGTTAAGTCATCCATTTAAAAACTTAGACGATGAGGGGAGAAAGGAGCTCTCTTAAAGTCACCTCTCGCGAAGCTGAACCACGAGGTCTCGATATTTCTCCTCTTCTCCCAAACCCCCTTGAGAAAGAAATTGACTTTTGTTTGGAGTTTGTGAAAAGTGGGAATCAGGAGAAGGACAATGGGGCTCCCCATGGAGAGGACCCGAGTGAAGCCATCTCAAATCAGTCAGCCAAGGGACCAATTAATCCGGCCATTGTCAGGCCCAAGCCACTGCCAGCACATCAACACATTCAGAGTCTATTGTCCCGACCCTCCTGCAGTAGGATTTAGTCCGTCCAACAGCCAGTTTTGTCCGGGCCAGCTCAGGCGGAAGTTTCTCACTGACAATTTGCCCCAAATAGATTTGTCAGAAAGCGTCCATCGACCTGCCAGTTAGACAGGGCGAGGTTGTGTTAGGCCTTCATTACTATTATCATTTTCGAAATGCAGGCAGCATAATGGGAAAAATACTATATTCAGGTATGTAGAGAAATGCATGCATGACGGTCTAACCTCATGTAAGGTGCGGGCTGACATGAATACTGCAAAGGCTTACACAAGTAAAAAATAAATAAATAAATAAAACAAAATATCACACAAAAAAAACTTCTCTCTTGAGTGCGAATTTATTTCTTTTGAGTATTCAAACAGTCTAAAAATAAAAGAATTCTAGATGTAAATACAAAACAGTTTAACAGTAATATTTCTTTATTATTATTATTATTATTATTATTATTTAAAAAACAAATAGACATCTCAAGGTATAATGCAAGCATTGAATTGTTTTATACACAAAATTAGGAAAGTGAAAAAATAGAATTAAAAATGCACAAGCGTAATAAATGCCCACATACATATAAACATATACTGTAATCACTTAACAGTAATATTTCCATCAGAAAGAAATATTCTATACACCATACACATATGGATGGACATGCATGGTTCAAGAGAGCGTTTTGTAAGCACGGCACTCTTAACAATGATCTATGAGACATAAACTTCAACTATAATTCTTAAATGAAACTGTTTTTAATAAGGGGTAATTATTAGTCATTTATTTTCAGTTTTTAATAAATAAATTAAAAGTTTCATCAAATTTTCCTTGAATAAATGATTAGAAAGGAAACATATGTCATCATTGCTAATTGACTGAAATGTTACTCAGGAGTTTTTATAATTAATATCAATGTATTTCTGCTAAAAATATTCTGTTTCTTTTTCAAAAAGATTAATTCATAATTTAAAAATATATATATATATATTTAATTTCCTATACTGATTCGATAAATTCTTGTAGTAATTTCTCTGTATTTAAGGCAGGAACAGAAACGCTTAACTATTTTTAGTCCTCTGGTTATCAGCAACCTGCATCTTTTTTTCTGGATCGATTCTGATGTGTTCATCTCAGAACAAAGTGCCATCACAGAAAAAGTATTTTGCAACATCTCCAACACGCTGTTACAGGTGTGGTTAAGTATAAGAGATGGTGTTGCTGTCCCTCTCCACTTTAAGGGCTAAGTAAGCAGTTGCATACTGATTCTGTCAAGCCAACAACTAGATACACAATCAGATGGTTCTTTGTCAGAGATTTTCATTGACTGTTATTGAGAGGAGAGTCACAAGCACAAAAAGTGAAAGCAAGCAGCCGGGGCAACCATGATGTTGGTTATGTTTGTGTAAAGACTATCTATGAATGACAGGATTAGGGCGAGTTAAGCAGATTACTACGAGCAGACCACCCCACCCCACCCCTAAGACACACACACACAGAGAGACACACACACATATAAACACACAGATAGAGAAAGGGGGAAAAGAGAAAGAAAAATAGAGACGGGACAGAAGTCGTCAAATCAGATTTGTTCACAATCATATGCATGCATTTTTAACATGAATAAGATCATCCTAATATATCATATATTTATAAGCCATTAGACTCTGAATCATTTTGATTTAATCACTCATGGCCTAGAGTTTGCTGGGGATGCCCACAGCTATATGGATCTTACTGTGACACTGTTTTTCTCAGTCAGGCACATAAGGTCCTGAAAAACACACATTTGAATGTGCAGTCATTCACCTGTCAAAAATCCTAATTTCTTTTCAGTGCACTGAGAACACCGTTTAAAGGAGGACATGACAATCACTAATTGCGATTAGATACGCCCCCGTTCGCCACGTTTAGACCGAGATTTAGTGCTCCCATATGGCCCCGAGCTACCGTGGGAATGTTCATAATTAAACCTAAAATATGGGTGTCTACTGGCGGCGGCCACAACACGGCACGCTGTTAAGGTCAAGATGTCATTGCGCACGCTCTCAAAGGGGTACATTTGTGATTCTCCCAGTCCACGAGGGAAACTCGCACGCATGTGTCCCCTCGAAACAGAGCGCGCACTTGATTTTACAGCGATTTCCCGTTTTGTTTCCTTTTATAAGCAATTTAACCGAGTCTGCGGTGAAATTTATTCAAGGCAAGGTTGGGGGTTCGATTCCCCGGGAACATGATAGGTAAAAATTGATAGCCTGAATGCACTGTAAGTCGCTTTGGATAAAAGCGTCTGCTAAATGCATAAATTTAAATTTTTAAATTTAAATTTAAATATATATATATATATATATATATATATATATATATATATATATATATATATATATATATATATATATATATATATATATTCATAGACCCTATTGCAGTATAGATAAATCTAAATATATAAACGTAAAAACCATATTATAACTTTATTTATAGCTACATGTATAAACTGTCTCTGATTCAAGTGGTTTGTTTAAGTTATAAGCAGTGAAAATGTTACGATTAATGATGGTAAAGTCTCGGCAAGGAACAAAAAGTAGGTTAAAGGTTTTATTTGTCACATACAGGCTATACAAAGAAAGTAAATGTTGCCTATCCCCCAATGAAAAATAAAAATACGTTTTAAATATAGAACTATACATATAACAAACGATCTGTACATTTAGATTAGGCTATCAAAGTAGGAGAAAAAGTAGTGAAAACGTGCTGCAGTCGAACAGATTACAGTGCCAAATAAATGCGCATTTACTAAAAAAACAACAACAATTTGTTACATTTACTAGTTGCCTTCAATAGTAACCATAAGATAAGCCACATTTACCTGTCGATTCACTCTTAAAATGCAACAAACATACACTTAGGCCTACAAAAAATAATCCTCTTATTTCCAAGCCGTGCGTGAAAACCTGGCAAGATGAGAGAGCGATGATGTGAAACGCTGTGATATTTGTGCTCGCGAGAGGACAGGGGACTTTTTCCTGTAGTCATTCTACCAACGCAACAGGTGCACGCGCGCGAGGGAAGGATCCGAGAAAGCGCCACAGAAAGTAAGTTCGTTGCAAAAAACGAAAAAGTGCTTATGTTTCTAAGGGTTATTTAAATAGAATACTTTAAACTGTTTACTTCAGTCTGGGAGCAGTTAAGTCACTGAACTCTCTGAGGATGGAAATGTGTTCCTAATCAGTGGCAAACGTTTGATTCGGTCATTTAAAAAGCCTTGCTGATCCTAATCAATTCCTATAGAGCGCACCATTGGCCTCTGACAGTGTCTGACTCACTGTGCATGGAATATCACTTCATTCGTCCCCGTGACGTCATGCGCGAGCAGGAGTTGAAGCAGAAGGCAGGGAAAAGCTAAGTGGTCAAAGGAAGTTGGGCTCTCCTCCCACCCTCCCTCTTTCCCGCCCTCCTACTCTAATACATCTCATACATATTACCAAACCTTTAATCTGACGGTACACATCACAAAGTCACTCACCAAGGCTCCGGGCTGAGACGCATTTCCCAGCTCATGTTGTACTTTAAGCTGTTTTTGCGCAGTACAGTGCTGGCTTAAGCCCCAGTGTTCCTCCATTAGTTGCACCAAGTTTCCGTGGCGCTGAGAGAGCAGGGACCGGTTTGGTCATATTGTCTGTGGGGCTGCATCCTTCGCATCAATCAACAGTCAAGACGAATTCTGGATTCTATTTGCTGAAAAACAAAGAGGAGCGACTTGGACACAATCAAAGAAAACTCCATCAGAAAGCAGAGGACCCTGTAATCCACCGCAAATCGGATGTTATATTTATGCTTGTAATTTTTTAAAACCAAGTCAAAAGTGTTAAGACTCCATTGGGCCTGAAAAGTGTAACTTTTCAACGCAGTTTTCTTGGAGCAGAGGTCTTCATCATGAGCAAGCCTGCTGGTTCAACAAGTGGTTGTCTGGATATTTTAAATGTCAAATCCAGTGAGTAGATGGTCTTTCTTTACTTTCGAGTTGTTTATGTTGCTAGAAATAGCGTGATGGGGAAGCAAAAACGCAGTCTCTTTTTGTTTACGAAATAAGTGAATGTAAAATCTTTGCTTATGGGTTAAGATGACAAAATTCGCGTAAACTCCATAACTGTCAAACGCAAATCCAAATGTTTACATGCTGTCAAATTGTTGCGTATATCATAGACTGATAGCACGACTGCCAAAAACAAATAATATTATCTAGAAGCAGGTAAAACACACTATAAATCATTATTTGTATACATCATAGATGTGAAATTGTAAAAACATAATTAAATTGATGAGCCCAAAAAATCTGAGATAAGCTGGCGTTTAGTGATGCTGAGAATTTTGACAGCCTAATTTCCCCATTACGCTTTGTTGAGCGTAAGTTGTGCGTGTACACTGAAATTCTCAAAAAAAAAAAAAAAAAAAAATACTTATTATATTGTACCAGCCTGTACAGTTTTAAAATATCATAACGTGTCCCTAAGGTATGCGTAAACTTAATATGTCATCAAAGCAGATCTGCTAAGTTTAACCTTATTAGGCTGCTCCTGTCTCGTTTGACTTTCAATTAATTTTAAGGTAACAGGAATGCAAGTACCGTGAAATTAATCTATAATAAATGTTTTCTGTCAATTTATTATTTTACAGTTACAATTTATTTTGCAGATAAAATTGTCTAACTGGAAACATTTCTTGAAATATGAGTATGATTTGCCTGTAATACGCGTTTGGTGGTAAAAAGGAAAGAAAAAATGTGTGCCTCTATTTTACTTTTTACATTAGGCTTAAATGGAATTGAAAAAACAAATAGTGTTAAAGTATCTAAAAGTTTAAGTGGAAAAAAAGCAATACAATTCATTCAAGTGAAAGACAAAGAAAATAAGGTAACTCAATTACAATTTAAAGCACATGAGTAATGATTTCTAAATAACAAAACTGAACATAATTTAGATTTAACACAATTTTTAAATCTATCCTAGTATTTTATGAGTAATTTGTACGAATATGAAATTTGTAAGGAGTTATTTATTTAGCACCGGTGAACAAGTGAAATAATTTCGTTGAGGCCTAAACTTTTCGTTGATTATGATGAATGCCTACCCGAAAAACACTTTCTGACACTTTACACGTATTTGATTCTTAAAATGATCTCAGGTGTAAAATGGGGGTGGGATTTCAAGTGGTGATAAAAATTCACATGATTATTACATAAAAAATATTTATGTTTTACTTACTTGTTTTTCAGGGGTGAAATTGCGTCACTGTTTGGGTGGTCGAAGGCCCATTAAGTTCAGAGTTTCTCACAACTGCACGTAATCCAGTGCAGCAGGTCCCAGGGTTGATGCTGATTACAGTAATGGAATATGCCATATGTCTTTAAACAATTACAGCGCACAATGAGACAGACTGGGACCCCCAACAGGGAAAGTTAAAGACGTGTTCCCTTCTCTAAAACAAATCCGCCTTCATTTCATAGTTTCTTACCAACGGACCAGCACTAGTTGAACTGGATGGAGGACAGTAGGACTTTACTTCTACTTACTCGAAAAAAGCTGTCTGATTTGATGGGTTTAGTTTTCTCAAATAGACATAAAATCGCAGAAACATTAAAAAAAAAATCAAAATAGATATTGTAAATGCACTTAAAATGCAGGCGTTCTAGCTTCAAGCGCTTTATCATCTGGAAAAAAAAGTGTAGCCTAATTGTGGAGCAATTTTCAAGTTTCAAAACGACTCTAAGAAAAAAGGAACAGGTTGTCTCCATCACAAGAGAGGTGTTCTCTTTCATTCATGCAAAATACAAGCATATGAAATGAAATATTCAATTAATCTACATTGTTGTCAAGACTTTTACTTGAGAGACTCGCACTGTTCTTAAATTTTAAAATGAGATACACACACAGGAATATCTTCAGTCACTTTCCCGTTACAAGTGATCACCAAAAACCTGTATTAAAACACCATTATAATCTCTGAAAGGACCTATACGAGGAAAATCTGGCATGCACAGACAGAAATGTGGTTTTACATTAAAATGCAGCATAGTTTTTGTTTCTTTCTTTTCTTGTTTTTAGAAGTCAGAGTGCATGAAGTCGTTTTCCTTCTCCGTCGTTATCGGTTTATATCCGAATTCCCATGCTACCCTTTTTGACGGGTCACTGGAAAATCAATGAGCAGGTGGACATATGTCAGTGTAATTACATAGCCGTTTCTCTAAACGACTCCCCCATATACATGCAAATATAGCCTACCTCTATTGACAGACTTAAATACAGAAAAAAAAGTGTTCTGCACACACAAGAAAAATCACAATTTTCATCTACTCCAAGTTCATTTGCATACACTTCATTTGAGTCGCTGAAACGCTCTGGTGCGTATTATTCTCTCCCGTGTCACTCCCTAATCCGCGAGCCTATAGACGGTGCGAAGAAAGCAGTTGTCGAGCTTCATTATGAAGCGGGGTTGGCAGCTTGTCGAGACCAGGCCAGTCAGACGAGGTTCAATGGGGAAATCATTAAGTTAACACTCTCCCTAATGTCGCCATTGTGCGCGTCAACTGAACATTGTTTTATGGGACCTGCGATATGACGCTTCCCACCAGTGCGCCCTAAACGAAGGCCTAGGCTATATGGTTTAGCCTACATCTTCCTATGGACAGACTCATTAAAAGTGTGCACTTTAACACAGTATTAAGCAGGATTATTAGGGTAAATGTGTAAATTATACAATGATTTTCAGAATTTTTCTGTAGAAAATCATCAGGCGCAGTCTGATGAAATTTTTATTTTGGGAACTTTTCACAGAAAATCAAACGCTAACTATCGTTTCAAACAAAAGTAATGCTTTTTGCGTCTAAGTAAAATCTAACATAAAGTGGTAAATAATAAAAGTAGCCTACTTTTGTTTTGTTGGTGAACCGCACTTTATTGAACCTGAACGAAAGCGCAAGAGAAGCGTTCTGTTGCTATGGTTACATTCTCGTCGCGATTTTTGTTCGCTAGTGTCTATTTATCGCCAGGTGGAAATATGAGCTCGGCCTAAATTGTAATCATAAACTTAACTAAACGTAGCCTATATACCAATTTGTGAAAATAATAGACTATGTACTTTTAAGACCCCCAACTTTTTGTTCGGACGTCCTTTCGGGTGTTCAAGCCTTAATTAGGATAATCAGCTCCCATTCTTTGCAAAAAGCCCCAAAGAGGGTGTGGACTGGGCTTTCTAAAACATTTTGTCCAGTTAAAGTGAATAACTATTCTATTATAGTATTATTTAAAAAAAAATAAAAATCTAAACCTTATAAATAGGCTATTCTAATTTTACAAAACATTTGTCAACATTTTTAAATAGACATCAATGCTTTTTTCCCCTTAAATAAGTGCTGTATTTTCCATCTCTGTTAGGTCGGATTCTGGACATTCCATGTAAAGTGTGTGGAGACCGAAGTTCTGGAAAACACTACGGTGTTTATGCGTGTGATGGCTGCTCGGGATTTTTCAAGAGGAGCATACGGAGAAACAGAACGTATGTCTGCAAATCTGGCACACAGGTGAGCTATAATCAATTACAGCGATGTGTTTGAACCATAACAGCGTCAGCTAATTTGATCTAAGCAAGCGCGTCTAAGGACTAGATTACACCTCTAGTGATTTTCATAATTGAAAGATTATCCCAGAAGTGAGCCCCCTCCCGCGCCTTTGAGGGCCCTTTGCCCCGTCTAGTGTAACAGGTGTAATCCAATCTAACGCACCGGCAGGACTGGATGGATTTGGAGAGCGGTAGGCGGGAATGAGACTATTGGCCGTGCGGCGGGGGAGCGAGTCAATAGCCGTCATTACTCTGCCATTCCCACATACCTGTGGAGTGGAGACCAGTGGAGCATAGCAGAAGAGGCTGTTTGTCTGCCATTACTGCTAAACGAATCTTACCGTATTCCCTTATTATTTCCTCCTTTTTTCCTCAGGGCGGCTGTCCAGTAGACAAGACGCACAGAAATCAGTGTCGCGCCTGTCGCTTGAAAAAGTGTCTAGAAGTGAATATGAATAAAGATGGTAAGTCTAGTAAATACAGTTGTCTTTTTTATATACTTCGATAAATTTTAGATATAACAGAAAATGATTTTGTCTTTAGCCTATGATGCCTGTAATCCACTTTGATAGATGCAGAAATTAAAGTTTTTTTTTTTTTTTTTTTTTTTAATAGTAAGCTGTAAAACCACTTTTAATATATATATTATTAAATGATACATGATATATATGGGGGGGGGGGGGGGGGGGGGGGGGGGGGGGGGGGGGGGGGGGGGGGGGGGGGGTCATGTACCACAAGACGTCAGTCTTTGAATTAAACTATCAAAAATGTCGAATGGAGTAATACTAATAATACTAATTAAAGTAATTTATATTCAAGATATTTGTAGAAAATAAATAGTATAATGATTAAGCTGTGCACACTTTTGTGTTTTGTGTCTTCAGTGTGCAAGTAAAATAATTTATAACTTCATTAAATCATTAAGTCATAGAAGATACAAGAACAGATACATTACTTGGCACGTTTCTAAAATAATTTGCAAACGATTTCTGCTTTGTATCATATGAGAACGCTCATTTCTCATGTCACTGATCGTTACATCACCACAGCCGTGCAGCACGAGAGAGGACCGAGGACTTCAACCATTCGAAAGCAGGTGGCACTGTATTTCCGAGGGCATAAAGAGGTGAACGGTTCGTCGACCCATTTTCCATCCACGTCTATCCCCGGGCCGCCGTTTTTCACTACAGTCACGCAGCTGGAGCCTCACAATCTGGAGTTAAACACGGTCACAAGCACACCGGAACGACAGGCCATTGTGGGACTCGCCCAACCCACACCGAAGGTAGGCTGAAAGTGTTTCTTCACACAATGTTTTATCAATTAATATGAATTTTATTAAAAACTTACAGTTCAACTCATAACTGAATGCATACAACCCCGCTTATTTTCTGTGATGATGTATTCTCTTTTGTATCCTCATGAAGTTAGCGGCACTCCCATGTACCTGTATGAAGTGGCGACCGAGTCCGTGTGCGAATCAGCCGCGCGCCTGCTCTTCATGAGCATTAAATGGGCCAAGAGCGTTCCGGCCTTCTCCACACTTCCTCTACCGGACCAGGTAAACAAATATTTTAATATTTTCACTTATTATTCGCCAAGGTTTAATATAACACAGATTAAATATGCTATATATGCCCTCAAGTGTAAAACCACACCCAAATGCTAGGTGTTTTATTTATAGTAATTATTTTTTATTTATTTATTTTTGCAGTTGATCCTTTTAGAAGACGCCTGGAGGGAACTGTTCGTGCTGGGCATAGCGCAGTGGGCCATTCCAGTGGACTCCAGCACTCTCCTAGCTGTTTCAGGTAGACCATACTACATGTAGCCTACTCCTAAGATTTACGCACGATTTTACGTCACGTTTACATATTGTAAAAAATACGATTACTTCCAATGTTATATGCATACAAGTGTAATGTTTTGCGTTTTCTCACGAATTAGGAATGAACACGGAGAACACAGATTCCCAGAGGCTAAATAAAATCATCGCAGAGATCCAGGCGCTGCAGGAGGTCGTGACGCGCTTCAGACAATTAAGACTGGACGCTACCGAGTTCGCTTGCCTTAAGTGCATCGTCACCTTCAAAGCAGGTGGGGCTGGATAAAATAAAATACAAAATATTAAAGCGAAATATTAACCTTAATAATAATTATATAAACTTTCTATACTGGCCAAACAGTAGCTGAACAAACCTGCTGTCGTTTTTCGGTTCTTGCAGTTCCAACACATAGTGGTTCGGAATTGAGGAGCTTTCGCAACGCCAGTGCCATTGCCGCCCTTCAGGACGAAGCACAGTTGACTCTAAACAGCTACATCCACACGAGGTACAGCTAACACTTCCTGAAAAAATGAACCTATAAAAGCTCATGAAATAATTATTGTGGGAGAACAACGGCAAATTGAGAACACTTCTGAATTCTGCTTCATTTTGAGTATTTTAAAAACGAATGGTTGCGTTCCAGGTACCCTACTCAGCCGTGTCGCTTTGGGAAACTGCTGTTGCTCTTGCCTGCTCTACGTTCAGTTGGTTCATCCACCATTGAAGAGGTGTTCTTCAAAAAGACCATCGGAAACGTGCCCATCACACGACTGCTCTCCGACATGTACAAATCCAGTGATATATGAGCTACTGAGAGAGAGAAAAGAAAGAACAAAATGTATCTTTGGCCTTGGCATTCGCATGGACGCTGTGGATGATACCAGATACCCTAATGTGATACTTCACGCACTTGTTTGGAGAATAAAGCTCTACCAATGTCAAGATGTTATGCAGGGAAACTATAAAACAAACAAGACTGAATCTCTAAAAGTTGAGCTTACTGCTTAGAAAGAAAAACGTTTAACCAGTACTTTTCCAATTGATTTACTTTTAATCTATTTAAGTTCGTTTATGGAAGTAACTTAACAAGCTTAATCTGTTCTTGTTCAATCAAGATTTAAATACAAAATTATTAGTTTGTAGTCATAAATTTGAATGGAGTGTCCGTGAGGTTATGTACAATCATTCATTTCAAAACCGGACATTTTGTGTCCATTCGACCAATACCTTTATGACCAATGCTGTTTTGATTTCAGCACCATTATCATTCGTTTGTCCAGAAGAACTTTGAAGGAAACCAAAAAAAAAAAAAAAAAAAACCATGAGGCATGTTGCAAGGAAGTAGCTCGCTGTCCCTTTGACATGCTGAAAACCAAAGGCCCATGAGTCAGAACTGCAGAGCAAGTTCATTCCTGTTTTAACTTCTAGCAGAAGCTCCAACTTTAATCAAAACACTTGAACCAGCTAATCAGGTTTACTTGAAATGTATGCTGAAAGGCTGGAATTAAACTCTGCAGAAAGGCAGCGGGACTGGTCATTACTGACTTGATGCATCACATAATTACCTTTTGAGGTGACTGGGAAACCACAGCACCCACACCCTGTGACCTTAAAGGGATACTCCACCCCAAAATGAAAATTTTGTCATTAATCACTTACCCCCATGTCGTTCCAAACCCGTAAAAGCTTCGTTTGTCTTCGGAACACAATTTAAGATATTTTGGATGAAAACCGGGAGGCCTGTGACTTTCCCATAGACTGCCAAATAAATAACAGTGTCAAGGTCCATAAAAGGTATGAAAGTCATCATCAAAATACTCCATCTGCCATCAGACGTGCAATCTGGGTTATATGAAGCGACGGGAACAATTTTTGTAAGCGAAGAAAACAAAAACAACGTCTTTATTCAACAATTCCTTTGTCAACAGTCTCTTCTGTGTCTCACCATATGCTTTTCTGTATCATCCGCGCCACAAGGATGTTTCTAAGTGTATTTAGCTTTGATTTGAGAGAAAACAGCGCATCCTTGTGGTGCGGATGATACAGAAGAGCATACCAAAATTGTCTTAAAAAAAATATAAACAAAAGACACCCCTGACAAAATAACAAATGAATAAAGTCGTTGTTTTTGTTTTCTTCGCTTACAAAAAGTGTTCCTGTCGCTTCATATAACCCAGATTACATGTCTGATGGCAGATGGAGTATTCTGACGACGACTTTCTTACCTTTTCTGGACACTGTTATTTACTTGGCAGTCTGTGGGACAGTCACAGGCCGGCCGGCCGGTTTTCATCCAAAATATCTTAAATTGTGTTCCGAAGACAAACGAAGCTTTTAGGGGTTTGGAACGACATGGGGGTATTTGATTGATGACAAAATTTTAATTTTGGGTGGAGTATCCCTTTAACAGAAGATTAGGGTTCACGGCAGGGCATTTGAAATCCTCTGGATACAGTTCTGTTGGCATTGTGAGTTTTCTGTGCGCCCATTCTGAAAAAGTAGTTTCACTGATGTTTAAAAAGCTGTTTCTGCTCAATACGTGGCCCATGTCAGAGGTCACCATCTAAAGCCTTTGTTTGACTAGCGACTAACCCTGGAAAAGAGACATGATCAGCACTTGGATTTGTTTTTGTAGTCTGTAAATACATTTCTCGTTGTACAGTGAAAATTTTTGTGAAAGTTGTTCTAAGATATTAGAATAAATATTGAATATTGATCGCCTTGTCCTTCAACGACTGTCAAATTTTTGTCTCCATCTGCTTTTTGGGTTTCTAAGACTTCCTTCTACAAGCTGCAAAAGGTCCATTACACCCTAAACAGGGTACTAAATGGGGACAGAGAGGTTCACGTCTAAACGTAAGTGCATATTGAACCATTGCCAATACAATACCCTAGACCTTGAGTGAAGTTGCTGTGCCTTGCACAGCTCGGGTTTCAAGCACTCTTTCACAAATCAAGGGCTTTGCCCAAATTGCATTTTTTTATCTTCATTTTTTGATAGAGAGGATACAATAGAAAGAAACATGATTGCAATGACAACTTTCAATCCAATTTAACCCAGTTCCTTTTTAATGGGCTGCTCTGACGTGGAGTGAACTCCAAGGTTGCATGAGCCAAGCAGCTGTGCTCTTAGCAATTAGAAACAATACAATAGCATACACTCGGTTATATATACTACAACTGTTATATAGTTAAATACACACGCTTCCAAAAAGTATAAGTTAAGTGCAGTGTTTATCCCTTTACTTCAGGTCATTTTTTTCCTGGTTTCAGTAAACTACACTATTAATACCCACACATTACCCTTATTTGAAGAACCAGTTATTGTAAACTATTTTCGTAAATCTATGAATCAACTTTGACCCTAAAATATTTTATATATTACATACATACAATACACAGAGACATACACATACAGAAATAACTAGCCAATTAGCAGCAGAACCAAGCCTTACAATGAAAAAAGTTTATCTACTCTACTGTTTTAAATGACATTTGAGGAGGAACTGACCTTCACAACCTAGTATTGCCCGTGTTCTTTAACATTCCTTTTCTGTATCTGAGCATTCAGGGTCCTAAGACCTCTCATTCCTTCCTCCACTCTTTTTTTCTATTTGTTTTTTGTTCAGTTGCATGCTATTTATCAAAAAAAAAAAAAAAAACATGTTAATGTTAACAAATTGATTTTCCTTTATCCTATAGCTGTTGCAACTATGATTTGATATGATTTAAATGGATCAGAGTTAGTTTCTAACAGAATACCCCTAGGTAACTCACTTTATACAAACTCCTGACAGTCGAAGTGAAAAATCTTTTAAGGCAGAATAAAGGTCTACTACCACTCTAAAGCTAGGATCATCTCTTAAAAATATATTTTAGTGGAAGCAAACAGAGATGCTTTCATTTTGCAAACCACATCATACATGTGTGTATTTGATCTGTTTTATTGGAAAATTCTCATAAACAAAACAATGGCACAGCAGTATACAAATCTGGAAACATGCATTGTAGGCAGCACGTTCTCTTTGTTTCTGTGTACCGCCATTACACAGTAAAAACAGGCTTGTCTACAGCTAAGTGGGACACACGGCACGCGATCAACCACCACGTATAAAGGAGGTTCCCAAATAAGTGCATCCTGCGCAGTGAGCTGCTGTACATGTTCTTCAGCATTAAAAGCAACACAAATAGGCAGTAACGATAACACAGGGAAGCCAATGTGTGTGATATAGTGCTTGCATAATTGTGATATAGTTATTTGGTTCGTTTCGTTGGATATAATAATTGAAGTTAGTGGTGCTCAGAGACAAAACTACCATAAATAACTGTTAACCACAATGATATACACAAGAACGTTTCTGATCTGACTTTAAGTGGTAATATTAACATTATGGATTTATAAATCAGAGCAAAAAGAGAGAACGTTGTAAAGAACGTTTTCAATAACTTCGTAAATGTTTTGGACCCCCTATGGTTCATGCTAAGATTGTGTTCCAGTTAAGAATGATTCAAACATTTCTTATTGCTTGTGGGCCATGTTTTTGTGTTTTGTGCGTGTAGAGTCCAGACCATTTCAGGCTTGTCTAATTTTGGAAGGGGTGTAGTTTTTATCCACCGACTCCTCCTGTAGGAAGATGTGCAGGCAGCGCTCATTTTGGGCCAATGGATGACCAGCCACTCTGGAAAAATCAGACCAAAAAAAAAGGATATTAGCCACCATAAAAATATTATGCAAGTATACACACTTTAAAGTGAGTGCACGAGAGAGATAGAGAGAGGGGAGGCGGAATCAACTTTGCCCCCAATCAAGATACAACTCTTAGACATTATTAGGAGGCTCTGACATTTTGCAGCATTCTTCTTCAGATCATAAATCATCCAGCTTGAATTTCAGAGTGATAATATCGAAATTTAATTACGCATATCTTTAAAAACAGTAGAATGAGCCATCATGCTAATTAAACTCATTATTTTACCATTCAATCTATTCCAGCTTCCACAGGAATAAAAAAGGACCCTCACACCTCTAAAATTATACGATGCTCACGATGTTACAAGTCAAGATGATGGAGGATCATTTTCAGATTTGGGACAGGCAAACGTACATATCTACTCACACATAATCTAGATGTATGATGGGAATGTGCCCCCCTTCTCCAGATGCTATAAGTAGCAAACAATGACATTTAATTCAGGAATTTTTGGTAAAAGAAAAAAATCCCATCTTAATTACCTCCATATCCTTTCTTTCTTCAAACCTAATTTACAGCTGTTCGTCTCATATTAAAATTCAAACAGGTAGAGCTAGCGCATTTGCACATGAAACAAAGATAATGGCAAAGTCTGCAATCACAGCAAATAATTACAATCGAACTGTAACTTTTATTGTCTCAGTCGGCGGGGGAACGGCACCTCGGATCAAAAATAAGCAGGAGTGCACACAACATCTTGTAGGGAAAAAGGTATGCACGCCTGTAATTTCACTCGCAATTATCATAAATTACACATCAAAAATAAAACAAATGTAAAAAGTAAAGCTGGTGCACTTGCGGCCTCTCATCAGTTTCGATCATTCTGTAGGTAATTATGAGAGAAGGAAAAAAGTGTGAGGGAAGACATCAGATGACACAAAGGCTGGCAAGTGTCTGTTTTTCTCTTTTACAGAAGTACCTTAACCTAAAAACTCAAAATTAACAGAAAGAGGAAAAACTATTGTATTTCATCATCGTGATAACCGCTTCAGTGTTCTTTATGAAAACAGTTCAGATGTGCCGAGGCTAAAAGAAGTTAAGAGGAAGGACACGCAGTAGAGGACAATGTAAATCTTGTCATATCAACACTTAAAAATAAAATAGCAAGGAAAAATGTCTTTTTTCAGTAACTAACATTTCCACAATGCATCATGGGTACATATAGTTTCCTCCATTAGTTCACCATCTTTGCGGTGTACCCTCATGTTTTTTTCATTGAAATATTTACAAATAAATACAAATAACTGTTTTTGTTCTTTTTTGTATTATTAACATCACTAAACTATTTTGTTTCTCAAATGTGAAACTTTTGAATAAAAAAAAAAAAAATATAGATATATTTTTCTTTCTGCATGGCCAGTTTTCTTTCATGGCTTACACTTTATTCCTAATCACTCAGATAACATTAAAAATGTCCAGCATGAACAGGAACATAGTTACATTTCACTCGTAAGAATTTGCAGGGGTGCCAATAATTGTGGCACACCATTTGAAAAATGTTAATTTTTTTTTTAAAGTCATGATGATCGACTGCCAAGCAATGCATGAACTGATAAAATGTACACCTGGAATGCTGTGCAAAATGAGTTTAGATAAAATAATCTGCACAAAATATACTTCATTTGGAAGGGATACCTGTTAATTGTTACATGTGGAATTTGGTCCTCATTTGTGAATGTGTCCTCATGTGTTTCTGGTGAACAGAAATGCAAGGTCTGAAGGAACTTGTAGCTTACTTGTTGAGGAAATGTTCTAGGCCTTGCCGCCGTTCTTCGATAAAAGAGTCATCAAATATACCATCATCCCCACGGAATGGGAGCTGCCTGATCAAAGCCTTTCCAGGAAGAGGAGGAACTACCACCTATTTGGAATACAAAAACTTCATTCAAGTTACATCCACCTCAGAACGCAATCATAGGTCTCTTACAATCACTTCAAACATGATTACATCAACTACAGAATAATTTCCAATCCAATGATTGAAAAAGCTTTGCTCTTAAATGTTTCTAGTTGAAATGGACCCTTACAACAACACAGAAGGATGATAAAATCCCTCACCCTGAACATTTGTGCATCATGTTCCAACCAAATCAACACTATTATTTTATTCATAATCTAACCAATCCTTCACCTTGCTTTCTCTCTCCAGCTCTCCTCTCAACCATTCAAAGTCGCTGTATCTCCTCCGGACACGCGACTCCTTCAGCTTGAAGATGGGGAGGTTTGTCTGGGGAGAACAAGAATGAACAAACAACATCTGAAACAGCATGTCCATCTCAGACTAAGGAAAAACTTTTAAAACAGACCCACATTTTTAAATAAAAGTAGTTTGAAAACCATGTTAAGACTGACGGTGTAGCTGAACTGCATCATTATTTCAATAACACCAAGTTCAGTATAAGAGACTAGAGTAAAGCATTAAATAAATAGGTAGAGTCCATAAAAAGGCCCACTGAGACACTAAAACAGAGTCAATGGAAAAGCAGGTGTTTATGAAATAAAAGAACAGCCTGATGACAGCATTCAAGGAGAAGATGAAGAGGCAAAAGGCAGCGTAAGTAACAAACACACAGACGGGAATAAAAGTCCAGATCAATACTCCTACACAGGCTGATTTGCTCGACGCAGACTCAAAAGATGAATACACGGTGGAAGAGACAGTAAGTTAAATGAATAAATGAATGTGTGCTTTGGGGACAAAGTCTCATGTGGGCCCTAATTGGACAAGAAGAGTTTTCTTTTTCCGTTGATCATTCTCTCCCCCCATCTCTTCGGCTGCTCCAAATCAGGTTTTTAGCCTCGAGAGGGTCCCTTCAGAAAGTGTAGATCCCTCTTCACAATGAGGAAAACTTATGAAATACCCACCACTTCAGATTCCCACCATCTCTATTTTTCAAGTCTTTATCCAACTCTGCTTGTTTCCCCTGTCTATCAATCTAACCCAAATCTACGTCTCGTTAAATAAGGACTCATTTAAGATGTGCTGATTAATGTTATACTTTTCATGGTATTAGAAGACCAATAATGAAGAAGTCAGCAACATAAAACGAGTAGTATTCAGCTAGTCATTTGATCTCAAAATGACCACCCCCACAAGATGACCCAGTCCATATAGAATAAAACATTTTTTTTTAGACAAGTGATACGGCGGAAGTCTTATGAGTAAATAATTACTGTGCAAGTCAATGGCTACTAGCAAACTTAAAAACTGAGCTAAAATAAATAAATAAATAAATCTTACTGACCCCAAACTTTGTAACCATAAACTCATAAATTACAAATTCATAAAATCATCAAAACCTAATCAAAAAATCATCAAAAAGGATAATAATTCACCCAAAAATGTATATATTATATAAAAATTATATATATATATATATTTATATATATATATATATATATATATATATATATATACATACACACACACATATATATACCTATACATATATACACAAAAATACATACACACACACATACATACATACATATACATACATACATACACACACATACATACACATACATACATATATACACACTTATACACACTTATACACACATACATATACATATAGATATACATATACATATATATATATACACATATATATATACATATATATATATACATATATATATACGTATATATATATATATATATAAATATATATATATATATTAAGCAATTCAAATGTTTTCAACATTAATAACAGTCTGAAACATTTCTTGAACCTCAAATCAGCATATTAGAATGATTTCTGAAGGATCATGTGACCCTAAAGACTGGAGTGATGACTGCTGAAAATTAAGCAGTTTGAATGTAAATGTCCAAATACTAAATTTTTACCATTTCTGAAGAAAATGTGAAAGTTGCCTATTCAAAACTCACCACCATGATGACAGGTCTGGTTTTGTAGTTAGTTGTCAGGGTATTGCTTTGCAGTTGCTAAGGTGTTCTGGGTGGCTGCTTACTGACCAAAGCTAAAAAAAAAACATAACTCCTGTCCCTATTTCAATGTGAGTCAATAGGAATCGTTTGTCCGTTTCATCACTTGGTAGCCGAAAATTCTGTCTGACCAATTAGAAAAGTAACATTACACAACAAGCAGCATGATTGACGCAACAATTAATTACCTAGTGCCAACTTAACAGGAATAGTTACATTACTACTTAGGGTTAGGGGTTTGTTCAAATCCCTTACCTTAAGTATGCGCAACAGTAATAGTGATGCTTGCAAGCACCCCTAATTACACTTCAACAAAAATGCTGTGATGGGAGCAATGTTGTATGTGTGTGTGTGTGTGTGCGCACGCATGTGTAAAGAGAAAGGAGGGGTATGTCACACTGTAAACAGCTGCAGATGTAAACTCTGAAGAGTTTGACTGTCCTCCCCTCACTGCTAATGATCTCAATCAAACCTGAGACAAGCAAACAAAACAGCCCAACAAAGGGCCTGATTACCGTGGCAACCAAAGTTAACCACACAGACAGAAGCCCTTACACATCAAACACTCAATGAGCAGATGAAAACAGCCCAATTCATTAAGACAGCAGCCTTGCACTGCGGCTAAGACGGGGCTTTTCAAGAGGTCCATCAATACCTGTGCGCATACTGGTGAGTGGGGAACGATATGACATGATTAAATCGCAGGTAATGAGACTCAGTGTTACACGATCAAATGCTTAGAGACTCTCTGATGGCCAGCTATGCTCTCTTGGGTGGTTTTTATGTTAATTCCATAAACATGGTAGGATATTTAATGATGTCTGTTTTTTAATTCTCTCTAGACGCCAACTAACAGGACCTGCTACAAACCAAGCTTTCTTGTCATGAAGCATATCACTGTGATAAAACCAAGAGTGACGGAACGTTAATAATGTTAATCAGAGTTTTTGGCAGTTGCACTGTGTGTGTATATATATATATATATATATCAAAAAAAAAAAAAAAAAACCTGTAAAAAAATTTGATATATTCTGGCAGCTGGGGCATCAAAAAAAAAAAAAAAAGGTTAAATAATGGAAACCAGAAACAGGAAAACTGAAAATAATTGAATGGTAATTTTCCGAAGTTAAAAAAATTGAAATATTCTGGAAGCTGAGGTGCCAGAAAAATAATTGTGAAATAACGGAAAGTAACCACCTCGTAAATATACAGTAAATTTTCAGTAATTAAAATACAGTTTGTTTCTGTAGTTTTAATATCAAAATATTAAAAGGTTATATTAAAAAGGCCATACTGCTTTTCCATCACATTTATTACTTAACATTGAAATATTACATTTTTGTGCACAATTTTTACAGAATGAGCATTAAATATTGTATCACAAATGTGTCGTCATTATAGCAGAATGCATATTGAGGAATTTCACATTTCCAAAAACAGTATTATTATTTATTTGTTACTTTCATACCATAAACATTTTATCACATAGATTAAATGTACAATTTAAACATTTCTGAGAATCACAATTTATCAACAACAGAGCATGTGTCAAGGGCCTGAAAGTCCATCTCCTGATTTAATTATCTATTCAGGTTCAACCTGAACACATGGAAATGTAAAGCGTATAACACAGAATTTAAAAGCTCACAACACAGACATCATATGGCTTTGACGATCAAGGTATCTGGTCACATCACTGAATACTTCAGGTGTAACGGTACACAAACATGACGGTTCGGTACGTACCTTGGTTTTGATGTCACAGTGGTACAGTTTCGGTACAGCAGCGGGAAAATCTATTTTTTTTATTTAATTTTTTATTAAACAGTGGTTTACTGAACAAATTGCTCTTTCCTTGAACAAACTCAGTTATAATTAAAATTTTCTCAGGGACAGAAATCTACTTCGGCATATACTCTAAACTATAATGAGACATTTTACATTAGGCCTACTATAAGGTTACAGTTAACAACAGAGCCCAAACTTAAATTTAATTACTATTTATTTTTTTAATATAACAAGCAACGTTCAACTTAAAAAAAAAAATGTATGCAATCATGTAAAATGCATATAATGTAGTTTTTAAATTAACTTCTAAATAATAAAAAATCTACTTGTTGTTAAAATATATTCATTTGCACAGTGCCTCTCATAACTCGTTTCATAACAGATTTATTTAAACATTAAATAATTAAGACATCACTAACAGGTAAAGTAAAATATAATGAGTATATAGTCTAATACTTCGCAAAATGCTCTTCTCTAGACTTCATTTATAGCGCACTAATGAGCTATGGACACTGATGACTTGCCTGAAGTAAATGAAATGCTACGTGACATTTTGTTTACAAGTTGTTTTATTGCCGTCTTTCCGAGGTTGAAACACTGATTGAGTGATTACGAGGCATGAGATGTTAATTCATGTTTATTTCGCGTTAAAACTAGTAGTAAAGAGGAAGGAATGATCGTGCTGCCATTTGAACTGAGGCGTTTAAATGCGATCTGTCGCGCTACATCAAAGAGCGTCAAAATGGCATTTATTACTAAAAAAAAAAAAAAAAAAAGAACGTAATTTGAAAGATGAGACTTTGTTTCTTATCAAAAGTAACAATATATAAAACTGGATGTTTCCAATGAAGTTCCACTCATGCAGTGGTTAAAACAATGTATTTGAAAGACCCAAAATTTTCTGGTACAAATACGTGTACCGTTACACTCCTGCTGAATACACATAACACTGAACATCGAAGGCATTTGAATGACAGTTGATCTTCAATGGCAACAAATTCCTGTTGAATCCAAATAAAAAATAAGTTCAAAGTCAAATGCACAAACAATTTATCTGATTTAATCTTACTTTTTAGGTGACCACATTTAAAGATATTCAGTCAAGGCCCATTCACACCAAGGAAAATAACTATAACCATAATGTTTTTATTACCACAGCTATGGTGACTATATTTACTGAACAATAAAAACATTGACAGCTAATCAGAAATAAAGAGGTCAAGCATTTAAAGCAGCAGATTATTTAACAGCAGCAACCGCTTAAATAAACAGAATGTTATCATCCGTTTTCATGGATGCTAATATATTTATTATTATTCATTGTTCTTGGAGTTAAATAGTGGGGCTTCAGGACAGGTTAGATAAGCTCTGTGTTAATGTATAGGAATACACTTACCCCTAACATAGATCTGGGACAGGATCCTGGAGTTTCTTCAGACAGCATCATTCTCCTTGCTCATCGAGAACCAGAGGTGCAGCTCCACTTTGAATTTGTGTTTGAGGAAATGGTACCATGACTGTAAACATAGAGGGTAAAATTAAATCAGATCAAAAGGAAAACCTCCAATTCTAAAAATGTACATAAACAGAAATGACCAACTTCTGATCATTAGAACTTCTGAGATATCTTACACTTGTAAGGTCTTTTCACATAATGTAATGTCTGAAAAGTAACTTACATAGCCATTTCCTTCCATATTCATAAGGAATGGAATATTTCACAAGAAGAAAAACCTGCACATATTCTGAATTGGTAGGGTACCTGAAAGATACAATTAAAACAGTTTGCCATAAATAACCAAGATGTAAACAACATTTAATTAGTTTTTATCACTTATTAGTACCATAAATACTTCAAATGTACACAAGTGAAGCAAGGGTGAACGAATTACAAATAAGTTCACGTAACTGACTTACACATGTTCTATTCTTGGAGGATTTCTGACGTGTGTTTATCGAAGTCTGGTCTGAGGAATTCTGGGAAAGAGGGAATGAAAAAACCAACATGCAGTGAATTCAACTTGAATTAATATAATTATCAATGTACCTATAGACATATACTTAAAGTTATACTTACATTTCTTTTGTTAAAGGCTACAGATGGCATTCTGTTGGTACTGGTTTGAGAGTAACCACCTCCATCTCACTAAATTTGTTGAACTGCGTCAGTTTTGTCTTGTTCTCATTATCCCCATCCACCTCATTATATGAATGAAACAAAAGACAGTAGGAGACTAAATTTCAGCAACACAAATTAACTGTCTCCTTTAATAAAAATGCATATAAAATAATTCCATTCCAAAACGCATTAAACACATTAAAAGTGTGAGATGCATTAAAAACACAAACCTCATGTAAGCGTGAAGCACCTCTCACATATACAGTCCAATTAGTTTGAAAAATCAGAGAAACTGAATTAAGAAGTCAGTAGGTCTCAGTGGAGACTCAAGTAGTCGATATCAGGGCCACATAGAACGCGCTGTTATAATTGTTTTTCTATGTAAACATTTGATACACAGACATCTTTGACCATCTTTGCAACCAAGAACTGTGCAGTTTTAAGACTTAAAAGTCAAATTTATCATTTAAACAGCAACATAAAAATACCAAGGCTATTTTAACTTCATTTAAAGGTGCCATATGTAGAATAAAAAAAACAACAACTTGTTATTAGCAACACTGGTGGCCGCTAAGTGAACTGCAATTCACAATGCATGTGCGAGTTACAAAAATCAGGCTGTGAACATACTGTTCTGATAACAAAATTTGCATCATGTGCACTGAACACATACCATAGTGTATGGATAACAAATGAATAATCTAACTATAAATAAACAATGTATAATGTAATGTAACATTAAATACAGGCATGCACTCACCAGAAAGGGACATTTCATCAGGCTGTGTAGTGCATTAATTTAGAGGTGATTAAAATGACTGGAACTACAAGTACATTCAACTGTTTGAATGCACACCAACCAATCAGAATCGAGTATAAGCTAAAATGTAGAACTTGAATATCATTTGACACACCGACACCGCATTAAATCATCTGTTAAATTAGCTGACTAACTGAACTGTAGTACATAGGCCTCCCAATTAATCTGGTCTAAGAAGTCTGAAATTTTCACTCATTTAAACAGTATTTTATGCTTTTAGACAAAGCCTACATTGAAAAATTCAGACTTCACATCTTATGCCTGGGATTAATTATAAATTGACGCTATAAGGATTGTTTGATGAGGAAATTCCCTCATGTGGAAAAATGGCACTGGTAACACTTTATTTTAGGGTCTCTTATCTAGCTGCTTAGTAGCATGCATATTACTAGAATATTAGCCATTTACTAGTACTAATTAAGCACATATTAATGCCTTGTTCTACATGACCTTATTCTACATCCCTAATCCTACCCAATACCGAAATTTAACAACTACCTTACTAACTATTAATAACCAGCAAATTGCGATTTTTTTTTTCGTAGTTAATAGTGAATAAGTGTTCCCTATTCTAAAGTGTTACCATGGAGCGGTAGCTTATTCAACAAAATGCAACAGCAAACAAAATCGGGAACACGACTTCACTAGTGTCAAGCAACAAACATTACACCACCTTCAACTAAAAAAAGACCTCAAATGTAAAAATCAAATTAAACTATTAACAGTCCGCATCCAAGTTTAAAAACACACAATCAAGATTAAGCGTAATAATTGCTGTGTCTCATTTCGAAGGCTACGCCCTCCGGAGGTTGCATTCAAAGGCTGTACACGTCATCGAGGCGGTCTCGTTTCAGAAAAGCAAATACTCTGAATGCGACCTTCGATTGTGTCCTCCTTTCACAGGAATTCGGAGGATGCATGAGGTGTATCCTTTACTGCTACAGATAACCCACAATTCTTTGCACCGCCGTAAACAACAGTGCTTTGCTAGCAAGGTGAGAAATTGTTAATTTGTTTAACCCTCTGGAATTGTACATTTTGGGGTCACTTTCCTATTGTTTACTATAGAAATTGAACGGAGACAATAATCTTGTAATAATTTTTATGATAAATTGATTTCTACAATTAGTTTTATGAAATTTATTTTCAATATTTTAATCTTCATTTAACTAGCGTGAGCGCACAACAACGCTATAAATGTGTTAGCATAGCAACGTGATACTTCCTGTTTCCTTTTCCGCCCATCCTACGAAGGCCTCCTCATTTAATTCTGGGTTGAGGACACTCTGTATACGCATCCTTCAAAGGATGTGACCTACAGAGGATACAGCCTTCGAGATGAGACACAGCTGATGACTCTAAACAATGACGCTTAAAACAAAGTTCCAAATGCCATTAGGCATTGTTCAGAAAATATGCATTTTACCTGTTTATTTTTGATCCAAATACAACGGTTGCTGACAGTCGAGTGATTCCCACCACGCTGCTGCTCCACTGTGTGCTTAGAGGAGAGGTATCCTTCTGCCCGGTGCGATTTCCTCTAGTTTGTATATTTAAAATCTTTATAGTTATCATAAATGTCCATTTATTTCAACAAAGAATGTAGAGTGACATTATATTGTGATAACGATATTAAAAGTAGTCATTTGTAAGGAAGGATATAATTCATATGGAACCAGATATCAAAGTTGTCTGGGTTGCACTGTTGTTGTTTTGTGTGTTTGTTTGTTTTTTGGTATTCCTGTAAAAAGACTACTTAATTTTAAAATGACTATAAACGGTCATCTATTAAATGAGCTCAGTCAAAGCGGCATTACGTCATGAAAGTGTGGACTCAGAGGAAGACCGCGAGGGTTTAGGGTGCAACTTGGGACAGAGAAATGGGCATGGCAAAAGGTGGTGTACCCTAATCTTTAACCCACACTCCAGCAGCGTGCGACTGCGAGAAAACAACATTTTGATGATCGCTTGACTTCTATTTGGTTGCCTTCAGTAGACCCGACACAGTGTAACCTCAATGGTTCAAAATCCATTGAATCAAATTAAAAAGTTTTTTTTTTAAGAAAATGCCAGATTGTGTCACTAGATAAGACCCTATTCCTTGGTTGCAATTGCAATTATCAAAGAAGATACAATGATGAATTTTAAGTCAATAAATTATTCTTTTTTTAAGAAATTAAATATATTTAAAAGATCAGCATTGATGCATTAAATTGATCAAAAGTGACAGTAAAGACATTTTAAATGTTGCAAAAGATTCACATTAAAAAATTATATGATAAGTAAGGCATGTCAACATGTGTTTTTCCATTACTTCAACTTAATCAAAACAGTTGAACCAATTTCAACTTTGTTTTTAAAGTTAAGATATTCAAATTGATGTTTTACGTAACATTAATAAAATTTAAGTTGAAATGACTTAATGACTAAATTAAATTTTTGTTTATTAAAAAAAATAAACAGGACTATATTGTCATGACATTTTCTCCCTGGCTCAGTTTGGACTGCAAAATGGACTTAAATTAGTTAATAAAAAGTAGCATGTGTGCAAACTGCCCTTTCACTGGTCAGAATTATGTCTATTAACCAGAGGAAAAGGCATGTTTTGATAAGAAATTACAGTGCCATGTTGACCCAGAGGTTCTGTCTTCAAGATTCAACAGGTATGCTCAATGTTATCAGCACATTCATCTCATCCAAACAAACTAGATTCAAAAACACCCCAAAAATGTCAAAAATAAAACAAAACAACCTGGAATGAATGGGACAGAGTGACTGAGTAAGAAAAAGTCGGAGAGAGACAGAGAGAAATACAGACCAAGTCCGTTAAATGCACAACACCCAAAAATAGCCAATTGTGTGAAAGCTGCACTAAAAGCGCTCTTTCTTTTAGTCACTCTTCTGCACTGTTAAAAGCTTCCACATGGCTTATGCCGATATGAGGAGATGGCAGAATCCAGGTCTCTCTCCTCTTTTTCAGATGCATGTGTGTGCTGGGGACAATGGTGTATCCTCATTAGGAGGAGAGAGAGGGCAGTGAAAAAACAGCCGAGAGAGGTCACCTCACCCTGCGTAAGGGCTCTGCAGTGGCTATGCATTAGCTTTTAGCGAGTCGGATCAAGTCAAGTTTAAGAGCGAGCATTTCATCTCTCCGCCCTGATCTCTCTTTTTCAAAATAAAAGTAGCAAAAATGGAAGCACAATGCCATCTCATTGCATCATAGCTCCAAAGAGAAGAGGACAGAGGGACAATGAGAGCACTCACGTCCCACCATCATCCCCCTCTGTGTTTTACACACAAGTCGCTCTCTCTCTCTCTCTCTCACATGCACGCAAAACACACCCGCCCAACACCCTCACTCTAGCAAAAAGCTGCCCCCGTCTTTGTTCCCATAGCATCAACTCCCACTTTTGATACTGTCATCTCAAGTAGGATATGGTAGCCTTGATACAATATGCTGCCCATTACCATTAAAATAGTTGTCGGGGAGGATGCTGCAGACTTTGGATTACACTTGACTGGGATTGACAACCAGGCAAGCAAGCAAGCCATTTTTAGTAATGGCAGAAAGGGAGAGCGAGAGAGAGGGCTTTTTGGAAATTGGAAAAGAGAATGAAAGGGGGATGACAAGGAGGAGGAGGTGAAGAGGGGAGAAAGGGAGTGAAAGATGGGTAGGGAAAGAGAGTGTTGTATACAAAAACGCAGAAGGGGGGCTGAGGATTCTCCTGTCTGTAAACAACATTGAATCCCAAAGTCCTCCATCTGGTGGTTTTCATGCAGAGTCAGTGGTCTCATGTCACTCAACTTTAGCACTGTAAACAAGGTGGCCACAAACAAAGAGTTAAAGTCATGGTGAGACTGTCACAATCTGATATGAAGTTATATGAATAAAAGCCAACAAACAGAACTTCTACCACAGTAAGTCATTACCAGAGAGTCCATGCGTATGATGTGCTGTCATGTGAATATGAGCTCAAACTGTCTGACAAACCCAAAAAAACTGACCTATTTCAAGACCAAGTGAATATGTCACTTTTGCAAATTTGCATAAACCATAAAGTGAAAGATTAGAGGCAATGTAGTCCATGTTCAGCTGCTTAAAGTACTAAAGAGACTTTTTTTCAAATTATGATACAAAGCAACTGTTCTCTATTTGACCTGTCCTATCTCATGAGCAAAAAGAAGTATGACAAATTCAAATATCAGGCAGAAACAGAAAAGCTACACTACCTTTTAAATGTTTGGGGTCTGTAAGATTTTTTTTAATGTTTTTGAAAGAAGTGTCTTTTGCATACCAAGGCTGCATTTATTTGATCAAGAATGCAATAAAACAGTATTATTGTGGAATATTATTACAATTTAAAACAACTGTCTTCTATCTGAATATATTTTAAAACAGAATTTATTCCTGTGAAAAATAAATTATTCCTGTGAAAAATAAATTGTGGAAAGCTGAATTTTAAATTACTGGAGTAAGTTGCAGGTTTGATTTTAACATGCTGATTTGGTGCTCAAAAACATTTTGTATTATTATCAATGTTAAAAACAGCTTTGCTGATTAATATGTTTGTGAAAACAGTGCTTAATTTTAGAATTATTTAATGAAAAGAAAGTTCAAAAGACCCTGAATGAATGAACGAACAAATGAACAAAATGTATTCTTTTGAACAGAACTATATAACTGCTTTGTGTTATTGCATTAAAATCTCCTGAAGGAACAATTCTCCCAAAAATTTAAATTGTCATCATTTACGCACTCTAATGTCATTTCAATCCTGACTAACTTTCTTTCTTTAACACAAAAGGACAGATTCTGAAGAATTGTATTGGTTGCACTTTCCAGCTATAAGAATGGCAATGGAGGCTTTAAAGAGGATGCAAAAACACAATGAAAGTATCGTGAATGTTGTGCATCCAACTTGTGTGGTACATTTTTATGTCTTCTAAAGTTATATGACAGCATTATAGGAACAAACAAAATTTAGGTTAGCTTTTGTCAGTCAGTTCACAAACAAATCATTCAGTTTTGGTTTTGTGAACTGAATCGATTGTCTAAGGACAAAGATTGTACTCACACACAACAAGATATGTCCATAATTTGGACACTGCTCACATGAACATGCCATGCTCCGGATTCATTATGTTGAAAATATTCACTTTTTGCATTCTGTCAGTTTGATAATCAGATTGGAATGACATGAGGGTAAATAAATTCTACCTTTAAGTTTAACTTAAAACAAGACACCAGAACTTTAAGAATCTGTCACTATTCAAAGTGAGGAAGAGATATGCCCGTCCCGAGATGAGACCATGAGGAGCAGGTGATGGGGGATGGGCATGTTTTGTGCCATCCAGTGGGGGGTGGGTTTGGCAGGGGGTTAAGACGAGGTCTGCACCCCCACAGTCATTCACACGTTCCACTTTAAAAGAAGGGATTAAGAAGCTTCTCGCTCCCTATCCAAGTCACACAAATATGGCTTGGCTTCTTTCTCTCACTTACCATGCCAGGATCATCTATTGGATGTGGGATATGACGATGGAAAGGATAATGGTTGGCCACCAAGCGAAAGAGAGAAAGCGTGCATTGATGGTGCGGAAGAGCGTCAAAGAAATATGGTGCCCTTGGCATGCAAAAGCATGTAATCAACACAGGCAGTGTTACTATGACAAATACAAACAGAATCTCTTTATCTCCTCTCATTGTTGCGATTGGGCTACTTCAGAAGCAAATCAAAAGTTGACAGCTCCTCTCTTTCTCGCTGTCTTGAGGGCTAGAGCGAGAGCGCGATAGCGTGAGAGGGATATGTGGGGTGTTCCCTTATGCAAAGTAGGGTCACCGCAGACTCAGAGACACACAATAATACTGATTACACGCATATGCTAATTATTATACGCTAATCAAGTACAGTAGCTTTAGATTTGGGCTAATGGCAGGCGGTGGCTCACTCTGTAGGTAGGAGAAAGCTAAAAATACTATAGGAAAGCTGGGAAGACAGTGGCCTATTAGCAGACACAACAACACTTGTCACAACTCATCAGTTGTGGAAAATCACTGCTTAGGACTGTAAGGGGTTTTGACAATGTCTTATCTTCGCCTCCGCCTCCTTTAGGCGAGCACTTTAAATTTAAAAGTATCACATTTCAAAGGAGAATTTAGGCTATTTAGGGAAGAAAAATGAATTAGATGGGAAGAGTTTCAACAACAACACCCGAGTCTGATGAATATAACATCTTTCATCATAACTTCTGAAAGTATGAAGACTTTGAGTATTGTTACAAATGTCAAGAGAAATAAATAAAATAGAACAGAGAATAGAACACAATTGTAGACCAACAAACAATTGAGAACTGTGAAATTTGTTTCCACTACTTTCAGGTAATGTTGCAATTTTAAGCTGCAGGGACAGCAACTGCACAATAGTCAGTGCAATCTTTTGTTTACTAACCTAAATCTTTAACCACTAGGATGACTTCTAACTGGGCCACACACCCACACCAGGGTCAAAGTGTTTGTAATAACTAAATTTATGATTGCGATCTTATGTGGATTTTAATCATATAATGTTGTCGAAATAACTTATTTGTAGCCTTTTATATTAAGCTAATCGCTTAGCATTTCTCATGTAAACATTCTTTATTGTTATGAAAATAATGAATATACTATAATAGGATATTATAGTATACCTCATAGTGTGTTAATTAGCTTCATGTTTCTCTGGGTTTGCTGTGTAAAGAACACAACGTGGAAGTGTAATGGAAGCTCGTCATCGAAAGAGACAGGGAGGGTGAACATGCAATGAGTGACATGTAAGCAGCGAATGAGCTTCTTCTGAGTCGAAACAGCGATCGCGGAAGAAAAAACATTGAGACAGATGATGCTATTTGGCCTGTCAGTCATTTTATCTGTCGAAAGGTTAATTAAATGCTTAACCGTGCACAAACACTCACATATGAAAAGCAGATGGAAGCCACATGTGTCATTTTTGTCTCACTGTTCTAAACTTCCTCTAGAATTCAGAATAATTTGGCCAACAAACCATGAGGGTATGCATTTTGTCAGCACAAATATGGGTAAGCTGACTCATGTCTTAGGAATGGTGTGTGTAAGTGTGGAAAATTGATGCAATAGCCATAATCTGCACAGCGGCTTCAGAAGAATTTGATCATAAAACAACTTAAAGACACAAGCGTAAAACCAATTCCTGTTCGAATAAGGCACATGTGAGAACAAGAAAATTTGAAGTAAATAAAGCATTTTAACTAGCAAACTGAAAGGTCTCACTTGGTAAAGAAGATGTGCACAGTTCTTTAGCTTTAACCAGGTTCATCATTATCGTTATAAGCACTATTATCTTGGCCTTACACAAAGGGGTGTGATCACACAGACCATATGCTTGAGATCTCAGTGGAAATTGCTTGAAACTCGTCTTAAAACTCTCTCATCCCAGTTGTACACATGCCAACTAAACTACATACTCGACTGCACAACATACTTTAGTTGTTCATTACACAGTCAGGCAAGTCAGTGCCAAACGGAAAAATTAAATGTATAGTTCACCAAAACCTAAATAATCTGTCATCACCCTCATTTTGATCCAAACCTGTATTCGTTCCTATTAGTGAACACAGAAGAAAGGAGATGTTAGGCAGAATGTTAGCAACTGCCAGCTTCAGTCACCTTTCAATGAACCTGATTTCCATTCAATGAAAGTGAGTTGTTAGGCACAATGACAGATTCAGTCACATCTCCTTTTGTTTTCCAGTGAAGAAAGAAAGTTATATGGGTTTGATAAACATGAAGGTGTGCTCAAAACCAAGCTGAACAGTAACACTGTCATGGGAATATTTAGCAAGCCATCAAAGATATACCTGGACGCGCAAGTCAACAGAAGTCATGGAATTATTAACTAACGTGAGCCACACTACACTATGATCTATACCATCGGCACTCCTTATAATCGCATTAAGAGTGTGTATTTAAGCATCAGTCTGATCAGATCAGTGTGCCCGAGCGTGTGATGTCTGATCAGGCCAGCATTGAATGCTCACCTTCAGTCTGATCTCATATGTCGTAAACCTGTTCCGACCGACGCCAACCGTCTCGGGGTTGGAAACATCAATCTCTAGAAAGTTACTCGGTGGCCCATACGCATCGTTCAGGTTCTGTGGTTTAGTATACAGCCTTCTCGTATCTGCTATGGCCTCAGCCATGGCTTTCCGTTATAGGTTTGATCAAACAAGCGACTATCGGTTACACTTCCGATCAGCTGAGGAACAGCTGACATGTGACAGACCAACACGGTCACGTGGTACTAACCCTGCGCTTTGATTGCATAGAAGCTGTCATAGCAAGTAGAGTGTACTTTTTTAGTGTAGGGCAGGCTACATTTGTGAAGTCGAAAATGTTATAGGTTATACACATGACTATTTATAACCGTCCGTTGAATAAATCCTAGCGTTTATACAGTCACGTGCCGAAATACTCTGTGATTGGATAAATGTTAGCAAAGCAAGTACAATGCAGTTTTTGGAGAACATCTGTAATGTTCAACTTTTGTACAGTGATACAAAATATAATGTAGAAACTTCAGTTTTCTGTTAAGCTGTAAAAGCGAATTGAATTGAACGGAATATTTGTAGTTTATTCAAGCTCACGTGACAGCATTCTAAGTGCTGTCAAACAACAACAGTGCACTTTTTTGTACATCTGTAATGTTAAATATATATGCTATAAGTTCTCCTATAATGTTATCATATAATTAAAGATTCTTATATAATGTAACTTACATAAACGTGAAAGAACACCATGCAGAAGCAGAGTGACTGATCTACATAATTGGATATCAAGGCGTCAGGCGAACTTTTTATTGTGCTGTATTATTTTACATATAAGAGCTTATTTCTTGAATCTTTCCCAAATTTTAAATATTTTAAGTTTAAATGTCTTCTATTGAACAATCTTTTAAATTGGAAGGTGTTGGGCAGTATGGGTTTTTTGATTAAGCATTTATTATTATTTCATTATCATCTATGCTATGACCATATTTTATTTCAAGATATGGCTACTTGAATGTTTTGCCTAAAATGTATAGTTCACCCAAAAAATTAAATCGTCATCTTTTACTCATGCTAAAATTAATCTCTTTGCCATATACATTTGTTTGTAATCAAGAAAGAAAAAAAAAGTTATGTCACACATAGCTGTTTTTTAGTTCTGTTGTTCTGCATTCATAAAATACAACATCTTCACAAAGTCTTAATGTGAATTATTAAGGTATTATTATCAAGTATTATGTGATATAAGCACTGTAAAAATTCTTTACTAAATAGATGTCAAATAAATTTTTATCAACATATTTTTCTTTCTAAACAGTGTTCAGCATGCATTTTTGCAGGACATACATCTACGTCAGTATTGGGCTGTTCATAATGGACTCATCAGCCTTGTCTGCTCCGGTTCACTACGAGAGGATCCTCAAAAGAGAGCTGCACTTCTTCAGTTAGGACAGTTAAACAGATTGATGAGTGATGACAGACTATACCAACATCCTGATACTTCTCCCTCAACCTAAAGACTGTTTACAGAGTCAACCCACCGCAGAACTGGAGAATAAAGTAAACTCAAATGAAAAAGAAGACAGAGAATTTATGTTTCGTACAGTATGTGCGTAACTGAGCAATGTATTCTGTGAATGTTTACAATGAAGAAAATGCTTAGCAGTTCAACCTTCAGGCAGACCCCAGCGCTTGCACTGTGCCATTGCCTAATTTGCTGTGGGACTGTTATTTGTAGGTCAAAGCAGCTTTAGCCTGTTTGTGTTTGTGGGGGTGGAGAGTGGGAGGAAAGACCAGACCAAGCACTTGCTGGATCACAGCACAGCCCCCTACTGAGTCAGGACATCCCACCTACCCCTCGCCTCAGTAATGAGAGGTCGCTATTGTCTGGGAAAGAGATTCCCAGCTCCACTTTTAATAAGGGGAAATAAACATAAACATGTGATGTGTTCATGTGGTGATTATTTAGGACAAAAAAGGCAAAACACTTTGTGCGTAGGGTGAACTGAAGAGTGCAAGGGATGAATAAATGCATTCATTTAAAAGTTAATCGCTTATAAAGTCATTGTTTATCTTAAGCATTACCAGAGCAAATAACAGTTCATTTGTTAAAGAGAGTGGAAAACAGAGCATTTCTAACTAAGAGTGTTGGCATGTGAACTTTTCCCCTGTGAAAGTGTAGAGCATGACTCCACCTTGTGGATCCGTCCCTGACAGGGCCTGTGTCTCTTCACTGTGTTTGTCCACTCTACTGTGACTGGACCACTGCCACCAGCCACAATAACGAGCTACAGAGAGTTCTGGAAGTCAGTGAGAAGTCACACACTGTCATCCAAGAACGCTGTGCTTCACTGCTCAAACAGCATTCCCCCCACCAGAAAAAAAATCAGAATATGGGAATAAGGATGTCAGCTCTCTGTCTTTCCTGAATAATCAATTGTTTGCAGCCACAGACGGTTCTGGACTGGCTCATCAAACCCCTTGTACTCTTAAAGTTTAATGCAATGCTGACATTGTTTGGCAATTTTAAATCAAGGGACTCATTTAAATTTCCTGAAAAAATTTCTTTCTGAGTGGGTGACAAAAGCAAACCTTCAGGTCTTTTTATGATATTTGCATTTGAGCTATGTAGGATAAAATCTGCTGAATTAAGCAAACAAGCTTTTTAAAGTGAAAGTGAAAAAAGTGACGTGACATACAGCCAAGTATGGTGACCCATACTCAGAATTCATGCTCTGCATTTAACCCATCCAAAGTGCACACACACCGTGAACACACACCCGGAGCAGTGGGCAGCCATTTATGCTGCGGCGCACAGGGAACAGTTGGGGGTCCGTTGCCTTGCTCAAGGGCACCTCAGTCGAGGTATTTCCGGCCCGAGACTCGAACCCACAACCTTGGGGTTAGGAGATAAATTCTCTAACCACTAGACCACAATTTCCCCTAATAAATAGCTTTTTACAGCTTTGAAGAAGATTATTATATTTGTTCTTGTTTTACAGTAGTCCTCAAAGCCACATCCTCCTCATAGTTACTATATCCATGGTAATATTGGTAAGCTTGAGATCATTTTTTAGTTATGGCAACAAAATGATTAGTCATTTTAAACATGTATTGATTTTGGAGGGATTGGACTGGACTTTACATTGGAAAGGCAAATTAATGCCTATTCTGTTTTAATGTTTTATAAACAACAGGCACTGGGAAAACAATACAGATGGACCTTTTTTTTATTAATTTGTGAAAAGCAGAAGAAAAAACAGGGTTCATTTCAATGCATTCATGTTAGATGTACATAGAAGTAAGTTCTAACTAAGCAAAGGTGACCAGTAAGTGTGGACCAAAGGTTAAAGTAAGTGTGGACCACTGATCTATATATATGATTCTATATTATAGATCAGTGGTGTGGACACATCATGAAAGGTCATATACATAACCATTCAAAATTTGTGAGATTTTTAAATGTTTTTGAATGAAGTTTTTTTGTTCTGGGTCCATCCAGGCTGCATTTATTTCACCAAAAATACAGTAGAAATTAGTCTACTATTGGTCACAGTTAAAAAAATATGCATACATTTCAAAAATTGTATTAAAACTAAAAATTAGCTTTTATTTTAGTACATTCTAAAAAGTAATGTATTCCTGTGATGGCAAAGCCGAATTTTCAGCAGCCTTCACTGCAGTCTACAGTGTCACATGATCCTTCAGAATGCATTCTAATATGCTGATTTTATGCTCAAGAAACATTTAATATTCTTATCAATGTTAACAGTTGTGCTGCTTAATTTTTTATTTTTTTATTTTTTGTAGAAACTGTTACATTTTTTCAGGATTATTTGATTAATAAAAAGGATCCACAAACTGAAACAGAGCCTGCCAAAGCAACAGATTGGTAAAATGACAATGTATGACCCCATCTTTCCGGTTGCTATGGAGATTGCAAAGGAAACCTGTCTCCTATTCTTTGATGAGTTTCAGGAGGGCAGGAGTAGGGAAATTGGGAGGGTGAAGAGTTTGTAAAATTGTCTAAAAATTTCTAAGCTGCAATTTAATGCATATTTTCTGTGTGATTGTGTATGAGTGAGGAAAATAATGTGAGCTGCATAAATCCTAAATATAATATTGTAAGTAAGAATCAGCATGCTGATGGTATGTTTATAATAATGTAGTACATCTAACTGGAGTGTAGAATAGCTCTATATAGAGACTTGTTCATTTTGGAGCCATCTAGTGGAGTCAGATACCTTCACACAAAGCTGAATACACATGCTGAGGCCACAGGTAATCGAGATGAGAAAAAAGCTAGAATTAAACAGAAAACTATTCTTCGCAAACCCATAAAGATGTATTAAATGAAATGTCAGGTAAATCTTTGCCATTTTAAACCCAGCCCATTTCTCAGTCGGTAATCAATATTTTCCTTAAAGAATTATATGCATATTAACTATTATCTAGATTTTGTATTCTCTGGGTCAGAATCAGTGTGGTATTTATTGCTTTCTAAAAATGTCTATCTTAATAATATTACACACAGTACTCAACTAACCTGCATGTGTAGACTTCATTTCTGAAAATCAAGAGTTCTCTCACTGCTTAATGATGAAGGACTGCTCTTTTATTAGCTGCTTTTAAATTGAAATGTTTACCTCAGAGCTAAACGCTTTCATATATTTATTTAGTTTAGTTTTTTCATATATTTATTTAGTTATTATTGCCTGAAAGCCTGTCAATCTGCTCGCCAATCGTCGCTAGCGGCAATATGGAAAGCACACAGATTTTGTTTATGATGCATAAATGAGAAGCTGACAGCCCCTTACCAATCAGGAGCCACTGCCACTTAAGCATGCAAATGAGGCATCGAGTTTCAGTCGGCCCCTCTTGCTTCCTTGAGTGAGGGGTAATGGAGAACGACTATGGCGGGTCGCATGTATCCATGCCTCTTAAATGCTAATGAAATTTCTCCATTCTCTTCATTAGTCCGGCATCATTATCAGTAATTTATAGCCTTCCCCTTTTGTCCCTCTCCACTCCCTTAATGAATGCAAGGTATTGAGAGAAGGACCAAGAGAAATATAGAAAGAGGAAGGAGCGAGCAAAAACTGCTTGAGGCATTGTCTCAGGCCCCTGTCAGTCACCGGGTGAAATTACTCATCGACAGAGTTTTGTAAGTAAAGATTTAAGATCAAAAGAGTGCAATTTGGCACCCGTGTGCACCACACAAAAGTGACTCTTTGCTGGCATAATTGGATGCTCATTTGAATATCCGTGCCGTTGTTTTCACTGTCGTCCACAACAACACCACACAGAAGGCTTTCTTGCACTCAACCTGGCAATCAATACCCTGAGACTAAAAGTGTGTGTGTGTATACACACTCACACATGAGTGTCACGGTGCCTGTGCGACAAACAAAAAACAAATACAGGATGGATGAAAAGGTCATAATTAAATGACTCCTTTGAAATAAAGAATAGAAGAGAACGGTTAAAGGAAATGTGATCCAATTTATGCCGTTGCACCTAGTCTTTGTAACCAACCACCCTTCCAACAAACCAAACGCACGCCCTCCACCTTGTCGCACATAAGGCCGCTATAGAAGATGCTAATTGGGTTTGATGGGGCTGAAGGTTTAATATGCAAAAAAGGGAAACACTTCAATATAAGAAAACAACATATGCTAGGGGTATGGCAGTCATAAGTGTGTCCTTCTAAGAATAGTAGAGCTCATTGAAAGAGGAGATCTTCTACATAACAAAAACATCCCCAGCTCCAAATTTGGCTCCTCGTTGCCAGATATGCAAACGCTGATAAAGTATTAATGCGAAGCAAGGAGAAACTCTATATGCGCTTTGACTAAATGCATTTCAACCCTGAAAAAGTAGCAGAAACATGGGAGAAGATGAGAGCAGACCATGGTCGGTCTCATTGTGTGTTATTGACTAAAGGGCTCCTTTTGTCAGGGGAGGGTCAGCAGCCCCAGTGTTGCTGCAGATGTGTGTGAGGCAACAGCTCGCCGCTGTGAAAAAGGCAACGTTTAAATGATAATAATGAATGATGATGATGAAAATGATAATAATGAAAGAACCACTCATCCTCTCGCTTCTGAGATTCAGGGACAGCCATGCCAGGCCCTCAAGAGCACAATGGGAGCGCATCTGTGTGTGTGTGTGTGTGTGTATGTATTTGTCTCTGTGTGGCCATCTGGCTGTCATTGTGCCACTGATTTTACCTCAAAACGCTGTTTATTTATTTATTTATGTATTCAATTATTTACCTTTTTCAGCGCTTTGGCCACTTGTCCTTGTCTCTATCAGAAAGCCGCGGCTCTGTGTGGTCATTTTACAGTCAGGTGGAGTGGCTTTGTGTCTGTCCTGCGTCTGTGTGCGAGCGTGTGATGTCAAAGGACCTTGGCCGAGGCTTTGGTTTTAAAATGTAACAACACCTGGTTTTCTCTCATTCATTCGCATGTACACGCATGCACAAGTATACATGCATGCACACAATTGTGGTAATTAGTTCAAGGCAGAGGAGGGCAAAGGGGAGAGAGTTACGCCTCGCTCATCTTCAGCTAATACATCTGTGCTCGCTCCCTTAGTGTTTGACTGTCCTGCCTAGAGGACAGAATGGAAACAACAGTTAACAGTAGCTATAGGTTGCTTTAATGTCAGCATGAAATTAAAAGTGACCTATTTACTATATTAATACACATTCATTCGTCTTATTACAGTTTGGCTGTTTCTAGAATTCAGGGCCAAAAATTCAATTTGACCGATTCCTATGAACTTAACTGATGGTATGCCGTATTTTAGATGAGCAGGTAAAGTAAATGCTGATGCAGATTATGTGTTGCCATAATACATGTTTTCTTCAGAGTACAATGAATAATAATTGTCTTTTCTTTTTTTTTTCTCCAGGTGGTGGATATAGCCGATGCTGTGATTCTGAAGCAGTTATTTGAGGGCTTGTTCAAGTGTGGGGTCGTGGTTGTGGCAACCTCAAATCGACCACCTGAAGATATGGAGATATCTGGGTAATTTTGAAGACATTTATGTGATTAACAGAAATTGGTGTTCAAATGTCCAGGTCCATGCAGAAAATCTCTGAATATACTGAAACTTGAAAAGTTAAAGTTAAAAATGTACTTGTCATCACTACATAATTTTCAAATTTTGACTTTTTAAAATTTAAATTTAAATACATTACTTAATTTTTAATTAATTCTTTTTTTTATTTAATTCACATTCTAATAATGTAAAATAGAATTATTTCTCAGGTGCACTTGTTTAGCTGTGACTTCATTTATTAAGAATTAATACTTTTATTCAGCAAGGGTTAAATTGATTTAGAGTGATAGTGAATTCTTTTACACTGTTACAAAAAATCCTGTAGAATACTGAAAAGATTCTGATCAAAATGATTTCTGAAGGAATTTATGACAGTGAAGACTGGAGAAATGGCTGCTGAAAATTCAGTTTTGCCATCACAGGAACCAATTGCATTTTAAAAAATATTAAAATACAAATCAGTTCTTTTAAACTGTAATAATATTTCATAATATTACCATTTTCTTGTATTTTGGTCAAATAAATGCACCCTTTGAAAGAGGCTTCTTTCAAAAACATTTAGAAAAATATTACAGACACCAAAGTGTAAATATATTTATTTAAATTAGGTTTTTATAATTCATAATAACTTTTGCATGAACAAAAACAAATCTGACAGTAAAAGCAGTTTATATCTTTCATTTCCTCCATCAATTTCCAGGGTTGCGTGTGTTTTCTGATACTGACCTGTCACCTACACAGCACACATGACTCTTGTACTTTTTCACCTTGTATTGTTCGCTACCAACTTCCCAACAATAGACCAGCGTACCGTTCTCATTCTCCTCAGTCTTTTGTGTGGCCAGAAAGTAAAACATGTTCCTACTACACATCCGTCTCGTGTTCTAATCCAGTTCTGCACCATCTCATGTGTCAGGATCTCATTTCTTCCTTTTTACACCTTTTTAAAGTTCACCTCCCCTTTATTAAGTCACTCTTTGGTTAATCTGTGTATTTTGATGCCATGATGTTTGAGGTCTATTGATAATCCAACTAAAGTCTCTCACTCCTTTTCTGCTTTTTATTGCCCTCTTCCTTTCTCACATACATACACTCAAACACCTGTCATTGACTGCTTCTCTGTGCTGGATTACATGAAACTAATCTGAAGAGTGTTATTCAGGGCTGAAATACAATGATGACAGCATCCATCTGAACTTTAAACCCTTAGTTCATCAGCAAACCATTTCCTATGTGCTTTTTTGTTGTAACTTCAGCAATAATTCACCCCAAAATGAAATTTTATTTCATTATTTACTCACCTTTATGACTTTTTTGGTTTCTATGGAACACAAAGGCAGTTATCTAGCAGAATGTCTTAAGATGTTGAATTCCGTTCAATGAAAGTGAATGGTGGCAAAAGCTGTCAAAAGACAAAAGCAGCTTGGACATTCTTCTAAATATCTCATTTTGTGTTCCACAGAAGAAAGAAAATCATACAGGTTTAAAATGATGTGGGCGACAAGTTTGGGTGAACTATCCCTTTAAATCATGTGTAAACTTAAACCTCGCCGCTATCATAGATTTCTCACCCATATGCTGTTCATCATAAAACGAGGCAATTTTATTTGATACCCGCTTGAACGTGAGAGTTAGTCTTTTATCTCTGTCGACCATTCCCACTCTTTTCTTCCTCTGCCTCATTGTTGATTCAACAGACGCCGTATTTTGCAATTTGCTGTGATGTTACATTAAACTGGAGAGGGAGCGTGATAAGGGTAGAGATAAGACACTCCTTCTGCCTTTCACTTCTCTGTCTCTGTCTTGGAGCGCTGCTAATGTCTCGTTGTATGAAGTGGCCTTGTGTGCCGAGTACAAAACATAAAGAAACCCTCTCCTGACATTAACCAGCCACTGAGAACAAAGCCTGCGCTAAAATTTAATAGCCATCTTATTCCATTTTAATTAGGTGACTAATGGATAGACGGGTACACATGAAAGATGGGAGGGAGAGAGATGGCACCGAAAGAGATTGCTCGTTTATTGATAAAAAGATGCTGAACTGAAGAGGCTCATGTGTTTGAACTTGGTTGTTTGTTGTCGTCCAAAACCATTTCTTCAGGTAAAGTGAGGGAAATGGATGTACAAATGTGAAAGAGTGTGTACTTCACTTCTTAAATCTTTAAATGACCCTTTAGTTATGCACCGGGATAATATGGTTGAACTGCCAAAAGAGCGTAGAATTCATTCAGAAGCATCTAGATGTGTCTGTGTAGTGTTTATATATATAAATGAATAAATTATTTGATGACATACAAGATATAAACTAGGAAAAGTTTAATTAGAAATATTTTAATGATGTTTTAACAGCAGTGGTTCCAAGATGAAAATCACTGCTGAGCAAAAAGAACATAAAGGCTCGTCTCAGTTTTGCCAGAAAACATCTTGATGATCCCCAAGACTTTTGGGAAAATACTCTGTGGACTGACGAGACAAAAGTTGAACTTTTCGGAGGTGTGTGTCCCATTACGTCTGGCGTAAAAGTAACACCACATTTCAGAAAAAGAACATCATACCAACAGTAAAATATGGTGGTGGTAGTGTGATGGTCTGGGGCTGTTTTGCTGCTTCAGGACCTGGAAGACTTAACTTAAATGGAACCATGAATTCTGCTGTTTACCAAAAAATCCTGAAGGAGAATGTCCGGCCATCTGTTCGTGACCTCAAGCTGAAGCGAACTTGGGTTCTGCAGCAGGACAATGATCCAAAACACACCATTCTATTATTACCTCTGAATGGCTGAAGAAAAACAAAATGTAGACTTTGGAGTGGTTTAGTCAAAGTCCTGACCTGAATCCTATTGAGTTGCTGTGGCATTAACTAAAAAAGGCGGTTCATGCTCGAAAACCCTCCAACGTGGCTGAATTACAACAATACTGCATAGATGAGTGGACCAAAATTCCTCCACAGCGCTGTAACAGACTCATTGCAAGTTATTGCAAATGCTTGATTGCAGTTGTTGCTGCTAAGTGTGGCCCAACCAGTTATTAGGTTTAGGGGGCAAACACTTTTTCACACAGTGCCTTGTAGTTTTTGGATTTATAAAAACCTTCAAAAAAAAAACCTAAATTCTGAAAATTCATGTTATCTTTAATTATTTTTTCTATTACTTAAATTATCTTAAACATCAAAAACAACAAACATACAAAAAAACAAAAAAAAAAAAAAATAAGAAATCAGGAAGGGGGCCAACAATATTTCACACCACTGTATATAGAATGGCCATGAAAAACGAGTATAAGGAAAACGAGTATATAAGGTGCCTTAAAATATCTCTCGGTAAGTGAGGGTCATCCCAGTTTGCATTGCTCTTGAAAAAAAAAGAAAGAATGACTCACTTGAATGATTGTTGAAAGTGGCCTCCAGATGCCTATGGAAATGCTTTATCTGTTCTTTCCTATTAAGATCCCTATAGCATGCTTTCATTTCTTGGGTGAGAACTGGCCGAACATGTCTCGCTGGACTCAACATGCCTCTGTTATGACAGTTCTGTTTACTTTATATTTTCTTGCCCATGACAGCTTTAAACAAGCTTTTACAGCACAGACAGCAGCATATCCTCATCATGGTCTCTTTACATCTCTGTGTGTGTGTGGTTTATCATGCTCGTGTGGCTAATTGAAGTCTCCATTTACCATGATGCAGGTTTATTGTCTGTGCAGAAAGAGAGAGACTTCTTCTCGAGCTCATTGTTTGGGAATGTAATGAATTTCATGTACTGCCTTTCTCCTGCGCTGCCCACAGAAATCAATTTCTGCCTCTCCTCGTCGCTTTTGTCCTTCCTCCCCTTCCGTCCCTCATCAAAAGACACTTTATTTGCCAATCATAGATGGAAAATGACATTATGAGTAGGCTAAAGAGTGAATCTAACCAGCATCTCTCCCTCTCGTGCTCTCTCTCTCAGAACTGTACAAAAATGGGCTTCAGAGGGCTGCTTTTGTGCCTTTCATTGGCGTACTCAAGGTAAAGACAAAGTCATTCTCTCAGTTAATTTATTTATCCTTTCATTCTATCTCCATGTCTCTCTCTCTCTCTCTCTCTCTCTCTCTCTCTCTCTCTCTCTCTCTTCATGTTTCCTCCTCTGCTCTGTCTGGTTTTTGATGTATTTTATTCACAGGTAAAAATACACAACCCCATATGTGTTTGTGAAAACGCACTAAACAGAAAAAAGACAGCTTTGATCATACCTGGAGATGAGAGCAACAGACTGAGAGAGAGTGTGATAGACATGGAGGCCGTTTAATGACTGGCGTGGGTTGGCTGGAATGAGTCGGCATTGCTTGAAGCTGCTTGCATTTCAAAGTGTGCCTGGCCATGGACGCCAGCAATGCTCTGATCTGCTTTGCAAGTTAATTGTATTATTTTAAGCAGGTATTGGTATTATCCTGTGTGCTGTCTGGGTAATTACCATCATCCTGCGACAGCTTTCCATCATAAATAATCAGACCATCATTTTTAGGCATTTTACAGCTGGCCACATTCTTGCACATTTAATTGGTATCAGCACACTGAGCATGCTTAATGTGTTTTAACATTGAGCGGCTTGTTTGTGGCTGTGACACTGTGAATATATGAAAGATAACACATTCTTCCCATGTTTTTCCCTCCTCTAGTTATACATTGAGCATGCTGTTAAAGGAATAGTTCACCCAAAAAATAAAAATTTGCTGACAGTTTACTAACTCTCGGGTCATACAAGATGTAGATGAGTTTGTTTCCTTAACTGAAGAGATTTTGAGAAATTTAGCATTATATTACTTGCTCACCAATGGTTTTCTCTGCAGTGAATGGGTGCTGTCAGAATCAGTCCAAACAGCTGATAAAAACATCCATAAGTAATCCACACAACTCGAGCACATCAAGTATTGTCTTTTGAAGTGAAAAGCTTTGTGTTTGTCAGAAACAATCCATCAATAAGTCATTTTAACTTTAAACCCTTACTTCTGGCCAAAATAGGAGTCCATAATCCATAATAATGCTTCCTTTAGTAAAGTTAGATAAGTTAATGATGGATTTGTTTATTACAAACATGCAGCTTTTCACATTGCAAGAAGTTAATTAATGAACTGGAGTTTTGTGGATTACTTGTAGATTATTGTGATGTTTTTTTTTTTTTTATCAGTTGTTTAGACTCTCATTCTGACGGCACCCATTCACTGCAAAGGATCCATTGGTGTGAAAATTATGTAATGATGAAAATTTCTCCAAATCTGTTCTGATGAAGAACAAAACTCATCAACATCTTGGATAGTCTGAAGCTGAGTAAATTTTCAGCAATTTTTCATTTTTGGATTGTTACAAATTTAAGGGCAGCGCTAACGGCAATACAAACCAGTCATCATTTACATGTTTCTGTGATCATTAAGAGCGACAGATTATGAGGATGCTTTGATGAGTGGCAATACAATGTCTTTCTAATGCACATTACATTGTAGTATTCCCCATAGTTAAAAGACTCCCCTCTGTATAATGTGCTAAAAATAAAAGCCGCTAGTCGCTTCATTCAGGTTGTGATTTTTCTCAGTTTGACCCTTGGGTCTTTTATGGTCAGTGGCCCAGCACAGTCACTGCTGTTCAGACCGTCTCTGTCAAATCCCTGGGGTCCTTAAAGTCACCCTCTATTCTGGCCTGTGTTAATCTTGCCTGATAAGAGTGCTGAATACCTCTCGCCCTGTGTTGCACCTCTAAAGTTCAAGCTTCTTTGTTAAGCCATCTGGTTTTGGGGCAAACCAGGATCCCAGTTCAGGGTAACTAGGGTGGCCCAAGTGCCTCTTCTCATGCCTGGTCAACCTTAATAATGTGTGACAGACTCACTGAAATGCACACACTGGCTCTTGAATGTTCTTCTATATATCTTAATCTCTCTTCAGAGTGATAATGTTTATTTGTATACAAAATATTATTATTAGGGCTGTCAGTTGAACACGTTAATATGTAAAAATGATTTAAAAACACAATATAATATTAAAATATATTTCTGTTTCTATATTTCTAAAGTTACAGTAATTTAACAAAATATTTCTTTTTTTAAATAAGTGCTGTTTTTTCCACTTTCTATTCATCAAAGAATTCTGATAAAAATTTATGGTTTCCACAAAACTATGAAGCAGCACAAATGTTTTCAGCATTAATAATAACATGCTGAAAATTAAGCTTTGCATCGCATAAATAAAATACATTTTAAAAATATATTAAAATGTCAAAAATATATTAAACTCTTAAATTCTAATAATATTTCACAAAAATACTGTTTTACTGTATTTTTACTCAAATAAAATGCTGCCTTGATGAGCATAAGAGACTTATAAAAAAAAAAGGAGAAAAAAGTCCAGACTCCAAACTTTTGAACAATAATATATATCTTTGAATGAATATTGATATAGGTGAACAATCTGATTAATTTATTTTTATTTGGCAGCCCTAATTATTCATATCAAGTAAGGTCAGAGCCCCTTACTGATTTGTAAGTTTTAAGCAGCTTATTTGTCTTCCATGGTGTCTTTTTTTGTTCCTAGTGTTTTATTTTATTTTATTTTATTTTATTAATCTTTTGCTCCAACAGACACTTTAAAATAGTATCATAGAGGCATGATGATCTTATTTTCGCTCTAATGTCTGTCTTCATTTTGGCTAACTGCTTTTCTCTGCTGTTCCCTGAGTTCCTTTGGTTGGAGTAAATTGTACACATGGTTGTCTTGGTTTTATGTGTGTGTGTGTTTTCATGGTGAAGGTCTCTGGTGGGTAAGGATGAGTGTATGATGATTGAATGACTTGAAGATGGAGCAAAAATGAAAAGAGGCAATTTATGTTGGATGGCTGCTATTGTTCCATTGACCTTTTGTTAACCTCTTACTTCTAATATTTCTTATCTTAGCTTTCCTTCAGATCCATTTTATCATAAAAATGTCTAAACTTTTACGGGAACCTTAAAGTACTGACTCCTCCTTGATCTGATTAATTAGAAGCAGATAATAAAAACAGACCTATCAGAGACATCTGATAACATAAACCATTAACAGAGAGAAGGACAGAGAAGTGGATGTCAGGAATGCCGCTGTTTATTCTCTTGCTGCTATTATATTTTGATCTGATTTTATGTCTAAAAGCCTTTTTACGCCAAATTCAATACGACTAAGAAACATTAAAACACAAAATACTTCCAAACATTTTTTTTTCTATACCAAAACTACTACTAAATTTGAAAATGAAAATAATAAAACCTGAATGGTAATGTTTTTTTTTTTTTTTTTTTAAATGACCTTAACAACATGTTGGCCTTAAAATCTTGTTAGTCATTGTTTTTCCTCTGTCAAAACGTCTGGCTTTGGTGTGAATGAGCTGTGAGACCAACATTTGAGTTAACAGTCACTCAAAAGATTTTGTTTTGCCAAGTCACCACTAAAGTTGGTCAGTCATGTTTTTAGCAGGCGCAGATTAGCAAAGACTGAGGAGCGAGTGATTGTGATGGAGAGGATGAGGGCTGTGGCCTCTTTGGAGGTCCTGGGGGGTCCATGCTTTCAAAGCGAGACAGATGTTCCAAGGGTGATGTTTCTTTTAGATTCCTGGACAGGGCAAGGAGAGGTTGTGAGAACATTTTGAGTATGTTCTGAGAGCGTTCTGAGTAACTAACAAAGCCGGTTACATGTAAAGGGAATAGATAATTAGGCGTAATTAGTGCGTTCACGTCGTTAACCACCCCCATAGCTCTCTCTATCTTTCTCTCCTTCGCACACACACACACTCACTAGTCACCTAATCTCTCAATACATTCACTCAAGACATGCACGCACACACACACACATAGAGAGAGAGACAAAATCACACACTGCAGTGGTAAAAACACTTTGATGTAAGAGGAGTCGTCCTGGACTCAAAAGCATAAAGGCAGTGTTTTAAGCTGTCTCTCGTTCTCTTTTTACCCCGCCCCTGCTTCCACCCCCCTTTTCTTTTCTCCTACCCACAGAGGCTGTAAGACACACAAAGATGAATGGACTACAACCTTTCCCCCCTGTCCCCCTCTGCCACCTCTCTTTTTCAGTTCTCCCACCGCGCGCTCCTTAAGCCAGGCTCTGTCAATCCGCCCCTCTTCCTCCCAAACAGGAGGGAAAAAAAGCATCAAATGTTTTCGGCTGTCAGTAATGAGGTAGTGGACCTCATCAGGGTCCAATCGCCAGCTATCCTTGGCTTTTGTTGGAGCTCAATGGCAACCCTTGCTTTGAAAAACTCAAAGGCAACTTTTTTAAGGAGTGGAGAAGAGATAGAAAGAGAGAGCGAGAGCAAGACAGACAGAAAGAGAGACAGACTTCATTTTCATTCTAAATGGTTGTGCAGGGAAGCTGTGGGCACTCTTAAAATTAAACTTTAATTATAACTTTTTCTATAAAATTGATAATTAAATAATTGTATTTTAATTTTTTGTCATATCTGGTAATAAGGACATGCATGGTATTACAAAAAAATTAAATAAATATTATTATTATTAATAATAAATAAATACATTTAGTTTTTTTTGGGGGTGGGGGGCTGCTCATCTGACTTTTTTTTTTAAATGTTTGCAGAGGCAGGTATAATCATTTTACAGCTTTTGCTGACATTTGGTTGGTTGACACGTCACAGGCAGATTTTGGAGAGAGGATGTATTGTTAAAGTTATCAGTCATCATATCATTCCAGTTGCAATTTTTATTCCATAGAAACAGGTTTATTTATTTTATTAAAAGGTCAGTCAGTTAGGAGATCCTGCACATTTTGAGGGGTCTGGCGGGTCTTGTTGAAAGGCTAAGGATGCACATCAGATTTGTGTGGCAAAGTGCATTCTGAGTTGAGAAGGGCCGATGATGAAGATCTTTGAGGAGTTATGAGTCCTTAATGAACCCATCAAAGGCCATAATCATGCAATGATCCACAAGAGGACGTGTCTTCAACTGATTATAAAGAACCATGTGCTGGAATCATTACTGATTGTATTTCTCTCCCCCTCTCCCTCCTCACGATTACTCTCCTGCGAGATGGCCCATCAACCGTTAAGATATATTTGCGGAAATGGAAACTTTTTACAAAAAAAAAAAAAACACGGGTGTGCAGAGGAATAACCCGTTTTGATGGCTGCTGGGGAAGTGCGGATGTCGGGGACGTGGCGGCCTGGTGACAAGGTCATGCAGGGTTGATGAAGTGACACTTTTCCTTTTGTGTTCTTCTGCTCGCGGTTTGTCAGCCTGTCATTACGGCTGATTCAGCCAATTGGCTTGGACACGGAACTCTGCGCTCGAGAGAGAAAAGTTGACAGCACTGGAGAATGGGGGGAAGAGGCGAGAGATACAGGAAGAAGAGGAATAGATCGCTCCTCTCTCGCTCTGTGTGGTGATTGCTAATTATCTTTAGTTCAAGGAGGAGGGTGGCGGAAAATTCACTGATTTCATAATTCGCTGGAGCTGTCATTGAGGACTGATTCAGGCAAAGGCCTCTCGCCTAAATACCACATATTATCCACAACCTGTTAAAAATAATCACCCTTCCTTATCATCAGTCATTTTTGTCATTGTTTCTTCAGCATTTTGTTCCTTTTTAAAAATGTTTTTTCCCCCTCGTCACAGAGGTTTGATATGCTGTGGTTCCACACAGTCACTCCATAAATGAGCGACTAACATGTTTAACAGAGCTGATGTGGTTAGTATGCATTATTTTAATTGACCCTTAAGTAAATATCAGTTTATTTCAAAGATGCTATTTTAGCAGTTGGGCAATTTCATAATGCACTATAACAAGTGCAGAGGTGCCATTATAAAATCTCTATACTTGCATTGTGAAAACTGATAAAGTTTTTCTTTAACTCAGATGCACTAATTAATTAATACCTGGATGCTAAAACAGTTTACAGTTTTATACAGTCATGAGAAAAGTTTAAACTTAGTGCAAGTCTTAATCATATGGTTTACATCAGGATAATATGGATCACATTGTGTCAGTGTTATTTTGTTACAGCAATTAAAATTAGTGAATTAGTAACCTATGTGGCATTGTCACCCCCTAGAGGTGAGCTGTGTATTGCAATACAAAATACATAGCAAAACACAAAACTACTTTCATTTAAACTTACTCTTGAAACATTGTCATTTTCTCTCTTCTTATTTGTAACTATTGTAACATATTTCTCTCTTTGCCATACAGGAGCACTGTCAGATTGTCAGTCTTGACACTGGAATATATTACTGGACAAGGGAAATAGAAGCAGCAGGAAGGCTGTATACTACATGTAAGACAGCACTCTCTCTCTTTGTGAAATAGTGATGCAACAACATTATTAAAATGGTTATTATTAAAATGCTGTAAGGTAGTTTGTAACATAATACACTAATTGTCATTTTTATTTTTATTATTATTTATTTGTTTGTTTGTTTTGTTGGATGTCCAGTACAATACATCATATATTTTTTACTTACTTTACCTAATGGAACAATTATTTTACCACACATAAATGTTTCTTATATTAAAAAAATGGCAGGTAGATTTGTAAAAAAAACTTTGAGCTATAAAGGAAAGAATTTAAAATGTTTCAATTGCCTCTGGTCTTAACTAACGACTGATAAAAGAAAACAGAACTGATAATAAATGGCAAGGGAAAGAATTACATATAATGAGTGCACATTAATATAAATATACACTCTGCATCTTTTTCTGACTTATTATAAACTCTTTATCTCAACAGCTGCTCTTTTAGAGGATGTTAATATTATGCCCTCTTATTCACACTCTCTCAATGTTTGCGTTTTGAATCCAACATCCTGTTCTATTGAGGCACTGTGAAAATTCAAACACAAGCCTTCAGCATGCACTGTTTGATGTGACCACTTCAAACCTGGTTTAATTTCATATTCAATTATCTCTCTCTTTCAGTCGCTTTCCATAGATCAAGTGAGCCTGATGCAGAGAATGTTGTCAATATGCTGTTTGAGGAACTGGCGTACAGACAAATTGATAGTAGGCAAGTTAATTTGCCTTTGCATAGATGGTAGTTTTGAGGTTAAGAGTGGATGTTTCTTGACTTAGTGTGTGAGGTTTGATCTTGTAATGTTGGATGTTTTTATGTGTCGACCTTATCGTTTCACTGCTAAAGTGTCAGATCTTTCAGTTGCAGTCAGTAACAGTATGTCTACCTTTAAGTATTGATAGTAACCAGGCCAAGGGTGCTGAACGTGCAGGGAAGAGAAGTAAGCCTGAGTAGGACCTGTGGAACCACTGCACCTTCCAAGAGCTGTGTGAGCGAGTGAGTGTTTAGAAAAGGACATAAAATGATGTTTTAAGATCTGGTTTGTGGTGACTTTTCCTAATGTTTTAGATGTGGATATAGGAAGGCAGTGGTTAAACTGAGAAGGAATAGCATTCTGGCACCTTATATTAAAAAAAAGAACACAAAAATATCAGGAGCTTGTCATTCCACCTATATTTAGTCAGTGTAATCACTCTAAATAAATAAATAAAGTAATTTCATTACATTTAAGCATTATACTTCCCTGTCTTCCATGGTGAGCCACTCTCAGTTCAATAAAATCGTAAAAAAGCCAGTTTTTAACACTCAGGCACATTTTGAACCCAGGACCCCTCAGGTCAAAAGAATTTCGCAACTGGAAATACCATAAATGTACCATAAAATACAAGAATATTTGTATATTCATGTGTATTTATTTTTCTTTCTTTCTTTTCTTTTTTTAATTGATCATTTTCTTGAATCTTATATTATTTTTATGAATGCAATTTAAAAGTTTGGGTTTAATACGATTTTTAAGTTTTGACAGAAGTCTCTTATGCTCACAAAGGCTGCATTTATTTGATCAAAAATACAGTAAATAATAATAGTAATAATAATTTTTAAAAATAACTTTAAAAAACTCTTTTCTATTTTAAAAATATTTTATGCCATTTATTTCTGTGATTGCAAAGCTGAAAAAAGATTTCAGCAGCCAATGCTCCAGTCTATAGCATCCTTCATGATACTTCAGAAATAATTGTAATATGCTGATTTGGTTCTCAGGAAACATTCTCATTAATAGCAGTGTTGTCGATCATAACAGTTGTCCAAAATATTTTTGTGAAAACCATTTTTTTCAGGATTCTTAGTTGAAAAAAAAGTTTAAAAGAATGATTAAGAGGAGAATTTAAAACCTTTTTTTTCTTTGTAACAATAAATGTATTTATTGCAACTATTGATCATTTCGATGTGTCATTGATGAATAAAAGTATTAATTTCTTTAAAAAATACACCTCTACACATCTACATCTCTACACCTTCAATTTATCATTTTAGCATTGTCTTTGGCTAGTCTAAGCCAGCTTGTATGTGTGTGCTTGTTTATGTATGTAACCTTGGACTTGGTTTACCAGTATGATGCTCTCTTTTTTGTTTGGGAAGGAAAGAAAGAATGAGTATGCTGCTCTCTAATGGAACCGAGGCACTGTCTCTGCGTCCTTCAGTGCTTTTGAGAGCACTGTTCACTCCAGTGTACTGAGAGTGTGAGCGAGTGTGTGTGCATGTATGTGTGTGGATTTGTCTGAAGAGTCCTCAACTTCTTCATCTTCATGGTCAGGCTAATGCAGTTGGGACTATGTCAGCATGTGTTAATGTGCCTTTCCACTTAGTTACCACAGAGATATGTTACCAAGAAAAAAATACAGAATATAGGATGAAATAGAAGATTAGAGACAAAACTTCTAGAGGGAATAAGCACATGAGATAAGAGAGATGGATGGGTAAAAAGGTATGTGCTAAGGCTTCAGAGACATCAGTGAAGTTTCTCTCTCAATCACTGTCAAGGTGGAGAGACCCCTGATGCTCAAGCAGATGAATTTAAGTTTTATAATATACTTTCAAACATAATACACACTTTTTAAAAGTTTGGGGGTTTTGAAAAAGTCTCATATGCTCATCAAGGCTGCATTTATTTGATCAAAAATACAGTAAAAATAGTAATATTGTGAAAATCTATTGAAATTTTCCATGATTGTCTGATGAATACAATTCAATCTTTACTGTAACTTTTGATCAATTTAATGCATCCTTTATGTATTCATTTCTTTAAAAAATGTATCATTTAATCATCCTCATTGTTCCTTATCTGATGACTTTTGCTCTTCTGTTTTAAATAGCGTAGTGGTCATTATCTACATTTAATTACAATGAATAGAAATGAAAATGAACCAAAAGCTCATGAGAATGAGTAAATAAAAATAATTTTAGTTTTTTGATGAACTATCCCTTTAAGCCTAAGAGCTCACTAAATATCATAAAGAAAATGGCTAAACATCTCGGTTAACTCAATTTTGACACGGTCATCATATGGAATGTTTCTCCCTTTCGAGTCGGAATGAAGGACCAGGCTAGACGCTTCATCACACTCATTGACAACTTTTATGACCAAAAGGTAATGACTCTTTAAAACACACTAACCCTGACTTCCTTCAAGCTTACGTAGGCCTTCAACATGTCTATCTTCAGAATCAAAAACACTTGTTATTCATGTGCAATCCTCAAATGCATTTGTTTCATAATAACTTTGTATCACTCTGTTAGCACCAACCAATCTACATGGTTCACTTTCTGTGTGTTAACTCTCAGGTTAGAGTGGTGATATTGGCCAGTGCATCGTTACACCGCCTCCTTGATCAGGGACCGATGTAATGATGACACCCTAACAGTGCTACCTACATTCTAACTTTACATGAACTATACCATAAATGCATAATGTCAGCAGCACACATTAATATTGCATGCATAAAAATATTGAAAGGAAAAAAGCTTTCCATGACAGTGTTATTTAGCACTGTTTATATACTATTTTATTATTTTTTATATTTTTAAATTAGCTTTTGTTTATATTTTCAGTCCAAAGGAGAGTCTCCCAAAACATTTGGGATGGTACATTTCCATCACCACAAACACACTATAAGCTTTATCTTATTACTTTAAAAGCAAGTGGAATCATCCTTATGCTCACATCACCATTAATTTGCAAAACTAAATCTCATTGACTGCAACAGGAGAATGCGTACTGTCATATAAGATGTCTAGCACCCTCTAGTGGATAATGTATTCTGTGGTTTTTAGTACATTATGTACTTTGGAATAAACTCTCTCTGTGAGGGAGAAAAAATATATAATGGCAAAATTTATATTTAAATGTTTTATAATGTGAATTCATGCAGTTACACTTCCTTAAATATGGAAGCGTATTTCCATATTTAAATAATAATAATTGTTATAAACAAACAAAAATATTATGTGGTGGAAATGGACTTCCATTCATAAATTATTAAAATGTTTACAATAAAACGTTAAACATTGTTTGTACTGTACTGCTTTTGGTAATGCTGAACTGACAAGATGAATCTTCACAAACAAAATTACACTTTTATTTTCTCTTCTCGTCTTGGGACCAACCATGATGAGCATAAGCTCCAAAAACTGTCACGAATTCAGTTCTTCAAAATCTTAACATTTAATGGGTCTATTTTCTGTGATTTCTTATTTTGGTCTGAAGGTGGCAGTAGAAGATAGTTCTGTTGCAAGTTCACACCATCTGTGTTGTTGTTTTACATGCCACTAGCAAAGCACACTGCAGCTCGCAATCTGTTCCTCTCAGAGAGAAGACTAGGCACCCTCACCTACAAACTTAACTGCACAATACATCTATTACCATATGCTCAGGGATACTGGACATTTATACAGGCTAAAGGAAAATCAGTTTCATAAATACATGTCCCACAAGAGACCTTGGAGCAACACATCATATCGACTATCAGCTTCCAAATAACAATAGGTGTAATCTACACTGACATTACTGGAGATGTAGTGTCTCCGGCACCGAGGAACCATTTAGACATTTACAAGAGCTAGTGTCTACAGTTATTGTGGAGGTCACCTGCAGACTTTTCCATCCATGCAGGGTAAGGAACAAAGGAAAGGGAGACAAGTAGGGGGGAGGGCCGATTTTGAAAAGATAAGGAGTGAATGGAGGGGCAAACAATGTTGTTAAATCTTTAGTGACTGAATAAGAAAACAGCCTTTAGTGTCACTTGTTGGCCATGCGATAGTATCACAGAATGGCACCACTTTAATATTGTAATGAGTTCTGCATGTTTTCACAGGTATTTCAGACTCTGAACCTGCATAAATGTCAGTATTAATCAGCTTATATCTCGCTTCATGTGATTATGTGCCGATGCAGACACTTGGAAGAAGAGCGCGCATTCCTTCACAAACATCGTTGAGTTCACCGCGCCCGAGAAAATACGCATGTCTGCAGGAACAAAGGCGTGCTCGTGTTTTGATAAGACGTCACCGTACTGGAGGAGCGCAAACGGCAGAGCAAATTTCTTTAGGCCAGCGGAACATAAATAAAAAACATTCAGAGACACCAGAAAAAGAAAACAAACGTGTCATGAAGGACGACTTCACGCAGGGATTAAAGGGCCAGCGGAAGGTAAATACAAGACATGCCTGAACATTTGTCAGTGGCCCCAGAGCAAGTAAAACTTTTTTTTTTTTTTTTTTTTTTTTTATTCATTACCAAATATTTTCGTTATTGAATATTTAAAGGAAGAGTTCCATTAAAATTAAAATGTTATTTTCTTATTTTCTTTATTGGGAAGAATGGGTAATTTTTACATTGTTAGTGACAAAATTCCAAAATTCCTAATCCAAAAAATAAAAAAATTGCCCTCATGCAGTGAGTCTCTGAGACTCATTCAGCTGTCTATTCCAAGTATTGTGAAAATACATTTTCGAAACGGAACTCTTGTTTTCCTATAGTTCTGAAATATAATTTGTGGTTATGTTCAGTTAAGTGTTGTCTTTGGATGTGTCACCCAGTGTTTGATGACATGGATGACAAACTCCATTGATTCTTGCAGATAATGGGAGTGATTCAGTATGTCAAACACATGATTGTGAATGTTATTTCAATTTCAGTCTGTTCTTCACAAAAAAACAAAACAAACAAACAAAAAAAAAAAAACCACAATCCCATGCCTTCAAGAAAAGGTTTTTATACAACTTAGCATTTCAATCTGTGATGAAACGAAATGGCAACAAATCTATTATTTCATCTTGTGACATAACAGATCTGTCATTTGTTGATTGGATTTTGAAATGTGGGCACTGCATTCAAAAATGGAATCAGATGAACAGGTTTTTATGGGTGAGTTTAAGCAGACTAAATGACTGGAGAAAACCTGCATAATTCACCAGAGAGAAGTGTGGCATTTTCCTGAAAGATCCAGTTATGACATTATTAATTACAAGGTAATAAAAAAAAAAAAAAAAAAAAAAAAAAAGACAAATCGTTCGCAATAAGATCTGTAACATGCATTTACAAAATTGGGTGAATTTCATTTCATTTCAAACCACCATAAGGACATGCTTCGAAAAAAAATTCAAGAAAATAATACTGTGTGCATTTTGGGTAAACAATTCCTTTAAAATATTACTTATCAGCCATCTGATTATAACCAAATTTGTCACACTAACTCCCTCAATACTGTACTACTGGCTAATTCTGGCTACTTGCCTTACCTGAAAGTGTTGTCTCTAATCTACAGCACATTCCAGATAATATGCCCAGATAGATAATGTTGTTTGCATGTCTGAACTACAATTTCTCAAACTGAATCTATATTTGGAAAACCGATAAACTGATATGGGCTCTCAGTGGTTGGAGTGACTTGTTTGAACATGTCCTCTCGCCTGTTGGCAGCTGTGAGGGGGAGCAGTGGCCCTTTAAGAGGCGATCCCATGCGCGGAATCTAGGGGGCAGGTCCCTGTCAGCGGTATTGGTAGAGACTGCGTTTCTCTTCTCGCTCTTCTCCAGTCACTCGCTCCTAAGTTGAGCTGGCGTGAGTGCTGACAGACGATTAGAGTAGATAGTGCTCCTGTGCCTTTAGATAGATCGGTGCAGAGAGAGAAGGGGCTTTCTGGATGAGAATTTATTTGCAATGTACCGTTAGTGACACCGAGGCACTGGTGCGCGATCTAACAAGACACAGTTATTAAGCGATAGTTGCGTCTCTGATGTTACCTTTAATTGTTAAAGAGTCTTCGGAATGCTAAGAGACATCGGGTCAAACTGGCAAACAGCACAAAATGATCAGTAGGCCTACAGTCTACGAGCACGCGTAGTTCTGTCCTCGCTATTGTAGTGGTCTTGATCTGACATAACGGCGTTTTGATTGTAGCCCGCTGAATGTGCCGTGGCTCTGACAGGTCAGTTCTTTTGTCACTACAGCGACTTGCTGCTTGTGATGGTTGTGTGCAGTGACGCTGTGGCGCTTTGTCCGTGGCTACTGGCGAAGTGCGCTGGACAGATATAGTTGTATTACATCAGTGCATCAAGTGACTGGAGTGCGACAGAGAAGAGAAACGGCTCTGACTGAATGGTGCGTGTTGAGGTATTGCATTTTGCATTCTGATATTATAATGTATACTCATGCTCATATTAATGTAGGCTATTGGATTTATTTACATTAGGTACAGTAGTTGTGCTGTCACGAAAAATGGCTGACAGTTGCGATTTACGTGCGCAGTGTTTGAAAATACACCCTAAGAAGTCATTTAATTTTCTTTGGAATCACACAGGTTTGCTAATTAGGCTTTGAAAACGTTGAAAATATTGCATCATTTAATTTTAAACATTACAGAAATCTCTTATTGTTTCTCTTATTGGTCCACTTTGTATTCACGCTGTTGTTTCTCATAATCCAGCCAGCTGTAATATTATTAATACTGAATAATACTCAATATTGTTATGGAATGGCAATATGTATATTTAAGTCCTAAATTCTTCACTTTCACAATAACAGTGGTTTCATATCTCATTCGCGCGGTCATCTCCACTGGAATACAAATAATCTGAGTCAGAGTGTGTCATTATGAAAGTGTAGCGAGCAAGAATATGTGCCATCAAGCAAGTGTTAAATTAAATTGAAAGCGGAGCGCTTTGCGTACAGTATGCACGCTAATCTTTGTTTATACCTTCACGTGAGTGTTGCGCGTACTAACGCATAGGCGTGTGCGCGCACCACGCATTTCCAGAAGCATTTAATTTGCACTGATTCATCAGATACATTGAGAAACGATACATTTAATTATACCTTTAATGGGTTTTTTAAATAGTAGCTTAAAATGGACTTATTTGGATGACAAAATGTTAAATCTAAAGTGCATAATCGCTCTCTGTCTGGCTTTCTATAATGTAATGTGTGTGTGTGTGTGTGTGTGTGTACAGTCTGGGCAGATACACACATATATATAATATATATATAAATATATATATATAAAATGCACAGTTGTTTATAATTTGTACATTTTTTTTGTCTTTTTGAAACACAGGGAGGGGTGTTAATTCTCAATAGGATTTGCACTAGTCGCTCAAGAAGCATTTAAACACCATTTAGATATTTAGGTGCATTCATGGAATGCGACTGTGACCGCTTCCCACTGCCTGTTTATCACTGATCAAGACAGTACAGAGGAGCGTCAGAGAAGGCTGGTAGAGGCAATGGCAGAGACAACCCTGGAGCCACTGTCCTCTCTGGAGGTAGCCATCGATCCAGATTTTGAACCACAGAAACGGCCGAGATCATGCACTTGGCCACTGCCAGAGTCCAGCTCGGCAAAGCCTGCTTCCAACGACACTGATATAATCCCAGAGGAAGATGATGATGAGGATGACAACGCTATGGCAATCAGTGCCAACAGTGTGGGTGAAAGAGAGGACAATGGCAGCCCAAACTTGACTGAAGAACTGCATCCTAGCGGTCAGGAGAACACAGGCTCCCCACTTTCTTCTCAGCCCACTTCTGCAACCACGGCGATTCCAGGGGCAAGCGGTGAGAGCAGCCAACAGCAAACTCCCCGGAAGTCATCTTCAAGGAGGAACGCATGGGGCAACCTGTCTTACGCAGACCTTATCACAAAAGCCATAGAGAGCACCCCAGACAAGAGACTGACACTGTCCCAGATCTATGACTGGATGGTCAGAAGCGTCCCATACTTTAAAGACAAAGGCGACAGCAACAGTTCAGCTGGTTGGAAGGTAAGCGCTTCACTCAGTGCTTCCCAACTGCATTCCTGAAGTCCACCACACACTACACATTTTAGATGTCTCTACTAATGAGCTGATGAGTTTAATCAGATATGAAGCGATATTCTGTCATCATTTATTCAATCTCATGTCATTCCAAGCCTGTATGACTTTCTTTCCTTTTTGCAACAAAAAAGAAGATATGCTGGTAAACAAACAGGTTTGGGTCCCATTGACTTCCATAGCATTTATTTTTGTCCATATTATGGAAGCCAATGGGACCCCAAACCATTTGGTTGCCTACATTCATCAGAATGTTTTCTTTTGTGTTTTACAGCAGACAGAAAGTCATGCAGGTTTGTAATGACATGAGGGGAAATCATTTTTGGGCAAACTATCACTTTAAGCAGACATCCAACATATGTACTGTTGGAGGGCCCCTTCAGGAACAAGGCTGTTGTCCACTGTGCTAGATAATGCATGTCATAAGGTGGGCAAGTGTCTCTATTATTCCGTGCAGCATTTTCATTCTGTATCACAACAAGAAACACATGTTCTGGCATGTTTGGCCACACTTACTCATGCACAGAAAACTGGAAAGGTTTCGAGGGTTCATGTGCGCATGACTCATCGGTGCATCGAGCTCAGTGATGTCTCCTATAAACAAACTACTTGGACGCCAGCATAAAAATAAACAGCAAATTAGCCATGATCAGTATGGAAAATTTGTGGCAGAACAATTTGCTCAAGTTAGTTTAGATGGACTTTGTCTTATGATAATGCTTTAAAGCCATAAATACTATATCATCAGAGCAAAGCCTAAGAAATGCCCATGTATCTAAATGCCTTTATGTTCATATCTATGCAGCACGGCTTACATAAAACTTGGCACAGTAAATGTACCCGCTCTAGAAGCTGCCCAGACTGTTTATGTAGGTGTTGAATGGCATTAGGAATTGCGTAACAACTCAGAATGGCGCGGGCTTCTTCTTAGCAGTCACCTGGCAGGACTGCCTTCAAAGGGAATGTCATGGCCATGGGCGAAGCCAGCACAAGACATATGGGCCTTTCACTTACAGAGCCAGGGCGGGTTGGGGGAGGGGGTATATGGTGGGGTTGTGGGTGCAAGGTCAAGGGCTGAGTTTGCGGTAGGAGGCCCCACTTGCCTGTCCCATTGGCCATAAATAGCCATGAATTATAATAGTGAAAGGAGAGTTACTGCTAGGTCTGTGGCAACAGCAAACTATGTGGAATCCAGCTTAGCGTGGAACTGTTTGCACATCGACTCGTCTAGCATTCAGGACCGTGTATGTGCACGATCATGTTTCTCAAACTGCTATGCAAAAAATTACCTGTCAGTCAAACATGTTTTATGATCAAATACTATAACCACAATTGTAGCATGAGTTTACACAAATAAACACACCTCCCCCGGTCTCTATTAGAACTAGTGGTCTAGTGCCTGCTGCCATTTCTGATATGGGGGAAAATGTCTAAACATGTTCCACTGAACTTTGCTCATGTGTTACCGTGAGCTCTGAATATGACACACATTCCAGCGTACGTCTTACAACTTGGAGCAGATCTGTGTGTATGGAGTGTAGGTGCCGGGTTTAAAAACCTCAGAATATCTCAACATTCCGATAAAACTACTTCATTTAAACCCTGTCTTGATGGATAGATGCTTTATACTTGAAAAAAGATACTTGAAGGATGAAAACATAAGCATTGAGACCCATCACAACCCTCTGAAGTATTTCAGGTATTGTCAGTATTTGCATTTTACAGTAAAATGTTAGCAAAACCTGCAAGAAAGGCCAGTTTCCTTGCTAATTAAGAATAGAAAAAGAGTTAAATTGAGAAACAGAAAGAGCAACAAAAGATAAGAAGGTATAAGATGTTTTATCCAGACACAAAAGGCGGCAATGACCAAATACAAGTGCAAAAATGATAAGCTGCATCACTATGGCTACCAGGTCACTGGTCCTCTCTGCTTTAATGAGAGGGTTTGGATGAAATGTGATCTCATAAAGGCATTCCTTTGTTTCTGTTGAACATACTGTTGTGACTCTGCAGGAGAGAGAGAGAGAGAGAGAGAGAGAGTGAGAGTGAGTGACTGTTATAGCACATTACAGCACCCTCCTCCTACTCTCTGGACTAAATGTTACTGGAAAATGCTGTGTCTTTATTTAATGATCTTGTTATACAGTCGGGCTGAATGTGATTGAATGTTTTTGAAAAGGTTTTTTATGCAGGTGTACAAGTGAAGAGATTTTATTGATTTATCGTTTTCTTCACAATGAGCTCCAGCAGAGACAGATCATTCCTCTAGTGCCAAATGATGTACTTTACTCTTAAAATTCAGCCTTTAAATTATTCAGTGCTTCAAGCATTAATTTGGGTAGTTTTATAAAATTTTAAGAGACATCTCTTGAGGGTCTCTCTCACACACACATGCACATTTGCCTGCTCACTGCTTTTAATCTTGTAATCTCATGTCCACCACACACACTTGTCTCTATCCTCTTTGCTATGTTATTACCTTGCGTAACGCTGCTGTTTATCTCACATCTGAAATATAATCAGATTATGTAATTTAAAAAGAACAAGCTACTACTATATTGTGTTGCACCATAATTGTTCCTGGAACACTTAATATGCTGAGCTGCCAAACTAGGCCCAATTGAAATCTTTCAGTCACAGTGATGAAAGCGATCCAGTCACCCTCCAGAGGGTCCGTATTCTGCGAATTTCACTCTGCAAAGTTCCAGGATTTAGGTGTGTTACTAGGTTTTTCCTCTAATCTGTTTATTGTCAAGAGGGAGGGGTAAACATATACAACATTAATGTTATTTATGCACATAATACGTGCAAATACGTGTACATAAATAGAATTAGTGACAGATCTTTTCTTCCATTTTGTGACATACATCAGAGAGGAATGGATTATCAAAAAAGAAAAAGTGTAGGGTGGGGAGTTTTATGCATGTGCTTTTATCCATCTGTTGTGATTGTATTTTGAGATGTGGGTGTTGTACCTAAAATTAGAGGCAGGTGACCAAAAGCTTGTCAGAATGGGTTTGAGTGGATGAAATGATTGGAGAAGTCCTGCATATGTTGCTAAGAATAAATAAATAAATGAAACATGCACAGATTAATTATTCACAATGAGATCTATAATATTAATTTAGAAAAATAGGTACTGTAGGGCGAATTATCTTTTCATGCTAACTTTAAAGACTTTAAAAGTGATATTGCAGTGGCTATGACTGTTAATTCATGTAGTCACTGTGTTGTGTCTGACTGGCATGTGTTAATGTTGATGTTTTGTGCTTTTATGCATGCCTGGTCATGTTGAAATGCATGAGAGGTCTTGAAGTGAGGGTCACTGGGGTCATAGATGTTTTGCTATGGTTACACTAAAGCATCCACCTTATGTTGCAACACGGAAGTAAGCTATTTTCTATCAACCTGGAGGCTTTTCATCCAAAATATCTTACATTTTGTTCCAAAGACGTACGGAGCTTTCATGGGTTTGGAACGACATGGGGGTAAGTGATTAATGACAAAATATTCATTTTGTGGTGGAGTATCCCTTTAAGCATTTGTATTTTATGCTCAACCGACATCACTTGCTGTAATTCATACATATGCACCTTTCCCCCCTCACCCAGCAGACATTTTCATATTTGAAAACATTTGATTAAAAAAAACACAGAGTTCCTGATGGGACAGCATCTACAGCAGCATGCTGCGGTAAAGACATTTGAATGTATTTCTAGTTCAGCCTGTGCTTCTTCCCACCTTTTTCCATGCCCCTTATGTACTCACTCAGTTTTCTAAAGGTGTGCTTGCTTGCAGCTCTGACCCGAGGCTTTTGAAACTTGAATTTGTTTTGTTCCCAACCCGTCATTCCCAATTACGTATGTCTCCCCGTCACGGTGCAGATAAATAGTTCTCGTTTAAACTTTAATTGAGTACAATAAAGCTAGATTTCTATGTCGGGAGCTTTTGGCCAGACAAAGCCAGCAGTAATGAGAAGAGATGTGGCTTTGTAGAGAGTGATTATTGCAGTGAACAGAAGGAAATGACAGTTTTAGGGAAATACATACTCGGTGACAATCTCATTCATCAGCCCTTTGAGAGATAACACAGAAACACTGTCAGACAGGAGTGGGCGATTATTAGCCTGGTTGTGGTGACGCAGAGGGTCTATATGGTGCTCATACATGGGTATGCATGTGTCGACATTTGAGAAGTCAAAAGATTGGCTTGATTAACCCAGATTATTGTAGATTGAGTCTGGTAGTTCCTGTGCTTCGATTGTGGAGCAGGTGTTTAAAAATGGATCTGTGATGATGTAAGGCTGTCAGATCCTCCTTGACGATCCTCCTTGACTAAGCAAATTTCTTTTCTGTGACATAACACCAGAGGCCACATGGACGTAGTGAATTTGGTAGTCAAATTTTTGTTGGCTTGTTTATCTGACAGAGCCATAACTTAACCCAGGCCAACATTTTTATGGGGCCATTAAGTAGATTATATGACACCTGACACTTAGTCAAAAGTCTAGGAAAAGTCTTAGAGCTAAAGGTTTGATCAGATGCCAAGTTGAACGATTTAATTTATCTTCACATTTTATCCTGTAACTACAAACATCACAGAGTAGCTTCCACTGTGAAATATAATTTGTCCAAAACTATACTGCATAGTGTATTAAACATCAACATTATTTTGATTGCCTGTAATTATGTCATGCTTTGAGTTATTTTGAAAACTGGGTGCAAAAAAAAGCTAGATTTTTGAAAACACATTTAGAGAAATATCTCTCTTAATTGCTTGTGTGTACTATGACATTCTGAGCAGTATATAAAATACTGATACAGTATGTACTTCTGTGGGTACAATTTATTGGAACTACAAATTAGTCAGCGTCACCGATACTATGTACACTAATGTAATAAAGTTTGGGGTCAGTAAGATATTTTTAAAAATTTTATTAATACATTTATCCAGCAAGAATGCATTAAATGGTAAAGTGACATTTAAAGACATTTACATTTTTACAAGATTTCTATTTTCAAATAAATGCTGAAAATAATCCTGAAAAATTGATCACAGTTTCCATAAGACTATTTTGCATAACACTTAATGAGAAATGTTTCTTAAGCACCAAATTAATATATTAGAATGGTTTCTGAAGGATCATGTGACACTACAGACTGTAGTAATGGCTGCAGAAAATCCAGCATTACTGTACTTTCACAGAAATAAATTACATTTTAAAATATATTAAAATAGAAAACGGTTGTTTTTGAATTGGGGTTGGAGCTAAATTGTGCAGGTCAGTGGCTTTCTAGGATTTCCACCTAAAACTCTTAGGGATTTTTTTCCTCGTCGTGGTCTTTAGATTTCTCACTTAGTATCTCTTTGTCTGAATGTTTCTCAATCAGAATTTCTCTTAAAGTCAAAGTCTTTTCCATGAACTGATGTCATAACAGTACAGTTTGTGACACAGCGCCAAACCAACACCTCTTATCAATACAGTGTGTTCTAAATAACAGGCCAATCAGACGTTCTACAGGTGGTGAGGTCATCTGCACATTCCTGTTATCTGTTTTAAGAGTCCATTGCCTTGCACACTATCAGCGGAGGCTTATCTCTTTTCACTGCACCTTCAGTGTTTACACACCTGTCTTTAACCTGCCCCGGGGTCAGCTCTGGTGATATAGATGTCAGTGGAGCCCAGTGGATCAAGCTGAATGGGGCCAAAGCACTGACTTAGCAGTAAAGTCTGCAACGGTTCCAGCTGCTGGACACATCAGCAGTTTGTTATCAGCCAGCTCAGTCAGAATGAGGAAGCAGTACATCAGGAACATTTTGGGCTAAAGTAATGTGGCACATGCCTTTTGGCACAAATTTGAAGGCAGCTGCTCTAATCTCTAACACTGCCTGTATTTTTAGATAGATTTGCTTAGTTTTGTTCCATTTACCTTTGTCTGCCCTCCTCCCACATCCTTCTCTCTATACTTCTATTTGTCCTGCAGTGTTTATGGGGCCATGAAATCGCTCTACAGCTCCTGGGTATCTCATGTATGTCTTACTCCGAATGCCATCACTGACACGCTGCTCTCACTGTTTGTCTGTATTTGTCTGTCTCTCATTTGTTCTTCCTTTGCATTGCACATTCTCAGAAAAGATCATTCTCTGTCTTTGCATATGCCAGTCAATCCCTCTCTGTAAAAAAAAAACCTTGTAAGATTTAACCTAGTTAGTCTACAGTAGGTCCAATACACTATAAATGTTATTGACTTGAGGGTGAATAAATGATGACAATATTTTCATATTTGGTTGAACCTTCTCTTTCTAAGCACAGCAGCAACAAAGTGGTTAAAGGGGTTGAGAGGGGGATAAATGGTCAAACAAAATGATGATGTTCTTGGCACAAAAATGCACAGTACAGTTTGTATTGACCCCCAAATCAGCATATTGCAACACTGAAAATCAATTTTTGACATATTAAATCACATTTTTAAATATATTAAAATAGAAAACAGGTATTTTAAATTGTAATAATATTTATGAAATTTTACTATTTTCACTGTATTTTTGATCAAATACATGCAGCCTTGGTGAGCTTAAGAGACTTCTTTACAAAAACATTTGAACTGAAGTGTACAGTAATAGTTTGCTTGAATGGCATGGAGGGTCACGGGGTTTAATGAGCAAACATGCACCTCATTGATTGCACTCGCAAACAGTCGCGCTCTTTGAATCCTGCAAACCAAGAATGCAGGGTTCACATAGTTTACACATTCTGCAGTATATTCATATACCCTTTACGACACCCCTTTGTTTTTAAGGAGTAGTTAAGAGGCCCTGAGCCTGTTTCTCCTTGTTTCTCTCGTTCCCGTAGGGAGTGTTGACGCTTTTGACATGCACACAAGCAAATGGACACAGACATACACACACACACCCCTTTTCTGGGAACAGTATGCATTTCCTTGCTCATATGCTTCAAAGATAGAGCTTTTCTTTTATGTGTGGTTGAAAGCATGTGCGCATGAGTGACCATATGTAGTAATGTAGCGTGAACTTCCACATTGCAGCCTATTTGTATGCTGTATGTGTGTGTGTGTGTGTGTATTTATTTACACACAATTTCTATTATTATCACTGAAAGGAGCCACTAAACTTGTCTGTATCTGTGGTTCTACAGTGTCCTTCTCTATTTCTGGTTTTTATTTCTCTCTGTGTAGAGGCCCAATAAGGGGTTACATGGGGTACCAGAAAAAGGGGCCCCTCGCCTTCTCTCTCTTCCTTCTTTTTTTTTTTATCTAAGTTTGCCTCCTTCTCTTTCTCTCAGATTACTGTGAACGGGTGGGTGGGGGTGTGAGGTTACAACCTGTGTTGTGTATAGACCTTGAGGGAAACATACAGTATCAACATTGTTTGAATACAAACAGCTCATTATACAACACTGTATGAAAGCTGTGTAGGAAGAGATCTTAGTCTGCTGAAACACTGGCATTGTACAGCATATACAGTTGCTCATATAAGTGTTTTATGCTTGCTTCCGCTGAATGTTGTGTGTTTATTTCCATAGGTCCAAGAGAGAATAAAATAACCATACTGATTGTGGTACTTGGATGCATTAAAACTGTACAGTAACAACTTTGTTTGCTGTGGCGTTGTAGTGTAAAAAGCAGTGGGTTTGTCCAGGTTTGGTATTTGTAAAGTGAAGTGAAATATCTTAAAATCTTGGAAAAAACAACACTAAAATGATTTTTAATTCATGTGAATTCTTACACTACCCACATTGTGCACTCTTTCCAATAAAGCTACATTAAAAAAGAAAGGGAAAGCAAACAGAGAAGTAGAGACAGACGGATAGATAGAGATTGGTCCAGTGGGAGAGGATTGCTGATGATCTAGCTGGGAATGACATCAGCTCTCGACTGAAAGGGCTTTTAGACCGATTGATTTGCACATATGCGAGTGTGAATATGACACTGATATGTGTTAGCGTTCGCAGTATCAGTGCCACACATGATAGTGTGTGCATTATTGGTCTGAGTGCTTGGTCTAAAGTCGTAGCATTTTTTGCCACATATTTTCTTCCCCCCTCAGTGCTGCTTGGTAAATATGGGTTAGTGTGCCTTTCCTGTCTCTCCTTTCCCCACTTCTTCCCCCTGTTTGTTTTACTTTTCCTTTTCTTCCACCCAGCTTTTTGCTCCCTTCTATTTTTTTTCCCTCTTCCTGCAGCTGTGCAGTGGGATCCAATGATTTTCCAGGAGAACACAAAGGCTTGGAACAGCCAGGCTTTCTGACATGCAGTGTTATGCTGAGTTGTAGTGTTTGTCTGAATACGCTTTCAACCTCTGGTTAATATATTATTGTTATTTTGACTTGTTGTTTTTTTTATAGGCATGTTGTATACAGTATGCATAGTAAAGACAATTTCTCAGTGGTGTGATGTGCAGTGTAAGGATTAGTCTCTAAACTTGAGGCTTAATCAGGTGGCTGGTCATATGAGCTGACTTAGTGTGCAATGTGTGTATGTACACATACAGTGTGTGCGTACAGAGAGCGAGTGGAGATTAAACTAAGGATCACAGTGTAATCTGCTATGTGGTTACATCAGCCTCACTATCACACCATGCATCACACCAGATTGCTTAATGCAGAGAGGAATTACACCATGAAAAAGAAAGAAAGGTGGAGAGAGTCAGGGGAAGAGTAAAGGCAGATAAAAACAGCCAAGATAAATATAAGGATCAAAAAAGAGCTTTGGTTTTCTACCAGTTGCTGCCCAGAATGAGTCTTTGAGGATGTTAGGAGGATGACAGTGTTTTCCAACCTTTTTATCTTATGTATTCTGACAGTCTCCTGTAAGAATACATAAACGAAAAAGAATAGAAAGAAAGAAAGAAAGAAAGAAAGAAGAGAAAAAGAAACACATTTTTTTAAAAAGTTCACTTACACTAAAAACAATTTGTTTTTATATTTTATAATTAGTTTTATATAATATTCTAATTTATTAAATATACTTTTGACTTTTAGATTATTACAAAAATATTTTCAAATAAGTTCTATTATTTTAAACTTTATATTAATCAAAGAATACTGAACAGAATATCATGGTTTCCACAAAAATAAATACAATTAAGCATCACAACTGTTTTCAACTTTTACAATAATCAAAGTTTTATTAATATTAGAATGATTTCTGAAGGGTTATGTGACACTGAAGACTGGAGTAATGATGCTGAAAATAAACTTTGTCATCACAGGAATAAATTACATTTTAACACAGTAATAATATTTCACAATAGTGTCATTCACTTCAGTTTAAATTCTTGCACACAAGATATTTATTCATTTATTTTCAAGATTATTATTTACATTTATAAAATATACTTAAATTAAAAATAAAATACATTTAATAAAAAAATAATGTTTGTAATAATAGAAATTTTAATGTTTGTTTTCATGTACCTTTTCAAGTAGCCCTTTGGTTGGGAATCGCTGCTCTTTTATATGACCTCCTGATGACCCTGTTTTAGTGTTTTGTTGAATATTTCCGGCTTCATGTAAGTTTATCCAGGAGTTCATGTTTCTTTGTGTGTGTTAGGGTACACGGAGTGTATATTTGATTGGCCAACACTACCCTCTTCATGGTCCACTGAGGTTTCTTCTTAGTGATGAACAGGCAAATTTAACATCAGTCAGGTGCCCCATCATTTACACATATAATTTCCATTCTTGGTGAGCAGATTTTTTTTTTTTTTTTAGTTTTTGCTTTAACTTTTTTGCTTTGTTATTGGCTGTCTTGCACTCCTCCCCATCTGCGATTGGCTGGAAAGTTCAGTGGGGCACTCAATCAGCGCAGTGGAAGCGTATGTAGGCCAGTGTGTAGCTGTGCTGCAGTGTGTGTGCGTGTGTGTGTACCGTGCAGTCGCGTACTCTGGCAGTCCTCCAGCTCTCTCTTTCAGAGTTAGAGAAAAGGGCAGAGGGGGAGGGAGTGAAGGAGAGGACAGAGGGAGGAGTAGACCGTGAGCCCTCTTCTATGCAGTATGCGCATTAACGACACTAAACGCATTAGTGTTTAGTCTCAGTTTGGTGACAAACATTTGGAACAACTTTTCTGAATGTAACGCCAAACTGATTTGCATTTCATGGCCACAGATACTCTTTTAATCCTGTAAAATGAATATTGTTTCCATAGAAGACGTCAATAATGGCAGATTACTATGACACAACCTCTGAACCAACTTTGCCCAAAACACTAGATAAAAATACACAAGGATGCAAGCATCACTTTGTCTCATATAGTGGTTTTTGTTCTTTTTTTAATTTGATGTACCACTGGCAACCTAAACAGACCTTGGAAAGCTGTGGTGTTTTCGAAGGAAGTGGATTTACAGTGAAAATGAGAGTGATGCCAGGGAATGAGGGGAGAAGCAGGCTTTGAGTGTTGTCCAAAACTACACTTCTGAATTTGCCTTTAACAACTGTGCCCTGAAAGTGTCCCATGCACTTCTAAAGCACTTCCCTCTGGCACGGCCAGGAATTTAGCTCAAGTCCCTAAGGCGTGCTACAAAAAGCACCAAAAGTCTGTTGAGCAGCTAAGCTTACCCACAGTGAATAACTATCCCATCTAAAAAGCTCCCACTGCACACACACACATGTGCTAAGCAACCTGGCACAGGCGAAAACATCAACTCTCTTGCATCTCCAGACGCTGGATGTCTAGACAGAGATGGTGAGAGGGTCTGACAAAGAGCCTCATGAGTGTCTGTGCATTTTATAGTGAACCAGCTCCCACACACTTAAACATGCGCACATACCCAAATATAAAATTACTAAAAGCCTGGTGGGCACAATCTACACTTCAGTGAATTATGAATCACTGTTGTTGGGCAGATTGAATGCACAAGGTCCTTACCTAGATTTCATACAGCCCACATGCAAAGCTCAGCAGTCTGTCTAGACACACACTTTTAGCAGAAATATGTGATTACTTTTTACACACTATATACAGGCTACCTTGCCTTACTGAATACAGAATCTAGCTTTCTTTTGTCTGTCTGTCTGTCCTAGACATCCATCCATCTTTTTTTAACATTTGTTTTAAACGGCAGTCAGGTCCTTATAACCTTAGTGTCAGAAAATCCAGTGTTTACACGGGAGTTTCGTTGACACCTTGAAACACAAGTAGAGAGTAAAAAAAAAAAAGCTTCAGCTGACAGCCACACCTTAAGAGTACATACGCATTATTCAGTTATTTTGGACTCTGTAAGCAGATGGGTGAAGAGGAACCTAAGAGTTCTGCACATCTCTGTAGGTTTTCGTCTCGTGATCTGACTGCTACTTCTGTATGTCTGCAGATAAAAATAGAACATAATCTTACTTCCATTTCTGATGACTATTTAAATCAGCAAATTATTGCCTAAGTCACTGCTTTGGGTGAATGCGTTAGCATTTTTGATGCAAGGAAAGCAAAACTATTTTTAAAGACATATGCATGAGCAGGCTTTTAACAACTGTGCACTGCTTCTATTATGTCATTTGTGTCAGAGGTCAGTTTAAATCCATTTAGGACATTTAATATAGGTATTTTTATTTGAGGGAGGATGGTTGAGTAGAAGTGTGTGTGTGTGTGTGTGTGTGTGTGTGTGTGTGTGTGTGTGTGTGTGGGCGTACGTGTACAGTATATGTCAGAAGGAGGGCTGCTATTCAGGTTTTTCAAGTTGTATCAGAGCTGTGCTCTCCAGTCCTCAACTGAAGAACAGCACTTTTTGCCCCTCCCACCCCCACTTTTCTCTATGTTTCTGGAGGGATTACTGCACAGACCTCTTTCAAAAGTGGTTTCAGGGTGAGATTGAGCCTCTGGATTGGCACCCTGCTCGTGTATCAGTGTTCTTTAGGGGATGGAAACCAGTGCTATGTGCTCACTCACGTATGTCTTGATTATATGGAGTTCCAAAGCTTTTTTTAATTCCAGAGAGAGGCCCAGTTCAACTGTGAGTGTGCGTGTGTGTCATGATTCTGGAGGGAGTCCAATTTGCCAGAGAGTGTGTGAATGCATTGGAGCCACGCCAGAAAGTTCAGCGCAGTAGATGAGTTGTTACTGGAAGGCTTTTTGTTCTGGGTTCCACTAGAGAAAAGCCCTTTACAAGAGTCAGCCAGTCAAAATGGCAGAAGGGAGAAAGGAGAGGAAAAGGAGAGGAGGAGGGGAAAAATACCTAATGGCCTACTTGTGAGACCGATCTATTATCGAGGACTTCACTAACAGCCTTCACGATTCTGCTGAGATACCACTGCCATGGAGATATGCATTCCAGTCCATAATAAGCTATATTTACCTTAAGCGGTCTTCTACTGTAGATGGCTTGCCTTGGAATCTCAGGGTTAATTATGCCCCTAGACGTCATAATTCAGACCTGTGTTTTCACACAACACATGCATATCACAGTAAACATATCATACAATATATATGGGTAAAATAAAAAAGTGGAAATTTAAGTGAACTTAAGTAGCACTTTACAAAATAGGCTACAAGGGGCATGGTTGATTAAAAATACTATTACTATTATGATAGTATGAATAATATTAATAATAGTAAATGGTATTATTATATTTTTAATCATGCCCCTGAACCATATTTAATTCCATAAAAAATTGGTTTCATCAGCAATATTGATGATTATTTGCAAATACTTTGTTTAATTGCCATCACTGCAAACAAATGATGCCAGACATTTTTTTGGTAATTATTTAGACCTGACTGGTCCCGAGGTGATATTTAGTATGACATAAATGCCCATGTACTTTTTAAGGCCAATGCACATACTGTATATGAAGTCTGGAATAGGAAATAGTTGGAGAAAGAGCTCTTGATGATTGTGGAAGTGAGGTCTAAGAGCAAGACCAGACCTGTGACATAGTAATGAAGTTAAGGGCAAAGGTCTGTAGAATGTTCTCCTGATGTCACTCAACAGCTAAGTGGTTATGACTCCTAGGTCAAAACCTATTCTTATTACCCACACCTGTAAAACTGTGTTTATTTACACATTTACAGTAGACAAACTGCTGCCAAGAAGGTCTAGAACACCTAGAGTGAGCTCTCAATTTGCATTTCCATTTAGGGAAAAATATAATCAAATATATGTACTCTGTCAGAAAACTTGACTGCTTCTGCATGGCTGTCAGAGTAGAAATGCTTTTTGCAGGCAGATTGTGTAGCTACAACATCTACCAGACGGGGTTAAGTGGAGCACGCTAACCAGGCAAACCTTGAAACCTTGAATACAGCACAAGGGATTGTCATATATCTCTGTGAAAAGAAAGTGTGAGAGCGAGAAAGAAAGTGTGGAGGGGGAGGGGTAAAATCAATAGACAGACACAGCTCACAGGACATGTCCGTGTGGTGTGTTTCAGAATGTGTCGTTATGATGGGGAGCTGCAGCATTAGTGAGCATGTGGTTAAGCCTGGTGTGCTTCAGAGAACCAGAACAAAGAGACACGAGGAAAGAAAGGGAGGTGAGCGAATAAGTGACAGAACGAAGCCTCCTAAGCCAGTTACACAGAGAAGGGACTGTGCTGTTCAAACCAGCCGTGTCCCAGACACACAGCCACCGACCGAGCACAAGAAAACATGCTCTTGTTTGTTTGTTTTTGTTTATTGAGTTATTGTTGGGGTTTTTGTTCAACTCAACTAGTGTGTGATTGGCTTGGGGGAAAAAAAGCTTTTCTTTTAGCCTTTTCTGGTTACAGTGTATACTAGATGAGAAAGCAAATGAGTAAAGGAAAAAAAACAGAGGCGGAGAGGTGGATGTTATGCGTATTCTTGCACGTCTCAATATTTCTATGTTTAGAACTGTAATCTCCTATTTATCCAAACACACGTACGCAGCCAAAGTGACCCCATCCTTAATCATCTAATCAGTCTGGTTTATTTTGAAGGAAGACATTAGCAGGCACCGCTCTTGGCTCTTTTTAATATTATGGAGGTTAAAGGTATACTCAGCAATTTTTGGTTTATGTCAAGGTGGTCTAGATAGCAGTCACCAGTCTAGTGGTGTGGATTCATCATCAAGCAGACATAAATGTTTTAGTTACTGATGCACTGTAAAAATGCTTTATTTACAGTCAGCAATGATTCATTTATCCTGAAAGCAAAAGAGTCCAATAAAATAGGGTTACTGAGATTAAAAAAATAAATAAATATATATATATATATATATATATATATATATAAATATATATATAATATAAACTGCAGGTCATGTGATATTAACATGGTGGCCCCCCTGTGGCAACCTAAAGAATAAAACCGATTTTATCAGGATTAATTGTATGATTTTTAAATATATTTTTAAGTACTATTTATTTTTGTGTCAATCTTTTTGAAAATAAATTAAAATGTAGTTTTCATTTACTCAGCGTTATGTTGTTCCAAACCTGTATGACTTTCAATCTTCAGTGGAACACAAAAGAAAATATTCTGGAAATATTTGTGTGTGTGTCTATATATATATATATAAAACGTTTCATTTTATTATTATTTTATTTTATTTTATTTTTGTCCATAGATTTTTCAATAACCAATAACTTTCATTGTACTGTATTGACAAAAACTGTTTAAAGAAATTAAATTTTTAGGTGCACTATCACTTTAATGATGAAAAATGACTTACTCTCCAATCAAGATTAACTCTTCAGGCTACAGAGTGTACACAGAGAACATGAACTTGTCACCTTATCTGAAGCCACATCAACCAATTATATCGTCCTTCTCCATTTCCCTCTACTGTATCTCCCTCAAACACATGCATGCATAACCAGAACAGTGTGCAGTTAAAGTGCAAGCACAGCAGAATACCGAACTGGTATAAGAGCCAGAGGAGTGGATTCCTACATTATTTAGATATTTAGTAAACCTCCCATGAGATTATCAGCTGCTGACTGCGTGCATGTATGATATAACTTAGAAGTAGGTCACCTGACCACAGAACAAGCATTCTGTTTAAAGTCCGAGCATTTGTATCCAGATTTGTGCGTGATACAATGTGCGCGTGCATGCATGTGCAAACAGCGAGTGTATTTTTGTTTGTGTGTGTCACATCAGCAGAAACAGGAAATCATGCGGCCCAAAAGTCAAGGCAGCAGGAACTAGGGGAGGGGTGAGAATTGCTGGTACAGCAGAAAACCCTGTGACACTCTCTGCTGTAACGCCACTTTCTTTGTCTCTTTTTTTAGGTCCGTTGAGACCCTCGTGAATTAGGTGTCCATGTGTTGCAGGCATTACTGTAAATGAGCGTCATACAGTGATTATCACTACTGTTGCATGTAGAGGTGCGATAACGACGTGCTGCTTTGTTGTTATCTAGTTTTTGCAGGAAAATGTGTGGGGTGCTGGCTCTCCATACTCTGCCGAGCTCAGCAAAGTAAAATGCGAGTTTTTACACAAATATTACCATACAGGCACACATGCGCACACACAGTAATCTAGCTAGTGGTCAGTAGAAGTCTGGGGGTCTATTTTAATAGTACCTCTGATGATGTTTAATGGGTTAAAAGTTGAGCTCAGGGCAGCCGTGTTTGCTCAGAAAACACCTAAACTGTATTTGAAATCGCTTTCTATTCCGGCAACTCTGTAGTGAATTCTTAGAGAACAATTTCATTTTCTATACAGTTGTAAATATAATAATAATAATAATAATAATAAATGTATTTTGTATAGCACCTTTAAAAATGACTTTCTCAAAGCGCTTTACAACAAAAACACAAAATACAGAGCAACACACTGGAGGAAAAAAACTGGAATAACACTTAATAAATGAACAAGAAACTAAAAACAAAATGTGTCAAGTAAAAGCAATCCTGAAGTGTAAAAAGTTTTAAGTTATATACATATTTTATATATTCATAATGCACTCAGATTTATGGTAAACAACCAATGTACATTCACTGTGCCACATTTCAAATCCAAATTTCAAATCCAAAGCGAGGAGACTTTCTTTAAAATCTATTTAATAAATCAATAAATAAAACCAGATTTAGTCATTTATTTTTTATAAATAAAGAATTATCATTGTTTTGGTCATTTATTTATTTTTTTATTTTTTATTTTGATTAAATTGCTAAAGTAAACATTACTGTTTACTCACATGATTAAATGAAGAATAAATAAAAGATAACAAATAAAATAATAAAATTTAGTTTAATTATTCAAATTCTCAGTAACACCAATACTAGTGTTGGACAATACTACAAAAATGTGGTGTAATTATAAAGGATTTAAATAATGAAGAGTGAGAGAGAAAGAAAGAAATATTTCACCAATTAAAGGTACTTCATGTTTTAAAAAGGAGAGACACAAACCAAAAGTTAAAATTTGATTGGATGTCACATTTAAAGCCGTTGTAAAACAGCCAGTAATCATTTTGTGAGTGCACAGAATTCTATAATAATGTGCAGGTTGCGATGTTGCTTAACAACACCTCTTAATAAGAGCTTTGTCATCTTGACTTGTTTGGGATTCATCCTGCTCTGTATTTTTGCATGGCACCATGTTTCTTAGTCTCACTCATGTGTAAATAATGTAAAACAGGCCTGCCCAATGAATAGTGAATAAGTGAGCGATTTTGGACACTGCATTAGTATGCTTTGATTGCTAATTACCCGGTCTTAAACAACAATCCACTTCAACACCGATTCATGAAATTCATGTAGTCATACAATGAAATTGTAAAATGAAACACAGGCTTGCCCCTTGAGCAAGCTGCATCTTTGTGATCATAGCTAGAAAAGTCACAGTGTATACACATTCTCAAACACACAAACACCCACAAAAATAAAACAGAATAGGGCCTTTTTTAAATCCAGCCCAGATGTGCATAAGAGCGACAAACATTTGCATAGAGACGGAGCCAAACACTGATAAAGACGTTTTCAGTAACTCCCGAGAGCCACAACAATGTGACGACAACAGCCACTATGAACAAATTCATTATGAGAATATTATTAGAATAAAAAGAAAACTTGTCCTATTATGAGTCTTTGTTAAATTACTCTACATTTCCCGTATTCATCGGTGAAGCATCCCAACAGTGTCACGCAATACTGTGCATGTGACAACCTTAGAGAGGCAAACCTTTGAAACCAGTTATTCGCTGAAATCTCACAAACTCTGTCTGCCATTATAATGTGGTAAATATCGCAGCTGTAGTCTTCCAAATACATGTTGCTTGTTCAATACATGCTGCTTGCATTTTGCTAGACAAACAGGTCCCTGGCACGATAAAGTGAGAACCAAATACAGCAATGATTGAGAACAGATTTGTTGGAGCCATGAGAGCTAGTTTTATTGCTTTACTGAGAAAAAAAAAACCACCCTCTGTTATAACATTTGGAAAAAGAAATCTAGCTTATTCTAGCAGACCTGTCTGCTGAAGACTTATGAATAAATAGGTCCCTACTCTATCAATATGGCCAGGTTAACCTAGGACATCAAGGGACACAGTGTTCCAAATTGGAGCTAAAAATATCATGGGGCTGATATCTGTTCAGTGTTGTTTATCTGTTGAGTCGGTCGTGGGTCTTTCATATTCCAAGAGAGATGCCAAAGAGGGTGTGGAGCAAGAGTTTGGACTTGTGAGTGAAGTGAGTTGAGCAGCAGAGCGAAGTCCACAATAGACATGCATTAAAAGGACTGTCACACATGCATGTGTGTATTTTATGCGTGTATGAGGAGTTACTATGATGATGAACTTCAAATACAAGGCCTGGTACATATTTGTCATGGATTTGATAGTCAACTTACCTTTTTTTTCTTCTCCCTCTTTTACATTTTTAGACTTTGCATAACCTATGTAGTCTATCACCCGAAACAGCTGAGCTTAAGATGTGGTCCAGACAATTCTTATCAGTCATTCATCACCACCTGACAGGAAGGGCAGGTGTGACATTGCCGTGACATCTCAATATGTTAGTGGCTGGAACATGCTAATGAGAGTGGTTGTCAAGTTCTTGAATCAGAGTGAGCATGTTTATATGAATATTTAGATGTGTTTGCGAGCTTTAAATACTAAGCCGAAATGTGAGGAAATCGAAGTTAGGAGTGATTGTGTACATTTGCTGGACAGCACAGATGACAGTGTTACATTGAGGTCAGCTGTGCAACTGGTGTGTGTTTGTGCGTGCCTGTATATGAACGATGTGATTGGCTTAACAGAGTGGGCTGGGAAGGCCACCGCCCTCTGGATCTAAAGTCCTAGAATAAACAAGGAGGTCTTTGAACATGCCACATTATGCAATGTGCACACAACACACACATACTTAGGTAGTCTCACATGCTTAAAATGCTTCGTACTGGTCATGTTTTGGAAACATTCGCTCCAATTATTAGTTCCGTGTAAAACTCTGGAGGGAAAGGAATAAACATTCCCTTAGATCAGTTATTAAATGGTTTCTGACCTGCACAATTACTTTAATTTATATGTTTTGTACTTGGCTAGAAAAAAATCTTATATTGTTGGCTGGGACAGATGAACCTCTGAAAGAACAGAAGAATAACAGAAGGAGAACAGAAAACACAGAATGTACTTTCAAGAGAACTGTAGCCCCACTTCACATGCAGTCCACTACAGTTTTCAGTCAATTCATATACAAACTCTCTCTAACACTCACACTTTGGAATACAATGTACACACACAAAAGGAGAGACGTCCTGTGCTGGCCGGAAAACGCACATTTTGGTTGGATGGAATGGAATGTTCTCTCCTTCTCTCCAGCAGTCAAGGCAGCTGGGAATGGGATGAGGCGAAAGTGGGAGGGTGCGGGTCAGTATGCTTGGACCCTATGTGTGTGTGTACCTACTTATCCATATTTTGGGGACAAATTTGTACCCAAAAGTGAGCAAAACCTGACAAAATCACCAAAACCCTCCATTTGGGGATGTCCTCATTTGTAAAACTGGTATAAAAATAAAAATTTTTTTGAAATTGTAAAAATGCAGAATGTTTTCTGTGAGGGGTAGGGTTAGGGGTAGAGGTGGGATTAGGTTTAAGGAATCATAAATGTCCATTTTCTGATAAGACAGAAATTATGACTAAAACTAAATGGTGTAAAATTAACCCTGGTTTCAATTTATTTCAAAACTGCTCAAGTGCCCTGTACACCTTCCCTCACAAACTCTCTTTAAAATAGTTTTGTCTTTTTCTAACTGTCCTCTGCTCTGACCCTTCCTAAAATCATAAACACTAGACTCTGAATGTTTTCTTTTCCTTTTGGTCACAAACATAAAAGCACACATGGACCAAATACTAAGAAAGCCAATACTTAGGTTTTCTAAGAAATAAGATCTATTTCTGCGGATTTCTGGAAATGTAACTTTTTTGTACACACTCGCACACACACTGCTCTCCACACTGTATGTCACTGAAAGGCAACCGCAGTGAAATGTTCAGCTGCCAAACCCGTATTCATGCATTGGCCCTGACTTGAATTACTGCAGTAAGTGTGTGCTTCTGCTGCTGAAATAATGCTGGGTATGTGTGTAATGAGGGGGGAAGAGTGGGGAGTGGGGAGAGGGTGGACTCTATGGAAGAACTTTATGGGACTTTATGAAGATGTGAATTGTATTTTGTTATGTGGCATGGTGTGTGAACTCCAATAAGAGAAAGAGATTAGTTGCTCTTCGCTGGCTTCCAAGCTTTCAAAGGAACTGCATATGCCGTTGGGTTGGTAGATATATAGTATATAGAATATTTACAATTTGTCCAGAATTCGTTTTTCAATGTATTATGTTGTGTAACATTGTGAATACAAGGCTACAACTAATTTTTTTTTTTTGAGAATGTGTCATAAGTTTTACTATCATCTTGATTTAAACTTAATTAGCAAAAATGATGTTAAAGTCATTTTGATTCATTTCGGTGAATCATATAGATTGAAAACTCTGGTTAATAAATCACAATGAAACAAACATTTCACAGAACTCTAATGTGGTATTTTATGTATTAAATTTAATATTAAGTGTATGTTACCCTGGACCACAAAACCAGTCTTAAATTGCTAGGGTATATTTTTAGCAATAGCCAAAAAAACATTGTATGGGTCAAACTTATCCTTTTTTCTTTTATGCCAAAAATCATTAGGATATTAAGTAAAGATCATGTTCCATGAAGATAATTTGTAAATTTCCTACCGTAAATATATCAAAACTTAATCCAACATTAAATATATTCACACCCAAAGATTCCAGTTGGACAACTTTAAAAGTGATTTTCTCAGTATTTAGATTTTTTGCACCCTCAGATTCCAGATTTTCAAATTATTGTATCTCGGCCAAATATTGTCCGATCCTAATAAACCATACATCAATGGAAAGCTTATTTAATCAACTTTCAGATTATGTATAAATATCAATTTTGAAAAATTGACACTTAAGACTGGTTTTGTGGTCCAGGGTCACATATTATGAATATTGTCAAAGGGTAAAAAAAAAAAATCTATCCTTTTTTTCCCTTCTTTTTTTATCCAACATTTATTGTATACAATATTTATTTATTTTAGCTATTGCCCAGCCATGATCTCAACATCAAAATTGTGACAAACCTACAGTTAGATTGTCTCAATATTTAAAATGTCCTCTTAATCAATATAATTTTCTCCAGTCTAACTCTTTCGTAAGGGTTGGCAGGTTTATATCCCTGTGGTTTTGGTTTGGTTGATTTGAGGGCAAGTGCCTGCTGGTTACAGGTTTGTATAGTCACTGGCTTCCTGACATCACAAAAATTACCAGTCAGAGCATAATAACATTCACAGAGAGCATCAGATAACTAAAACACATCTCTCAGAAGAAGAATGTGAGCGAAGCCGTAGTTGCTTGTGTGCATTGCGTGTTTGCTGACATTGATGGATTGTTACCACATGTTGCTGATGGACAAAAAGGTCTCTGTGTTCCAGAGAGGTTCTGTATGCAGCTGGGAGCTCAGTTAACAGCCTCCCCAACACACACGTGTGCAGAGAGATCATACACATCATACTGACTAGACATTTACACAAAATGGCTTAAATTTAAAGACAACAGGTGAAAACTGATATTGTTTTGGATTTTGCCTGGGTTTTTTTTAGCATTAAAAGACAGAAAAACTGTTAGTGTCCCATTAGTTTCAGGCTGAAAGGATGAGCTTTGCAGATTAAGGAAAGTGTGGGTATGTGTTTTCTGACTGAGAGAATAATTATAGGGTTTACAGGGTGTGTGCACTACACTTGTGTTTCTTATAGTTTGTATGTGGCGCATAGTAAGTGAGCATTTTAGTGAAAGTATACTGTGTATGGATAGGTTATGTTTGAGCTGGGGAACTCCTGCACAAATATCTCATGTAGGAGGATATAAATCCAAACCCTTTTTTCTTCAAGCTGTATTATATTTTATGGTAGTACAAGTACAGTAGAGTTGCTGTGAGTCGGCTCTGAAAAGTGTTAACAACCACAAAGACACTGATACTCTGACAATCAAAACACACACACAAACACTCAATAAACACTTATTAAGGTCCTCTCCTGAGGGCCTTACCTAGAACAGGATTATGTAGTTAGGAAAAGTTCAAAGAAGCAGTTAAAATATGAGAGATGTATGCATGGAAAGAAAGAAGAAAATGTACTGTAAGTCTGTTATTGGTGTCAGTGCCCCAAGTTTTGTTTAGAGCTGCCAAGCAAGCGGAGGAAGAAAATGAATCGGTTTTAATGACTTCATTCACAACACGCTGCTCCATTGAGGTTTTAGTCATACCCTTCCGCCTCTTTTCCCTCACACACACAAACATTATGTCATTAATCTCTAGAGAAACTTGGCACTGTAAACACAGGTAACCGTGGTATCGCTCATCATAGCTCAACACACATCTTGTGAGTCACGGGACGGGGTAGTTCAGTTGAGAAATATGCTAATCAACGTAAACTAAGTTCTTTATGTCTGATAGTTTTAAATAATAAGGCACAGTATATCTTAGAACATATATGATAATTGAAATATTTACCATTTATTGATGTCAATATATACCAGTGCATCCTTCTGCATTATTGAAGGAAAAAAAAAATATTCTGTTCTGCCAAGGTGACCAGCTGTAATATGTTTCCTCTGACAAGTTTCTATAGTTACACCGCACATTGTGCTTTCTCAGCCTCTCGAAATCACATTGTATGTGTAATACACAGTGGCATCTATTTTCCACTTGTTTTCCATTCATTAGTTCTGAAAAGTACCTGTTCTTCAGAAATCATAAATTAGGTTGGAGCATCACGTTGGTCTTGTATGTTACATAAATGGCATATAGATAGATAGATAGATAGATAGATAGATAGATAGATAGATAGATAGATAGAGTCAGGACATCTAGCTCAATCTATCTAAGATACATGTTAAGATACATGTTATGTTCAAAAACTCCTGAAAATGAATCATTACAACATTTACTTTTATCAAGTGATTATTTCCTGAATCATGTGATGGTATGATTAATAACCACCTGTTTCTCTACTCTCTGTCTGCTTTCTTTTTAGAACTCCATCCGGCATAACCTGTCCTTGCATAGCCGTTTTATCCGTGTACAGAATGAGGGGACTGGAAAGAGCTCATGGTGGATGATCAATCCTGAAGGGGGGCGGGGAGGTAAAGCGCCAAGGCGACGTGCAGTCTCCATGGACAATGGTAACAAATACACCAAGACTGCACGTGGGCGTGCAGCCAAGAAAAAGGCAGCGCTGCAGGCTGCCCAAGAGGGTTCACTGGAGAATGTATCTACTGGTGGTCTGTCCAAATGGCCAGGAAGTCCCACTTCCCGGAGCAGCGATGAATTGGAATCCTGTTGGACTGATTTCCGCTCACGAACTAACTCCAATGCTAGCACCCTGAGTGGACGCCTGTCACCTATCTTGGCCAATCCAGAGCTTGATGATGTTCCAGATGGCCCACCCCTGTCTCCAATGCTCTACTCTAGCCCCAGCAGACTTTCTCCTCCCTCATCGTCCTCATCAAACTCCAAAACATGCCCCGCTGAACTACCAGGGCTAGCTGACTTGACTGGCACAATGAATCTCAATGAGGCTGACAACCTAATGGTCGATCCGTTGGACAACATCGCCACACAAGTGCAGGTAGTTCAAGGGTCTTCAGCATTCAGTTTTGGCTCCAAGAGCACCACATCACCCCCAAGCCCCTCTTCATCCCAAACTGTGAGCAACAACACCGGAGGATTCAGTAACACAATTTTTGGGCCTTCAGCAGGAGGCCTACGTCAGACGCCCATGCAGACCATCCAGGAAAACAAGCAAACATCATTCTCTAGTGTTTCTTGTTTCGGGAACTCGCTTCAGGAGCTGCTGAATTCTGATTCTCTGGTTATGCACAGTCATAGTGACGTCATGATGACACAGTCAGACCCACTCATATCACAGGCCAGCGCTGCTGTCACCTCACAAAACTCCCGTCACCGTAATGGCCTCATGCTGCGTAATGATCCCATGATGTCATCCTTCGGTTCTGTGCTCAATGGGCGAAGCAGCCACCTCCAGAACAAGCAACAGGGTTCCAATGTCCAGGGTTCTTTGCGTTCCCTCTCCAACAACAGGGCACAAAGTCTAGCTAACAATGCTAATAATTTAGTCTCTGCAAAACAGTACCTCCAGCCACAGCCCTCCATGTTGATGACAGAGACTTCACTTTACTCTGGCCTGAATGGAAGTAACGGGGTGGGGATCTGTCACCCCTCAGGAACAGATCGTTTTCCATCAGACTTGGACCTGGACATGTTTAACGGCAGTCTGGATTGCGATGTGGAGTCCATAATTCGCTCAGAACTAATGGAATCTGATGGACTGGATTTTAACTTTGATGCATTGGTGCAAAACGCTGTTACTTTGAATCCTGTGGGAAACTTCGCCGGGACGAAGCAATCCAATCAAAGTTGGGTGCCTGGCTGATGGCAGTCACTTAGGTAGGCCAAAATATACAGTCATACAGTAGCTGTCCTTGTCATGGAGAAACAAATTTCAGTTTGATTAGGAAAGATACATTTTAATAGGGGCCATTCAAACAGGACAAAGTTTTTGTGTTTAAAAAGGCAGGATGCAGCACTGTGGAATGGAAAAAAGGTCTAGAGACACTGTTTTTTAAACTTTTTTCAACTTGAGCACTGTGTTTTTTGGAACGCTGTGTAAAAGGTGAGATGCTGCAAAGACCCAAGACACAAACACATCGGTCAAAGCTGTCTGTGTACCACATGTTTACATAGAAAAACCAATGGAAAAGCAGTGCAATGGAATGCAAAATCACTTTTTGCTTGAATGGCCCCTTAATACTGTACAGGATGTGTTTTGTTTTTCTTATTACAGTTATTATTACAGTGTATTACTTTTCTTTATCTCTATCTAGGCTCAGAACTGCAGAGAAAACAACAAACAATAGAATAACAACTACAAACAAAAATCCTGCACAAACAACATCCAACAGACTTGAAGTATACTTTGCCAAGTTTGCTGTCTGCGGCAAGCACTGGATGATATGCCTGTTTACAGGTCCATCTGACTACAACATGCTGATGATGTTTACCTTCAGTTCAGCAGGCCGAGACTATAACAAAAGACTGCCCATTGGAGAAACAAACAAACAGCAAACTCACAGATCATTATGCAACATTATAAAATGTTCCAAATTATCCCTTTGTTAGAGGTGAAGTAATTTGTAAGAGGCCTGTTGTAGCTTTTCGATCATAAACATAGTTTCCTTTTTTGGGGTCTCTCTCTGTTTTCCCTACCTTTTTTGTTAAATGATTGGCTATTTCTGTCATCCTCTAAGCACTAACTGTGTAGTCACTGATTTATATAGAGGTGGAGAGTTAACCTGGAAAATAACAAAGCACAGGTGGAGCAATGTAGCTTGACACAGTGCACTTCAACAATTGCTTTTATTTTTAATTCACTGTTACCATACAGTAGTTAGTTCCCAATCTGAAATATAGTTGCCTCATAATAATACTTAAGTAATACATTTTTGTGATTGAATATAACTATATAAGGAGTAATTAATTCGTGTGTACTGTCTGTAACTGTACAAAAAATTGGTAAAATCGAAAGCTTAGCAGGTGGAGGCATCTTATTTAGCCAGCAAAGTTATGTTTGGACTTCTTGCATATAAATGTAGCCAAATGTAATGAATAAGTAAATATTAACTTGCATTGTGGACATTTCCATGCCATACCAGGTGCTAAATGATCAGTGTTAAGCCCTGTCCTATTATTAAGGCCATCTGTGTTTCCCTGGCCATGAGGACATAGTATAATTGATTTGCATTAGCAATTAGCATCATGGCAGCATTCAATGATGGATGGGGCTTTCCTCTGGAAGTCATCTTTACTGAGCAAAAACAATAAGCTAACTTTTATATATTTGCCAAATTACTTGAAAATGTAGGAGATGCTGGCAGCCAAAATCACAAAACACACACAGTGAAATTTGGGGACTTTCTGTCCCTTTATGCAAAATGCATCACTGTTGCTCAGGGGAGAGTGGGGTCTCCATTACAACATCAGGGCCTCATCTTGAATTAATTGCAACCTGGCTGTACACAATTTCATAAATGTGTTATGGACATTTGAACATGAACAACAGTCTTCTGAAGTAAGAAGATGAAGCAACAGGAGTCCACCCTGTGTTATTGTCAGTTTCTTGATGTCTTTATGGGGGTTTGTCACCTTATGAATTTTTTTTGTTTGTTTGCTTGTTCAGTTGTGCTCAACTGTTATCACAAATCATGTAAAAATCCTAATGTTCTGTGTTTCTGTCCCTTGGAGAGGGTTACCCTTCAGTGCATATGTCCATGTATGCATGCATGTAAATGTACATATGCATCGTGTGCAATGCATATATATGTATACATCCTGCTATACTTATGAAATGTAGTGTGTAAAATAATGTAACTGTTAATTGGGGAGTTGGGACAGACATGGCTTATAGCAGGGGTGTCAAACAAAATGTTACGTTATTCATTTAACTGTTCCAGAGTTCATGTGCAGTACATGCATTTCACGAATGAATAAAGCTGCTCTAATAACCAACAATGTGTTAAAACAAAAGCAGAGCAGATTCAATGTACTATTTCCCATAACTTTTTATTATATGCTTGCAAATTTGGTAATTAGGGAATATTAATCAAACATCATTGACAAGACAAGAGAAGTTTAGATGCAAGAACATGCAACAACGTAATTTAAAGTGTTTATTTGTCCTATTACAGCTAAAAAGTAAAATCTAGTACAAAATACTGATATAATAAATGAATGCATAATTTTAGCAATATGCTTGATACACCTGCTTTACTCCAAGATTGCACACCCTAAAGCTTTTAAACTTAAACTTAAATTGTAACTAATGATATCCAGGATGCAATGAATTGGTAAATTGCCCATACAAGAATTTTAAACCTTGTAAAAAAAAAAAAATTCAGAGACAATATTTTTACTGTCTCAAAAACTGCCTTGCATGTATTCTTACACCTCTTTCATTAGAAAAATAAACAGCCTCAAATTCTTGTTTTTCCAGATGACTGACACAGGTACCTGTCTTCCCATTTACAACCAGTTGAGCATCCTCAAACAATACAGGTTTTATTTACTACACCCGTCATGATAATCAGCAAATACCACTATTTCCACATTTTACCACCTTGTTAGTAGCCTTCCTCCCTCACCTCCTTCTGCTTATTACTTTCTGCTCTATTACTTCTTATCTTATAGTCATATGGCTTCTCTACTAGATGTTTGTGAGTATTTTTCCTGTGTACTCCATTTTGAATTGTAATCTAGTTTGTATAAGAAATGGTGCGCATGTAAATAAAGCTTGTTTGAGCTATATGTCTCTTCTGTTGTTTAAAGTTAATTTAAAATTCAATCCATTTAAACTTTTAACAAGTCTCAACAGGATGGCTTTCCAGCAACTATTTTGTGGCTTTCGTTTAAAATTCGGTTTCCTTTTTTGCTTATTTTTAGACCTCTTAAAACAGCTGTCAATTTGGCAAAAGATTATAATCTTTGAAAATGAACACATTTCGTCCCCTTATATGTACAAGTGACAGGCAAAAGAGAGTGTTGACTGTCCCTCCCTGAAAGAGCCCTAAGAAATGTCTAGAATCCCCCACCTGTCCTATTGAAACAGTTGCACTCACACCCAAAGGTCAAGGATCGTTACATAACTCTTTAAGGACAATTCTGTTTTGTCAATACTGTGGATCAGAGGTTTGTGTATGTGAAGTGTATTTAAGGTGTGATGTTTGCTGTGGGAGCAATATGCTCAGAAAACAAATCTGACTTCAAAGTTAAAAGGTCTCCATCAAAATTCATAGATTTAAAATAAATCTTGTTTTAAGACCAGTGTTGTTATTGTTAACTAAAGAAAAAAATAAAACTAATAAAAATGTATGTGGGAATTAAAATATAATATAAATATTGGATTCTTAAAAAATATATGAAATGCAGCCTTGGCAAGTAAGACCAAAATAACAATGCATGCCATGGAGCCGGTGTGCTGTGAAGAATAAAATTAGGCCACGTCATTTAGTGATTAATTAAGTCAAAATGAGCCTTAATACCATCATACATGCATACATCATGCTTTATGATATTTCTGTCCCACTCGTGTGAGTATATCAATAGATCTATAATGACAGATAAGTAACACTATTTAGGTGTGTATAGCATGAGGTATTTTATAATGGTGCATTTGTATGTAAATAGGCAAATGGATGATTATATTGTGGGTGTAACATGAATGCCTTCACTCTGAGTCCTCAGGTGAGACCAAACGTGTCATTGCTGCGGTCTGGTCAGTCAAAAGCTGCGTGAGGAGAGATTGATGACCTGGGGATCGGAGAACTGGGCTGTGGTGTGGTGATGTCATTGCTGAAGGGATAGTGTGACATGGTAAATGAGCGACAGAGAAACAAAAAGAGAGAGAGAGCCTGTGTGTGAGGGATCTCAGGTTTACTATCCATTAGGCAGTAGAATACAATCTGCCTCAATGAAGTGTGCTGTACAGCATTCTGGGATTTGTAACTCAAAACACCATTAGAGCTTGTGACACACTACACGTACTGTACAGTACAGTACACCAGCAGGACATGTATACACTCAGCATTTAGAGTAGGGATGGGACAGGATAGTCAAACAATCATCTAACAACTAATGAGTCAATTAGTGATTAGTAAAGATGACTTGTTTTTCTTCTTTAGAGCTTATTTTAGCACATCATGTGTCTCAAAGCATTAAACACAGGTCTATGCTGACTAACAGTTTCTTCCATTTGGAAGAAAAGTGCTGAGCAAATTACTACAAGGTGGAAAGGGGTTTGCACCATGCAAAATTGCAGAAGATAAAGATTACATCTGTGCATTAACCCAATTTAAAGCACTGCCGCTAATTACTTTCAGGCTTCAAATGAATGCTGTACAATTTTCCCATTTTTTTCTATGAATATGCATTATTTGTTTTGTGAGAATTATGATGTGTTGTGAAATAAAGGGTATAGTTATTTAGCTTTTATTCACTGAATATCAGTTACCCTATTAAAGGGCTGCACTCCACATCCATACAATATATATGTAAGGAACACTTCGGATTGGTGATAAGTCTAATTTTACAGGCCTTCTTTGAAACCACTTAATTTCTCAAATATAATTTATTTAAAATCAATATTTATTTTTTCTAATTTAATTAAAAAAAAAGTTTTTAATAAAAACTCTTATTATATAATATACTTTATGGGGATAAACATTGTTGCATTTTAACTTTCTGTTTTTCTTCTGATCCCCTTTTTCTCTAGTAAAGTATTAAGAATGTAGAATCTTGTTTTGAAACGTTGGAGGATATGTAATTAAATAATAATGTAGATAAATAAGATGAAAAATGGAATGAATAATAATAATATTTTTCCCTAATTTCCTTCTTTTTCTCAATAATTTTCCCTAAAATCCTCAATTTAGAGGCATCAACAGAATTCACTTTCATAGTGTGCTCTGCTCTCCAGATGAAGATACAAGAAAATCTGTATGAAATGCTGTGCACGCACACACACCCATATAGATTCCTCCAACATTTGCTGGAAATGTAGAACATCAGAAAGATAACAGTGCTCCCAGAATAAAAAACAAATTATAGATTAAATAATAATAATAAAAATAGACATCTCTGGGTCTGTATGAGAGAGATAAAGCAAGAAGAGAACAAGGTGGGAGAGATGGAGAGAGAGTCATTAGGCAGCAGATGAATGGACAGGGAAATGTACATTGCTGTGATCAGTGAGAACTTCAAATCAGTGCAGACAGAGAAATCCTTAAGTGAAGGATACATGAATCTACTCAATCAGCTGCGCATTACCTTGCTCTTTTCAGCCAACAGAGGCCTGATCTAATTGCACAGCATAAGATCCTGTGAATCTGTAGTAATTCTATCTTCAGTCACTGGTAGCCTCATTTAGCAACTGTATCTAGTACACTTGAACCAGACACAGGGAATTAAATCCCTGTATAGTATGTCCCCTCATTTAGCATCTCACACATAAGCAAAGAACAATTCATAGCCTACATCATATTTATAGTGTCAACATTTGTGTTTGCTTTTCTGAAGAATAAAAAATGTAAAGGTGAAAAGGTCAAGTCTGTATTGTGCCATGAAAAGCCATTTACAGTTTATGGGTCCAAAATTAAGCAACTAAGGAATTATTTAGTTTTTTTCCCCCTTGCATTATCTGAGAACCTGCACCTTTCACATGTTATTTTATTTGTCACATTTTGGTTTTGGTGGCTTAAAGTGTTTTAGTTGTTTTTCACAACACAGTTTTTTTAAAGTCATATTTTTGTCATTTTTCACCTTTGTTGATAGGACAGGATTGATTAGGAGAGCAGGAAACAGGACTGTGAACAGTCCCAAATTCACAATAGGTCACACATGACTCAAATGAGAACACTGAGTACTGTGGAATAAAATCTGAAACAATAAACTTATGACTATAATTTTTTGTGTGTCTTGGATTTCAAATTATGCAAATCAGCGAGAGTCAGATTATCATTCTAACATTTCATCTTGCAAGTTGCAAACATTTAATTCAAGATCATCCATGTATGTATATAAAAAAAAACAACTCTCTCAAACACACAAATGCACACCTGTGTGTGTGTTTATGTATGTATGTATGTCAGTGACAGAGAGCGAAACATCTGGAACTTGATACTGTTCTAATGTCCAACAAAGATTTGTGATCATTTTCTCCTATTCCTTTCATTTCAGTGACCCTTCTCTCTCTTATGAACCATCCCTTTCTTTTATTACTATCTCTCTATTTCACTGAGAGAGAATATAAGAGTCCCTATGCTTTCTGAGACAATAGAGTGATAATCTACTGTACACATTTTGTGCCCTTAGTGATTTCTGACATGATTACAAAAGAAAAATGGACAATAGTCCTGATTTATTAGCACCATTATGTGCATCTCTCACATAACATAGACATATTCACCCTGAACCTTCTCACACAGACATACACACCAACCATCCAACCACACACTCATCTCTTTGTTTCCCAGGCCAGATGAGAGCTGTAGATTCTATTCATTATAGGGCATACAGACCCACGGACATGAGCTTGGGAATAAAATCACAGAGTAATGTACTGTAGAGGGGGTGGGGGGTGAGAGAAATAGATAGAGCACATTTATGACAGTCCTTAGGGAACCTTCTAATCAGCAGTGAAGGGAGAAATGGGGCTGTACCTACATAAATCTTGGGACAGGGGAGAGGGGGAAGGCAAACAGTAGTGTAGCACCCCACAAACACAAGAAACAAAGACAAAGAGTCCCATTGTTTTCACACCCAATGAAATCCTTAAATAAACCTCATAGAATCATATCTAAAGAAAAATAAGAATTAAAGAAAAGTCCTTTACCATACTATGAGTGTATGTGTTGGATGACTACATGTACAGTATTTCATTCATACTGTAAATGCATGTTAGGTAGATGACATCTCTGCATCATATCAACTGCCATTATGATTGCAGTAATTAAGCTCTAATGAATGTTAGCTGTGCCAACATTCCATGTCTTAAATTATCTAGCAGCATTGTTAGTGTGTATTAGTCTGATAAAACCTTTACATTATGTTCAAGGTGTAGATAAAATTAAACTTTTTTTTGGCTCAGGGTGTGTGACAATATTGTCCAGCACATCCTCAGAATCGAGGTTTGTCCAGAGGTTTGTCATAGTGACAAAAGACACAATGTGGATTCTATCATCCGGGGTTGGAAGTTAATGAGGGTTTGGGGTAAAAATTACACAAAAATGTAAGATATTGATCCAAAAATGTTTTTTATTTTATTTATTTTTTTAAACATATGATGTCCTTCGGCAATATCACATGAATATGAGTGTTGTTTGCCCTGAATATATGCTTGAATGCAAATTTGATACTGATTTTATACGAATCAATAAGCAAGTAGTTAGTATGAAGTTACTTACATTTTAGGCACATTATTGTCAAAATGGTCTGTTTTTGCTGTTTCACCAACAAGATATTCCAAACAATGATTCAACAAAACCATTGAATTACTTGACTGACCCACACTGGTGTTTTGTTACTGAATGAATCTACATTTTTGAACCAATCAGTTGAGTAAATGACTCAATAACCCATTCAAGGCAGTCACTTGCTTCATTCCTGAATGAATCAGGCATTTTTTAATGAACTGGTAAAATGAATGACTCACTGACTCACTCATAAATACAGTGACTTGCTGCCACCTTCTGGCGGTTTTAATTTTATACACAAATGTATCATCCTTTTATATTTAAACAAATCTTATTGTATTATTTATGCAATTGTAATAACAGTGTAAATGCATTTATGCCTCTGCTATAGACACTACATTCTACCTCACACTCTATCCTATAATCCATCACCTACAGTACCTCACCTTAAGTGAACCTTGGTGAAATAGGGTGGACCTCAGAGCCTACTCTCAAGTAGGCCTACATCATTTTAAAATATGTGAGATAAAAATAAGGAAGCTAATTTCGACAGCTAAAAACTGCATTATCAGTTTTTGGCTGAAATAGAAAAAAATATATGCCTAAATTAAAAAATAAAACTGTGATTTCACTTGAAAATGTGATCTGTTAAGCATCATACATTCCTTATTCAGAGAAGCCCAAACACAAAATAACACAATGTGTAGATCTAGAGATAATCCTCACAGAGTGACGTTACATGCTTCTTTGCTAAAGTGGCATCACGTTGTGATGATGCAATGTTTTGCAATGTCATTTAAAAATGTCAGAACGTTCAAACAATAGAAACTGGATCTTAGGTATGGAGGGTAGAGACGAGTAAAGATTGGATTGGATGGAATGCTCAGATTGACCGCCACTGCATTTACCATTTTCCATAGAATAGAAGCCCACAAATGGAAGCTCAGCGTTTATCCACCAGAAACGTATAACTTATTCTTTACATAAAAACATTGGGTGGACCAGCCATCAATCTGAGTGGGCCAGTGCCACCCTTGCGCTTATGTAGCCTCACCACTGCTTTGCATTGTATTCTGTGCAACAGTAGCCGAATTCATTACTATATTTGTCTGAAATATACAGCACCCCACTCAGAGTGCACAGAACAAAGTGCGAGAGTGTGTGGCTGGCTTTTCTGGACAGCATTGTGAGCAGATGAGTCAATCAGCAGTCTGTCATAATCAAAGCCACTGTGTTAGAGAAGAAAATGGTAGTGTCCAGAGCAGTCAACTTCTTGTTCACACTATTTTTCTTTCAGCAAATTAACATGTTACATGGAGAGGTTAACAAATGTGTTTCCAAAAACAACACAAAACCCATCTATATTTATGTTCTATTTATGTTATAAATCTATATTATATAAAGCCAGGCAGAGGCCTTGAGTGGGGGCGTGATGGCAGGTGCCCAGGCCACAGCCAGAATGGTGCTCCATGGCTGCGTTGATGGAGGGAGGAGCCAAGGCGTGTAAGGAACTGTAACCGATGGGGTGGAGTGCCGAAGAGCAGCAGACTTGCATGCTTGTATGTATATGTGTTTGATATATAATAATGCCTTATATAAAGCACAAGCTCTGTTGCACCATATGTCAAAGTGTCAACACAACAATGCCTTTTTATCCTTACAACCTATACTTGCTTGGTATACAGTAGATGCTTGACTGTGTGTTTTTATTTATGCTAAGCAGCCTAAAGTATGTTTGGTACACCACAGGTATTTTTATTTATGTCAAACAAGGTAGAACAAGTGATTAAGTAGGTGCTGGGAAGAGACAATGACAGCAGTGTTTTCTGGGACTAGGTTACTTTCCACACTGAGGCAATCTGAACAATCCCCAGCTTGGTTAGTGACATTTCCGGTCACGTTTTTTCCTCTGTCCCGCTTTCATGAATCAAACACAGATAAATATGCAAAGCGGCATGTGAACTACAACATCCAGACAGGCTTAAAAGTGGAGGACCTCAATTACTAAATTAAAGTCGGCATGAACCTGACTGTCTTTTCTTGCCTATTGTTTTTTACAAGGGTGGGGATATGTTTTAAAAACATTAATTTTACAAAAATAATGATGTACACACACAAAAAAAAAATTATAATAATCAAAACAAATATTAAAAAAATAATAAACATTCAAATAAAATATTAAATAATAAATATAAAAAAAAAAATCTATTTTGATTTCATGGTCACTTTAACCTCAATTAAACAGCCCATTTTCTGTTAATCTTACTTCGGGTTGAGTCGCATTGCTTAACCTCCTTGTCATACATTTGCCTTTTCCTTATCACCAGGTGAGGGAGTGAATGTGTGTCCAAAGACTGCCCATAAGGAAGTGGTCGTCTAGGAGACAGCAGCCAGAAAATGATGGTTCTTGCAAAGCAAACCAATTTACCTCAGTGACGTAAAAGAAGAGCAACCACCGTCAGTGGTGTAGTATGTGCATATGTGTCAAGATTCACAAGATAATTAAATTTACACCATTCATGCAGCCCTCTAAATACAGATTTGTGCATCTCATGCAAGCGTTATCTAAAATCTGACAAGCTGAGAAATGCAGTATGCATGACATAATGTTATCAAGATTGCCATCCTTTGTACCCATAGACTCCCCTAGTTACAATGAAAGAGGGCCACCATATCCATGCAGCTATTGGCCAATGAGCACTCTCGTACTAACTCCTTATTGGCTAGCTCTTCAAATCACATTACACCAATGAGACTTCTTGTATCCATGAGAATGAAGCTTGTAGAGCTATTTAAATCTAACCACTGTGCCAAAAGATTGCTCATATGTGCATTATATTTTATGAGGAACAGAGAAACAGGAAATTTGGATTTCTACATATAGTGCTGGACAACTCATATCAGTCTTACTTGTGAAGTAGTTTTGACTGCTGTATAAGTAAAAAAAATAATGGATTTGCATCATGAATAATATTATTGGCAACTATTATTGGCAATAATATTATCAGCAACTCAATTAAGATCTTTGACGTCTCTAATAAATTAATTTAGCCAACGATTGTACAGTAAAACATCGTGGACAGATTTAAGTGAGAACACAAGCTTTTTGGAAAATTAAAATTCACGAAATTTGAGGTAAGATAGTGGTCTCATTTGAAGAAGGCCAAAAATGTGTAACTTTAAATTCCTCTTTTATTTTTCTGGGTGGGTTCAGCTCACCTGTCATCTCCTGCGTGATTACGTCTCTCCTCACAGTTGCACCTGGCGTCTCTGTGGGCTCTGAATTTTAGGATTTTTTCACTGAACACCAGGCAAATACTATGAGTTTTGAGGAGAAATATAAAAGAAGACTTCATTTACTTTCAGTCTAAATAAAAATAAGTATGTTTCTTTATCAAATAGGTCAAGTTTTGAACTGACTCACCTGTTTTTTTTTGTTTTTTTTTTTGTTTTTTTCATAGACTCTAGTTTTTTTTCTGTTGGAAATGATGTTATGGTTGAGGACACACACCTATCTATATATTAAGACAATCATTAGGTAATTATGGGTAATGACTTCAAATTAATTTGTTCTAAATCCTTAAAAAATAAAATGGAAGGAAAAGATGACAGGCTGTAAAAAGGCTGTAGGTTTCACGCAACAAAAGGCTCCGTGTGTCACATGACCATGCGCGTGGCCGTGATTGACACTGGCGTGCGTGCCTCTCTGCTGTCGCACACGCTCGTCTTTCTGGATTAAAAATGATCTCTTTAAAACAGTGAAATCGAGGCCTAACTCGTTTGGAAGTCAAGGTAAATGGGAATATTGTTTTTCTGTGCTGTTCACATCGTGACTGCCAAAGAGCAGCAAGTTGTCTAATAAAGTAGGCTGCAGGCAACGCTTGATACTAATAGTGTCGTGTTTTATCGTTGTTTTTGTCGGTTAAGTTACCTGAATATAAGATCACAGATCGAGTTGTTCATCGTAAGAGATTATTTATTTATTTATTTACTTCAAGTTTTTAGTTTCTTTGTACTTTATATGTTTTGGATGTTTTGTTTTGCTAACGTTACACCAGAGCTACTGTAGCAGCGTTGTGCGTTTCTATGGTGACAATGCGTGGACGCGCATGCTTGTCTCACTCGTTTCCCAAAAGCAACTGTTTGCAAGTTCGTTGTCACCAAAAGAGTTCAGTGGAACTTGCGACCATAGTTGGCTAACGATGCTTTCGGGAAACGCACCCCTGAATGATATGACATTGGTTGTGTGTGAATATGAATGTTGAAAAACAAGTCTTACAGGACAGCAAACCACTTGCTGTAAAATGTAGACTGAAGTAATAAAGATAAGAATGTCAGAGAAAAATATAAAATAAAAAGTCTTCTACAGATTTCCAAGAAGTAGTTAATTTTTTTTTTTTTTCAAAAGATAAAATTTTCTCTGCCTTTAACAATAGATATGCATCTTTACCTACCCTTTTGGATATAGGATAATGGACAAGGTTTCAGGCCCTTGATACTGGTACGCATCCCTATGGATCAAGCATGTCTTTAATGGAGCTTCAGGACAAAAGTGAACATGTCTACATAAGCACTGGCCTCAGGAGACAGACAAGTGCTGAGATAGTGTCAGAAGCTCGTCGCTCTCTCAGAACTCTCGCCACACGGCGGCCTTTCACACCTCAGGAGAAGCATCGGCAGCTCTTTGGAGAATCATCTTCTCGTGCACATGATGGACGACCACCATCTGCATTCAGGTAAAACAACATTGGAGATGATAGATTTATGTATTTATCCCTTTTGAATGTATTTTATGCTCCTTATAATATTTAGAATGAATTTTGATTCTAGAATGCAAAAGGACCTGTCCATTTTTTAAGCAGCCTTGATCATGGAAGTATTTTTCCCATTTTTTTTTTTTTAGGGATTTTTAAAAAAGTTTTCATTTAAGAATTATAAGCCAGGCACCAATCATAAATTAAAAACCTTGTAGTAGGTCTGCCTTTAAATGTTTAAAATTATTGTTAAAAGTCAGCCCCCCTATGGAGAAAATGAATGGAATTTTTACTTCCACCCTTTAAAGTACTTGAATTGTAACATTATGTTTATTCATATAAAACTAGTATGCTGTTTTAATTGCTTTCTCAAATTTCTTTTCTAGTCTATATGCCCAACATTTTGAAGCTCCTGACTCCAGGCCAGGCTCTGGAACTCGTCTCAGCCCACTGGAACATGTAAGAAGCCTTTCAAAACTTTATGTCTGACTGTTCAAATCAAATCAGGAAACAGTAATTCAAGAGTTCTCTCAATCTTAGAAACCCAGCCTGTCTGTGTCCCTGGATGAGGATGGCGGTGTTGAGGATGCAACTCTTCCCAAACCCCCAGCTGAACGAGGGAATACAAGGATAGGATCAGGAGGTTCTCGAGCCAGACTGCTTAGAGCAGCATCCATAAACAGACTACCACCCATGACACCAAACACAAAGAGTAAGAAAAGAAATAAACCTGTGTTTTATTAATCTGTTTGTTTTCTATTTTTTCTCTTTTCATTTAATATTTCCCCACCAAAAAATCAAACAATCAATAACAAGATGTCAAAGGGTCACTTTACTTTATCTTTCAAATCAAGTGCAATGCAGTTATGGTGCATATTATTGACCAGGCAGATTGATAACCCTCTTCACTGTGTCCTGTGTCAGTGCCTCTGAAGAGACAGTCAGCTAACTGATAAAGTATTTCACACTGAACCAATATAAATAGACACTTTCAAAAAAAATCTTATATAAATCTTATAGAAACTCTGTATGCCCTGAGTTTGTATTGAGAAAACAAAATGTTTGTTTGTTTGCTAGATTGAATTTTATTTATTTTAGTACATTAGTAATAAAACCATTCAAAAAGTTCAATGACACTAAAGGACAATGCTAGACTGTAAAAGGTTGATATGAATGTAACTATTCTGGCTGAGCTTCTGTTTATTCAAATTTCAAACAAATTAGCTATGTGTGTATATATATATATATATATATATATATATACAAACACACGCACACACTGTAGTTTGGGGTAAGTAATTTTTTTTTTTTGAAGAAATTGATCATGAAGTTGATCAAAAGTAACAGAAAAGACACTTATAATTCTATTTAAAAAAAAAAAAAGGATTTCAAACATATGTTTTTCTTTTGAACTTTATATTCATTAAAGAATCCTGAAAAATGTATCATGGTTTCCACAAAAATATAAAATATTAAGCGGTACAAATCTCTTCAACATTGATAATATTTAGAAATGTTACTTGAGCAACAAATCAGCATATTACAATAAGAAATAACTGCTAAATATGAATAAGATAAATAAATAAATATGAATAAGAATGAATATGAATAAAACAGTTAGTTTAAATTGCAATAATATTTTACAATATTACTGTTTTTACTCTATTTTTGATTAAATATATGCAACCTTGGTGAGCATAAGAAATTATCTCGAAAACATAGAAAAATATGTTTTTTTGATTGTTTAGCTGAGCTGTGTTGTTTTGTGCCTATTCAGATATGTCTCTAGAGGCAAGGATTGGAGCAGACCAACCAGGTGACAAAGAAAAGCTACGCTGTGTTGATGTTGTGGAGCATGAAACAAAATCATCCTCTGAAACAGACCTGCACATACTTATCAAACACAGGTTTGCTTTTGAGAACAAACATCTCTTTTGCTGTCTTATATGCGCACTTGAAGGTTTATTGTTCTTTTAATGTACTCCTACATCTGTAATTTTATTGAACACATGTTTAGAGGATTGAAACCTTTGAATCTGCATGTTTATGACAGGAACTCACATCAGGCGTTTGTCCCTTTGAGTTTAATAACAAAAATCTCTACTGTCAATGCACCACCAAACTCCCTCAGTAAATTGATTTATGCTCTGTGGCTAAGAACAGCAATAAAACATTTTATGTGTTGTTGACTCTCAGGACACCGTGTACAGAGAATGAACTTGTTAATTGTGAACCATTCTGAGGATCAGTAGATCCCAGTGGTATTAATCCCTTTCTCTTTTCTCTTCTATGTTCTCTTTCATGAAATGCACCAGAATTGTGTAAACCATCCGTCAGATCACATTCAAAGATTTGTTTATTCAAATCCAAGCGCTCTCATTAGTACATTGCCCAGAATGCCCACTTATGAAAATCGCAATGTTAGGTTATGAAAATCGTTTCCAGTTTGGATGCATTTACAGACACTCTGGAACTTAATATAAAGTTAAAGTCAGGCAGCAAGCCCTCTCTCTCCCTCTCTCTGTTACATATCCTTGTTGTAGTTGCTAATGGAGCGATATTAGATTATGCAGGCGGTTTGTGGCTGGCTGGCTTACTGGTGTGTTGACCACCAGTACAGTCTCATTTGAGATTCACGCGATGAGATCACGTCTGGGCCGAGGCATCCCATCAACAATGAGGCATTATCGAGACAGTACAAAGCCCAAATATGATCAATGCCACAAATATTCTTAGCCATACCATAATTTCTTCACAATCCTTAGGAAATACCCATGTGACATACAGTATGATAAAGAAGAATGATGCATTATACTGTACTATAAAAATTGAGAAACAGTACAAGTACATTTGAGACATACTATGTCAGTTTAATCTGCTGTTAGTGATAGCACAGACTAAAACCATGTAAACGGATATCTTGATATCTGTGATAAAATTCACCATGACAGTGCATGACTAGATCTGAGACAAGCACGTGAACCTGTGGTTTCCTGTCTGTTGTAGTATCCCTTACATGCACGCATAATTTGATGAACATTTACACAAGCACATTTTGAAAGTTATCTATTTTTCACCAGTAACTGATTTTGAAATCATTGACAGTTAAAGAAAAAGATATAATGAAAATAATTGGCCAAATGAAATGCTACATCAGAATATCACAACAGTGACCTCTTGTGTCTGCCAGGAAAACAGGAGAATTATATGATAATACTGCCATTTATAAATAAATAAATATTCTTTTTTTTTTAATTTCTTTTGAACTTGTATTCATGTTGATATATTTTAAGCATTTTCTATCTACAGACTTTGTAAAAAATGTCCAGGTTAAATATAAATGTTTTAAAACACCATTTAGGTTTTTGTAATTCATCTAACCACTGTTCCAAACACAATGATGTCATTTATGCTCTCAATCTGCTCTGTATGTACATTTATTTGTGTTTGTGATTAACAGAATACCGCAAACTGATGTATCCAGTGAAAGAGGATCAAAACCAGGTATATTGCTATATCTATGATTTATATATCTGCACTTGAAACCAACAAACCGACAGTCAAACACACGATAAACAAAGCAACAATGTTGAAAATCTTGCTCCTGACAAGATCTTGAATCTTGCCAGTAGCCACAAACATCTGATCGGATTGGAAACCCAAACCATTTTTGCTGCAGCAGTTTCTCAAGATTCTTGTCCAGATGCCAGTTGATAGCTGTTTGATCTGTTGTTTTCACAACCCACTGCTTCCTGCAGCTCGTCCACAATGCAAATGTTCAGAGATGCATTTGAACAGAACAGACACTAATGAAGAGGCGTGTGGGTGTAAAGCTCTGACCTTTTCATGCTGCGCTGAACATCCTGTATTACATTCATATGCTTTACGAACTACTAGGGTGAAATTTCTGAATTTCCCTAAGGGATCAATGAATTACATTTGTCTGTCTGTTCTGTTTATATATTTGTCTGTCTGACACCCACTCCATCTCGTTCTGCTGTAGAAGTCAAGCTTGGGCATGGAGACACAGGAGATGACAACATGGATGAATCTGTGTTCTGGAACACTAAAGTCTTTCCAGTCCTTCAAGAATTTGAGTCTTTTGCACAAGGTGATGATAAAAAGTACTCTTATGAATGGGCTTAATATGCACCAGTAATGATCTGATGACCTTAAAGATGACCATTAAAGGGTCACAATGTGTTTTGCTGGACATCATCAGACCAACAAGTTTACATAGAATTGGTCACTTCAAAATTAACATATTTAAGAAAGAATGATTTTGCTTTTTGATTTAACCCTAATGCTGTGTTTAGGGTCAAAAATCATTCATTATCTTTTGGGAATACTGTGAGAACAAATTTTTTTTAATGAGTTAAAGATAAATAATACAATAGTTCCAAAATGATTTTTTTTTAAATGCAAACATACAAGTAGTCAATCCCTCCAAAACATGAGAGTTTTAATTTCCATTCACCCTGTTACAGTTTTTTAATGGTCCAAAAACATTTTATTTGAGTGGTTTCTAGAAAGATAGCCCCAGTTGTGGGGGTATTGGATTGTGCTTATGCAAGTTCATACTAAAGAGCTGCACTTTAGCACTTGAATGTGCCCCTGAGTGAAATCAAAATTGCAGGGAGAAAGAAAAACACAATACCTGAATGCAAAAGAATAAAAACAAAACTTGTGTTGAGCTTGGCATGGTATAGAGCTTTTAACGTCAATGCATATTCGGGGAAAAGAACCATGAAATGCAACCTAATGGCAGTAAATATTTAAGCACTTTGAAAATTCAATAGAAATTCATTTAAAAAACAAATATAAAATATGTATTGTGCCAAGAGTCTGTTGGTTCATTCATAAATACCATTCATATTCTCCATGGCATCATCAGAGGGTGCAGTTGAGGAGAATGCCAACCATCTTGGAAACAGATTTGAGAAGCAAAAATAGCTTTGAAAAATGCAGCCTGTGACTTATCCCCTAAAGGCAAGTTTGATCCAGCAACAATAAGGCATTGCCAGTGCACACAATGGTTAAAAGCATGTAGAGATGGATAATTATTCCACAAGCAAAAGCTAGTTTAAGATGCAAAGATAAAGATTATTTATCAATTTTAATTGAGCCCAGGGGATTTTGGAGATATTGATACTCCATTGAAGTCTAATCTAACTTTTCAGTGAAATATTATGTTGTTGTGCTCAGAGCCAATGCACATGGAATGACAGTAAAGAGCTATTATATACACACTATATATACATACTATATATACACACTATTATATACAAACTAATGATGCATACCATACAGGGGGGGAATTTGCCCTGGAGGGCCATGTTAGCTCTGTCAGTGGGTGTTGACATGTGGGCCAAATGTCATTGAAATGTCAGTAAGCCTACTCTGTGTACACATCAGATCAGCTGAATGAAAGAGGCTGTGTACCCCACTGACTACTCTTCTTTCACTGTCCTTCACAGGGACAGTTGAAGGATGACAATGCAGCAATAATACTGTGGGAAAAATTCGGTTTGAAATGCGACCTTGACATTGTGTTATTTTGTGCACTGGAACATACAGTGAACAGATCGGGTTTTGTCTTCTTCAAAAAACAATCCTTATAGGTGATGCCGTGTCAGATGAGATAGTGGGAGAGCTGTGTAACGCATGCAGTGGTCTCCATAACGCCCTGGCAGAAAGAGGAATGCTGGGAAGGCAGTGTAAAAAGAGGTCTGCCATCCTTAGAACACTCTTCAGGCTGATAGATGTGGGATCGGACCGACTTAACCTAACAATAGCCAAACTTATTCTGGCAGTGAGTATATCGACAAACACACACACAGTACTGTATGTCTTAAACCTTGAATTAATTTAAAAATCTGGGTATGGTCATTATGGTCAGGGTCAAATTTATTCTAAATGGATTAAATAAAAATGTACCTATGAAAACAACATTTTAACATTACATTTTAAACAGAAGAAGTGTGGAGACCTGCCTTATTGCTTTTTTCTATATTACAAGCTCAATGTGAGTGGAAACAACTTGCTGAACATCTGCAAACTTGTCTTCAAAATCAGCCGGAACGCTAGTAACGACACCCTGTTCCTAAACGGCTGCATCCTTGGTTAGATCCGATTATTACATAACTTACCCAGACTTTCTAAACTCAATCATTCATTATCTCTAACATCAGCCCATTGTGTGTACACACACAGACTCCCTGCTGTCTCTGCTCCATTGTGAGGATGTGTGGAGTAAAGGTGAAGCTGTGCTGTACTGTGTCGGCTCATTGAAGCTCATCTCAGGGAACACCGCCCTCTCCAGGCTGCTGCTGTCTAAAGGCTTTATCAGCGTACTGCTGCAGTTGTCAAAAAGACTGATGCATGGTCCATCTACTTCAGCTAATGTAACTTCTCACAAGTCAGAGGGAGAAGGTCAGCATATCATTGCAGGACACATACTGGTACAGGTGAGTCATCCTTGATGGCTGCTTAGATTAAGCAGGAGTCAAAGGTCAAAGGTGCTTTATTGTCAGCTCTAACCCTGTTTTCAGTGTGGCGATCACGATCATACATATACCTACATTAGATAGATTTATCTGTTTTAAAGGGATGGTTTAACCCTATATTACCTGTTTGGCTTGCTTGCCTCTGTGGAACACAAAACAATGTATTTTGAAGAGCGATTTTGGTTGCCATTGACATCCATTGTGTATGGACCAAGAAACATTTCTCAAAATATCTTCTTTATGTACCACAGATGAAAGAAAGTCATACAGGTTTGAAACGAAATAAAGATGAATAAATAGTGACAGAATTCACATTTGGTTGAACTGACAAGACTTTTCTGTGATGTATGATCACCTTTTTTCTTTGTTGTCTGAAAACAAAAGATCCCATCATGCATATCTTCAGTGACTGAGGTTTTGTGCTCCCACTATGTGCTGGAATAGTGCTTTATGCAACACACACACCACCATAGATTAAAAAAAAAGAAAAAAAGTTTGCATTGCAAACATTGTAAATGTGTGTCTTGAAGACCTGAAGAATAAAGAATGCTTGAACCCCACACGGATGTTTCTCAGAACTCTGCTTTGGGAACGAAATGGAAACAAATATGAGCGCTTCATAAGGGTGGGGTTGCATGGGGCCAAATAAAAGGGCAGATTTTAATGTGCTTTTCCTCTGCTTTTGTTTTTGCTTTTGTCTGGGAGGATGCCCTTTTTCCACTTCTCCATGTCCATATTTTACTTCATACTCCTCCAGCACAAAGTATGTCTCACAGGAATGATTTAACTCTGCCCAAACAAACTTCCTGAACTCAGCACGCATGGTTTGATGTTCAGTGCCAATTGCTTTGCCACTCATTAGTCTGTTGGCAGACGGAAATGAGGATTTTTATGAAAGTATGGCCTGATGGGCCAAGCAGCTCTAGTAGGCTCCCTCCATGTATCCTAATCAGTGTCAGATTTATGAGGCCACTTTAAAGACCTTCTGTTATTTCTTCTTGATTATAAGTGCTTCCTCTTTTATATGCATCTCTACCCATTAGGCAGTAGTACACACACATGCACACCTGCTGCACAGTCCCTCATTCACACTCAATCGCCAAACATACATACTCATACATTTCTTTTGTGTGTGTGTGTGTGTGTGTGTGTGTTTTCCTCATACACACAGTTGCTCACAGTCTTGACCTCTTGACTCTTTATAGGTCACAGCAGTTTTGAGAAATATAGCTGACCAGTCTGAGTCTCGGCCTTCCTTCCTGTCCAACAAGTCATTCTCTACTCTTTGCCTGATTCTGGAGAACCACCGCAGTGACATTGACATCTGCATTAATGTGGCCCGAATATTCAGGTGAGTCTGTCTTGCAGTTGTCATTGTGATGTGTGTGTGCATTCAAATTTAGTGTTAAGACCAGTGATTCTAAACCTTTTTAATTCCAACATTTTTATATTTTATATATTTTTTACAATTTCAACCCGATAAAATATTGTAGAGCTTGACATAACTACAATGTATATTGATTCTAAAAATGCCCACAGTTATAAGATTTATTAATTTACAGTACAATACTTTTACAGGTCTAGAACTCACACTTCGATAAGAGTACCTCATATCCATTTTTTCTTAGTCTGTGGAAGATAAAATAATCATTTTTTCCCCAATGTTTTGCTTATAGGTGATAATTGACTTTTTAATAAAATAAGAGAATAAATAAATGGAAGATAAATAAAAGTATAAATTTGTAAATTTTAATTTTTAAATTTCTCAATACAAAAAAATTCAAATGGCTTTACTTTTGTTACATTAAAATATTTAATTTATAAAATATCATACATAAATAACATATAGAAGTATTTCATATTTTATAAATGAAACACTGTATGTGTAAGCCTCACATCATAATGTACAGATCAAAACAGTTAAAAAAAGACTTTAAAATGACTATGTTTTAATTTGAATTCAATGTTTTCTTTTATTTCAAATGATTTGAAGTCATCTTGAGTTCCTTTTAGCCCTTTTCTGAGGCCCTGTAATGGACCCCCTGATTGAGGATTACTGGTTAAAAGTTTTGTAATGTATGCTATAAAATGCATTTTAAATATCCACCAGCTGAGGTAAGTTATAATTTTAGATTGAGCTTTTTGATTAGTGTTGATAAAGTTGTGCCATGTGTATGAATGTGCTTGTGTTCGGTCTCCAGCAAGCTGTCCACCTACACTGAATGCTGTCATGCACTAGCTGAGACCCCACGCTGCTGCAGCCTATTTTTGGACCTGCTAGGCAAATACAGCAGGAAACAGGTGAATTTGGCCCAAGTATATGTACAATGTCGACACACACTCAGACATCCAGTGAAACAAACACATGCATGTAAGTATATAGGCTGTATGTTCCGCTTTCTGCTTTCAAGTGGAACTTGAGCAATGGTCTATGAAGGTGTGTGTGTTTTTCTTTTCATTTTATTTTGGTACAGACAGTTCATGTTCTTCTCTCTCTTTCCTTCTGGCACTAAGTGTAATGAGATCATGTGCTCCCAATCTCATAAAGAATAAACACGGTCCACACTGAGTACTAAGTATCATAAACACAGTCTCACACACCCTGTGCCTCACATAAGGACATACTGTCCTCGAGACTACTGCCAGAAGTCTCTGTCTGCACCCCGCTTTTTCATACATTCTAAATGAAAACAAAGAAGTTGTTGAAAATCTGTTTAAACTGTCTAACAAAACAAAGTTAACAAAAAGCAGCTAGATTCACAGAAGTTTCAAGTTATTTTTGCATGGGTTTAGTGGACCATCAAGTCACTAGGCCTGAAAATAATTTTTAAAATATTTAATCCTAATTGATCGCATAATTTTTATAGAGTTAACATATTACATTCCTTTTAGTAAATAATAGAACTGTGTGTACTGTAATTATTAGTATTTGTTTGTGTGCAATATATTTAATGTAAATGTTTGCAACTTGTGCTTTATGAAAAAAAGAAAAACAACAACAGATTACACATTTCTCAAACTGCTTCAGAACACACAAGAAATACAACATGGAATACAATGATAACTCAGTTATGAAAATCTTCCACACATTTAAAGGTACATATTTTAGATATGTATGCCGCTGATCTCCCAGTGTTTGCATTCATATTTAAATATAAGTCTAAAATATAAACGTTATCTGTCTTACAAGAGGGTGTTATATCATTATTTATGGATCAATGCCAAATATGTCAAATTAGATAAATGCATTAATATGTGTGTATACATATTAAATTGCATGTGTTGTCACCTTAACTTAGACCTACTAAACATAGACCCACTATACAAACTTGTCCTCTGTCTTTTCTTATGTGCAGGATCTGGTAGTGCGTCTCCTGTTCACACTAGGAAATCTGACAGCCAAGTGCACTGAAGCCAGAGAGAGAGTCTATGAAGAGGAAGGCGGGATAGATGTCCTCTTAGATCTTTTTCAGGTCTACCAGGAAACACCATCGCCCCCTGAGCAATTCCATGCCTCTGAGAGAGAGGACGTCCTGGTCAAACTGATCAGACTGCTGGCCAACCTGGCCATCCATCCCACCGTGGGCACGGCACTAGCTGCCAACACACTGTGTGTACAGCTGCTACTGGAAGTGCTGGGTACAAAACATAATCATGAAATATACACACACTCCTCTGAGTGGTTAATTTGTTAATAGTTCATTCAACAAAAATTGTGTATTTACAGAAAACCCACTGGGAATGTTCTTCACAGATACTGCAGTGCATTCACTCATGCATTTCAATGTGGTTGCCACTCTCAAAGCATTGTGTACATGCATGCTTAGCAAAAGCGATGTGACTTTAAACACACAGCAACACAGATGTGTCAGGCTAAGTTTACTTCCTTGAACTTGAATGAATGTGCAAGTTGGTGCAATCAAATGCTGTTCTCTCCACGTCAATTACTGGCACAGGCCCTCAAGTTACTGCATCCTCTCCAATGACGAGAACAGCCAGACTGTAAACTGCATGTTTTTATTATGCTTAGCTCTATTTCTGTGCAGCCTGTTGTTCTCAGAGATGTTGCACTGTGGTGTGATGGATGGAAGCTCGGTTTTGGTTCTGCTTGCAGACGTTTCAGAAGTAGGCATGTTTAGGGTGAAGAGGTAGTTATGCATTTCCTTTTTGAAATAGAGAAAGAGATTTGTGTCCTGTGGAAATATATGCCATTTTTAGAATGTGAGAAATGATATTAAAACTTACTGCTAGATTCTTACAGTTAGAGAAATGACAGTTAGAGGATGCTGTCGTTTTTAGAACTGAGATGTGGACAGTTAGAGAGGAAATGGGTGGGAGATTTATTGTTTCTCGCTTATCTACCTTATGTCTGGTACATTAAAATGACATCCTGTTATGATGAAAATATAAATTGAGAAGGAAAAAGAAACTGAGAAATCAAGGGTAACAATGACAGAGCATTTGCCACAACAAAAGGTGTTTCGAAACGAACACACACTTTGCAGCATGACGCACAAACACTGACAGAGCAAACCGCACTTTGAACGGGAAATACAGGATCTTACTACAGTCACACGCTCTGGCAGATTCTGACTACCTCAATTTCGGATTTATCGTGAAGAACTCACACGAATGGTTTTGAAACTTCTCAAGGGGGAAGTGACACCTGATCAGTGATCTGATCTTCTGTACCAAGAATTGAACCATCTGGCTTATGTTATACTGTAGCCAGAGCTGGGTAGATTACTTACAAATTGTAGTCCGTTACTGATTCCATATTACATGACAAAAATTGTAGTTAGTAACGTAATTCAAACATTACACATTTTAGGTACTCATTTATGACATTGATTTAAATTTAGACATATTTGTTTACTTGCATATCATGTAACCACTAACCAGTGTCAGAGAACTGTGAACATCCAAATGTGTTACATAATTATTAACTTGTTGTCTTAAAATCTGAGGGATACTTCAAGTTAATATATTAGGTGAAAGCGGTTCAGATAACAAAAATCCCTGCATTACATATAAATAAGAAATAACATGAATTTGTGCACTTTAAAGTGTTGAAAAGACAAAAGCCTTGCAGAGACATAGTAATACATGGTTAAATAACTCACTGAGTGATCATTTTAATGTAAATTGATGTGTTCATCAGTAGTTATATGTAGTTAAATATGGTTGTTAAATGCTGTGTGGCTTCTCAGGAGCATGGTTGAAAACGTTTACAGTAGTTAAACCAGGATAACCACAAATTAATCGTGAATATTTTGCGTTATTTTGCTACATTAACTATAATTTAACCATGGTATTTGTCGTAAAAAACAAAAAAACAAAAAAAAAACAGTTGTTTAAATAGGCGAACTTAATGTTCTGTACTATCTTGTATTAATACACTCAAAATAAAACTCTAAAAACCAAACAATCAGCAAAATCAGACTAATGGATACTCATTTTGATAACAGTCTTATTTTAGTATCATTAGTACCATTGAGATACTATTATATGTTTTATTAATATTTCATGAATGTTTATTTTTCATGTTTTCCATTTTTATTTCAGTTTGGTTAAAGCTTTAGTAATTTTTTGTTTATTTTGTCTTTTTAAACAACAATTTGTATTTATTAAAATTTAGTTTTAGTTATTTTAAAGACTTGGAGAGTCTTTAGCCACTCAAACTCTCCTCCTCAGCGTGCATTAGGACGATATAGACACACGTCCTCCTCCAGGCAGTTTCGTAACATTTTATGTTGACTGGAAATTCTTAATTATTGCTCTGATGGTGGTAATGGGAATTTTCATTGCTCTAGCTCTTTTCTTGAAGCCACTTCACTAATTTGTGAAGCTCAATTATATTTTGCTGTACATCAGAAATATATTCTTTGGTTTTTCTCATTGTGATGGATGATTAAGGGGATTTGGCCTTGTTTTCCCTCCTATTTATATTTCTGTGAAACAGGAAGCCATGGCTGGATAAAGTCATGTTCATAATCACCCTGGAGTGCTCAAAATTGTGAATATGAATGGGAAAATACTTCAGAGATATTTTACTCATAAGAATTTCTGGGTTACCAATAATTGTGGCCAACGTGTATTTGAGAAAAACATTTATTTCATAATGATATTTCCCCCCATTTTAAATTCTTATTATCCAATGAAAGGTTAGATTTTTGTGAATTTTTTTTAATAAAAGATCAAAAGGATTAACAATGCAGATTAATTTTCACAGCCTTCATTGATCATATTTACCAAGGGTGCCGATATTTTTGGCCATGACTGTGTGTATATATATATAGTCATATAGGGTTATATAGTTAACTAAAAAAACTAAAAAAAAAAAAAAAAAAAAACTAAATAAATGTTACAGATTAATTTTCACAGCCTTCTTTTATCATATTGTTGGAAACTCAGAAGCGAAGACCAGGAGACTCTTGGGTATCTTCAGCAGGACTCTTTTTTGAGAACACGCTGCGTGGCGCTGCAGTCATCAAAAGTGTAACTAAGGCAATGATACATTGTAGGTTATTTACATTTAGGGGGCAGTGCTTAGAAATGGAGACAGAGCACCTGGGTGACAACCTTAAACAAAGTATGCAAATGAGGTATTCAGGTATACCAACCTGCCCCATTTCACCAGTCCTAATCCAATCAGCATAACAACTCAAAGACTGGGGCAGAGGACCATTACAAACAAAAGGTGATAGTCTCAGTAATCTGGTTCATTTGACTAACAATAAGAGAACAGGAACTGACAGGAACCTCTTGCTACAAACTTTGCTTGAGAGAATAATTTTTCTGATTTCATCATATTTACCTTAAATGCTAAATACAGTGTACTTCACCTTAGTTTTTCATGTGATGCTATGTCAGAACACAGGATGCGAGCATCAAAAACAGAATCATAAAAATGTAATAAAAAATTATAAAAAAACTTTTGACCAAACTTAATACTCATAAAAAAATAAAAAAATTTTTTAATATAAATACAAACAAATATAATAATAAAATACAAATAAAATAATCATTGAAATATACACATATATACACATAAAATGCATCAAAGTTTTCTCTAAGTTTTCTGTCTTTTGCCCTTCTCTCTCAGAGTGCAGGTGTGTACAGGATAGTGAAGAATTATTGGTTAATGCCGTGGCCACCATCAACAACCTGTCTTTCTACCAAGGCATGAGCTCAGTGGTCCGTGCCCAGCACACACACATCTCACAGTGTAAGACGTGTGTCTGTGTGTGTGTGAACGCAGACTGTATATTATATCAGTCTTGGTCCTTCAGTAATGTCCCCCTCCCGTCTGTCCTTCTGTCATTGCAGTGCTACTAAAGCTCTTGCTGAGCTCCAGTATGGATGTTGTTTTGGAGGCCACACGTGTGTTTGGAAATCTGTCGCAGATCAAAGATGTGAGACACTTCATCATGCAGCACAAAGGTGTGAGACACTCTCCCTGCCACTTTTTCTCTCCAGATCTCCAGAGGCTGATGTTGTGTTGGTCTTTTGTGTCTCAGTGGAGCAGTATGTGGTAACCCTCCTGGACTCCAAGACCCCTGATGTGTGTTTCTCTGCATGTGGAGTTCTCATCAACCTATCTGCAGATCCAGACAACAGGGCCATGCTGAGAGCCGAGGGAACTGTTCAGAAGTAACTTGCCTCTCTCTTCATTATGCTTTCATCTTTTGACAACACTGTATGTATAATGTATAAGTACTATGCCTTCTCTCTATCTCCATATTGCAGGCTTATTGACTGTCTGCGTGACTTCGGGCCTCAGGACTGGCATCTGGCCGCTGTGGTGTGTCAGACTCTATGGAACTGCTCTTTAGATGGAGAGCTGCAGCACGCTGAAGAGCTGTTGGAGATCTTGTGGCTCTACACAGGTATATATGAACACACAAGATACAGCACTGCCAGTTTAATATGCTAATTCGGTACAATTAATTTAAAAATAAAAAAGTGCAAGTTATTGCTTGCAACAGTCAAAGATATTCAAATGATGCATGTGTATATAATAATGAAAATAAAATAACATAAATTTGATTTATTATATATAATTAATTTGCAATAAAATATAGTACAATACAATGTATATTATCTATTTTTTAATTGTAAAAAATGAATACATAGCTTTTATATATATATATATTAAAATATTAACAATGTAAATTATATATATTATATATATGACAATGTAACAGAATATATAAAACAAATGGTATATATATTATTAATCAAACAACAGTTAGTTGACAGTAACTTTTATCATGTGCACATATGACAATACATGAAGAAAACACTGTTTATTTTAATGATTAAAAATATTGTATGAACTTAATGTAGACATATGATCTTGCATTTTGGACAGACAGAGGAGCTTTGCAGTGGCCTTCGGATGATGGAGTCAGACAGGTCCAGGAAGCATGCTGGGAGCTGCTCTTTTTGCCTGTAGCTGAGAAGCTTAGACAGAGTTTTCATATTGAAGACACTACTGTAATCATTCCGTAAGCTCCACCGACACACTCCTCCTCGCCACTGTGTGTATTGGCATTTACTTTATGTACACCTAAAAGCTGAGGAATGAGCCAGTGTGCAAATTGCACTTTAATACAATATCTCTTTTAATGTTGTGAACTTATATGTTGTGAATGTTAATAGGGAATTTCTCAATTATGTCCAGCACATTTTTTTTTAAACAAAATAGTTCAAATGTTTATTACACAATCTTATGCTGCTGTATTTAGCTTAAATAGGAGAAAGCATGAATTGTGTCAGACACAGAAAGCAAGTCTTATGTTCATGAACACCACACTAATGGTACATGCAAAAATCACTCACGAGCATCTCCGTGATCTCAAAGACTTTATTAAACAGACACTTCCAGAAAAGTCTGTAAAGAACACAGAATAGAAACATTGTCATACTTTTTAATACAATCACATCAAACTGATATAATATGGCACTGGCTTCCTCCTCTTAACTGGTTAACACTTCACAGCTACAGTCTATATATTACCATAGCGTTTACACAGCTGCCCTAGAGGTGACCTACATACATGCTTAAATACCAATGACCGAAATTAGATTTTTGTGAAATGTATTTAATCACTATTTACTGCGATTTAGCGTTTTCTTCATTGTGTAAACTCTGAAGCTGTTTAACTCCTGCACAATATCCAAGGGACTTTTCCAGAAAAGAACAAGATACTTTATCGCTATTAAGAGGGGAACCCAACTTCTCACATTATTGTTTTAAAATGAGCAACAACTAGCCCATGGTGATTTCCATTTAATGACCATTTACAGGCACTAAATGACCACCAGCCTCATAACCACAAACAAACAGGGAAATTACAAACAACAAAAGGGAAAATTTCCATATTTATGCAAACAGGGATGGTTCCCAGGTTAACAATGTTACTTGCTTTAATCCTCACTGTGAGAGGACAAATTACCGCGTTCAACATTGTGTTGAAATCATTAGTGCACAGCAGGGGATGCTTTTCTATAGTCCTGTAGTGTCTGTGCTGATATATTGCTTTGCTACAAGGGTCTCTACTGTTGGGTGGAAGTTCATGGACATAAAAACATTGATTATGTGACCTAAAAGCTATATAAATTATATCTTAAAGTGTGTTATTGTTAATAAGCATATAAATAACCTTAAATTCTCGTGATATGAGGTGTTTGGAATGCTCAGATCTTTTTTTGTTGCAATTAATAATCAATAACAATAATTGTTCAGTGTAATGCATCATCATCTGTGACTTTCAGGGAAGAAAAAGACTTCAGATTAAATTACAAATGATACAACCAGTGAAATACCATGTTTTATTTATTTTTTTTACAAATAATTTCTTATAAAATTGTCAGTAACTGACATCAGTCTCTCAAGTCTGACTTAAAACCTCCTCCAAAAGAAAAAGTACCATCCCTCTAGTCCTGCCATCATCAGAATGCAGTACTTAACTGGTTTAGTAAACAAAAAAAGACCGCAGAGAATCCACCCCGCTTAAAAAGAAAACACACACACACACACACACTCAAAACAAAACTTGCTTAGTTACACTGGTTAAAGTTCTGATAATAAGAACAAGCATGGTTTAACCCCACAACCGTGCAGTCGTGCGGATTGCCTGGTTCACCGTTTAGCTCTGTTCTGCTCACCAGACAGCACTTAGATATTTAAGGATACACAACAGGAGGTATTTAGTTTAATAAACCCCAAAATAAAAACAAGGAGTTAAGATGACCATGCATTAAAAGGAAGACAGATAAGGCGGATGGATCAGAGCAACAGGAAGCACATCACAAAAGGAAGACCTTTCCACTTTGAAAGTTGCCAACACAAATAAAAAAAAAAGATAGAAAACGGTCATCAAAACAAAATGGCTACATAACAGCTGAAGCTTAACATTTTTCAAAAAAAGTGCTTTGATATTTTTTATAAATGAACACCCCTAAAAGAGCCTATGTTTGGATTTTTTTCTCTACTACCCTCATAGCATTCACCCATTGGAAATGTCCTAATGAAACAAAGTGGTGTCTTACAGTAAACTCTAACAAGGGCTCAGACAGCTATTACTTTTGAATTGCGTTCTCACACTAACGTTCCTGGATTAGCTTATATAAATGGGTGATGGTTTGGGTTTTAAGGGCCTCTCAATTGAGAAAAGCAGCATGAACAGACGGCACCTAAGCATCTTTCGCCAGTGCTGTGCATGACTAGGCACGCGTTTATGCAAAAACAGTAATGCTTCTATCTCTAGCCACTGCTGGAAAAAATAAAAATAAACTATATAAAACGATATGAAAAAAAAAAAAAAAAAAACGCTAGTAGATAGTCTTGTCAGTGCAGTCTTTCTGCACTGGTGCTGGAGTTCCTATTTGTTTTTCACATTTGTTTTTTTTTATCTCACATAAAGAAGATATGATTACATGGCATCTTATCGCAGATGCATTTGAAATACTAAAGGAAGTCTGGCCTCCAGAAGCTCGCAGTCTCAGCTTGTCCTCTTACACACTAGAGGGATTCTTCTCAGAGCCAGTGGCCAGTGTTGGCACTGCAGGCTGAGCAGCCACACAAGTGATTCAACAAGTAGGTTCAGTTGACAGTTTTTTTTTTTTTCCTTCTTTTAACAAAACAACCTTGTCATCGTCCTCCACACCCACCAGTTGTTGTTCTTCCTCAGTTTTGTTTTTTCCTTTTTTTTTGTAATTTTTACATTTATTGAAGTGTCAAACATCAACGACAGTAAAAAAATAAAATAAAAAGGTAGACAAGAACAGCACTTCATGTCATGTAGCGAGTGATAGCTCTCAGAGCGTAGAGCAGTTCTGCCTGCATGCGCGCTTCCATAAGAAGCAAATTAACGTGGACCTGAAAGACAAAAGAAAAGAATCGTTATTAACTCAGAGCCAGAGGATTTAACCTTCACAAATAATCTGTGCCTGTTCATTTTTGTTTCTAAAGTGCTTCTTACTTTCTCAGAGTGCTGGAACTGCCTCCAGAAGCTGTCATACATCCTCTTGGTGATCTTCTCTGGAGTGCGCACCATAGTTTTGATGTAGACTTTAAAACTGCGGTCTAACAGTTGGTTAATTTCTCCATAATCATAATCATCGTACCTGCCGTGTAACAGACAGAGAAAGAAAGATACCTCAGCAATATGATTTAAATAACATCTAAATAAAAATGTAAAAGTGTTTGTGTGTGTGTGTGTGTGTGTGTAGTGTATATATATATATATATATATATATATATATATATATATATATATATACATACATATCTGTACAAAATGGATGTTGTATATATAGTAGTATATATATATATATACACAACAATATATATATATATATATATATATATATATATATATATATATATATATATATATATAAACAAATTTTTACAGCTCTACCAAATATATTTAAAATTACTACATATTTGTGAAACAAAGAATAGTGGAGAGCCTTACCTAATCCCGAACATGCAGTGGATGTAGTTCCAGATGGCTCTACGAAGCATGGAAGTGTCCACACCCTGGTGTGTTGCCATTGTGTTGTACGTCAGATTGTATGCGATCTGGAACTTTTCATCTAGAAGCTGTCCAAAATCTGGATACAGCCGATTCACCAGGGAAAATCCATGATCCTCCCAACTATAGTCCTGCCAAGGCGGAAAACATCACAATTCTGTTATTTTAATCCTCCATTTCTTTTGACTGGCAACAAGGAAGACGATGTGACTTTCTTCTCACCAGCACTCTGAGAGTGGGTACATGTTCTCCTCTCCTGGAGAAGTTTTTGTAGCCATAACTAAGGTCTTCAAAATGTCGTGAAACATCTCTGGATGGTACACACTCCTCATCCTCTGTTGACCAAACATGTTGCTTTAATACAAGTCATCCTGGCATTGTAGTTTGAAATAAAAATTTAAAAATCCCACTTACCAGAGGTGACTACCAGCATGCTTTCTGTTTTTTCCCTCTCAAAACGAGTGGCCATTTCCTCCTGACTGGCTTCCTCTTCGTCATGACATTCCTGGAGCTGCTTCATCTTCTCCATCAGTACTTCAACCTCACCAGAGAACTCAGACACCTAATCACACGCATACAGGAATCTAGGTCATCACACAGTTTATGTGCACTGTATGGTTAGGAATTTGAACCTCAAACTCCATGCATTCCACAGACCCCTTTTCAGGACCACTGGATGGGAGACTAGCAATTATGAGAAAGTCTTGCAATCATTTTCTCTCTGTCTCACCTGCTGGTTTCCAAACATTTCCTCCAGGGTGCTGTTGCCATTGGCAATGTCACAAACGCAGTAACCACTGAGCGAGGGCACCCTGAACGTATGTCCTCCATCTGTGTTGATGTCAGGGTTGATGCCACATCCAAACGTAAAGGAGGCCAGAGAGTGATAGAGCGTGAGTAGCACCACAACATGGATCAGCTCGGCCAGGGACCAACTGTGCTCCTCTGCCTTCAGTAGATGCTGTAAGAAAAAAAGAAAAAAAATATGAGGGCCAATTATATGTAAGAGTGTCCACGACAAAGAAAAGGAAAAACAATTCTTAGAAATGTACTCTTGGTATTCATGTTGGTTTCAAGTGGTTTTGAAAAAGTGAAAAAGAAAAGTTTCAGTTTAATGACTAAGACTTGATGTCATAACAAACAAGTAAAACGTAATAGCATATATATATATATATATATATATATATATATATATATATATATATATATATATATATATATATATATATATATATATATATTTTATATAATTTATATATATATATTTTTTTTTTTTTTTTTTTTAAATAAGCATTTTTTTTCTAAGGAATAATAAAACCAAAACCTATTTAATAAAGCTTTCTTTTACAACTACAATATTAGGACCATTTTCTACCAGACGTTTTTCACATTAAGCACTCCATAAAATATCCAAATCTATATTAATTCAGAAATTAACATGCTTTTAATTTACAGAATTTAATTAACATGCTTTTAATAAATAACGCTTTTAATTAAGAAATTAACATGCTCATCATAGAATAGGATCACTGAAATCACTGCATGTACGTTTGAATAAATTAACAGATTTTTCACATAGACAAACACAAACACACACACACACACACACACACACACACACACACACACACACACACACACACACAGAAAAAAATGGCACCATGTAATTGGCACAAATTATTATAACTCCATTACAGCTAATAAACTTAATATCTCCTGGAACCGGACTGACCTAATACTTCATAGTTGCCTTTAAAAGCATTTTAAAACTTTGTTGTGCTCTTTACAGTTGCGTAACAGCTGTAGGCGAGTGTCCATGTGTGACTGTGAGGTTGAAGTCATACCTCAATATGTTCTTTGGTGAGCAGCCAGGGGCGATGGGCCAGGATCTTATTGAGCTCTCCAAGAGCCCGCAGCTTCTGTGGGGCTTCTTCCAGACCATTCAACCACTTGGGATCACCTCCGACATGCAGGAAGTCATTAACGTGCAGGTTGACCAGATACGTGCACTGGTGCCTAGCGGCAGCCTGTTGAACACAGTCACACCTTTTAGAGGAATATGTCATTGTGATTTTTGAGTGGCATACAAAAATACAGCCTCCAGTCTCACCATTATCCCTATGTAATGTCTGCAGTGCAGAGACAATGGACCATCCATCTGAAGCAGGTAATGCAGAGTCTTAAGAAAGCTCTCCAAATACTGAGGATGGAACCCCATCACCAAGGAGATGTTGTCAAGGCGACCGAGCACTGCGAAGGCGTCCTCAAAAATCGACTGTATTCTTTCATTCAATTTACTGACTTGAAGTATCTAGGACAACAGGGGAATAAAGATGAGGTGAACCTGGGGAATTCAGCACTGGTAAAATAGCTTCACTGTGATGATAAACATTGTTAATAACAAAAAAGGGGGTGCAATTTGTTGATTATAATGGTTGGAGTGAGATTCATGCCAACTTTAAAACCATCAGAGTTGATGTTAAACACTAACCTCTTTCTCTGGAATGAATCTACTTGGTCCATTTCCCACCAGTCTGGGGATTCGCACTCCAACGTCCTAAAAAGACCAAAACCAATAACATAGTTTCATGATCGGCATACATGTCAAAACCCCAGAGAAGCACTTGGCACGAAACTACGATTATTACATTGAAGAAATCCTGGCATGAGAGCTCTTAAAAACAACAGCCTTCCTCAGCTCAAATATTAATGGCTGGTTCTAGAATTTCCTCTGGCATGGGCTAGAAAAGCATTTTCTTTATAATACATGACATGATACATAATGCAATCAGCAGCGACAGTCCGATCTTGAACATTAATCATCTGCTTATTGATACAATAGAAGCTGCCAAAGGCACAGAGAAAATGATACAAAACAACCTACATTCCCTATGAACAAAAAGGCTGTGTGAGTTTGCAATATACCAGTGACATAATCATGCCAAAATAGCTGACTCAGACAGGGATTTGCAAGCAATGGTGTAGAACTACATTAAATGCTAAATGCTATTAAACTTGACACCGCTAGCCTTGCAGAAACATACATCAGTTCCACACAATCGCTATCTTGCATATTTGATTTTAGTGCTTTGCTTGTATAAAAAACAACATTTAGACAATGTGACACTGACTTTAATACTGTCTGTCATTGATAAAAGACGAATGTCTATTGATCCGATGACAGAAGACTAAGATAAACAAGCCAGCAGTATTCATGATGCAAGTACAAAGAACAGGCTGCACTGCAGCAAACGGAATGAATAACCGGACATTATTTAAAACCCACGACAAAAAGGGAAAAAAAAGAAGACTAACGAAACAAGTTAGCTAAAAATACATCTGTCATGATGTCAAGCTCTAATTCGGTTTCTTACCTTTTTACTTAGTCGCTCGCACTGAGTGCAAATTTTGAACAAGTTTGTCATGGTGAGAGAGGAATTTTCCATAGTTTCATTAGATGTCGATGCGTGCCTCATATTGCGCTTTTCTGCTTCTAAATAAAAAGTAGAGCGACTATCTTGTATTTGTTTTAGCTCCCGTTGTTCCTTGAGGCATTTGGTTACGCTACCAGTTCATATCATCTGTTGAAGCTCCCGAGCAGAATACCCACTCTTTCCTAGCTCTCTTTTGGTAAATAACAGGCTGTAAATATGACTGACGCGCCCAGTAGCCAATCGCGTTACGAAAACAACATATGTTGTCCAATCAAGGCCAAGTGGGCGGGGTTAAAAGAGACTTAAAACCGTAGTTTACGCAAAAAAGAAAATTCTGTCATCGTTTATTCAGACTCACGTCGTTGCAAACACCTATGCCTTTCTTTCTTTAGTTAAAAAGGACATGTTAGAAAGAGCATATCATTTATTGGAATAAAAGATGCAATTAAACTGAAGAGTAACGTCTCACATTCTGCCTAACATTTTCTTTTGTGTTTCACACAAGAGTCGTACAGGTTTGGAACAACATGAAAGTAAAAGACACAATTTTATGTTTGGGTTAACTTAACATTGAACACTTTTTATTTATTTATATATTTGGATTTATTTAACTTGATTTATATGGAAATTGTCTATGAATTGTTGAGTTGTTTCTATCTCAGTGCACTGATGGGGAGTTTTTCTTTGGTTTCAGGCATGGAAAAGCTTTTTAATGTTGATTAATACTTAACAGACTTTTAACTTGGCCTTCCAATAAACCTATTTACATAATCATGATTAGTCTAGTCTATGACACTGTTACCTCCTGCAGTTCCAACTGCCTGGTGAAAGGGACAGATTGAAGTAGCCCAAGCAAGTGGGAGGGAATGTTTTTCCCTGAACAAATGTGAACTGCAGTAAACAAGCCCCGCAACGTCAATGAGGAGGATGGCATGGACTACAGTGAAAAACAAGACAAGATCAATTCCTGCTGACAGCTTAATATGCCCCACAGGGGACAAGTCAAGGCACCCAATAGATAAAGTAATGGTTTTGGCTCAGAGATTGGTTATTTTCAAGAAAAAATAAAAAATAAACTTTCTACAGGTGCATTGGTTTACAACTGATTCAATTTGTCAAGATGATGCAATGCAATGCACTTCAGAATTTTGTTCATACAGTTGAACTTTAATCTTACCACCATATTGAATGATTCACAGCTAAAGCATAATGCATAAAGCACAATGTCTTATTTTTCCCCCTGTATGATGAAATGCATTATTGTAGAATATATTGTGTAGTAATAACGCCCAACAAACATGAATTAAAGTTCTGTGCATGAGCAGAAGGCTGTCAAAACGTTTGGATTTGGCATCGCTCACGAGATGAAGAGTAGCTATTCAGCATGTTCATTGTGTCTGAAGGGACCGTCCTACATTGGGGGGCTGAGGGGGTGTAAACAGACCAGAGCAGGAGTCAGCACTCTCTCTGGTGATGGGGGGTGGTTAACCAGGCCCACTGAGCCCTATGGCTCAGCAAACCTACAGAAGAGAATGGTCAGCGTTTGCCTTGCGCCCATCTCCCCCAAGGCACCCTTTCCTCTCTTTATTAAAAGAGCCATAACTATTATCTTAGAACAAACTTCAGGCTTTTCTGTGCCCACACTGTATCATAACATTGGGCTCAGCTGCTCAGTTAGTTATATCTATGGAAATAGACTACAAAAAGTGGAATGACCTAAAACGCAACTAATAATGAAAGCTTTCAAAACGGTAAACATAAATCTTGCTTTTGGAGTCATTTTGAGTCATTTTTCCATTGTATCGATGAATTCATTTAAGCACAGCACAAGAGAAACATATCCGGACATATGCATCTGATATACTTCTTGTAAGAAGTCACAAATTATCAGATTTCTTTTTTGTACCAGTAAAACATGTTAAACATGAAATTATCATTCGATAGCTGGAAGCCTATTTTATGTCCGTATTTTCTTCACTTTTATAGATTCTTTTACTAAAACTTCAATATTTTTGCCATATAAGAAATATTTTGCCATTTTTTAAACCTCAAAACTACAACTTATTCTTCATTAAGCAAAACTTCAATTCACCAGCTGTGGAGATCTCTTTAGTATTTCCTCAAGTGTGAAAATCCAGATTCAAGTTGTGTTCCTTTAGGACTATATAGTATATTATGTGAATGTTAGATTAAAAAAAGCTGATTTCCTGGAGCTGCGAGAAAAACAGCCACCATCTGCCAATGGCTCTGGTTGTGACTTTCTGCCGGTGAAATGTTTTTAATTATGTGTGAACACTTTCTGAGTAACAGGGTGTGTTTGTAGAAGTGACTCTCTGTGTGAATGTGTCTCTGTGCTGTTGTTTTTCTTGTGCTGAACGAGCAGCCACGCTAAAACCACAAGCCTTCGGATGTTCAACAAGTGGCAGAAAAGTTGCCTGACGCAGCCCTTGTCTGAACCAGTTCCATCCTGACCTATCAGAGAACAGGGGGAAGAAAGAGCGAAAAAAAAAAAAAAAACACAAAAGACATAAGCCTAGCAACAGGAGTCAGCCAATCAGAGAGCAGGACAACAGTTTCAGGGTCCAATCTATTTTTTTCACCATCACTCCCCCACCGTAGTGCCTCTGAAAGAAAAAAAAAGTAGTCTAACTTTGAAATGAACTTGTTTCTCAGTCTGTTCAATGACTAGGAGTGATATGTTTTTATGGCCGAATATATCTGCTGCTCTGTACGCACAAAAAAGTGTTGCAAGCCGACTAAAGTCTTTGCAGCCTTGGACTTTAGACTATATGGTGTGACAGTAACCACAATGTAAAAAATAATAATAAAAAGAAGGCCTTTATGGTGTTTTCTGTAACCCACAATCCAGATTTATTGTTTCTGCATTTGTCTGAAAGATCATTTTAAAATCAATATTGCAACAGGAAAGAGGAATAGGCAAATAAACACTAATTCTGCAGCAGGGGTCATTTTTTTACTCAGTTCCCAGTAATAATTCAACTTTGAATATTAGTCATTATCAATTCTTATTGATTAATTGTGCTAAAGGATTGTCTTTTCACTGTAAATGCATGCACAAATGAAGCAGGTCCTCATTGTTCCAAAGGTCAATGCAGGTAAGTATCCTATGTGTGACCCATAAGAACTGCAAAAAGAGAGATCTACATGTTTATGAAAAAATGTCTTAAGGAATAGAATTAAACTCTGTTGCTAACTAGACTAACATAGCATGGGCTCACTAGGTCAGTTATTTGCATGCAGGGTCCAGAATATACAATGGTGAGTGAATAAAATTATTAATAAATATATAAATACTTCTAACTGGGCATGATAATGTTTTAATATATATTTATTATTTATATATTACTAGTTTTAATAAATAGGTGTATATACTGTGAGTGAATGTATGTGTGTATATATATATATATATATATATATATATATATATATAGGATTATTAAACTGTTATTTTACTTATTAGTACAAATGGTGCAGGTAACTGTGTCAACATCAAAAACATCATAAACAAACTGTCTGTCTGACTGTAAAACTGTCAAACAGCACCTGTCATAAAACCATAAAAAAAGTCACATCATATGCATAATATATTTGCTTTGGTTAATGAAAGAATATTCCACATTATTTTCCACTGACGTAAAGTTCTTTAGAAGACGTAGAACAGAAGTTTTATTTAGACTTTGATTTGAATTACTTGCATTGGTTAAATCAACAAGTGTCAAACTCTAATTCTTATAGTTGACTTAACATATTGCAGTTCCATGTAAAGTTATCAAAAACCAGCAAGTAGCACCACTTTATTTACTTGTCTTTTCAACGTTAATTTTGAGCCTTTTTTATATATCTTCTAAGCAAGCGTCTTTGCCTAGCTAAGGCCAGTTAACTTAAATTACAGTGAGAGTTCAATGACTGTAGACTGTGCTCAGGCACTAAACATATAACCATTCAGCAGTGCTTTCCTCCATTATCCGATTCACCTTTAATCTTGCTCTTTCATCCTTATATCCTCTATCACTGGGTCATTTCTCCCACTCAACTTCCCATGTTCCTCTCTCAGTCTAGTACTTGGATTCAGCTTTCTGAGAACCGGGCTGATTGGAGCAACTCAGTCTTGCATCTGTCTTCCTGAAAGAGGTGCGGTCTGCTAGGAACACCGATACAAATGTACACACACACATACACATCCAGACAGTCAGAGGAAATGGCACTCCCAAAGCACAAACTACACAGCATATTAGCACATATATGCATTCACTCAGGACTCAACAATAAGGATTGTTTCTACTGGCCAACAGTTCAGATTTTTACTTTTATTTTTTACTATAAACATGCACACCCAACGTGCACAAAAAAGATAACATGCCCTGGTTGTCATGACAACAGCAGCTTTTAAGGGTGGTGTTTACACAGGACATGCACCTGCATTCCTGTGCTATTTTCTACCTGTTATCTATGTTTGAAATCAATCAGATGGATATCTTTGGCCTTTATATTGTGCCTCTCACTTGAGAAATGTTTCTTGAGCACCAAATCAGCATATTATGTTTCTAAAGGATCATATGACATTGAAGCCTGTAATGGTTGCTGAAAATTCAGCTTTGCAATCACAGGAATAAATTATGTTTCAAAATATATTAACAAATTGCAATTATATTTTACAATATTATGTTTTTTTTGTTGTTGTATTCAGTAATCAAATAAAAGAAACCTTGGTAAAGATTTCTTTCAAAACATCTTTAAAAATCTTACAGACCCAAAGCTTTTGAACAGTAGTGTACACCCTCTCACAAACATGACCTATATACAGTGGCCCCAGAAAGTGTCTGGAGTCACATTTTAAAATACTGAAATAGACACATCAAACATGTTATCTGCAAACAAATGAAGCAAGTATTTTTCTCAGAGCTAACTTTACTTCCGGAATAAATTTTAAGTGGATGTATAAAGTAAGTTCACCTCAGGTTCACACAGATGTTTTTGCTGAGTAATCACACATGTAGTTGTGCAGACAGTGTCACAACAAGATATTGCAGTGTCCAAATACTATTATTTTGAACAATATATCCGTTGTTTTATCATTTTAAATGTTTTTGTGAAACAATGTGCATGAAAAGTGTGCTTGTGGTATATTTATTTCCAACAAATGCCCTTTACTTTGACATTTCTTTATTTAAAACAATGATATTCAGACACTTTAAAGTCTTGCTTAAGTGTCAAATAGGGATGTAACAATTAAAAATCGATTCAAATATGTGACGATTCAAAATGGTTGAGAAGCCAAACAAACTGCGATACAATTGGAGTAGGAGTTTATATGAATGTATCTCTGAGGGGAACCGACTATCTTCATTTCGTAAAATGAAGATTAAAACCAGGATCAAAAAAACAAGCGGTTTGGATCCTGTCCACAATATGACGTCATATTGCAGTAGCCCCGCCCATCACTATTGACTGACAGGCGTGTATTACCATATCCTCAGCTCTCAGTGTGTTGTGCCAAGTCCGGCATTTTGTCTGCGTGTGATCGGCTGTGTTGCATCCATTGTTACAAAGCGGCTGTGAAAAACTATAAAAGTACATAAAAACTACTATTCCGAGACATTCTGGTTAATTTGTATTAGGCTCATTTGAAATGCATGTTGCTTATCCTCTCTGTTTATTGCCATATGCAAAGCAGAGACATCTAAGCTCCGCCCCCTTCTGGAGTCGGGTGGGAAGTTGCAGCTCATTTTCATGTAAGGGAACACACCCCTGAAACAGCACTTTTTAGACCCGCCCCAAAAATGACACTTTTCAACACGTTATAATAAACGATCTGTATGGTATTTTGAGGAGGCACATTCAGGAGAGCCATAAGATTTATATTACATATTGTAAATAAGGGGCATAATAGGTGCCCTTTAAAGCTGTGTTCATAAGCGCTGCACTGTTTTGTTTACAGCGGTAACCCAGGAAACACTGTTTAATTGCTGTTCATAAGCGCCACCTGCTGTCAGAGAGAGAATCTGCATCTCATTCAGCTTGTCTGCTGTTTCATTAAGATATGTTTTATGTAGTATAGTTTCACAAAACTAAAGTCAGACCATTCTGTTTTGGCTTCAAATTTTGAAATTATACAGTCTAATTTAGATTAAAAACTACTCATGCTGCATGTATGCTGCATCTTTGTTTGGATCATGATTCAAATCCAGTGGTTGCCTCTGACAAAGCCATAGTTTGTTCATATTAAGAGATTTCTTTTATTTGTGTAACTTACCTGTTTGATTTGGGGTTTGTTTTTAAATTTCGTGAGTTGAGTGAATCATTACATCCCTAGTGTCCAAATATTTTTTTAGGGACAATGTAGTTAAACAGACAAACAGAAATATCTCTCTTTCTCTCTATTCCATATATCTCGGTCTCCCTCTCTTGTTATATAGCTGCAGATCCGCCACTTGTTTTGCATGTGAGGAAGCCAAAGTTCCCGTGGATGTTATGTCAACGGGGAGTGTCCACAGCTGTTAAAATACAGGGGGTATAGCACACACACACACAATCCAATATGTATATTTCTAACATAGTGTAAATAAAGGCAAGAACCTCTTCTTCAGCACCAAACACAGTGCCACAAAGTTAATGCCTGTTCCTTATCATCTGATGTGAAACCTAAGCAGACTTTGCTTTATAACAGGGATGATCAATACAAATGGTTTGGTGGTCATGACTGATAAAGATGTGTGCTTTACTGAAAGTTACCTTGCATGAGCCCTTGACTGAACTGTCATGTAATTATGATGCTTTATTAAAATAGGTCCACTAAATAGCAAGTCATTAACGTCTCTTGGACATGCTTGATTATGTCTAGCAACTGTGCAACAGGCTAAACTAAAAAACACTTCCTCAATTAGACCAGAGAACACTGTTACTCAAAAAAAAAAAAAAAAAAAATATAGCAGTCTTTTTATCACCCTTCTTTTTATCCATAGTTCACAGCTGTGGAGAGGTAGCATGATGATCTTTTGAATACGTGCCTGTTATTTTAACCTATGACGCCTTACATAACCAGTCTTGGAACAAAACAATAATGGTGTCAGCATACTTAGTGTTAATTTAGAACTCCAAACATGATGTATTCACATTGGTCAATACAATGAGAATACTTTCCATAAACTTACCTGTATGACTCTCAAGAACATGTAATAAAAATAATTTCAATATACAGCAGAGATTGAAATTAGAGAAAAATCTATAAATACTTGTTTTTTCTGAAATACTGTTAATCTTCATCGCTCAAAATATATGAAGGAATATCAGCTGTGGGTTTACCACTTCTCTACTAACATGTTTGAGAAAATAGCCAAGGAATTGCAACAAAAACCTTTATTTTGTGGAAAATAAAATTATCAGAATTAGAGAACAGCCAATCTATAAAGAAAGAAGATTACAACTGAAATTTTGTAGGGTTACAGCTGTCAGAAATTAGTAGGAAGTGTAGAGGCCCTTGCTTTGACTGATTTCAGCACATCTGCAGCCGCAGGACATCACTAGTTTCTCACACTGCGCTGGTGTGATCTTTGTCCACTCTTCAACTCCTGCTGCACAAAACATCCCCCAAACCATGACACTTCCTCCTCCACCTTTCAGTGACTTCTTTACACACTGGGCTTTAATCTTAACTCAGTTTGATGCCAAACAAAATGTTTCTCTTTGGACCCAAATTGATTAAACTTGCTCTCATCACTAAAGTGAACCTAGGACCTCCACACAACATGCTCCTCAGCAAAGGTGAGCCAAGCCTTTTGATTCTTTCTTCTGATGAGAGGCTTGGTCACTGCAGAGTGCACTTCCAGTCCGACTTCTCTTAAACATGCTGAGACAGATCTTTACCCTGTTCTGCACTGAACTGGCGAGCAATTCCAGCTTCAGCGTTGAACCGATTCTCAGGGTTCTTCTCTGACATTCCTGACTGTCTTGTAATTGTTCAGTGATCTAGATTTAGTCCTGTATTCTGAGGTCTCCCTGGTTGCTGACTAATTAGTGTCATTGTAAAGCTGCAATATTCAAGAAATCACAGATTTGGAATGACAAACATCTCTTGCAGGGTTTCAGTCACCTTAGAGCGGCCCGCCATCTTGCAATCTCAGTGAAAACTGGAGGAATGCTGTCAGTTAAACAGGGTTTGTTATAGAATTAAAGAAATTAGCACCAGATGCCAGACAAACACCAATAACTTGGATGTATTTGAAAGTGTTCTCTAATTTTGATCAGAGTTCTTTTTCAACTATATCATTTAAGTTTTTTTATACTGTGAATATAATACAATTAATTTATGAAATATGCTTAAAAAACTGCCCTTCTACTCCTGTTAGGATAACTTCAAATAGGACTAAGCAGTGACCTTGAAATTTAGGAAAATTGGAGGTTGTTCTCTAATTTGGACTTAAACAATCTTAAACATTGTGTAAATAAGCTTCCTTGTCTTTTATTTCATTCAATAAAGAAAAGTATCAAATAGTTGCTTTTCTTAATAACAATCATTAAAACTATTTCTTCAAATGATCATCTTTTGTGTTCCACATAAAAACGTAAGTCATACAGGTTTGGAATGATGTGATGACAGATTTTTATTTTTGGGTGAATTATCTCTTTAAGTAATGGTCCATGTAGAATGTTCCAAATCAGTAAGGTTCCATTTCAGTTAGCATGCTGCCTCAGAATAGAAGGCAGCTGCTCATGTATGTCGGTTTTGGAACAGTGCCAATTGATTTAGACTGATATAGATCTGAAATTCTTGAGAATTGTTTGCTTGCAATGGTGAAGAGGAAATGCATTAAAGGTGCCATAGAATCCATTGATACAATATTTTAAATTGTTCTCTCATGTCCCCAGAGTGTGTATGTGAAGTTTTATCTCAAAATACCCCACAGACAATTTTTTATAGCTTGTTGAAATTGACACTTTTAGGGTATGAGCCAAAACATGCTGTTTATGTGTATGTCCCCTTTAAATGAAAATGAGCCGATGCTCCCGCCTCCCTTCTCAGAAGAGTGTGGAGCCTCAAGAGCCGTGTAACTGATGCTCACATTGCTTCCAAACGCAATTTTTAACTACCACATTCCTATTCACGATCATTCTGGTAGCACGTGAATGCAGCATTAGTGAAAACAGGCAGAGACAATGGTAGCTTTAGCAACATTAGCCTTACAGAGAGCCAAAAAGCTCTTTTGGAAAACAAAATATGATGCGTGATGCTTACTTTGTCTGGAGTCTGGACGTTTACACATGAATCGTTGGTATAGATCCCTCTTTCAAAAGCAATCTTTGCACAATTCCAGCGCTGAACTGACGCTCATTTGTGAGGCAGTCTGGCGTAAAATGTTAGCACAAACGTATAGGACTTTTCAGTTTTTTCCGGGACATTTTCTTCAAAAATGAAATGTAACCACCATGTCCTTAGCGGTCTATGGAGACTCCTATTTTCGTTGGTGCATCCCAACACACAACACTTTTAATGGCTCTTTCTGACATTACATCTCAACCACATAAACAAAAAAAACAAAACATAAATGGCGGACCGCTGCTTCTAACTCAGGGCTGTGTATATGCTAATAGGGCAGAGAGCATCACAAATGGGCAGGACTTTCACCGAGTATGACGTCATAGTCTGGAACTGCTCATAGGGAGAGACTATTTATGATTTTTTGGGATTATAAAACAATGAGTAAGTGAGTTTTTACCATAATAGGCTGGTTGTTTTCACACACTGCGGCCACACAACTGTGTTCAATCACCTTATAAAAGTGATTTTTCTATCTATCTATTTGAAGCTTCTATTTAAAAGCTCCAGTGGACTAATTTCACTCTGCGAGTAATGTACTCGTTCTTCATCAATATCAGATGAGGCCTGAGCCAAACAAAACCACCTAGACCTGGGCCTCAGGCCATGCCACAGTCGGTATGAAACCACTTAATATTTTATTGTTTATGAAAGGCCAGCAGAGAGTGTATACTTCTTGATTTCTCCTCCCCAGCTGTTGAAATTTCCATCCTTGAAAAAAGAAAATAATTTACAATCACTAAAAACCTCTGTACATGGCCTTTTATCTCTTTCTCGAGAAGTAATTAGGATCTGTTTAATGCACTCAGGTGGAAAGATTTACTGAACACAAATAAACACCATCTCTCTCTCTCTTGCTTACATGATACAGTCAGAGATCTTCAGAACACAGTGCAGTTTGAGCACATTTCAATTGACATTGTGCACGTGCATAAACATGCATATTAGCCAAGAGGTACAAGTCAGTCACTAACATATATCAACATGTCAGGGTAAGCAGGTTCACAGTCTTTACTTATTATGTGTGCTTTTTTGAATTATCCTATTTGTTCTATATGTTCTAGAGACTTCACCCAAACATGCCTACCTGTGCAACGCTGTTTGCTGAGCAGTTAATTAATTATGGACCCATGCAAGTCTTTATTAAATATCCATTTTTCATACTGCAAATTGTCGTGTGTGTGTGTGTTTGTGTATATATATATATATATATATATATGTATATATATATATATATATATATATATATATATATATATATATACATAGTTTAGACAAAATAGTGTTTTAATATATGGCATTTATTGGTTATCTTCTATACAAGTAAAATAATTAATAAATAATTAAATAATATAACAATAAAACAATAATAAATATAATTAAATCAATAATTAAAATTAATAATTTGAAAAAAAAATCTAGATAAACTAGTCAACCTCACTAATAATAAAAAAAAAATTCTGAAAACTCAAAAACTAGCACTGACTTCTATTTTTAGAAAGAGCAGAAACATTTTCACTAAAAATAATTTTTGCTACAATGATAGGACTACTTTATGCCCAGATACACTCACATTCTACAGTCAATGCTTTCGAAACCACTTCTTCTCTTTTTAAACACAGCAAAATCACTGTTGTTCTACTGCTATAAGCTTACAAAAGAGAGAAGGAGGTAAGGAAATTTGTTATTTATGAAAACAAAACGAGGAAGTGTGCCAAAAATTCCCGCTAAACACCCACACCACCCCCTCCAACTCCTTCCATACAAGAGATGGAGAAACTGGTTCTGCAGACTAGCAGATCGCAGACTGAATAACATGTTGCAAAACTAAGACAGACAGAGAACGGGGAAAGCAGATGATAAATCATTGACAGACTCATAAACTGAACAACATGCCAGGAAATTACTATAAATTATTAAAATGAACTGTAACTGCATTGAACCGGTTATACTAAACAGGACTCAGAGAGAAATGTATGGGGTAGTCTTTTTGGTAGGCCAAAAACTCTGAATGCCAGAGAAGTGTTAAACTTGGTTCTGGAAATGATTTTGCAATGAATATAATGAGAACAAATGATGCTCCCTTTCATGAATACACTGGCTTCATACACATGGCCGTCTGTTAGGGAGCCCATTTTAGAGGAGCCATATGGTCAGCAGCAGGAAAGACTAGACTTGTCAAGCAATGGCCAAATTAAACTATATAAACAGAGCACCTCTACAAAAGATAGAATCTGTGAGGAAGCAAATCTAACTGTAACAACCTGCCATGGAAGAAAACAAGTAGCAGCAGTGGAAAATGCACATTCACACTAGCCTGGCTCATGAATTTTAGAGTGAAAAACAAAAACGAAAATAAGAAAATTATTATAGACACATCAATCATAAGGGTTTAGGTAGACTGAAAAAGAAGATAAACGAACATCTTTTGTATATATATCAGCATTTTATGCATGTATGCATATATATATATATATATATATATATATATATATATACACACATACATATATACATACATACACATACACACACACACACACAAAATGAAAATCCATCTTTAACAATGACTCGTAATTACCAACCGGCAACCTTCTGATCTCTCCCTTGAAACCAACAGGGAAGTGACTTAAACTGCAATTCATCGACTGGCCGCTAGAGACTGGCTCCAAAAGGGAGTCAATCCCATGTTAAAATGCTAAACTTTACAACAGAAAAAAATGTTTACAGCCTGTTACAAAAAGTGGTTTTGGCCTATATAGCTATTTTTTTCCCTTCAGGAAACTGTGTGTGTGGTGGTAGTGGTGTGTGTGTGTGTGGGGGGGGGGGGGGGGGGGGGGCGGTGACAGGTAGATTGAGCTAGATGGGCATGGTTTCAGCAACCAGGTCTGAAAACAACAGATAAGATGTACAGATAAAGGCAAAATAAAACGCAAGCCAATAAATATGCCCATCATGAAGAGCTGTGTTTGGATTTCCAAATCTTTTGTTATCATCTCAAATGTCTCCTCCCGAGCTTGAGGAATAGAAATAATAGCGTGAAACATTCATTACTCTATTCATGACCTTTGTGTCGAGCTCAAACAACCAGACTCTCTGCAGTCCCGTACTGTAGGGGCAGACATGACTGTCCTATGGGATTCTCAGAGGAAATACTCGGACAATGCAAACCCCCCTTTACAAGGGCCACAACCTCTCTGCACAATGAGCAATGACCACGGTCAATTAACAAACACACACACACAAGCGGATTTAATGATCCACTACCATAATGCTTCAAGCAAGGGCTGCTATCCATTCCAAGGACAACTATGACAGCAAACACCTCTTACTACATGACTTGCCCAGCAGCTAACACCACAAAGGCTCATAGGTACTTCAAGTTAAAGCCAAAGTTCTAAATCAAGCATTCTAACCAAAAACATACAGCAGCAATTCCAGTGAGAGGAAGAAAACTTAAAAAAATAAAACTAGGTGAAAAGTCATCTAAAAAGAAAGACTGAAGAAAGGTTGGGAAAGAAAGAGGGAAAGAATAACTTAAGAAAAACAACTTAATTTCATGTTGATGAGCTAAATCCACTTAAAGAGTGTGAAAGCTTGGATTACTTTGGAAAAGTGGGACTTGTCTCTTTTTCTGTAATAAGGCAACAACATTATATAATATTATACCTGAAACTTTTTTAAATAACAAGACTTATGAACACAACAATGCACAGCGGTAAAAAAGAACATTTTATTTTTATTATGCTATTCCATAGCACACACACACACACACACACACACACACACACACACACACACACACACACACACACACACACACACACACACACACACAGTGAGAGAGGAGAGAATATGAATGGATGCACTGTGTCCGTAAAAGTTTCCTGCTGAAAAACTGGTTTTGTGCCAAACCAAATTTTTTTAATAAAAAAATACATGAGGTCTGTGGTGTGTGGAGAGAAAGAAAGAAAACATATCTTTATTTTAAGGGGAGGCAGAATTTATTTTTGCCACTTTCTTTTACTCATCTATTAATTTTCACTTTCCTTCTTTCACCCTTTCACCCCGACCCTATAGAGGTTTAACTCTGCATCAAAGAAATATGCTAGTGTGTTTTGTAACGTTAACATGTTATCTTGATGCCAACAGAATAAACAGTGATGTACTGTACTGTACACATATGGCATAAAAAGCGATATTTTTTTTGTGGCCAAATATATATTTCAATACATGCTAAAAATATGTTGCAAACAGAACAGCTTAAGGGAATATTTGTTTTAAAATAAAAATATATTTAGTTTGAACCACATGGCAAAATATATTATAGATGGACTTCAAAATAAAGAAAAACAATTTCCAGTCTTAAAATACAAAAATACAGCCTTAACATTTCTGAAAATATCATTTATTTAGACTGAAAATGTATTTTAAAAAATAGGCAAACAAATGATAAACTATTTATATGTCATACTTAAATTATAAAACATATTTAGCCAAAAATGGTGATTTTTTGGCTGCCTGTTGCATATTTCTATATAGACATGGACCAAAAACCACAAACTTCAATTTACATTTTATGGGGTCTTTGAACTTCTCCATGGTATTATGTGTGTGTGTGTGTGTGTGTGTGTGTGTGTGTGTGTGCATGTATGCGCATGTGTTTACATACAGTAGTGCTTACTGTGTTGGGTTGAGATGTGCCCTTGCAGAAAACAAACACTGATCGCATTACCAGCAGATAAACTGTGTGCATGTCAACACAAATTCACACAGCATCAATTCTGGTCCTTTTCTGACATTCCAGCATGAACATTCATTTATAGATCATCAGATGACAGATGATCTTTCAAAACAAATTCAGGAAAGTCACTGGATTTCCATTTACATAATGCAATTACCTGTTGTTTTAAGAGGCAAAACAAGGACGGGCGTAATTTAAGTCCTGCTCCTCTCTCCCTTTTTCACTGCCATTCTTATGGAGTTCTTTTTAAACTGTGCTACAAAGAGGGTTGTGAAAGCCTCTCAAATACAGTGGGGCAATTGAGGAGTGTAACTGGTATGCTGAAGTACCCACTCAGGGCTCAAAAACAGGGATGGTCTGATGGCCCGAAGCCACTGCAAGAGTCACTTGCCTTGTTGGTACATTCGCTGTATCATAGTTTTATACAAATTTGATTTACTGAACAAATGTGTTGCAAAATTTGCTAATTTAAATATGCCACAAAGGTAACCTTATATAAATGAAAAAATGCAAGAATGATTTACAAGGAAAAAGAGCATGTGTAGGAGTGGGCAGTAAAATCGAAATATAATTTCCCGAAAAACAGATTTTTTGAATCAGCAATGATTGTGAGAAGTGCTAGGATATATATAAATAAATACATTGGATTGTTTTTAAATTGATGATAAAATAATTATAAAATGTAATAATCATCTAAATTTTTTTTGTTCTGGGGCCTCTGAAAATATAGGCAAGTCAAGTACATATCAGAACTACTGGCCCATAAAAAAAAAAAATCCTTATTGTTTAGCCCTGCTCCCTTTCATGACCGCTCTTCTCTGTCTCCATGCTTCTTTCTCTGTGATCCTCTAATTGTTCCACTGTCTCCCTGATGTCCCATCTTCCTGCCTTGTGGTCTCTCTCAGTGGGCCTGTGTTGTGCTTGATATATGATGGCCAGCAACAGATGCATGAAGGCCCAATTATCTGTAAGTAAATACCACATTACCACAGAGACAGAGAGAAAGAGAAGAAAAAACAAAGAGTTCCTGGTTCAAATCCCGGACGAGTCCCCAATTTCATGTTATGCCCCATTTAGGGTAAAGGCGCAACACGGAAGAGTGTTTGAAAAAAAACAAAAACAAGGAGCAGTATTTTAATGAACACATTGGTTTTACAGTACAACTGGGGGAATTTTAGCTTTGGGAGCCGACAAGGCCAAAATAACCAACAAAAAACAACTAATTCTTATACCTCTAACTACTATCGTTCACAAAATAAAATAAAATACAGTTACTTCCCAACGCCCTATCCAAAAACAATCAATAAAAGGTTCCAACAAAAATGGTGTTGTGCCCCTACTTCCCCAGAACGTTATGTACAATTATTTACAAAGGTGAGCAAACAGGTCCAAACAGGGGAAATCCAGAATCAAGATCAAACAACATACAGTGGTCTGTATTACGAATGAGTGGGCTAAGCAAACTAACAAACAACAATCAATCTCTTACAGGCAAACACTCAAATATACTCTCAGACTTACTAACTCGTCTGTAATTAACTAACTGGATCAAGCAGAGCAAACACAGCAAGTGAGCACAAGGCTGATGCAGGAAATGACGAAGGAGGCTTTTATAGGCAGCTAGGAGTCAGCTGACCCGGCAGGGCGTGGCACCAATTGGACTGCAGGAACCCATCGGTCTTCTTCCTGAACAGAGACACACAAACACCTCCCAAAACAAAAGAAAACACAGAAATGGAAAAAAAAAGCAAAGTAACAGAGGTGGACAAGGACATCAATTTGATCTTTTTTGGCCCTTTGTCTGACTTTCACTCATGGTCTCACACAAACTTGTTCTGCATTTATTGATCTATTTGACTGTTAACTTTCCTTCTAAACAGACAGGCAAAAAGCAAGGCTTTTGACAAAAAGCAGGGTCCAAAACCACAGTGACTCTAGTAGTTTTTATTTGTTTGTGCAATGACAGGAAAAGCATGTAACAACATTTCACCTGAATGGCAGTTTTATTTTTATTTTTTGTGGAAATGCCATATTCAGAATGAGTTTTAATGTCCTCGATAGCTTAGCAACCTTAATGACCCCAACAAACAACAATCTACAGCAAAAGCTTCAAGACAAATTTCTATGTCACCTCAGATAACAGATGACATGGACCAGATATTGCTGGATTTCCAAAGGATAGAGCTGCTCATACACACAAACAAGGACAAAAACACAGTTTTAATCAAATCCACACAAATAAAAATTTAATTGTTTATTTGTGTTTTGTTTTAACACTAGTCTAGACCACCATGATCTAGCTTATTTTACATTACAAGGTAACATTAAGTTGACTAAAAGTGAAAGTAAAGACATTTATATAAAAAAAAACCCTGAAAAAAGTGGCAATATTAAAAAACAACTCTTCTCAACACTGAAAACACCAAATTGAGCAAGAAATCTTCATACAAATATTTATGTTTGCGTATGTGTAGTATATTTTCGGACATAACTGTCATTTACATTTATATCCATCCTAAAACCATCAATACATATTGATATTATATATTATATAGATCATGTTAATATTTAAAAAATAAATGTAAAAGATGTATGTAAGACCCTTTATTTTTAATATATTTAAAAACGTATTACAAAAACATATAAACTTTTTTTTTTTTTGCATTTGTGTTGTTTTATTAAGTTGCATATATAAAGGAAATGCATATTGTTGACATGTATGGTTGCTACTATAAGAAATGGGGATTTTGTATATGTTATAAACTTACATCATCTATCCAGAGAATGTACATATGTGAAAATATATATTTGTCTATATAATATATACAGATAAATATATGAAAATATCACTCTTCATATCTTAAAAAATATATATGGTAATATATGTCATAAATTGCATGAGTACTTTAAATTGCAACAATATTTCTGTTGTTACTGCATTTTTGATTACAATAAAATTTTCCCCAAAGTATCTTAATTTTTAACTGCCTAATGTTACAGGAATACAGGAAAGACAAAGAAAAAGAATGGCAGAGGTGCACATCAACAAAGGCCTTAATCTTGCAAAAACCGACACGTCTGCTACAGTCTTACTTTTTCTCACACACATGTGCTCGAACCTCCACTAGCTGTGGTCTGGCCTGAGTCCATGAGAGTGAGGTCAAGTGACATCATCGCCCGCGGACTACACTCTCCAGCTTCTCATCTGACCTTCTAATTTCTCGAAAAGCAAGATTAGATTTGGCATTTCCAAAAAACCCAATAATTGACACATGGTCAATAACTGACTTAAAAAAAGAGAGGAGAAGGAAGGAAGAAAGTTAATGAGAGGAGAGAAAAGAAGAGGAGGGCTTGCTGTCTCACAGCAGGAAGTCCGGAGACAAACACCAGCTGCCATGATGACATCACTGCGGTAGTGACAGAGCTGTAGGGCGGCCTTTAGAGTTTTGGAGGGCCACTGGAGTGGAACACAGAATGCCCTGTTCCCTTCTCACTCTATTTTCCATTTACAAAGCACACAAAGTAATACATCTTCTATTCCCATGGTAGAGAAAACATAATGCACTCATATCCAAGATGAGACAGTCTCATTGGTAACAGCACCTTTACAAAAATGTGATTAATGTTTTGGTGGTTTATGCGAGGAATGTTCCACATATGTGTTGCCACATGGGGTTAAAAAGTTGATAGAAGATGTGCGAGCCATGACCATCACTAATTTTAACTACAGTGGATGGTTTTTAATGCCTTTGGTTTAAATTGTGCAAATCACTTACATCAGCGAGGGTCAGATTACGGTCCTTAAATTTAATTTAAACCATATATTTAGAAGTGGTTTACTTGGTATGGTGACCCTGTCAGTAATAAAATTATTTGTGATTTTTATGTTTGGAATAAAAACTGCAACATGACGTCTTCTAAAATCCTATTCAGTTCAGTTCATTTCCTTTATTGTCACTTATAAATATGCAAGAATGCAATTATGTTCTGTATACGTAAAAGAGACCAAAATAAATTAGAATTGCTACTATATCGTTCAGAGTTTTGGGGTCAGTAAGATTTTTATTTTGCAAGAAATTAATTATCTTATTCAGCAAAGGTACATTATATCGATCAAAAGTATCAGTAAAGACATTCATAATGCTACAGCGTTACAAAAGATTCTTTATTTCAAACAAATGCTGTTATTTTGAACTTTCTATTCATCAAAGAATCTTGAAAAAACGGTATTATGGTTGCCACAAACATCAAGCAGCATAACTGCTGCTAAACATTGAAGTTAATGAGAAATGTTTCTTGCGCACCAAATCAGCATATTAGAATGATTTCTGAAGGATCATGTTACACTGAAGACTGGAGTAATAACTGCTAATAATAAATTAAAAATAAAAATAAATTACATTTTTAAATAAATGTATTTATTTAAATTGTAATAATATTTCACAATATTACTGTTTTACTGTATTTTTGATCACATAAATTCAGCCTTGGTGTACATGAAAGCCTTTCAGAAACATTATAAAATCTTACTGACCCCAAACATTTGAACAGTACTGTATTTTTAAATAATTTTTGAAAAAATTTAATTAATGACTGTAAAAATAAAGCAAGTAACCACACATTGCCCCTTCACCGGATCTGAAACTGTGACAGACAGGAAGACCAGAATCCATTTTGATGAGAGCAGATACAACTCACCCTTCGGCTCTTGACTCTGCATTTGCAAAGTTAAAGTGTTTCTTAAATGATAAGTTTAGATTTGGTCTTTGGAAATTAAATATGATATTAAATAACTTTTATATAAACAACAGAAGTCTGTTGTATGCCAAAGTGTGTGTGTGTGTGAGTGTGAGTGAGAGAGAGAGTGAGAGAGAGGAAGAGAGAGAGAGAGAGAAAGAGAGAGTTTCTTTCTTTAGGTATCTGTTTACTTTGGACAAACCACTGTTTTCAAAAGTATTAAAGTACAGCTGTTGAAGACAGTGGGTGAAAGGGTAGAGAATAGTTACTTTGAGAGCAGGTGTGTTTAGTTTATAAAACAGTTATCGACATCAACTGATTGTGTATGTGAAGTATGAGTGATGGATGAACATATCAGCTATGCCAAAACTTATCCAGCAAAGGTTTAACCTAGCACCTAACTCCAATCCATCATTCACACTCACTATTCCTATCATTATGGGGACATTCCATAGGCGTTATGGTTTTTATACCTTACAAACTGTATTTTCTATCCCCTTACACTTACACTTCCCCTAAACCTACCCCTCACAAAAAAGACTTCTGCTTTTTTAGATTTAAAAGATAAAATATAATTCTGTATGATATACAGTATAAAAACAGTTCCCCACAAGGGACAAGGGGTTAGAAAAAAACAGTTTGTACAGTATAAAAACCAAGGTCAAAATTGACTGGTTTTACGATTCTTGGGGGAAATTTGATCCCCATAACATATGAACACAAACACACACACACACTCACACACACACACACACACACACACACACACACACACACACACACACACACACACACACACACACACACACACACACACACACACACACACACATACACACATTTAGCTATGTAAATTAATACATATCATGTTTATATATATAATAACATTAAAAATTCAAATCCAGATTTTGATTTTCAAAAATGTATTATAAAACTTTATAAAAACCTGGATATTTTAGGCAATATAGAAATCCTGGCCAGGATGTGTGCTGGGAAAATGGCACGTTTGGTCACCCTACTTATACACAGGTACTGGACTAAAAATATATTAAATCAGTCATCGCTCCCAAAATGAATTAAACGAGTCATTCTGTTAATGCTATGAATTAATTACAGCAATAAAAGAAAATTTCATCATAAATATACATGAACAACAACATCACATTAAACCACAGAAATTCCAAAATGATATTTCCCTTACATTCAACTAGCTACCAAAAGTTCATTTATCTTTGCCATGTTACGTTTATTTAGTTGACAAGTGCTATATGCTGTATTAACAAAAACATTAATGGCATTTATAAAAACACTTACACTGACAAGCTATGCAATATCATGATCATAATCGAATGCGACTTATCTGCGATTATGAACACAATATTGCATAACTTGTCAGTGATGTACAGCTCTGTGTATTAAATGCCGCTCCATCTGAAAGCACACGATGGAGATTTATCACAGAACCGGCTTTACTGACGAGATGCGCATGACCATCACATGCGATTTATCATGCAGTCCTTGTTTAATGATCACAAGTACAAAGTACTGTAGATGAGGAAAAACTATGCCGGGTGTATTCAAAAGCGCCGCCATTACTGTCTAGAGTGCGTGGAATGGTGCTCTGTGATTGGTTGTTACCATTTACAGTGCGTGGAATGGTGCGCTGTGATTGGTTGAGCGGATTTATCACATTCTGCAAAGAAAGGAGACTGGCATTTGTCTTGGTTTGGAAAAAAAGGGAGAAAACATGAAAGAAATAACTCGTCAAATATCGTGTTTTGCGTAAAATTAAAAATAGACTTTTCAGTACCGACAAGATACAATACTGATTTTGGTGGAAACTATTTTTTTTTTTGTTTTTTTTTTACAAATGGCATTTATCGTGTTTTGGAACCAAACTCTTCATATATATATAAATAATTTTAACAGTAGCCCTAAAATATTTTTTCCTTTTAACAATTTAAAAATGGCCCACTGTGATACATGAAGACCTGTTTTCTTCGTATCATGCTGACACTGACTTAAAAACACTGATCTCTACCTAACGGACAGTGGCGAGTTCCTGCCGGTGATTCTCTCAACACAAAAGCCCTTTGTGTGCGACACTGCAGTAAATGCAGGAGGAATCCCTTTGGCAAGATTAGATAAAACATCAAGCAATGCGGGAACAGCCGCACACTCACAGATGCGCATACCATAGAACACTTGCACACACAAGCGTGCATAAACACACATGCACTTAGCAGCTACAGTTTTTAAAGATATTTTAAGGAATGATACTGACCCTTTGTTCAGACAATCAGATGTTCTTTTTTCAGCTAAAACATCAGATTCTCTTTGGGTCATTCTCAAATCATGCCAGATCAAGTTAGCAGGTCTCCAGAAAAAAAAAAAAAAAAAAAAAAAAATTCAGTTAAGGAGTCATTGGCAAGAAACAAAGTTATTTTTTAAGTGCCACGTGAATAAATGTGTTTTATATATTTTTAACACTTCACATTTCAGTCATACTGTCATGTGTTTATGTCTCATCTTTTCTTGTCTTAATCAGCATTTTAATCCATCTTTTAGATGTCCTGGGAACTAAGGTTCACTTAAATTGGGAACTTCCAACTTGAGAACTATATATACAGTCACAAAGAATTGTTTACTACACAGAATCTGAGCCAATATCACTGACCATAATTATGTCAGCATCACTTGGCCCTTGAGTGTTTGGGCTCCTCCTCAATGCTTCCTATAAATGTTGTCATGTTTTGCACAAATCCATTCTGTTTTTCTAAATTAGTATCATACAATTATAGGAGTTGTTGAATTTTACCTTAAGCTCCTTGCATTCTTTCTTATCATACAGATTAAGTAAAAATATGAATATGCAATATAGCACATACATTTAGCAAAATGCTCCTCTTTATAGTTATTTTTTCTAGCTGACTTATGAGCTTAAGGATGCCGAATGGTTATTGAAGAAAATGATTGTTATATGGTGTTTTCCACATTTTCTGCAGTTTGTAACACTGAATAAGCATGTTTATTTCATAGTATAGTAGTAAAGATGACATGCAATTTAATATGCTTGGTGACCGTTATAGGTGCACACTGGAGCCCTGTACAAACTTGTGGAGTTTGTGTAGCTCAAGTGCTGCTATCATTAGAGCAAAAGGGGGGATGGACATAATGAATATAAAATATATGAGGTGCTGCTAACTGGGCACTTCAGAAATAAAAGGTATTTTTTCTCATAAAGACTCGTCAGCCTGCAGCAAAACAACCACCACTTGCAAACGACAAGATGCAGAATGTCACACTTTGATGTCAGAGCACAAAAAATAACCTTTCTGTGGGCGTCACACACCGACAAACACAATGTCATTAGGGACAGAGTGAGGGTCAGGTGTTGCCCCCTGGACGTTGAGCACAGTGACAAAAAGTGACTGTCAGCAAAGTGTCATAACTCAGACACCTGTGAAAAATCTTCTCACTGCGGCTCACACAAATACAAACCAAAAACCACAATAGTACTGAATAGTTCATGATATCCTTGACTGACCATGGCTCTTAAAGCAGAAAATCAAAGACTAATGTAGGATTGAAAGTTTTAATTTTATAAAGAGCTGTGATGCAACAAAAGGCATGAGAATGTATATGTATTTGTGTGTGTTGGGGAACAGGAAGCTCTGATGTTTAGGGGGCACAGGGTATGGGATGATCTCTTCCCTTTATCCTGCCAGACCTCTCTCTCACAGACTCACTCTTTCCCTCACATGCAAACACTTTCACACACAGCTCTCAGCCTGTATCTCTGCTACCTCAGCATTTGTGTGTTTTGACAGGAAAGACCAGAGCCAGCTACCGTCAGTAACAATGATCCCTCTGTCACAGCTTATCTGTATGTATAGAGGTGTGTGATATGCTGTTGAACATTGATAATTTTTTTTTCTTCTAAAATTTAGTAGAAGATACTGGAACTTCAGTCAGTACTCATGCATTTACACTACCATTAAAAAGTTTGTGGTCGGTCAGATGTTTATTTGTTTTTTAAAAAAGTTTTTTTTATGCTCACCCACACTGCATTTATTTGACCAAAAATACAGTTAAAAAAGTAATATTGTGGAATATTCTTTATTTTTCTTTTCTTTTCTTTATATTTTAATATATGACAAAATTTAATTTATTCCTGTGGTGACAAAGCTTAATTTTCAGCAGCCATTACTCCAGTTGTCAGTGTCACTTGATTCTACAGAAATCATTCTAATATCCTGATTTGATGCTCAAGAAACATTTCTTATTATTATTAATGTTGTGAACAGTTGTGATTAATATTTTTGTCGAAACCATCATAGATGCTTTTTTTAGGATTCTTTGATGAATGAAAAGTTAAAGGGGTCATATGATGCTTTTTTAAAGATCATTATTTTGTGTATTTGGAGTAACAGAATATGTTGACATGCTTTAATGTTCAAAAAACACATTATTTTTCAAATATTGTACATTATTGTAGGTCCCATATGCCCCGCCTCTCTCAAACGTGTCGTTTTCTACAAAGTCCCTCCTTCCGACATGCACAGTCTGCTCTGATCGGCCAACTGACCCAGTACATTGTGATTGACCGAACACCGCAAGCACTCGTTGGAAATGTAATGCCCCTTTCCCTAATCGTAAAGACAGTTAATAATGTCCTTAGATTTAACATTAGTTCAGGCCCGAAAGGGGAACAGAGTCGCGTGACAGACACAGTGATGATGCTCGTATGTGTTTGCAGTGCACAAGCCACGGACAGTTAAGACAGCTGACTCCACTGTGTGACCCTGTCTCTCTCTCTCTCACACACACACACACACTGGCGCGCACACACACACACACGACGCACAAAACTACGCATTTGAACAGTCAATAGCAAATACTTAAATTAACAACAAAACATACTTACAGTAGCTGAATCAGAAGCACCAGATTGTCGTAGCAAAGTCAGAATTACCTCCTCTCCTAGGTTCATAAAACAGTCGTCCATAAAATGCGTTGCTGTTCTGTTGTAAGTCATCTTAAAGCTTCCTAAATGCATCTACTTTTGGAAGGCCAAATAAAGTGCTTTTGCTTTTGCCTAGATACACACAGCATATCCCTGACATGGCTGCTTCAGCACTAACTGCGGTCACTGAAGCCACGCCTTCTTTCTTTGTGTGAACATTTGGGTGGCATTACGCAAATATTTCCACATAGTGACATAGAGATGTGGGGGCGTGTTTGAATGAGCCATTTTAGGGGGGCGTAGCAGAGTCTTAACTAAGATAAAGAATATCTCTTTGGGTTTGAGACTTTAGTCTTTGCAACTTTACAGATCTTCTTCATGCACCAAGAGCTTGTAACACTCCAAAGAGAAAGGAAAAACTGAAATCGCATCATATCACCCCTTTAAAAAGAACAGCATTTGTCTTAACTGTCATTTTTGATCAGTTTAAAGGATCAGTCTAGGATGTTTATTTATTTTTGTCTACTGAAAAAAGTAAAAGTTAAATTAAGATACATTTTAACAATATAAGGTTAAATGTTGAATTTGATATTATATTTAGTCACAAAACCTAAACGAGTCATTTTGACCATCTGTGTACATCATGAAGAATAGATAAAATCTCTGAAGGATGTCAAAAGTTTGACTTGTGAAATATGTAACAAGATAAGTTTTGTTATCACATTGTGACAAAAATAATACTTACTTTGTCTTGTGCTTTACATTCAATGTGTCAATTTATGTGCCACAGGATTCTATCAGTTATGAAGATATTAGGCCACAGATGGTTTAACTGCATGACACGTGTGGTAAGTGATATATGTAAGGCAGTGTTAGATACTAGGCATACTACCTTTAAAATTGTAAGAAAATTGTGCATGTAGGTTTGTGTGTGGTTTTAATATATATGTGTGTGTGATATATATATATATATATATATATATATATATATATATATATATATATATATATATATATATATATATATTATATTAAAATTAATTATATATATATATATATATATATATATATATATATATATATATATATATATATATATATATATATATATATATATAATTTTAATATAATAATATAATTAACATGTTATATTTGACTAATTGCTTTAGATATGGTGTGTGTGTGTGTGTGTGTGTGTGTGTGTGTGTGTGTGTGTGTGTGTGTGTGTGTGTGTGTGTGAATATATCAAGGTGCAGGGGTATTTCCCCCAAGGTAAAGACATCCTCTGATTCGCAGCATGACATCCTGTGAGAGCCATCACACTTTTCTACCCTTCTTGTTCAGGGTTACACACTTCTTACTTGTTTCTTCAAGATGCAGTTACATTAAGCCCTTTGACTGTTAACATCTCTCCTCTCTGTAAACAACTCTACCTCTGACCTAAAACAAAACTATATTAGACACCCACAGTGACATGATATTTGTGTGATATATGACATATGCTGAGCCCTAAGAGAAACTCAGATTAAGTGTGTGAATAAATTTCATTTGTTCTAAGGATGAAAAAACATACAAGTGTATAGGTAAATGTTCAAAACATGCATCAAACCAACCCAGAACCCACTGAAAAAAAATATGAACAGCTTGTACATGCATCATGCATCTTAGACAAAAGAACAAACGATCCAGACACCACTAACACTCTCAAGACACTTAAATATACAAACTTCCTGTTTTATAAAAAAGAAACAGAACATGCTGTTCTAATTAAAGTAGAATCCCTCAACCACAGCGCCTCTTCAACACCAGCAGAGCAAAACCTACACACATACCACCCATTATCTCTTCTTTTTTGAAAGAAATTAATATTCAGCAAGGATCAATTAAATTGATCAAAAGTTACAGTTAAAACATTTATAGTTTTAAAAAAAGATTTTTATTTTAAATGTTATATTATTTTTATTCATCAAAAAATCCTGAAAAATCACACTTTCCACCAAAATAATAAACATTTTTGTTTTCAGCATCGATAATAATAAGAAATGCTTCTGGAGCAGCAAATTAGGACATGAGCATGATTTCTGAATGAAAAACTTACATTTTAAAATATCTAAAAATTTATATGAAATTCTACTGTATTTTTGATCAAATAAATGCAGCCTTGGGGAGCACAAATGACTTAATAACAATAAACAAATCCTACCAAACCCCAAACTTTAAACAGTAGTGTATTTTTGATGTCACTGCTAAAAATAGATCAAACACCAAGAGAGAGAGAAAAAAAAGTAAGAACCCAAAAAACAACTGTGATCCAAACATGTCTAAACATGTCTACTTACAGGTAGGCCTAAAAAACAGTACCAAGCTGAGTTTGAGGGGGGAAGGGAAGTGGCCACTGACACAAACATTCACATATCAATGCACACAGAGGCTTGCATTCAGCCGTGAGGCTCAGGGTCTTTTAGACCTAATGAGGTCTAATCACAGTTTTCCCCGTTTCTCAAAACAGTATTCCTTCACTTCTCTCTCTTGTGTTGCTCAACTTGAGCTGTTTGTCTCCACAGCTAATTAACAGATCGACTTAAGTATGAGAATGAGCACTGAGTCGCTACACAAACATGTGAGGGGTGGGCTGAGGGGAACACACAAAGAACACATACTTACACGAGAAGGAGAATGTGAAGAAGTTTGTGCATGTCAACAGTTTAATTTCTGCAAACGTTAGAAGCTACTAAGTCTAAATGTGTGTCAAGTTCCCAGAACATATTTTTTTGTTACATTTACTCAGATCACTTGTAAATCTTTGTGTAAGTTTGTGACATTGTCCGCCCTTTAGTTACCCTTTTAAAAGTTAGATGGTGGGGCTATTGTGTTGCAACAGGCATTTAAGATCAGATTCATGCTCACACACACTTCTAATACCTCATTCACAATGTGAGCCCCCTCTGTTTGTTCTCTCTATTGTGTCACACAACACACGCAGACCAACTCCCTTTAGCTCATAAGCTCCTTCAGCTTTGTCCTGAGATGGTTCTACTCACTGCTGTGTGTGTGCACTTGGATGGGTTAAATGCAGAGCAGAAATTCCGTGTGTGGGACACCATACTTGACCACATGTCACTTCACTAAACAAGCCAAGATATTGGTAGGTCAATGGGGGTAGGGGGAGAAAGTGGGTAGCTTTCATTTTTCAAAGAACTCATGGGTAACTAACACCTGTCCTTGACCCTGTTCTGAACACTGCTACTACTTGCCTTACACATCAGGGAAAGTACAAATGTACAATCTTCCAGTGTAAGGGGCCGTTCAGGCAGAATGCAATTTTACATTACACTGCGCTGCTTGTCCACTGTTTTTTTTTTTTTTTTTTTTTTTTTTTTTTTTTTAGTAAACGTGTTATACAGACATATTAGACTGTTGCACTTTTATGCCGCTTCCTATGAAAAGTTGCGCATGACACAGCGTTCTAAAAATGTGACGCTCAAGTCACATCTCTAGACCTTTCTAGATGTTTCTTTTCATTCCATTCCATTCCAGTTTAATACATAATTGAGATCCCCATTGTTTTGGTGCCAAATATATGCTGCTTTTGTTGTAAAAAGACAACAACATTCATTTAAATTAGCTTTTTGTTAGCAGCTTGTAATGTATCTAACAACATTTCAATTGCAGTTTAACTGCTTTTAATTATGTGTAACTTGGGAAGTTTCAAAGCAGCTTCCCAAACACTGCAAGCCACTAAATGTCTGCAGTGAAATGTGTGCTGACAGGTGGCAGGTGAATCTAGACCATCATATTGCATGTCCAAACAACTAGCAGCTGACCACACAAAGACAAACACACAGTACAAAATGTGCCTTCACAAGCCACAGACTAACTCAGCTTTAAATGTGTAAAATATGTTCCTCTTTGGGGTTTTCCTACCGTTATTTGCCTATTAAACTCTATTTAGCTATGTCATATTGTTTGTTGTGAACAGACTTCTTTATTTGTTCCTATTAGCACATAATGACTAAGATTAGGCCTATCAGTTAGATAACAGCAATCCCAAACACATTCGGCTATGGTCTGTGATAAATGTGGCATATCAGCTCCAGCCTTCTGTTTGGTTCAACTACCCTGCAAACATTCTAATAGAGCATGATACTCCATAGTCTGGATGGACTGTTTAAATATACCTTCTTACAGCATAATTTAACAAACGTATAGCGATGCATGATATATTAGTATCATATTAGTCAATATTACAGCTCCATTTCTCTACATTTATCAATATCTAATGCTAACTTAATCTTAAAGAGCCCCTATTATGGCATTCTGAATATTGCCTCTAAGTGCTCTATAAATTAAGTTACTGTCATATATTATTACCATTTTCAAAACTAAAGCGAGTAAACTGTGATAATTTGTGAAACGTCGAAGGTGTCTAAATAAATTTTGGCTTGACTGTATTTGTCTAATAACACTCTTTGAAATCCTTTTTTGTTATGTTTATCAGTCAAATATGGCAGCAATGCAGAGTACAATAGACCTGTTTCTCATTTGCACTGAACTAGAAAACACTGTCACAAAGAGGGTCATACAGAGTACAAGGCATATGCGTCACAACAACAGCAATAGATCAAGCCTTCAAAAACAACTCAATTTCCAACGCAAGACATGCACACTGCTCACTGTTACAGATAGCTACAAGAATGCTTGTCTTGATTCTTTCACAATGAAGGATCACATGCCTTCCATTGCAGAGTGTTTCCTTTTGTTAATGCATGAAAATCTACACATTTTCTACAGTCAACATCTCTGTTTACTAGAATAGTCAATTGGCTTTATTAAAGTGAATGAATTAGCTAATCTAGTTAGGTTGATTGACGTCCAATGGGAAGAAAAACAAGAGTGACACTAAAATAGATCTTTGCTTTTACAAAGTAGTCTGACTCCCTGATGATGAAATACCTAAATCAAAAGTAGATGTACTATGAAGGCATGTTGTGTTAGTATGGTGGTTTTTAAGTGCAGAAAAACTTTGTTTTTTTCTTTTTGGCAGATGGGAGCTACTTGGAATATGATTCCAGGAATGCCTAAATTGGAGGAATAAAGGGAGTAGCTAAGGATGCAAGAGAATCAGCGGTTTAATGTGGGTCAGCTCCTTTCGTCTCCCAGGCATCACCACAAACAAACAGTTCTCCGCTTTCCTAGAAATTTCTGGGAAACATCCAACCATATGGTCCACACCCCCTTGTCCAAGACCCCTTTCTGACTTCTACATGCTTCTGCCTCACTCTTTTTTTTCAGTTAGCAATGTTCATTTTTACACAGGACACAAACACATTCTAGGATTCTGGAGGTGTGTATCCACTCAGCCAATCACGGTGTGCTCATGCTGTGCATCTCAGCCAATGACAGTGCAGTGGGGGGTGGAGCCAGCATCTATGAGCGACAGTGCTAGTTGTTTATCACTGTACCACTTCTCTTTCTTTTATCATCTCCCTCTCTTTATCATTCTCCCCCTTTATTGATTGATTATACTAATGAAGCAGAGGTCACAATCTGGCATAAATAGACTCCCATATTGGAAGGTATTCAGAACCCCACCGCCCACACTTACACATACTGATGCCAGTTATTAAGTAAGCTGGTCAGAGGGTGGGACTGGCCCATAACTCCAACTGAAAGCACTATCTGTACTGAACAGAAGCAATAACACCTGGCCATTAGCTCTTCTGATGGAGTTAAAACACACATACACACTCAGTGTTAATTCAATCCAGCTATAAAGTCAGCCGGTCATTATCACAAAATAAACCCAGAAAAGACGGTCAGGCCCCTGATACGGAGAAAATGTGAAGTGATACGAGAGACACTGAACTGGCACAGCTATGTAAGAGATGGGTTGCCAGGGAAAACGGTCAGATTTACAGTTTAGCAGTCATTATATAAATATATTTGACCAGAGAATGCTGCATTTAAATACTTGATCACAATTACATATTCAGCAGCTAAAATGATATTTTTTATTTATTATGTCTATTATAATAACATTGCTAACCAAGATTGCATTTATTTGATCAAAAACGGTAAATATAGTAATACTGTGAAATATTACAATTAGAATAACTGTTTTCTATGTTATTAAATCTTTATTGTCACTTTTGATCAATTTAATGCATCCTTGCTGAATAAAAAGGTTAATTACTTTCAAAAGAATAATAATAATAAATCTTACTGACTCTTTTAAACAGTAGTGTATGGTTTGAGAACATACACCAGAAAACAACAAAAGCTGGCTTTGATTGTGAGAAGTTTTTAAATAGCTAATCATGTAACAAATAAAACTGAAACCAACACATGTTTGTAGTTCAAATGGTTTCATTTCAAATAAAGGGGAAATAATTAGTTTTTAATTAATAGTTTGTTTTACAGTAGTTTTGACATGCCACAAAGCTTGTGTATCTGGTGTAAGGTCATTCTAGGCTTCAAGATCATTCTAGTTCAAGCTCTAAAACAAGAACATTATAATGTGTGCATCTAAAACTGTCCCACACACATGATCCAATGAGTTCACATAAGGTTATATAGTAATGCTATGAAGTCTGCAATCATCAAAAGCATGCTAACAGTCTTGGCTGTATATCAAATGGCAACATACTCAACTAGGGCTATTGCATAACACAATCCATAGCTGACAAATTCAACATTCAAGCCACTGGCTAACACATTTTGATAGCCCTAGCAGGCTCATGCCTTTACACTGATTTATATGGAGAGCAAGTTTAAGTGTCTTCTCAAATAAATGGAAAAGATGTGTGGAAAAAATGGTTTCCATTTGATATAAAAATATCATTGCAACCTTTTAGCAACAGCTGCTAACTTGCTAAAACAATCCATGTAAGGCCCACTGTGTGGCCATGGGTTTGATAAATCGTTAAATGAATATAAAAAATGAATGTCACATGAATATCTTAAAAAACTGCTCACGTCCAGACAGAGAGGATGGCAGCAGGTGACACTGCTGTGGAAACTTCAGCTAAAAATACAAGTATAATTATACATACCAATAATAATGTCATGACAGGGGGTTTGTCTGCATCAAAAACACACAACAATATACACACACACACACATGCAAACCAGACCACTGTTCGTGTGAGAGACAAATATTGTACAATTGTTTTGTTATACACTTCCCTAAATGTGCACAATGTGTTATTGAGTGACTCAGCACCAGCTCTGGCATACGTTGCTGGTTAGAGGCTCACTGATTCCAACCTGTCCTAAGAGCCAACCGCTTGGCAGAGCAATCAAGCCATACCTCGCCAAGCTCGACACTCAAAATGTCGTATCAGTTGTTTTTTACTTTTATGTTTATTTTTTTTGTAAAATTTAACTGGTGCAGGCCTGTCAGTTGTTTAGTTCTGCGGCTCAGATAGGTTGATGTGAAGATAAGGCAATACAGATGAAAGCGTGCGACTTTGATTACACTGATTAGCTTGAGAAAAGATCTGTGCTCTTTCTACAACCAAGCATTGGTCAAAACAAAACATGAACATACCAAAAAAAAATAAAAAATAAATAAAAAATCACTGTATATACCAGGGGTGTCAAAATTTATCTTATTAAATTATTAATATAATAGCAAATAATAAAATAATTACATAAATTATTGATAATTAAATGTGCTACTTATCACATATAGTTATAAAAGGTAAAAATTAATTCAATATTTAAAAGAATAAGTACTGATATTTACTTATCTTATTAACACTAAAGAAGTAAAACAAAAATAATATTTAAAAATAATTTATATTTTTAATTGAACTACAAAGTACCACCCTCACTTATAAAAACATTAATTCAATATTTATATTAATAAATTAATATCTATTTATTTTATTAAATGAATTTCATTAAAAAGTAAAAAAAAACAGCAACAAAAAAACTATACATTATTAATACAACTCAAAATGAAATTTCATTAAATTAAATGTAGTCTTCAAGTATTTTTATTTTGTTATTTTTACTACAGACGTTTAAATTAATTCCAAAAGATACAAGAGAGAGACTGGTATTGTTACATTTAAGTACGAGCTTTGTCCCAAAGTACCATCACTCTGATATCCCTAGTATACACTTGAAAGATGTGGGTGGGTGGGTGTGTGTGTGTGTGTGTGATGAGAGAGGCGAAAAAATTCAAGGGTCTAAAGGGAGACATAAACATGCCTAACATTCAGGTTATGAAATTGATAGCTCTGTTTTCTTTTCTTCCTTTCACTCCTCACTATCTCTCCCTATCTCTCTCTAGATGTGACTCATCTCTCACTCCTTTTATTCAACTTCTAAAGATTCCACCTCACAAAGTTTACTTATGAATGAGTTTGCCCTTTCATCTTTGTTGACTTCTTTCTTCTGATTTTTCAACTTCTCACTGCCTCAGACATCACAGTGGTCTGTTGCTTCCACGCATGCCAAGCTATTTGGGTTCAAATTTATGTACATTTTGTACCTGCGAAAGGCTAATTGTGACATAACCATCAAAGAAAGCTTTCCAAGCTTTCCCCAGCTTCCATCAGAAGACCTGCTGAGATGCTTAAAAAGTGAGACCTGCATCAAATCACAACAAAGAAGAAGCAATGTCTAAAGCTCAACTACTGGGATCAAAGAAGATGTTACTTTAGAATAATAAAAAGTGATGCTATGGAGAGAATGCTTCATGGACACTGTGATGCAATAAAGGTTAATGGTCAGTTTTTATATTTTTAGGTTTTGACTCATAGTATCTCACACAGTCACCAGACCATCCAATCTCCAAACAGATTTCTTCTTCTACTTCAACTGACAACTCAGTCTATTTCTGTTCTCTATTTCACATCCATCTGATTTCCGGTTTTTATTTATTTTTATTTTTTACCTATGGCATTCTTATCCTCTGTAACAACACACACACAAAAAATAATGCCACTTCCTCTTTGGGTCTGGTTACACGTGGGTTCTGTGGCACGTGTGGCCTTCGCTCACGTTGCAGTTGCAACTTTTTTATTTGCAGAAATACAGCATATAAAATCCACTTATCCTCCCCACCACTTCTGGTAACCCAGATGTGGCCATAGTCGAAGCTGAGAACTTCTCAAGGTGGTTTGCTTCATCAGGTTTGTAATCACCTGACACAAGTGATGATGCATCGAAATGCCAGTCTCCAACTTTCAAGGTTACACCAAAACAGATTTATGTCTGAAGGATGATAGCAGATGTTTATTTCATTAAACTGAATCAAGAACTCTCAAAGAAACACAAAGAACACTTTAAATGTGAAAGATTCATTGAGAAACATTGTGATGTCAGAGGTGCATGCATCTATAAAAACTAAATTATAGCTGCCTGGATTTAACATGCACTCCACAGAAATGCTTCATTTGTGGTTTTATGGGTATCATGATGAACTACTTCTCACAACAATAAAAGTGTCCAGAACCTGTCGATGATGTGCTTGATGAAAAAGTTAAACATTAGTTTTCTCTTTTTAAACACATAAACAGTTGTGAAAGCTCTCATTTAGCCCTTTATAGAGTATAAACACACACATAAAAATCTAAGCCCTTCGATCTTAATACTTTTAAGATACTCACATACATGTCTACTTGTTTTGCCCAAGGGGTTAAAGTTTGGCAGGACAGCATGAACCCTACTGACAGACGCTGTTACTACATCATCCAGCAATTTAAAATTAGCAAGTGTATTCGGACTAAATAACATCTGCAAGCATAATATTAAATTGTGATACAGTAGATGTTTTACCAATGGTCAGGGAGGGCTCTTAAAAGCATTTAATTGATGTATATTTTTTCATCGCCTTTGACATCGCAGTTCAGGATGGTTGTTTGTGAAGGCCATGCCGATCAGTGTTGTCATGATGTCAATTTCCTGCATGCAATGGGTCTGCCAGCTGAACAACTGCTATTTAAATAAATGTGAATGCTAATGGTATTATAGACATGCATTAGCAATCTAATCCTGATTGTTTTCTTGACACCAGGAGTAAAGAAATAAAACAGTTCTGCAAGCATTTAGGTCAAGCGTGGAAATTTCCACTGTCTCAAACTTAAGGCTGTCTAGTAGTAAGTGGTCTTATTATGAGGTAATGGCACCCTCTGCTGCTCATAATTTTACACTATGGGAAAAACTTGGTTTTGTGGTAACTCACCAAATCACCACAGTACTGTCACAGTGTTCAACTGCCAGACACAGCTTTTATATAACATTCATGACGTGATTTCAATGCCACTTTGAGTAAAAGTCAACACATCTTTTGACGTAATCTCAAAAAATGAGGTCTCCTCCCTGACCATGGGGACTTGATCTGCTATGTCGATTCCAAAGCTAGCTATAATATGTAAAAGTTTGAAATCTTTCCAAAAACAAATCCTGTATGGATCCATGTGCACAGCTTTACATGCATTCATTCATATTAATCAACAGCAGATGGGCTGTAATCTGATCCTTGTACACAGCATAACATCCAACACTCCCAAAAATTGTTCCCTCGCTTTGTCCTCATCTTTCTGCAAGTTTGTCTTCAACTTTCACATTTGTAGCTCTGCCATCAATGGATTCTGCATTTCATCTACACCACTTTCCTCATCCTTCTTGTTTCATGAGGTGTTTGTGCAGATCAACAGAAGTTCCATTAACAGCACTCTCTTAAACCATTAACAACGCTCATAAAACTCCCAGAATGAACCAGCATCAGAGAGAAAATATCACATACGAACACCATATTAGAAGCCAAAGTGTTGACTGTGTGATGTCATGTTGTGTTTAGGGGAGTATGTGTCTTTCATTCCCTTTTCCATCCAAATAAGACTTTTTTTAATTTTATTTTTTTTAACTAGGCCATTTTTCACATTCAAACAGGCATCATTCCTCTAGGGCAGTGCCATTCCTCAAATCCTAGAGTTGTGAGAGGTTTCTAAGGATTTCCTCCTCCCATCAGCGTAGTTACCACAAACAAGTCCCCCTCCCCAATCGTGGGGTTGTTGTGCTACAGAGCTCCATGCTGTCATGTTAACCCCCTTCCTTAAATAGGGAGAAAACACAGTCTGCAGATTGTTTTGCGTTCATTGTCTTTTTCTTTCTTTAAGGTGAAGAATAAATAAAGTGTCTATTTATCCTTTTATTTTCCCCTCACTTAACCCTTTATCGCACAATGCTGCCTCATGGTGAGAAAGCCATTTTCATAAACCACATTTTCATCTTCAGTAAACACAAAATGTCAATGAAATGATTAATAATAAAGGGAAGACATATAATAAAAGGCTATTTTGGTCACACTACATCCTGATATGTTTTGGCTTTCTGGCATGGTACACTGTTAAGAGGAATGCCATGAGAAAAGCTATTTTAATAAAAGATGCCTGGGAAATAAACATACGACAATTTCCACAAAAGTATTAAGAAGCACAGCTGTTTTCATCACTGATAGAAATGTTTCTTATGCACCAAACTGCCACTGTGACACAAAAGACTGGAGTAATGGCTCCTGAAAATTTAGCTTAGCCATCACAGGACAAATTGCATGTAAAAATAGAAAATACTTATTTTAAATTGTAATAATATTTCACAGTATCACCTTATTACTGTATTTTTGATCAAATAAGATCAAGACGTCTTTCAAACATTTTACTGACCCCAAACATGAAATGTAGTGTACCCAGCAAAAATGATTTTAGTAATGAGGCCTATGCATGCAAACTGATTTAAACATTTTTAACACTGTTTTAATGCATGCAATATATAGGATTAAATAACTTTGCATTAGAAAATCACCACAATGTCTTGGACATGTAGACTTAACATTACTAGCACCCAGCTCACTAAACCAGTGCCAAGTGCCATGATGACACTCAGCTTCCATACACATACCAAACAAAAACACACACATCCAATCCACATGACCCTCACAAGGCCCACAGCTAATTTAAGACCTGAGGGAATAAGGAATCATTTTCAAAGCCTGGTTGGGCAACAAACAGGCTCCTCTACGGCTTTCTGTAACATGTCTTACTGTCTCTATAAAGAAACTTTCTTTCAGTCTCGTATCTATTGGGGTAAAACCCCTTTGTCCAGACTGAAAATGCCCTTATAATTATCAAAATAAGAAACATGGAAACGTAAATATCAATATTATTCATCAAATCATCTTTGTGTACATCATTTGCGAAGTGCTTCTAAATTCTTCATTCACAGACAACTAGCACCACATCCAAATAAAAAAAATATGACTCTTTGAGCCATAACGAACAAAACATAGGCCTTAGGAAATATTGGCATCTTACATAATTTCTAAAACTCCTTTCAGACCAGTGGACTGACACTGACCTAAATCTGTCTCTCTATCCATAGCTTCTCAGGGCTTATCACTGCAGAAACATGCATTAGTGTGCACACACACACACACGCACACACACACACACACATATAAACACACTCAAAACAAACTATGCCCATTCAGGTGCAAGTCATTCAGGTGCAATGCACAACCAGAGGACACATCCTGTTAGTGTGGTCTTAAGCAAGTGGGCTGCACCAACCACAATGACAATAACAATGCCTTACTATATCAGTAATCATTTTTTTCTTGGATTACTGCTTTCTGAGGTCACATCCTGAGTCTTTCTATGTCAGTATCTGTGTGGTGCTCGCTGTATCAAAGGTCAAATTTACTTTTTTCTCTACTGCTGTGGCCTCATTTGTCACGGCCCCTTGGATCCCATAATTCCGGATATCAGAGCAGACGGCTTACCACTGATACAGTAAGCAGAAAGGGTTAAAAGGTCAACCCAAAACAAGGGAGGAACATCCTGTCATCTAATAAACTACAACACAAAATAAGCACCTAAAAGAGAGGGCCTTCCATAAATAGAATAGGAAAAGATATATATGTATATATATATATATATATCACTGACTAATATAACAATATATCACCATATTCAAAATTATTCAGTCAGAATATCCTTGATCTAAAACTGTGTGAATGTGTCTTGTCATATTTGTAGTAATGGACATAGTGGAGTGACATTTTGGGTTAATTAATCACATATCTGTGTTAATTACCAAAGCTGCTGATCCAAAAAATAACACTAACAAAGCAATCTGCAACAAGTACATGTTAATATTTTGACATTTAAAATTTAGTCTCTGACACTCTGATGGAAAACCTTTGGGAAAACAGTATTCTCAGCACTTCAGGATTACAGGAAAATACAGTGATAGCAAATGGCCAGTCACATTCAATGTACAGACATGAGCCAAATGGATTTACATGTTTTGGTAAACCTTTCAGCAGTATCTGTGACTAAGGAGAGACCTTGATCCTCTCTGACTCCTCCAGTGAACTCTGTGACACAAAAAGTCTCAAATACTGTAAAAAAAATTACCCGGTCCCCTAGCTTCCTAAACCAGGGCAGAGCTATTTTATAATGTTACTATGGTTTGAAATTGAATGAAAAACATCCTGGAATCACAGGGGAACATTACTAATGGCAGAGCCAAACCCCAAAACCCCCCACTTCTTTATTACTTGCAAATCGCGTTTTAAGAATTATTGGCCTTCAAGGGTTCCCACACTTTCTGACCAATTTTAATGACTTTTCCATGATTTTCCAGTTGTATGTGATGAATGGATTAGGATTTGAAAAACAAAAAAGCATTTTATAGAAATCCCACTAAAAACAAGTGACTATCCAGGCAAAAATACTGTACTTTTAACTCAGTAATTACTATGGTACTTACCTGAACTTTCTGGAGCAAACATATGCATTTCTCCCGGACATCTTCATAAGGACACTGTTTGGAGAGCATCAGGACATGAGCCAGCAGAGCATTAAGATCACTGGACAGACTGTCATCCATGGCTGGGGGAGAGGAGGACTGCGGGTCTGGTATCGGCCCCATGGTCTCTATTCTCTTCATCACCTCCTGGTGAATGAGCTCCATCGCTGCCTGTCTGGAGCTCGAGTCTCGACTGCCCAGAGCATCCCACCTTCCTGCAGCATCTCTCACATCCATCACTGTAACAGTCTACTATTCTTCAACTATACACCTGAATGACTGAGCCATGCACAAGACAAAAAAAGGTGTGCTAATTATTTATATAGCTGGAATAATCCTAAACCAATCTGCTCTGCTGCAAGATGACAAAGGAATTCTGCAAATCCCTTCAAAAATATTCCATAATCTGCTATCATAAACAGACTTGCAAATGCATGGGCATGTCTTAGCATGCATTATACGAATTACATTTATTTATAATGTAGTGAATGCTTTACCAAACAAAAGTAGTTTTTGTTTTCTGTTGTTTAAACAGAAGAACTGACACACTTTCAACTGTCTAGGGAAATATTTTTCCAGAGTTTTATATAAACTGGTTATTTTTACCAAAGAAACAGTGAATATAATATTATACAGTAGACACATTGTAAAAAAATAAAATAAAAAAAAAAACCTTTATTGACGTTAAATCAAGTTCTGTTATTAGACAACAAGCTAATATTCTTCAGTTGTTACACAATTAATAAAGCCACGGGTAAGGTCAGTAATTATTAAGCGCGTACTATTTTAAAAAGAAACATCAGATGAAAATACTTACTAAATGTACATTCTCTCTAGTCATCCCCGCTGCCGTTGAATGAGGCCGTCCTGCGCGCTGGCTCTTCAGTCGATTTCAGTCCTTTGCACAGCGGCTTGAGTTAACAATTGATTGACAGCTGCCACAGTCCAATAGTGTTCTACAAAAAAAACTGATAGGCGGAGGCATGCTCTCGGCGCACCAATCAACGACTAGAAAGGCGTTCATGTCAAGCCGCGCCTCCAAATACGAATAAAAAGGGAATTGTAGTTCAGACGCTCGTTAATTTCAACGTTCTCTTGGAGGCGCAAATACAACACAGAACTACAAATACCAACAGCCACAAAAAACATTGGTAACTGCAGGGGCCCCGCCACCACTTGTTTATCTCAAAACCCTTTACCCTTATGATTAATGCAAAGCTTTCTCCAGATATTCATAAATCTTATTCAATGAAAATTTGTGAGCTAATATCTGAAAATAGAGCAGGTGTGACTACACCACCTCTTACTGTTTTACAAATATGAGCAAAGCACTCGTCTTTGTTTAAGTTCCTTAGTGTTATTATTATATGAAGGCATCCTCAATAAAAATAGAACTGTGAAACAAGTAGAATATTTTTGTTTTCAGCCTGACTAATCCAGATCTATCTAATCTACGTGTCTGTCTGTCTATCAGTATTTCTCTATATTGTGTAAGCTGTGCTCTTTGTGTAGATGCGGAACCACTGAGAGCGGTAAAAGAAGAGGGAAATTTGAACCTGGGCGGCGCTCTCGGCTACAGCTGTTAACGTGACACTCTATCAGCTAATTCATCTGCACCTCGATGAATACATCCTTTATTCTTATGTGTAACGAAGAGACGGATTCATAATGGATCACTTCAGAGATCAGGTATATATGCTTAATTGTTTAATCGATGTTGTTATTATTCTTAGAGATGTTTACATTGACGTATCACAGTCGTTAGCCTTATTAGCTTAATCACATTTTGTACTGAGCAGCCTAGAGCAGTAGTTTTGGGTTCGTGAAGCATTTATGTAGCCTAGAAAGCAGCTCATTAGGGTTTGACACACGGCCATTTAATAAATTAACAATGAAATGTATTGTTACAGTGTGTTTACAACAGTGTGGCTTGCTTTCTTCAGTGCTTTTGGCTGCTTTAAACAATGGTTCTCAGACTGTAACGTTAATGTATTCTTTAACAGCCATTTATTTATTTTTTTTTCTTCAAAGACGATGACTCAGTATATATATAGCTGTATTATTATCGTTCACTCATTCAAAGTGGTTTTTTTGCCATATAATTAATAATCTGCTCATTTTTTTATTTCTAAATTACAGAGTCTAAATCTGGACTCTCCGTCTAAACATAGTTATGTTGGCAGTTATTACAAGCCTCCAGAGAAGCTGTCAAGACCTCTGTATATGAACGCAGAAACACATCCACTGGACAGGAAGAGCTCAGGTTATCAAGACATCAGCCCACAACTTTATCAGACAGTACCTGATGCTGGAAGCAGAGGTGAATTAAATTTAATAAACAACACAGAAGACCACATGTAACCAAATATTTAAGACCAAATGTAAACGTTTCCTGTGTTTGTACAGCAGTGATATCAGCCCTGAAAACACTGCAGGAGAAGATGCGACGCTTGGAGCTGGAGAGAGTTCAGGCAGAGAGGAACGTCCAGGATTTCTCTCAGACTGTTCGATATCAGGCGGGTGCTTCTGCGCAGAGAGAACCGGATCACGGCACACAAGAGAATCGCTCTGCACAGAGGAAAGGTAAAAGTGTTTGCACAACAGGTTTTGATCTGTTGTCATTATAATTGGAAAGTCCAGTACTGCACTAAATCAGTGTGTACTAAGTTGTCTTTGTTTCTCTTTTTAGCAGAGCTGGTTTCTAAGCTTCACTCTGCAGAAACACGATACTCTCTGCTGGAAAAACAGATTGACTACATGAGGAAAATGGTGGAGTGTGCGGCGAGAGAGAGAATCACTCACACAGACAAGCAGGTGAGCAGACCGACAAAAGCTCAAGAGCTTGTGCACTATATTCCAAATATAATCCTATACTGTGCACTATAGCTTTTTAAAGCCTCTCGTTATCTCTTTCTGTTTCTCTTTTCTGATTGGTCTTTAGGACTCTGTGTGTAGGGAGAACACACATACAGACCCACAAATGCAGACACACCTCAACAAATTGGAAAGACTGGAAAAAGAGTATCTAAAACTCACCAGTACACAGTCTATTGCTGAGGTACAAATATATGATATGCACTAGGGCTGACCACCTGGGCTATATGTACTCAAGTCATTTGGGAGGGAAAAAAAATCCACATGGACAGTTATCTTTTTTATGATCTGTTGTGGTGTCTTTCATCTACAGAGGAAGATTGAGCTCTTAGAACAGAAACTTTTAGAGGAGCAACATGAACGCAAACTTGTGCAGGAGAAAGCAGAGGAGGTGAAACAAACAAAGGCAAAAAAATTGCAAATGCATTGTCAAAAAATAGATTTATAAATCATACAATCTTTCTCCTTACAAAAAGAGCTTTTATTAAAAAGCCATTTTTTAAATTTGTGCCTTAATGTCGTCTCTTTTCTTTTCTTGGCATCAGTTGCACCGAGAGCTTGAAAACAATCTCATCTCCCTTTCTGCTGTGACTCAACCTAAAAGCAAGAAAAAGAAGAAAGAAAAGGCCTCTTGCAAGGTAAAAAAAAAAAAATGCTCTGCAGTAATGTTTAGTGAGCACAAGGTGGCAGTATATTTACAGAACAGAATACTACAGATGTATTCTGTATTGAATTCTGTTAATAATGTTTTTTTTTTCTCTTATATTATGTCAGAACCCTCCTCAGTGAAGGTGGATGCGCCCCCCACTCCTAAGGCTAAACGCCTCCCATTTGTGGCTGGAACAGTCAGTATGACCTCACCCTGACTCAACATCACTTGATTATCATTTACATTTGTACATGGTTATTATTACACAAAAGTGACAGTAAAAACATTTATAGTGTTACAAAAGATTTTTTGAAATGTATATTAAGCAGCAGCTGTTTTCAGTATTGGTGATGATAATTATAATAATAATGATGAATGTTTTCTTGAGCAATTTTCTCTCTTTCTCAGTCGACCAGTCCCAGTCACTCAGTCAATGCCAATGTTCAGAGTGTGTTGCACCTGATGAAGCACAGAAACCCACGGCTGTGTGAGAGAGTCAGTGCTCTGCAAAAGTCGGGTTCTGAGAACCAGCGGGCCGAGCGCAGACCTCCGTCCTCCCCCAGCAGAGCAGCTTCAGCACTGGGCAGCCTCTCTGATGTTCTGCTCGCCCTTCAGGATGAACTGGGACAGATGAGCTTGTGAGTCACCATCTTGACCATAAACTGATCAAGACTAGTTTTTGTAATGCATTGACGGGGAGAGTAGGATACAATATAAACTGTGTGTGTGTGTGTGTGTGTGTGACAGTGAACACCAGGAGTTGGTCAAGCAGATAGACGAGACCTCTAAACGAGAGCTTCATGACGATCTGGAGCGAGAGCTGGACTGTCTGGTCAAGAGAATGGAGGAGAAAGCAGCTCAAATCTCCAAACTGCGCAAACATCAGCAAACAGTAAGTTTGTACTTAAAATTACAGCTTAAGTTAGACATTACCCTTTAATTTTTTTTTTTTTTTTTTAGTATAGTCTTTAAATAAAAACATCCTATAGAAAACGCTGATGCATATCAAGCTGCTTTTGCTTGTGTAGGTTCAGAAACTCTCCCAACGATCTTGTAGCCCCAGGAAGGAGCCACATAGGGCTGCCAATGTAGAGGGCAAAACCAGGGCACAGAGTGGGGTACAACCATTGCCACCATCCCCTGTCAAAGCCTCAACCAGCAAGGGACAGAAACAGAGCGGGAGCAGTCAAGAGTCCCTGAGGCTCCTCAGAGAGACACAGAAACTGTGCTCTGGCCTCCGCAAACAGGACATTGCATGGGAGACATAGATTCATTGTCCCGAAACACATATCCGGGGCTTTGAAGAGTTGCAGCTCAAGAGGACAGTGGAATGACACCTGATCTTCACCCTCAGAAGATCAGAAAACACTGTTTCACCTGCATCTTAATTCAAATTTTTACTCAAAAATCTATATACCTCTCAATGACTTTAATGAGTTTTTAATTGATTTTTATTTCTGTTGGTAATATGTTTTTGTTTGAATAAGTTGTGAATAAAATATCTACATATTTTTAAGTACAGGCCAACTTTTTATTTATGTGCACACTAAACTCTAATCACTTTTCACCATCCAATTGATAAAATGAAATCCTGTCCTACAGCTTTTGGTTAGATATGTTGTTTCAACTAGAAATAAGACAAATATAAATATTTAAATGAACATTTTACACAATCACAACAAATGGCTGTTGATAAGACTTTTTACTTCTACTCAAAGTGTGAGAAAATAATACCAGGAAATGTAATGCTGGTGATGAAAAATGTGAGGGAAAAACGAGTATTGTTGCAGCATCAGCTTTTGTGTTGTTTCTTTCTTATGAGATTTACAATCAGCTGACACATTGTTTCCTCCACTGTTTCCACAACAAAATGATCCCATTCTCTGACATCTGATCTTGTTACAACCACAAACCAGAGTGATGGTTTAAACCTTGAGAAACCACAAATATGAATATACAAATATATATACACACACACACAGTAAACATTTGAAGTGGATCAAAACCTTTCATCAAAGTTGTCCTAAAACCGAAACAATACCTATTCTTGTCGTAGGACAACTTTGATTAACTTTTTTGATCCACTTCAAATGTTTACTACTGTATGTATATGTGTATATATATATGTATGTATGTGTATATATGTATATATAAGAGGAAAGCATTCTAATTGTAACCAGGCAGAGAAGATGGACTCTGTTTTGTTCAGTGGGTCTTATTGGATTATGGTCTGTGACAGTACAGATTAAATCAGTATTGCATAAACTTATTTAAACACAGGAAGCACTGGCAAACACACACAATGTAATATCATTAATTCTTGGTGCTCACAACCCTTGATTTTGGCAAGATGATGACATCGGCATGTTAACCAGATTTGACTGGTTGTTACAGTACATCACGCAAAATGTCCTTGTAATACTGCATTTTTTTCAAATGATTCATGACTCTTACGGTCATATTTTCAGTAGAGTGGTACAGGGGGAAAACATTGAATCCCAGCACATGCACATCCTGTTCAGAGAAGAAATCTGAGCATTTGATGCAAAGTAAGCAAGAACGGAGTTGACCCTCAGGGTGAGCGCATATCCTGTTAGTTAAACATTACAGAGTGTGTTTTAAGGACTGCTTTCTAGGACATAGTGACATTGAAAAAGATGAACTATAATCCAGTGATTAAAAGACGTTTTAATGAATTCTAACTGTACTTTTGTTAACTTTTATCATCTCAGGGCTCTTTATTCTAAATAATATCAGAGATTCTTCAAACTGGCCAATGGAAGCCCACTTTAAAATAAATCATGTCATGTGAGATACAAAGTTGCAACTGTGAGATAATGAAAAGTCACACTTGAGAGATACATAGTCACAATTGTGAAAAAATCACTTTGCAAGATTTAATGGTGCATCGGGAGATATAAAGTCGCAATTAATTTTATTTATTTAACTTTTTTTGAGGTGGGAATGAACCTCTAGTGGATGTAACCATATATAGTACTGAAAAGTGACAGTCACAAAGGTTTCTTAAAGAAAAAGGCAACACAAAACACCCACAACAGTTTTACAATACTCAAACTTTAATTAATTAATTAATCACATTTTCAACCTAATTGTGAATGCAGATCTGAAACACAAGAACAAAAGAAAGAGTTCCAGAGAAATAAAACCAACACAATAGAGCATAAAACTATTAAGGCAGACTTTCTGGATACAGACGCAACAGTAAGTGTCTTCTAATTGACAAGATGTGGGGCATGTGCATGTTTATGTGAAGCAATAAAAAAAAAATACACTACTGGACAGCAGGCCATAGGTAATTACAGTTATTAAAAAAAAAAAAAAAAAAAAATTTAGTAACTAAATACTTTGCATTTAGATAACAAGCACAAGCGAGATCCTATAGTCCATGTACCTCTCATTATCTGCTCACAACTTGAATAGACCAAACCTTCACTCTAAAATGTTCAAGTCCTTTTGAGTGTAACTCTTCCAACTCGATAGTAATTCTCATCATCTAATCTTAATAAAGGCACTTTATATTCAAAAGGTGAAGCAAGGAATGCAACACTAGCTCAGAGCAATGGCACAATATGGCATTGTTATGGCTGTTTCTGTGGAAATTTGATGCATGCACACAAACATAATGGCATAAGAAATCAAGGCCACAAACTACTTTAAGTTAGGTTGAATTCTCTGAGAGTGAGAGGATTTTGAGTGGTTTACCTTCTCAAACATTAGCATCCTTGACCGAGCTCTGAACTTGTAATAAAAGGATAGTTCACCCGAAAATGCAGAATGTCCTTTATAGCCCTTTGCATGCACAGCTAAAATTCATTTGCAACTATGTGTGGGATCTTTGGATGTAGCCTGATGCTAAACAGACAATACTATGATGAGTTGTGTATTTTTGTATTTATGATAACTATTAAAAAAAAAAAAAAACCTAAAATGGAAACACTGTAGTCTGAACTCTTAAGTAAACAGTGTTTTTAATTTGGCAAAGCTGAAGCAAAATGGCAAACAACGGGATTTCATCTGACTACACTATGGGCATGATGAAGCTTGTGAAGCATTATAGCAGCTTTTCAGTGACTCGTGCTAAGACAGACACCTTTGGCATTTAAGCACTGTGATACGACAATGGACAAGCAATTAGAGTGGTTCAATAAAGGAAGTGAGGCCTAAACAGTCATCTTCTGAGAAACATGCAATTAACACAATGCTGGAAATGTAACATTTGCGACATTAGAATATCAAAAAAGCAGATGAAAACGAAAGCACACAGCAAACAAAACGATTCCTTACTGCCATTACAAAATTTGCAACCCAAATAACGTGAATCACTTCCCAAGCCAACAACATTACAACTCGCAGAGGAAGTTATTAGCAGCAAGCTAATCAAGATTATTACATTTCAAATTTCATAACACAGGAATGAAGGAAAAAAAATGACAGTCCCTCTGCCTATAAACGTGCCAACACACTAGCCAGAAAAATGATTTTATGAACATAGTACCAAATGAAATAAGCAAGGCAGGAATTAGGCGTAGTGTAGGTCTATTCAAAATAAATTCACCCTAACGCAGTAATTATATTTTAAGATATCAAACCCAAGCATTAAATGATGAGTATGTCACAGCTCTAAGACTCCATCAAAATCTGCAGATGACTGTAGCGATAGACAGAAACGACAGACTAAGCAAAACATATCCTGAATGCGCTTTTCTAGGGCACATTTCAGTTCTCTTAAGGGTAATTAACACAAAAGCTCCTTAAAAAAACATTAGGCTCTATGTACAAGCCTGTTTTAATCGCCCTGAAGTATGTACACCTCAGCTTATTGATTCAGTTTATGGTCAAAGTGTTCCGATTATGTACAAATATCAATCTGTTTTTAAATGGGAGTTCTAGAATCTGACCGACATTTCTGCACTAGCAAAAAACAAAAACAAAAAAAAGAACCTCAATAACAGAGAGAAGCTTTTGGGAAACATGATATATTAATCCAACGAATGAATTAACGATTAATTAGCGATCAGTCCAGCTGGCAGACACTAGATCTACTTTATCGAAAACAAGCATGCATGCGCGTCTTTAAACACACTGACATACAGGCAGACACACTAACATAGAGCCTGGCCTCGATGGAGGCCCAACACGAACTCATTCACACTTTTAAGGCTCACTTTTAAGGCAGCAAGCCACTGCCTCCACCTAAAGGCACTTTGACTCAACTGTCAATTATTCTGAATGGGATCATAGATCCTCTGCTCTCATAGTGCCTCAATCTATTTGCATGTCCAGTAGAACAGACTAATTTTAATGAAGACTCATTTCCGCTGTTAGTAGAACTGGATTGGCTGAACTCCTACTGTTTCAAATCCACCAACTCTCCGAAAGTACAACTTAAAATGGCCGATATGCTGGTAAGTCCCCACAATGATAAGATGCTAACTATGGGTATATAATGCATCTCTGATATTACCCAGCACTCCACTGTCACATTTGGGGAAGAAAAAGGAGCGAGACGCCAGTTTTAACTCATTTTGAGAACTGATGTCTACTGGTTCTCTAACTACAGATAGTTAACAGTGAGGGACTAAGGTGGGGAATGTTATTTATTGCAAACATGTTGGTTCTCTTGGTTGGCGAAAATGAGAGGAATGGCCAAAAAAGGGTTTGAAATCAAACACCACACACACAGACAGATACAACCCAAAGGACTATGTGTTGAAAATGCACAACAGATTTGAAATGAAGGGGGAAAACTTTGTTCATTCAATCCTGAACTATACAGATATTACTTTTGGATGTGGTGATGATGATGATGATGATGATGGACTCGATAGAATATTGAGAACCATCAGTCATGGTAACTGTATAAAAACACTGTTCTAGTGAAGATACCTGAAATTAACACTGGAAATTGGGAAGTATTGTCGTAGGTATGATGAGAAGGTGCCCCCTCCGATGCCTTTCAGGGGAAACACAATGAAACCATGAAAAACATTTACGGACATAACTTTGAAAGCTGTGGTTGTACACGAAAGCAGGACACATTTCGCATAGTCCATAATGCCACTGCTCAAAAAGGCTTGGGGCATTACTTTGTGTGTGGGGTGTTTTTGTGTTAATGAACTTGAGTGATTATGAGAGCTCTAACATTAATGAAAAATAAAGCTCAAATCACAGGAATTAAAATTAAAACAAATGTGAGGATGAATATGGGGGATTACAGGGGAGTGTTTAGGAAATTTCATCGAATCTGTGAGTATAATGTGTGTCTCTCTCTTTTGGGTTGGAGTGTGGGTTTTGTGGTGCCGTGTGGTGCCTCCAGGTGGCAGCATGTTACAGGGTGTGGTAGTTGCGATCCTTGGATTTGCAGAACTTGTAAAGGAAAAAGATGACCGCTTGAAGCCCAAGGACTAGCACAATTCCCCCGATGAAACTGGCGGCATCAAATGTGGATGATTTAGATGGAGGACTAGTAGTAGGTGATATGGCCGTGGTGTCTGTGGAAAGGCCAAATTTTCAGTTAAACTTGAAAGGATAAAGGAAGTGTTTCACTCAGTAAGAGAGTGCTGTACTTACTTGTGACTGTGCTGTTTTGAGTCGGAGCAACTGATGTGGTGGGGACTGTCGTGGTAGCTGAACAGAAAAAAAGTGCTGTTCAGAATCATTTTTCTACATCAACAATAAACAGTAAAAAAGCTGATACATCAAATCTTACAGCCTCTCTCTCTCTCGCTCTCTCTCTCTCTATATATATAGTTCATAACAGAGCAAGCTGTAAGATTTGATGTAATCTGCATTTTTACTATTATTTTTCTATATCTATTAACAGGTAACACCGGTATCATAAGAATAACTGGCCTTAATTTTTATTAAATGTACCTTTTTAATTTCAAAAACTGTCATATGATTTTTACTATTGTTATTTGTAATTGTAATAAATGTATTTTTTGGCTCTTTATTTATATTTTATGGTCAACCAATACAAGTTTTTAATATTGTTATAACTTAAATAAAATTGACACTGAACTGACTTTGGCATTGGGCTTTAAATTAAATAGGTATGCGTTCCAAGGTGTGTATAAATGCAGATGAGATGAGTCTGTAGGGCCGTACCATTGATGGTAGTGTTTGTGGTGGTGGGGCTCACTGACGGGGGTGGTGATGGGCCTGCAGTACAGAGAAAATGCACAGATTAACATCACATCATCCCAACATACAATTGGTCATGCCACAGATCATTTATAGCATTTATATATGACCCCATTTGCTTATTTTTGGCAGTTAATGAATGCTACCGCAAAACTCTTTTTCAGCTATTATAAAAAGGAGCTTGAGATAGTAGGACAGGACGTACCTGTGCAGTTCACACTGACGCAGTTGGCTGTTAGGTTCACAACACTGTCATTATAACATGAAGGTTTACCATCTGAAATATAGTGAAGGCAAAACAAATTATTCCAAAAAGGAAAAAAAGACAATACCAAGCAAAGTCACTGCGCATTTGAAATGCAAAAAGGTGGAATTTGCTACTCAAATATGATTATCTAAATCTTCATAGACTGACTGAAATAATGTAGCTGCACTGATTGAAGATTTCAGAAGTTGGCTTTTTTCCCCTGCTCTTCTCAAATATTGCAAACTGGTGCAAATTATCTTTGCCGTGCACCAGAGGTGGGGAAAAAAGATCTCTGAAACACGTTATTCAAAATCAACTTGCCATAAAAACCAGTAATACGTGAAAAATGAAACAAAGTGTAGTGATTAATTCAACATACATATACATACATAAATACACACACACACACATATATACACATATATATATAAAAACAGCAGATAATGATGATAAATTATAAAAATGTAGAAAGAACTGGGCAATTGCATCGATTCTTCCATCAACCTTACATAACATCAGTTTTAAGAATAAAGTCACATAAACACTCCCTTATAAAAAGATCATAGACCCAGAAATAAGAGGATGAACTGACAGTATGTCATATAATTATATAAGAAAGAGTGGGTGGAATCAAGGAAGACTTTCCAGAAACCTCTGTGTCACAATCAGCTGGTTTCCATTTAGAGTATCCTCCCGTCACACATGAATAGCATTGTGTGCAAATACGACAGCCAGCTCAGCACAGAAATTCCTACTGATAGCAATAATTACATTTTTACACATTGTTTCATAATCCACTTTACCGACACTGTTGTCTTCCTCATGTTTGTCGTTGACTTAAGTTCACAAAGCCCTGAGAGTCACAAGACTAATTCACTAACTGTGCGTATGCTCATATGTGCTTAAAGCCTAGTCACACAGGAAACATAATCATCAATTAGTTCATGCCTTAAATTATTTAGAAATAAAATACTTTAAAAATATAGAAAGAAAAATGTAGAATGTAGAAGTTGAAATCATGCAAAATAAATACAATACATATGGAATTTGTTAAGATATTAAAAAAAATAATATTATTATATACATTACTAGATATCAAATAACTATGTTCTCAAGGTTTGAGAAATAATGTTGTCTAGCCCTGTATAAAAGACATTTGGCTGCTGCTACAACTTGTGCTGTTTTGTGACTCTACAATACATTGAGTCAAGCATAACAGACTTTTTTTTTTTCCTCAATATGAGCGACCTGAACTGAACCAAGACGGGCTTTGAGTATTTTATGTCAAAAGAAGAGTTTCTCAGTGAACTGAACCTCAAGAAAAAGCCTTAACAGATGGGTTAAACTACAGATCAGTGTTTGGAAGTACACTGTGTTCTTTATGGCCTCAAAACAGCATACACTGAGAAAGAAATGTCACATGCTTTTGTGAAAGGTACAACTCTCATGTTGAAATTCCATACAATGACAACACCAAGATGTTTTCAATTCCTTGCTTTCTGAATAAGTGCTTCACTAGCAAAAATGTCCATGCATTCCACACCACTTCTCAGCCCTCAGCAGTTCATACAGCCGGCAAAACAAATTCAGCTACTCAGTCTCAAGTAAAGATTGAAGGGAAATGCATACATGTTCATTACTTTAAAAGGACTGCACAAGCAGCAATCAGATGAATGATGCCAACCGGTCTAATCTGGTTTTCACAGATTAGACCACAAAACCTGCCACTGAGATTCTATTCTTAACAGAACAGAGTGAACATCTGTGCCTTTGTCTCAGTACACATGTGCCAATGAGAAAAACTAATATATATATATATATATATATATATATATATATATATATATATATATATATATATATATATATACATACATACACACAGAGATTTATGTCTATGAATCTGTGTGGCACAAATCTGTAAGAGAATCACTACATACTTAATAATCTACACAGGTGTCTACACAGCATGCTAACACATGACCATATCAGATAAGATTAGCAAACAAGTATTAATACCTAATGCAACTGATGTAGTGAAACATTTAAATATTTGTTGTGCAAACATTGTACCAGGTCATCTCAGTTTCCTCCTACACCACACAGAGCCATACATCAATAATTCAAATGAGCATATTTACAGCTCATGTCACAGCACGTTGCTTTAGCCTGAACACTGTTTTAAACAGGCCTTTACATAAACACCTTCAAAATGAATAAAAAACACCAGCATTGACACCATATTTTGTACCTAGATACAGTAAGTCTCAAATACTCTCAACTATTTGCAAATCTATTTCTAATAATCTAAAGACTCTGAAACATTTAACCTGTTTATACTACCCACTAGTCTGCACTACAGCAGGAAAGACCCAGATATTTCCAGTAAGTTGTCACTGAATCAGTGTAAACCGATCGCGTCATCTCTGGGGAGCTGATAGCACAATGCTAACGCTACTGGCTTTGTTACAGGGGGAGGTGCGGTTACAGATTTTACACCTGCTCAGGCCAGTCAGACCACTTCTCCTTGCTGTCAAGCATACTCTCTTACTTAGAGACACAATACAGACTCTCTGAATGTGGAGAATGACAGCTGATGTTTAATTTAAGATTGAGAACAAAACCTGTGAAAGTGCAAAAGAAGTGGTTTATAACTGTATTGTTGTAGACAGTGTAATATAAACTGTTTAACTGCTAACCAGAACACTAAAAATTAAATAAAAATAAATAAATAACACAAAAACAAACAACAAGCTCACACACTCATTACATTCTAACTATTGAAACAGAAATGTTATAATGCTTCAGTGATACAAAACTATGAATCACATTTTACCAATTTATATACCTATGTTTATGTATCAGCCCTATATCTAATGCATGCCATTTCAAGTAATAAATATTGTGGCCAAATTTCTTATATATTATATATGTATATTGACCAGTGAGTAGTGAACACACACCCGGGATCATAGGGCAACTTTGATGAGGTGCCCAGGAGCAATTAAGGGTCCGTTGCCTTGATCATTTTTTACTAATTTATTTATGTACTTTACTTTTCTTTACTTATATACCCACTGCCACCTCCATTTTGCCATGAATGACTGTGCAGAGTGTGAAATCAAACTGAGTGTGGGTATTGAGGGTGGAAGAATGTATCGAGTCCATGAGTGCTGTTCATTCACCACCAACCCCCCCCACCCCCCAACACATCCCCCCCTACATTTCCTGCCGATACTGAGAATCAAACCCACAATCTTTGGGTTAAAAGTCAGATTTTCTAACCATCTAGTGTACATGTATCAAGCGCTCTTCTAAGTAATGCCTCCGCTTCCAGTCTGCCTTGACCACATGCAGAGCGTTCTGATAATACTGCTCTGATCTGGCTGCATCAAGGTAATCGGCACTCAGCTTGATGGCACGCTCTGCACTGCCATTCATGACAAAATGACAGTGGGCAGTTGTCGCCTAATGGTTAGAGAGTTGTAACTCTAACTTGAAGGTCAAGGGTTCGATTCTCATTACTGGCAGGAATTGTAGGTGGGGGGAGTGAACGAACAGCCCTCTACTGAGCAAGGCACTGAACCCCCAATTGCTCCCAGGCTGCCATGTTCATGGTGTGTGTGTGTGCACTTGGATGGGTTAAATGCAGAGGACAAATTCCAAGTATGGGTTACCATAATTGGCCTACATGTCACGTTATCACTTAAGTAAGTAAAGTAAAAAACAAAACAAAAAAATAAGTAAAGTAACTACTAAGTACTTACTAAGTAAGTAAAGAAAAGTTACAAAAAATTCAACTGTGCCAGAAACTGGTTATTATCATTATTTTTGTTCTGTTAAAACAAATATGCTTATTTGTCACCCTGTAACAATATTTTGCATTATACACCATTATACACCATATATATATATATAATAGCATACCTTATATGGTGTAGATGGTAACTCATACTATGTTAAATCAAACTTAAAATGGATAGACATTTAAAACCTTCTATGTCTTTAAGGCTTTAATTTTATTTAAAACAAAACATTATTCATTATTCACTAATTTCTGCTGTAATTTGAGTTTTCCACTCCTTTCACCCATGATACGGACACTTTCTTTCTGCTTACATTCACTCCGTTTTTTTTTTTTCCTGAAGTGGCTCGAGCGCCATAGCAACAGTGTGTGCGTTTCATTAGTATGTTTACTCTCTATGATTCATTTCATGTCATCCATCAGCAAAGAGGCATGGAGAAGGACTCCAGGGATAAAAGGGCAGTTACTTCAGGCTTACACTGACCGAAGCCAGCATAAAGCAGTCAATGAACTGGCAAACACACAAACCCTGGTTTACAATCATCTACTATCTGTACACTACATTAGGAATGCTTTAGACAGTTACAGGATCTGTGTTTAGAAGCATCAATGTGAAGACCCATGCTAATCTGAGACGATTTGGTAGCAAAATATGCAATAATAATCTCGGAAAAGAAAAACTAAAGGTTATGCTTTTCATTTTCTCTTTACGTAATGGGGAAAAGACAACTGGATAGCAAACTAAACTGGATATCAACACCACTGAAGCAAAAACAAAGCTATATATTCAAACTTTAAAAATCACATGCTACTGAAAGGCCAAATCCATTTACCATTAATGAAACAAGTACTATGCTAAGACAGACAATTCACTGTGACTAATAAGTCAGGTGAAGCATGTGTGCATCATACCAAATAGATCAAAATGTTGGCCTAAAAAAAAAAATAAAAAAATAACAACAACATCATCTTATAACAAACAATCATCAATAAACACACACACACACAGACACACACAAATAAAAAAAAAAAAAAAAAAAAAACAAACACACATATTTATATATATATATATATATATATATATATATATATATATATATATATATATATATATATATATATATATATACACACATATATAGCTAGCTAGATATACAATTACAAACACACTGTTTTGAGGACAGTTGATTGTTGTCATATGATCTTTGAATTTGACATGGAGGAGGGACTGACCTGAGCAGTTCATCCACTGGCAGTGAGTCACATTTCCACATGCTTCACAAGTAGTCAATGAAGAACAGTCTTCATCTGTAAAAGAAACCACCCATTAAATAACATATCTTGCATGCCTAAAAAAATATCACTGAAAATTTCAGCAAGCATGTCATATTCAAGCAACACACTGGCATTGGGTTTACTGTATTGTTGACCTAGACTTGCTGCCAAAGTTTGTGTCAGTGTTATCTCTTGGCCTTTTAACCGGAAAACAAGGAACACTGAGTAACCACAAAATAGACTATTACAATTAGTTAAACATTCTCCAAGTCTCTAGCTGAAAGATAACGGAGCCATGGCCACTATATGCCAATCTAGAATCTTTTTTTTTTTTTCTGGCAGATCAACATTTATTGTGTAGAGATGAGGAGTAGCTGAACAGAAAACTGGCAAGAGAACCAATGAGTCTTGTGATCAAGTGAACATTTTCTGATGTCTCTGGCAAATCACACACAAACCAAGGTCATTTAAAAACATAGTGACAGCCTTAAAGCCGATGTGAAATGGAAGTGACAGCAGAGTTGAGTGTTAAAAAAGTATCACAAAAGAAAGCCCTGTCTACATCTCCAGAAAGAAGCCTGTCATTTACACCAGAAGGTCCAGTTATGATATTTTGATTAAACATTACAAGAACAGCCCAAGTGCCTTTGTTCCAACAGAGAGAGAGAGAGAGAGAGAGAGAGAGAGAGAGAGAGAGAGAGAGAGAGAGAGAGAGAGAGAGAGAGAGAGAGAGAGAGATAGAGAGCATTTTCTGGTTTATTTTACAGCCCAACATGTGATTCTCTGGATAAATATAGATCTAAATGGAAGCAGAGCCACAAGACAACAAAATAGAAACCCTGATGTTTTGGATTACATAACAGAGGCAAGCCAACGATGATTTTGAGACACACGATTGCCTAAGTGATTAATTATTTTCAAACAGGTAAAGATAACATACAAAATAAACTATACCAGTTTGAATTCAGTACTGCGCAAAATCGAAAACACAGATAGTAAATCTGAATCACGAAAAAAACAGTCAGAACGTGCATCACCCGCGTTTAACAATATTAAAACTAAGTTTGGGAATCAATAAGCGGTTCTTTAAAATGATTCATTCAAAAACACCGGCAAAGAAGATTTGAGTTCTCGAACTTTCCTTCATCGGTGTGGAAGGAGCGACGTGGATTCCCGTAACTACACCACAACTGAATCTATAGCGCAAAACATACAGCAAGACCAAGTGACTTATGAATCAGGTTATTTTGTTGATCAAAGACATACAAAGCGAACAAAAGTAGTTCGATTCTTAAATAAACGACTCTTGGGAACCGGTTCTTTTTAGTAAAAAAATTACGATGTCACATCATGATAAGAGCTGCATCATTACTCAACATTTATTACCCAAAAGTACGAAAAAACAATCCTTAATGGAGCTGTTACGGAACCGGAATCGCAACCACTCCTAATTAAAATCACACAGTTAAGGTGTAGCAGATGGCGTGATAGAGGTTTGCGTTGTCCAACAGGACTAGCTGTTTCACTGTTACATTTAAGATGATAAATCCACTCACCCTGCGAAAATCCCTGGCTTGTCAACGATCCGAAGAAGGCTAGTAATATTGTCACGAAGAAAAGTCTCCAAAACATGGTTTCTAATTGGTTTATTCTCAGTCCCCGTTCCGCCGTCCAGGTCGAGCCGTCTGTAATTTCACTCTAGCGCTGCTGTGGAGTGTGGATGTGGCTGCGCTTCCTGCTTTCTGCATCACGTGACTGGTTCTTTTCATCATTGGATAGCAAATGTGGCTTAAAACCGTGAGACAAAACCTGCTTTCCTGCAGGTGGCGCTTGGCGGCTCAGAAAGATAAGTCTTCAACTGAGCAGCAATCAAACAGAAACCTGCACCGACAATTGCGTTGAATAGTAATCAACAAACAGTCGTGATTGGCTCATTCTTTCAGACGCCGAGAAAAGTAACGTGTACCACGTGGTAACATGGTGCTACTTTAACCGCAGTTAACCGCTAGGTGATATTTTACACTCTTAATAATGACACCGTGAAACTTTAATAGCATTTGAATTGAAAACACGCAATGAAAATGTTTAAATATGAAGAATATTATTTAGACCTCATCGTATCTAACCATTTGCCCGCTAAGCCCCGCCTCATTTCCGACCTCGTTTCATGCTGATACCTATTCCACTCTCTTATTGCCACGTGTTTGCCTCACATTTTCTTCAAACGTTGCCATCGTGTATAAAAATAAAGCTCAATCGGCGAAACCATGCAATATTTGTTTGGCTTATTAATAATTTTTAGAGCGACCTTTCCATCCACTAAAGTACTTTTTCCCCTCATGAGCCAGCCCTCCCAACAAAATGCCGGGAGTAATTTAAAGGACATGCCCACAGGTCCATATCTCCAGATTTTATTCTGCAACGCCATTTAGGGAGCAAGCAACCACTCACCGATCTTTGAGACATAAGACCGCTTTGCACACAACTTCACATGCCTTTAGTTTTAAGAAGACTACAGTTCTAGATACCATAACTCTACGTAACAAAACTCAAATAGGTTATGTGATATGCAAAATATGGTTATTCAGTTTAAAACATTTCAGTTGTTTCAACAGATACATTTATTTTTGAATATATGGCAGTACTGGTTTTAGTACAGAAGAAACAGTAAGCTATGAATTTTGTTTATAACATGGCAGATATTAGCTCATGAACTCTTGGTATGCTGCCACCCAGTGGACGAGTCCTTTAAAAAAAAAAAAAAAAAATAATATAAAAAAAAAATCTGTTGACGCGAAAACCAAGTGTTAAACCTTTAAAACGTAAAGTGTCCAGATAACTTTTTAAATGAAAAACACTAACATTTATATGTACTTAATAACATAGCAAAAAATATAAATACAAAAATATAACTGGAAAAAAAAAAAAAAAAAAAAAAAAAATCTGCAAATATTTTTTGTGTTAACATTTCAAAATAAAAAAACAATACATTGATATTTCAAATTTTTCAACATTTAATGACAATGCTATACATATAAGGTCAAAGAGCAGGGCTAAACCGAAAAAGAATAATATAATAAAAAAACGAAAAACAAATGTAATGTTTATCCTGAAAGTGCCCTGTTGAAAAAATAAAAAATAAAATAATAATAAACAGCAAATGCTGGTTAGGTATGTTGTATGTTGCAGGAGCTAGTTGCTTAGCACCAGCACATGACCAGCTTAAACCAGCAGCCATGCTTCAAAACATACCTAACCAGCATATGCAGTTTTTTTTTTTTTTTTTTTTTTCTCAACAGGATGTTATCATCTTGGATTAAGATAAATTAAAAATACACTGAAAAATAACATAAAACAAAACGTAATGGGAGGGAAAATTCTACCTTTACTTCACAAGACCTAATTTTATTATATTGTAATATCAATCTTACGTCACCAGAGAGCAGCTTTGTAATAAATATTGAACAGCGTTTTATTTCTTGAGCCTATAATCTATAGTACAATCCAGTTGTGACATAGCTTTCTGTACTTACAATTGCTTAACTGCCTGGAAGTCAGTATCAGTATTTTAGCCCTGAAAAATGTTGCCATTAGATACACAGGCACAGCCAAAAGCGTCGTTCAGTCAGCAGATGGCGCTGTACACTTTCACATGCAATCCACTCTCATAGCTACTGCAATTACTAGTCCAATCTTTCTGAATAGAATGCAGAAAAAAATCAGCCAGTCATGTTGCTTCACATGAGATCCATATCGCAATATGTATTTCTAGTGTTAAATATGACAATTGTCAAGCATTTGTTTAATTGTGTCATAACATCCATATGCATTTCATGTCCGTAATAAAGTATTTTCACAGAGAGATGGTCATCACTTGCTCTTCATTCATTTTAGAATTTTGAGCGGTTCCTTTTTCCACTATTCCAAAATTCTCATGAGTAATTTTGAACTACCTAGATAAAACCTGCTAAAGCATCCTAAGATGGTTTGCTAGTTTAAACTGATTTCAGATGGTCTTCCACCCTGGCCAAGTTTGTTTTAGCTCTTCTGTCTGGCCTGCCAGCCTGGACAAGCGGTCTTAAAAGTACGCATTCCTTTTACATGATTTTTCTGTTTATTAATACATTTGTTTTGACAGAGTTTGCAAGTTTTCAGTAATCGAAAAAGTTACATTTACTAATGAATCCGAGTTCCTAATTTCACCTAGCGACCCTAACCAGCAGACTTCGCGTTTGACTACGGTAACAATAGCAACTGAAGTCTGCTCGATCGTTTTCCGTTCAGGATCTGTGTGGTCTGTACGTAAGTATAATTACTTTCATTATTTATCATGAAACTTATTAAAGATTTTGATACATATAACGTTTATCACAAAAAAAATAATATTTTGTATAAAATAGTTGACATTTGGTTGTCATGACAGTTGTCAATCAGTCCAGTGCCATTTGATATTTATATTCACATCACTACTTATTTGACGACTTGAACTGACAAGACAACCACCAAGTCTAGTGGGTCCGCCCACTAACATTATCAAAATGTTAGAGAGAGATATAGAGAGAGGGAGGGAGAGAGAGATCCTCTGGCTGGGCTGCACACTGATAACTGAAGTAGCTATATCATCAGTGCAGCAGCTGTCTCAGAAGGAGGTAAAGCGATGTCTCATTGACTCAGGTGCGTAACGATCGAATTCATGTGCAGATGTTTCTGTTGTTGTTTGTATTTTCTGGTAACTGCAGGTACAGACAGATGTGCGGCAATGTCAGTCAATGAGAGTACATGAGGCATTGCATCGTAATTATGGCTCATTTGTCATTGAGTGCAATCGATTAAGCCATTGATGCCTATAAATGCTGAATGGAAACGATAGAACAAGCTTAGAAACGATTCTGAATGTATGGCATGAGACATTTGTCTTTGCTGTTATGCATCATATGGCACTATAGTTGTTTTAGGCTTCTGTTTGCTCTCTTTCACTGAATTTACCCTAAGATTTCTGTGAGATGAGGGCAATTTATCTCTGTCTGAAAACAAGTATATTCAGTCGCATTGGGTTTAAGGGTCATACAGTATCTGAGGTTTATGTGTGCAAACACGTTGCATCCAGTAGTTATGCTTTGGCTACAAAGGCGCGTCTTATAGTTTCATTCACTGTTCACTGTCCGTCATACGTTTGGTTGTCTGCGCTGTCCGCGGTGCTGAAATCGCCCCTACAAGGACAAAAAAGACGACCTCGCCATCAAACCGTGAATGATGCTCATTCTGTCATTATATGTTTCTTCGACCAGTGAGTCTTTCGTTCGCCAGTTATTTAGCAAAGACTGAATAATGACGTACGTTTGCCTCCATAGTTCACAGAAAGCTTCTGAAGTGTCATCTCACAGAGACCGGTGCGTATTTTGTATTACGCATTTTGATGTTTGGATATAACTTTACGCTATGCGTCTGAAACTTCAATAGATATAATATTCCGGCATTTGTCTGCTACTAAAATTAGTTTGTAAACCTACAGCTTATCCTCAAACTATGTAAATGAATGTCAAATAGTTTAGAAAGGGTGTTGTTGTTACAACCTACTCCACTAGGTGAGCTAACAACAAAAATATTTAATATTTTATGCACGATTTGTGGTAATCAAATGTGCTTGTTTAAATAATTGCTATGCCACCCCACCCCTTATTATTTAAAATAGTAGGCTTATAATTTAAATATTTTAATTCGAAACGGCAAATAAATTTATACAACAAATGTAAAACGCATAAAACATTTGCTAAAAGCATAACAGACAAAGCATGATCTTTTAACCTTTTTATAGCCCATTTTATTTGTCCTATAAATCTTTTATATTTTATTTTGAGTCTTACAACTGTCATCTCAGCATTTATGCTGGTGGTTTCACCCCTTAGGCATAGTAATTTTACCCCTGTAGCTCATTTTTAATTGGTTAAACTGTAACAAATCAACCAGTGTAACAACACTATCTTTCATTGTGTTAAATGATGCGCTGTTTCTCCACAGGTTGCACTGACCTTTAATGGATGCATTCTTTTAAAATGCATTTTATAATAGATGCACTTGTCTTCTCTTACTAACTCTGTGTTATGTTTTCTCAGCTGGTGTCAGGGCGCATTCCCGTTGTCCCACGTGCGCATCATGGTCCCTTAATTGAATCTGGGACTGCAGAGAAACGAGCACCGCTGGCACGAGCAGCTCTCACGCTATGCCCGTCACATAATGTGGAACATGGCACGCTTAAAGATGCCCTGTGTCTTGTGCGGACACTTTCCACTGTTCCTATGTCTGTTTCTACCGACACTCTCATCTCATGCGCTTGGGAACATATACAAGCGTTCGGCGGTCCAGCGCGCGTCGGCCCGGTCTGTCGCCCGCATGGATGGCGACGTGATCATCGGTGCGCTGTTCTCAGTGCACCACCAGCCGTCCGCCGAGCGTGTGGCCGATAGAAAATGCGGGGACGTGCGCGAGCAATACGGCATCCAACGGGTGGAAGCGATGTTTTATACGCTGGACCGTATCAACGCCGACCAGAACCTACTGCCCAACATCACCCTGGGCTGCGAGATCCGGGACTCATGCTGGCACTCTTCCGTGGCTCTAGAGCAAAGCATCGAGTTCATTCGAGATTCCCTCATCTCTATTCGGGACGACAAAGACGGATCTAAGTGGTGCATCGACGGGACACCTTCAAACCAGCCTCCTCCCACCAAGAAGCCCATCGCAGGAGTCATAGGTCCTGGCTCTAGCTCGGTGGCCATCCAGGTGCAGAATCTCCTCCAGCTGTTTAACATCCCCCAGATCGCTTATTCGGCCACCAGCATAGACCTGAGCGACAAAACTCTCTTCAAATACTTCCTCCGTGTCGTGCCCTCTGACACTCTGCAGGCGCGCGCCATGCTCGACATTATCAAACACTATAACTGGACTTACGTGTCTGCTGTTCACACAGAGGGTAAGTCACAAGTTTTAACTGTTTCTTTTGTTAGATGTACGAGACCTTTAATCAACTTTTCTAAACAATGTAAAAGCATGTCGTGTGAATACAGGCAGCCTATATGCCTGAGTAGCCTATTAAAAAATTTTTGTTTGATTTTTTATTTTTTTTTGGCTCACTGACTCAAAATTCTATATAATATTCACATATTTGTTCGCTCAAAATGGTTGTATAGTTTAGAAATGATCTCTAAACTGTGTAAATTAATGAATTAATGTGAGAAGGTGTCTTGTAAAGGAGGCAGGGGAGTGTTTTAGCACTTTTGTGTTTGCAACACTTAAAAAAAGTCTGTAACTCAAAGTAGTATAGAGATATACAGTATATAACTTATCCCAAAATTGTGTAAATGCCAAGTATAAAGACTACAAAAGTTATGTACAGTCTTTAAAGGATAGGTTGTAAATGGGAAAACGTGGTATTCTACATTTTTTGCATTGAAGTGATAGTCCACCCAAAAATAAAAATTCTGTCATTTACTCCCTCTCATGTCCTTCCAAACATGTATGACTTTCTTTCTTTTGCGAAACACACAAAAAAGTTATATCGAAGAATATTAGTAACCAAACAGTTTGGTTCCCATTGAATTTCTGTTGTATCGAATCTACAATGGGAACCGAGACTTTTTCAAAACTTGTTGTGGTCATTAAATTTACTTTAAAATACTTCAATCTACTTCCAATCTACTTCAAAAAACTTAAAAATAATTATTATTCCACCTATAATTTTATTTGAAACATTTTATTTCTAAACAGCATAATAAATGCTCAGGGTAACAACATAACAGTCAGTGTGGGTGTTATACAAATATATAACCCATACAGTGTACCGTTATGTGCAATATTTGTCCAGTAGAAGCACATTGTTACAGCCTTCCCTGTCCGGTCAGATGTGACTAGATTTCTAGTTTTTTAAACATGGAGATCATGTGGATGTTCTGTCATTCATTATTCTTTAACATGATCACAAATCAAACTATAAGCCAGACATGAAATTTGACTTAAAATCTTACAACAACTGCTATTACGTTAAGAGGGTGCTAGTATGATAGTGATTTCACCATTGTAGCTCATTTCTGACTGTTATAACACTCTGTAGTTTTCCTTACTTTGACTATAGATTGACAGAATGATAAGGTTGTGCAAGTCTGACTTTAAATATAAAAGCATGAACGTATAACAGACAGGATTTAAGTGTTAACATTTTAATTAAGTAAAAATAATTGGAAAAACTGTAATTTGAAGGTAGTGATTGCACCACTCTTTAAATACCTAAATGGTAATTCACTCCCATTAGAGTTGTAGTGAACGTGGACCAAAGACTTTTTATTATTTGCATATGGAAAAAATGCTCTAATGACTCAGTCAGTTTCTCCATACATAATGAGGGTAATAATGTATTTTCCCCTTCCCTTCCCACAACATACAGTTTTTGTTGCTCCCTCTAGCATTGTTGTGTGTATCACTTTCAATTCAGTAGGTGATTTGTATATAAAATATCCAGAGGTGGAAAGCTTCTATGTTAAACCACACATTGAGATGATCAATGTCCTCATGGGCCACATAACTTTTTTTTTTTTTGATAGTATTTTAATTCTGTTCCATTATAGCTGATGGAATTCAAAGTATATAAGGTCAAAAATGACTTGGTATATGTTCTCTTTAGGTAATTGTCAGCATACTGAGTGAATAAAACACAATGTAAATAAGTTTTTTGTTAGTGATGTCCTCCTTGTTTGATATTAATAGACTTTGACAACTTCTAACAAGCATTTGCTAAAATCGGAATATCTTATAAAGGGGCACCTTTAGACAGATTTAAATAAGCAATATAATGCTAATTCTAAGTTCACTGCTCTGTTGGTTTGGCGATAAATAATTAGTAAGATGACTTTTCCCTCTCAGGAGAGACTCTGTAATGACTTATGTAGCATGAACTAGATTCACAAACACAACATCAGCAGCTCGGACATAGCTGCCTGTTGCTCATAGTAACAGCACAGATCTTTAAAAAAAATACAGAGTTCTACTGATGTAAATCCTTATGAAAAGTCTCAAACTAAAGCCTGCTTGCTAATTTTAATTGGTTTAAGCTGGTCATCCAGCCTGGTCTTCAGCTGGTTTGGCTGATATCCCAGTGTGAGCAGCTGAAGAGTGCCAAAAAACAAACAAACAAACAAAAAAAAAAATGGCCAAGTCGGCACACTAATTAGTTATCACCAAAACAACAAAGCAGTGAACTTTGAGTATTAGAGTAAAAATATTTATTTAACACTCTACCCGTGGTACCTCTCTTTTGTAGGATATTCATATATTTAAATATATGGATCAAAAGCTGTTAATTTGATATCAGGATGACATCACTAACATCAGACTAGCTTCCTTTTTTAGCTGAACTATTTGTTTCAAAGCAGGCTCACATAATCTAACAAAGAATGAAAGGATTGAGTGTTTGGGATACAATGTTAAGTTCATTTGAGTTTGGTATATTAAGTCACAAGTCTGTTGTTTTTTTTACAACAGAGTTTTATGATGGTAAGCAGAAAAGCTAAAATGAGACACCTTTAAAAATGACAAAGAGTTAAAAAAAGGAAATATTTTTTTTCAGAAAGAAAAAAAAGGGAGTAAGCTAGTAAGAGAGAAACCTAAACCTGCAAATACAATTGTTCCAGACAACATAAAGAAAGAGGTAAACAGAGTAAAAAGGAATTGTTAGAGAGCCACAGAACTGTGAATGTGCTCTAATTGTTATCCGCACACCCACACTAGAGAGACTGACCTCCAGACAGTCATGAGTGACCACACACCACTCATCTTTCCTGATTAGACAGAAGCACTTCTCCTCCCCAGAACACACAAAACAACAGACACCTCCTCCTCTCACAAAAAGATATAAAAATCTCCCCTCACACCAGACGTTGGATGGAACAGAAGATGTTTTAAGTTTACCGTTGTGAGCCTGCAGCTTTTGTACGGACCTGTTTCTGATTCATACAATATTTTGAAAAGGACACAGAATGTTCAAGTGACCTATTATGGTAATTTGCAGTAATTCTCAAGAGCACCACAAAGTATTATTGGTGTCCAACTTGTTTAGTTACAGTGCAATGTCTGTGGAATATAATTAAAGGATAATGTTCAGTCAGCTGGTCCTTACTGAAAAATAAACCCAGACGGGGTGATCAGGTCTTGAATCAATATAAAGGCATTTGTTGTTTTGCCTTCTTACACAACAAATAAACAAATCATTGTGAAACATGAAAAGAAGAGGGATATTAGTTGCTTAAAGGGATAGTTTACCCCAAAATGAAAATTCTGTCATTTTCTCACCCACGTGTTGATGTTTTTGAAGAATGTTTCAACTGTTTTTGTATATACAATTAAATGTCAATGGGGTCCAAAACAGCATTTGACTTTCATTGTATGGGGGTGAACTATCCCTTTAAGATTAGATATGTAGGAAATCTATTGCAGCTTATCAGTGATTAAAAAATATTTGATTATAGAATGCTGTGCTCAACCAGTCAGAATCAAGTATTCCAAAAAGTAGGGCTGCACTGTTATGACAAAAATCATAATTGTCAAATATTCCCTGGAAATTGTAATTGCGATTATTAATTATGATTATCACAATTTACACTGAATGATATTTATACCATTGTTTGATGCAACTGCATGCCATATTTTTAAACGAAAAAAAAAAACAAGCTCAAAACACTCTAACTGAAATCTTTTAGTGCTTTTCTATAGTATTAAGCCTCTGATGTCAACTATTCATCGGATTGGTTTCTTCTTTAAATGATAAAAAAGTAAAAATATGAATGGTTTATAATGTTATGCTAAAACTAAACGCATCTTAAGCACGCAGAATAACATATGTGGACTTTTAACGATTAATTGCCACTTTGAATGATTACGTAATTGTGGCGTCCATAATTGTAATCACGATTAGAAATTCGATTAATTGTGCAGTCCTACCAAAAAGGCATTTATGTGAGAGTTTTTTTATTTCTGTGTTTCTCATTCTAATTGTATGACACCATTTGTATCTAAAATGGTGGTGACCATTTCTCCATTTCATGTTTTTCAGTTGCCTGTCTGCCTGTCATTTTGTGTCCTCCATAGTCAACTGTCATCCATTTCTTATCCTGGGCTCTGACTGGTCTGACAGGTGTAGGATCAGTGGCGGTAATCCATCCTCCATTCTGTGTCTTTGATTAGATTCGTATGTGATTTAGCATATCCTTTATTAATCGTCCTACATTTTCTATCTGAACGCAGGTAACTATGGAGAGAGTGGCATGGAGGCCTTTAAGGAGTTGGCTGCAGAGGAAGGTCTATGTATTGCCCACTCTGATAAGATATACAGTAATGCTGGCGAAAAGCACTTTGACCGTCTGCTTAGGAAACTGCGGGAGCGTCTCCCCAAAGCCCGCGTGGTCCTCTGCTTCTGTGAAGGAATGACTGTTCGTGGCCTGCTGATGGCCATGCGGCGCCGTGGGGTTTCTGGAGAGTTCCAACTAATTGGAAGGTAAGGCTGAAACCATTCCGTTTCAAGGCAGGAGAATCTGCATCACTCATGATGCTTAGATATAATTTGACCATTAATTTCAATCATGTCAGAGGAATAAATTGCAAGCTTTGGAAGAGACACAGAGGGCAAAGAAGTCAAAATGACACCCACACTGTCTTGCTCATGGTTATATCACAACTGCATCATCTTTGATGCTTTTGCATATTGTGTGCAAAATAAGCAAATATGATTCTAATATTTTTAATAATTATTAGTTCATTTTATGTGTTGCTTTAAGTGCCTAGGCATGTGTTTCTTATTATGGTGAAAGAAGAAGAGACATCGGAATTGGAAATAAGTGTTGCTACAGAATACACAAGTTTCCAGGGAAACCAGATGAGATTAAATATGGACATTGTGAACAGAGGCACTTTTCACACTTTTCACCACTAATGAATAATTTTTGGTCCAGTAGCTGGCTCACAAATCCCTGGAAACTGCCTCCTGCCTTTGTCTTATGTGGTGTGAGTGTTTGAGTTTATGTTTGGGTGCGTGTGCCAGAGAGGGTGGTCACTTGTTTTTAGACAGGGAGGGAAAAATGCTGTGGGCTGGGTATTAAATATTCAATCTCACAGCCTCTCAGGAAATGTATTTGATGCCAAATAACCAGTAGGCAAGCAAAAGATGATCCTTGGTCCCCCAATAGTGAATGCATCATGCAATCACTTGTGACTTGGAAATTAAGAATGTGCCATATGTTACTAGCATTTTTTCTTATCAGGATATATATATATATATATATATATATATATATATATATATATATATATATATATATATATATATATATATATATATATATATATATATATATATATATATATATATATATATATACACACACAGTGTATATTAGTTTTAGTTAACAATACTACTAGGGTCCCATATGATTCTGCTACTCTATATTCTGTCTACCATATATTATCCTGATAAGAAAACACATCTTTACATATAAAAACATGTCATTATATATAGTAATTTAAATAGATTAAAGTATGAATATAAGATTAAACTGAAATTACTAAAACTGAAACAAAAATAAATTTAAGCTAAATAGATACATAAAAATAAAGAAAAAATGCAAATGCACATAACAAAATTACTAAAATTAAAATGAAAACTGAAAATCTACAAATAAAAACGAATTCAAAAAATTTATAAATACTATGATAAGATACTAAAAAGACACTAGTCATCATTAGCCATACCCCAATAAAATATTTTGTTCTTTCTTTGCTACTTATGATTGCAAGTCTCTCGAAAATACTAATTAGTCAGTCATGGCATGTGGTGAACTTGGTCAATTGTTCAAGCAGTCCAATGTTTCCTAATTTTCGCCAAATTTAATTGCTCAGTAATTAAGGTGAATAATGTACAGTCAGCCAGTCAATATTGCAAGAGAGACCCCTTCATGATGATACAAGACACCCCCCCCCCCCCCCAGGTATCTTTAAGTGGATAGACAAATGGGTAACCAGTGTATTAAGATATCTTCATATAATCAATCATACACTTTCCGCACAGTTCTGGGATTGTTTTAAAAAGGCTATTCTCCGATCAGATAGCGAAATCACAGCAACACTGGATAATATTCTCAGATGGAATCCTTGCAGACTTGAAGATCTGGAAATGAATTGTAGCAGCTATCTTGTTTAATCTACATCAAGGCAACATCTATAGCCCACCCACGTGCGATCACAGGCAGGCCATCATATTCAGATAACAGACTTTCTAGGTCAAAACATTGTGTCTGGAATCTGGATTTTTTTGTCTATTTTCATATTTGCATGACCCTGTCTCATTCAGTTTTCAGCTGGGTATAGAAATGAACATGTGTGTTTTTATCAGTACATATTTGAGAGGAAAGGAGAGAATAAGAGAGACAGACAAAAAAAAACTGCTTTTGGGAACTGATGGAGATTTATTCATTAAAACACGTCATGCATTGTCATGATAATCTGAGTCCAGGCCTTCAAGCCAAGACAGCTGATGATGTGTATCTGAGATAGACACAGAATGAGAGAGAAGGAGACAGTGATTAAGAAAAGGAGAGAGAGAAACAGAGCGGAGTATGTTTGGAGAGCTCTTCTGTGAAAAAGAGGATGAGGTCCAGGTGTTCTTCTTCTCTGCTTTGGCCTTAGCCAGCACATGTCTCACAAAAAAACAGGCTATGTAATTTTCCACAGCAGAAGAAAAAACATAGACTTGAAATTTTTAATCAGCATCCTCAGTCTCACAGGCAGCTTCTCTTAAATGCTTATTACACTGGATTCCTCAGAAGTTGTCAGGCTATACTGGGCACTGTGTTTGCCTCTGCCTCTTAATGATCATGGTTCATTCCTGCTATATTTTTTAATCCTTATTTAGAGTCCCATACAGCATGTGCCCCATAGATATTTTCATAGTCACATGTTATTGCTCTCAGGACAGAAAAACAACATCAGCTCCTCAGTATTTCAGCTGTGTTTCAAGCACTGACAGGAATCCAAATTAAATGTTTAAACGGTGGCACTCTCCTCCCCTAGTGCCTTCTGTGTTCCCAGTCCCAATAATCCTTTTACGCTTTCCTCCAAAAACTCATTTTCGACTCTCATTACACATTCAGATAAAGAAGAAAGAGAAAGAAAATTCAGAAAAGGGAATATGACTGTTTCTTCAGTCAAACTCAGCACCATGGTGATGGACTAATGTGGGCAGTTTATGAATGTTCTAAGTGGTTGCTAGATAGTTGCTAGGTGGTTGGTAATATAGGTGGTGGATATATACTCTCACAAATATTTATGCTTTCACTTGGTATGTGATATATAAATTAGTACAGTATATATACACATTCTTTAAGTTTCCCCTTGCAACTTGAACGTCCCGAAGAAGCCCTCTCTCTTTAATTAGCATGACGCTGCCTCTCAGCTCTGCTCATCCTGTGAGAATAGTGCAGATTTTTTTTTTCTATAATCAGCTTGTCATCTTGTCATTGTTTTTGAGATGTGTCTCGTCATGGATGGAAATTAGTAGCCTTATCAGTGTGTCCAATTCACCACCGGTGTTTTAGTGGCTCGGCATTTCATCACCGGGGCAGGATATGTTCAGGACCAATCAACTGTGAGCAAAGTGGCACACCTCTGGCACATCAAAGTCACTCCCCCTTTTTCTCTTGCTCCAAATTAAAGTTCACTAGTTAAAGTTTTTTAAAGACAATATTGTTTTCACTTTTAGTGATGATTATAGTTTTTATATTATATTCATGCCATTATTATATACTTAAACCATTACATTTTACATTTTTACAATACATTACATATATTACATTACAATCCAATCATTATTAAGTGTTCAGTTATAATCCAGTCTTCAGTGTCACATTGTCACGGGTTGTAAAGGAACGATGAATACAGACGTGAGATTCATTCTTCAAAAACTTTACTGAGAACACAGTGGTAGTACAACACATAACATTAAATAATAACAGACAACAGAATCAGGACTATAAATACACATGGTAAATGAGGGAACTAAACAGGAACAGCTGGACAAGGATTAACTAATCAGAAACCATGGTAACTAATGAGACCTCATAACAGACATGACAGGAACTGAACTAAACTGAACATAATCGTGACACACATGACCCTTCAGAAATCATTCTAATATACTGATTTGGTGTTCAAAAAACATTATTATCAAATATTATTATCATTATTGTTCATAATTCTCTCCATGGGCCCATGCAAGGACTGCTCACGAGGAAAAGATTAAAGAAATATGTTATTTGACAATTATCTTATTATCAATGTGTATGTGTGTGTATGCATGCGTGTATATATATATATATATATATATATATATATATATATATATATATATATATATATATATATATGTTGATGGTGTGTCTACACACACACACGCATCATTCTTTCAAAATGTATTTTTTTATGTTGTTATTTTATATTTTTTTCTTTGTCAGTAGAGGGCAATCATAAATGTCAACATTGTTACCATGGTATTGTAAGATAAACAACTGATAATTGAGATATGATAGAAATATAAGAGTAAAATTCTGTTTCTAAGAGGCATAATTATATGCCCATATTTTACATTTCATGTATTTTATTATTTGTTAAAAATTCTCAATACATTTTAAAAATCAATCAAACTGGAAAAGGATGTCTGTTTCATAGTATGACCCTGCAGTCATTGCTAATGATAAACTGACTTAAAAGTGCTTGACCTCATTTTATCTGAGTTTAACAGTGTTTAATCAGTGTTTTTAATAAAGCATAGTGTCTTTGAGCTCGGTCCTGGATTCACTTCTGCTTCTTGTGTTACCCTTTATGGTTTCATGTTCTAAACTCGCATTATGACTTTAGCACAATTTTTTACCACGTTTGTATTTAAGTGGGTCATTTACTCGCAGGTGCGCTTAAACTCTCCAAATAGGTTTTCTTCTGAGGTTATTTTCTCCTCAAGTAATGTGGAGAATTGGATTCAGCATTCTTCAGTGCATTTAGTACTGCATGATTGCCTGTGACCTCCTTGTAAAAGTAATCATCTGCAGATATTGCAGATTTGTAAGAGAGCCACTCTTGCAAAGCCTGCGGAGGCTGATTCTCAGGAAACATCTCTTTCTCATTAGCCCTCTATTTTAAATGTATTCAAAGATTTATTAGTCATGAGGGTGAGCAGAGAGTGAGAAAAAGTGACTGTAACAGGTTTTCAAAATGTCTGCATACAGGAAGTTGCAACATTTGGCTGTAAAATCAGTTCAGTAGAATAAAACTTGGAATGGAACTTTAAGAAGAGATAAAAGACGCAGGAAACGAGAAAAATAGACTGTTTTTAGTGAGAGTTTGGCACAAAAACAAGCCTAGAAAGCAAGGTAGCTGCGTTGGATCAGCATTAACATTATAGACTCTGGGACGCTGCAGATATAAACCTGTTTGTGTTGACCTGCCAGTCTTTTGCAACACTTCACAGGCGCTCTGAGGTCACTCTCTAGTATTTAAGGTTCAAACAGCTACAGCGAACTACATTAGATCGAGGAAAGCCTGCAGGCATCCCAGCAGCCCTGTCATTGGAACTGTATTACACCACGTCCCATAGGACTACAAGCACATCTGTTTGTGCTCAGACTGCTGTTGTAATGTTTAAAAGGTTGATTCAACACTGTTTACTTCATGTCACTACGCACGTTTTCAAGTTTTGTCCCGTGTGAATTCAAAGAATATTTAAAAGAGGCTGACATTGAAAGGTTTGGGGTATGAATGGACTGATTTGGGGTGTTTAGGAGGGGAAAAAAGACATGTAGAGAGGACAAGACAAAGGCTCGTCATGTGTGTATGTGAATGTGAGATGGAGAGAGAGAGCGTAATAGAGGCAGATGAAAGCTGGTGTGGGGCAAGCGAGAGCAGGCGTGATGGGGGCTCCCAGCAGCAATGGTGCTTGTGAAACACAGAGCCAGGCTGCTGCTAACTGGAGCGCCATGAATTAGTAAAGGCTTCTGGATGAGTTCTAATGGCCCTCAGCCTAAGCCTGCACTGTCTTACTCAGTCCTTTAGAGAGGATCGAGCAACAGTCAACCAGAGCACACATGCACAATATACTGGATTTGAATGAGTAATGAGAGAATGGAGGATAGGAAAAGAAAAAAGAGGAGGACCAAAAAAGCAGAGCATCTCGTCACCATTGTTGAGCATATGCCATTTTATCATCTGGTGAGGTTAGTTAATTACATCTTTAGATCTTTAGTGTTTTCCGCACGCAACAACAAACACAACACAAGCTGTGATGTTCAATTCTTAAACAAAATTGACTCTTATGAACCAGTTCTTTTTAATGAGTCAGTTGGCGTGGGACAAGACTTGATGGGCAAGTGCAGATGCGGGCGGGTAGACACCCATGTGTGTGCGGGATGCGAGAGAATAAATTATTCACAGGGCCTCCAGCAAAGTATAACTATCTAAACATAAAATATCTAAAAATAAAACATCTACAGTAAAAAGAGCAATATCATGAAATATTATAATTTTTTCTATTTTAATATATTTTAAAGTGTAATTTATTCCTGTGATGACAAAACTGAATTTTCAGCAGCCATTGCTCTACTCTTTAGTGTCATATGATCCTTCAGAACTCATTCTAATATGCTGCATTGGTGCTTACGAAACATTTCTTCTTATTATAAAATACTTATAAAATATACTTATAAAAAAACAGGCACAATAATAAGTGTGCACTGAGACGAAGCGAGAAAAATGAAAATCGCAAATGACATGGGGAAGGTGAACATGTTGAGATTAATCTAAGCAGAGAATTAGGGATAAAATCAAACAGCTCCTGTCCTCCTACAATATGTGCCATCGCTGCTGTAGTTAGCCTGTCTTCAGCCTCAGGACACTGCCATATCTGCCTATCATAGCAGCACAGTGAGTCTACCTGTGCTTCAGCTCATTCATTATTCATAGAGGTAATAAAACTCTCTGTAGAGCTCTGCTCTATCTAGTCTCTGCCATTTTCTGCTCTACTGTGGGGTGCAAAGCTGTTTAGGGAGATGTATTTTAGGTCAATGCCTCTAAAGGTAATTTTGTCTAATTCGCTCTATGACACCACAATACCGCTGGTGTGCATGGAAGAAGGGAAGTTGGGCAAGTAAAGAATGATGAAGAGAAGGATTTATGGGATACTTAACTGAATAACAAAACATAATAAGCAAAACATGCTGACTGTGAGAAATATGTCAGTGGAGAATGAGGTAAGAAAGAAAATGGAGGTCCTAAAGTCTGCAGTGACTTGTAAAAATGCTTCTATTTGACATTTTTTCTAATTTAATAATAACTGTATTATATTATAAATAAATGTATAATATCAGCATAAAAGTTTAAGTTAAAATGGCTTGGAAAATGAAAACGTAATAGACATCATGTCTATCTTTTACTTTCTTTTAATGACACCAAGATTCGAGTTAGTAATAGTGTTAAATATGAAAAATCAATTTACTTGTTCAAAAGTTCCATACATTTACAAAATCCTAAAATGTTCAGTCCACTTCCAGGATTACATTATATCAGCTAAACAGAAGCACTCCCAGCCCAACACTGAAATGCTTTGGTGCCCACTGGTGATTTAAAGGGATACTCCATCCCAAAATGAAAATTTTGTCATTAATCACTTACCCCCATGTTTTTCATCTTCGGAACACAATTTAAGATATTTTGGATGAAAACCGGGAGGCCTGTGACTGTCCCATAGACTGCCAAGTCAATAACAATGTCAAGGTCCAGAAAAGGTATGAAAGTCGTCATCAGAATACTCCATCTACCATCAGACGTGCAATCTGGGTTATGAATGCGACGGGAACACGTTTTGGAAGCGAAGAAAACAAAAATAACGACTTTATTCAACAATTCCTTTGTCAGCAGTCTCCTCTGTGTCTCTCCATATCACCGTATGCTGCTTATGCTCTTAAGTATCATACGTGCCACAAGGATGCACTGTTTTCTTTCAAATCAAAGCTAAATACACGTAGAAACAGCGCATCCTTGTGACGCGGATGACACAGAAGAGCATACACAGCATACAGTGATATAGAGAGACACGAAGAGTCACAGGCCTCCCAGTTTTCATCCAAAATATCTTAAATTGTGTTCCAAAGACGAACCGAGCATTTACAGGTTTGGAACGACATGGGGGTAAGTGATTAATGACAAAATTTTCATTTTTGGGTGGAGTATCCCTTTAAGTGAAACCGAATCTCATTTGTATACAGTAATATGAAAGCCATGTTTATACAAAGAAGCTGGATCTTTATGACACAAATTTCTCGTCATCTGACATGTCATGTTCTCTCTCTTTTTCTGATGATGGCTGGGCAGATCGTGATGAGGTGGTAGAAGGATATGAGCAGGAAGCAGATGGGGGGATCACGATGAAGCTGCAAACGGAAGAAGTTCAGTCATTTAATGACTACTTTCTGAAGCTGCGTTTGGACACCAACACAAGGAACCCGTGGTTTGCTGAGTTCTGGCAGTACCGCTTCCAGTGCCGCATTCCTGGTCATCCTCAGGAGAACCATAACTACCAGAAAATCTGCACAGGTAAACAAAGAACCAGATGATGTTCAAATGTTATCAAAATGAATAATATCAGTAATATTTAATATTAGCTCAAATTAAAATAAAGGAGAACGAGTAGATCTATATCATTTTCGTGATATATGGTCAGTCTGGCAATATGTTGTTTTGCATATGTCTGTCTGATTGAATTAATAATTTTTTTAGGAATACATTTTATGCATGATACTTTACTGAATGATTAATGGTATCTCTGTATATTTTCCCTCCATTTTTTTTCATGTAATTATCATCTGGTCGGCGCTTTAAAAGGTGATATAGGTAAACTGAGTTTTGCCCCCTCATCTTTTGTGCTTTTTAAATAATTTTTCTCTTTGCCTGTCCACATAGAAATATAGTTTAACATATTTTGTTATAATTTTATTTTAGTACATAATATTCTATTCAGACAGCACAGCTGCTTCTACCACAGTTTATATGTTTACAAATTTAATTTTGCATAAAAATAATCAAACACAAAGAACAAATCTAATCTTAATGTAACTGGATCAACAAAGCCTAAATATCTAAGTCTGTGTAGTAATGTAGGTTAGTTTTTGATTGTTTTAATAAGTGACAAGAGCTTATAGTTTGTTATTGTTCTCTTCTTCTGAAAGACCCTCATGGTGGTAAGTGAGAGTTGATGAGAGACATTATGATGTTATGATACCTGCACTGAAGAAGCACTTCACTATGACAACAAACAGCACAATAGGTTGGACTGTGTTTGGCTTTTTTGACTGGCAGAGCTGTTGTCTGAAGATGATGTGCCGTTCAGAAAGGCATCACATGCAGTGATAATCAGCTAGTTTTATCATTGTCATTATAAAAAGCTCTGTAAAATATACTTATCCTCCAGAACACTATGAACATTTATCTCAAAGCTTCTTTGTCTAATATTTTATAGTTGTATCCTGACCATGCACTTGGAAAAGCATCAGATTGATATTGATCATAAACTTTTGATGAGCTGTATCTCTGGAAGACTTCAATTTAGTCTAAAAGTCAAGCAAAGTCAGACACTATGCTGCCAAAATAAAATATCAGTCCAACTTTTCTTTGCTGCTTGTAGGGTAGGCTTGATGGCACTGAGAGCACAAGAGAATCTTGCTGCACAAGAGGAAATAAGCCGTCACAAAGTGTGTGTGTGTGTGTGTGTGTGTGTGTGTGTGTGTGTGTGTGTGTGTGTGTGTGTGTAACTGTGTGAATGCACAAAGAAAAGACACAGTCACAGTGTAACGAGGTACCCACACTGTTTGCATGTGTGTGAGAGTGAAGAGATCACCTGGTTGATTTAGTCACTGCAAAAATCATTTTCTGAATCAATATTTTTCTCTTTTTTTCTGTACAAATGTCTGTACATGCTTAAAACAAAAAACATTATGTGAGAAGCAAAACTGTATGAATAAAAGTGAAAATTAAAATGATTAAAATCTCATGCCATTGGCAAGTTTGTTCTCGTTTTATGCATAAATCTTATTAACCTTTGATCATTTAGCTTAAAAAAAAATCAGCTTAAAAAAAAAGGATTTAAAAAATTTGCAGTTTTTCTTTTCAGGTGATTTTTATTTTGTTTTAAGGATGGATGTTTTTTTTTTAACTGAAATTTCTTTTGAATTTTTACTGAAAAAAAAAAAAACAAGACAAAAATACTGATTAAAGAAATTATTTATTTATTTATTTTTGTGCAGTGCACAGCTTGTGCAGTTCCAGGAACTACATTTAAATGATATTTATGTTTCGTGAAACTATGATTTAATTTTTTGTTTATTTATTGCCTCTGATCATTCTTGAATGTATATGTAGCACTGGAATGGCTTTTCTATCGGCTGGCTTATGAATATGGCTTTTGTCCAGTGGCTTGCCAGTGCTAAGATATGAAACTCAATGAAAGCATGTAGTTTGCCAGCCTGCCAGCAGGACTCTCCTTCCTTTTATTCAGTCTCTTCAGTGTGTTAAATGTTATCTCATTTTAATGTTAGGGGCATAACATGATATATTACATTAAGAGAAAGTGACATTCTGCCTTTAAGTACTCTGTAATAATCAGAAATTTTCAGATAAATTGTTTTATATTTTGAAACACAGAGCCTCTCGCCTTAGGCCTACTTAGTTTTTCAGGGTAATTTAATTCATTTAGCATCCATATTTTTTATTTGTTAAATTGCCAACAAATTCAATAGATAAACAAATATAAAAAACAGAAATCCTGGATGGATGGAGGCAGAGTGGCACAAATATGACTGTTGTCCTCGCTTTAATCTTGCTCACATTGGTTTAAAATCTTTTCTTGACAGGAAATGAGAGTTTGAAAGACAACTATGTCCAGGATAGCAAGATGGGTTTTGTGATCAATGCGATTTATGCGATGGCTCATGGACTTCATGACATGCATAAAGAGCTGTGCCCAGACCATGTTGGCCTGTGCGAGGCAATGGATCCCATTGATGGCAGTAAGCTGCTGGACTATCTTCTCAAGACCTCTTTTACTGGCGTGTCTGGGGAGGAAATCTACTTTGATGTAAATGGAGACTCACCTGGGAGGTAAATAATAAGAATACTTTGTATGTGCTAGTACTAGTGTCTTATTTCAAAAGGGAGTAAGCTACCTATAGAGGCATCATAGTTTAGATGGTCTCCCAGCCTGGCCAAATAGGTGTTTTGCTGATTTTGCTCTGCGTTCAGCTGGTGTTTCACTCAGACCACTTGAAATGTGCCCAAAAACCACTGTAAAACAAAACCTACCACAGGCTGGGATACCAGCTAAGACCAGTTTAGTTATAGTTCAGAGTAAACCCCAATTATTGTGTGTAGTTTTATACTTGGATTATTACAATGTTATTTTAGCAGCATGCTAACATTACTAGGGTGGCCATATTTCCTCGTTTTCTTGGACATGTTGTGACTGGGATTTCTAAATTGCCTGAAATGTCAAGGTTTTGACTTTGCTTTCCTACTAACATGCCCTCTATAGTCCTCAGCAATTATATGTACACATATTTGCTTTGCTGACCGCTATCTGTATATCCCACACCAAGACTGGTCAATTATGTTCAATGCCTGCACACTACTTTTCAGTCCTGACATTTTAGGCAATTTAGAAATCCAGTCCATAACATGTACAGGAAAAAGAGGACCTATGGTCACACTAAACATCACACACAATTGCCATTGTAATTGCTGCCTACTGTATGTAACGGGTTCTAAATGAGGGAGGTGCCTTAGAAGGAACTACTAGTGTACCAAGCCAGCCCATCAGGTTTTGAAACAGTGTGACATTGACCATTTTGAACACCTATTCTCTACGGCAACAATTGATCACAAATTCTCTCTGGTTAGATTTGGCATTGGCACCCTAGCCAACACATGCAAAAAGGTGCGTGTCAGAGGGTAATGGACTTGGAGTGGAACAGATTGCCTGTCTCAAGGAGATGCTTCAGTCCTCTCCACTCCAATACCCTGATGCGGTCAGCTCCTGTCACCCTGGCTATACACGAACAAAAGATGACAGCTCCACCGCTGCCAAGACTGCCATTGCCTTGTGTACATGTGTGCGCTTGTGACACTTTGCCTCATCTGTAAGCTAGGGAGTGTCATTAGTATGGACAAGTGGACTGAGCACTCGGGAGGTTGTGGATTCATATCCCAGGTGGAAGATGCGAAGTTGAGAGACTTGGATGTGTGAACATAGTAAAAGTGTGAACTCTGCCTCTTGCTAGTCCCGAGGCTTCAGCAGCGCTGAACTACTTATTATGGCAGACTTGCTCTTTTTCTTTCTCTTTTTTTTCATTACCCATATCATTACCCCCTCTCTCTCCTTTTTTATGCTCTAAGGTATGATATTATGAATCTACAGTATGTGGAGGAGCTGGGCCGCTATCATTACATTAATGTGGGGTCGTGGCACAAAGGTCTTCTGAGCATCAGTGATTACAAACTCATGACAAACCGCACTGAGATGGTCCGATCTGTCTGCAGTGAACCGTGCTCTAAGGGACAGATCAAGGTGTGTATATAGCTATATATATATATATATATATATATGTATGTATGCTATATAATGTAACTATGTAGCATTTATGTAACTATGTATACTTATATAAATAAATTTTTTACATTGTTAATTGTTGCGAGATTAATTAACTGATGTTAACTTGTGAAACTTCTAGAATTGTGAAGTGTTACCATAGCTGGCATCAATATAAATATTTTGATTGTAGGTGATCCGTAAAGGTGAAGTGAGTTGCTGCTGGATCTGCACTACATGTAAAGATAATGAATATGTTCAGGATGAGTTCACGTGCAGAGCTTGTGACCTGGGCTGGTGGCCTGATGATGAACTGGCAGGTAAGAGACTTTGTTTACATTTCATTCATCCTCCTAATTAACCACATCTATTAAATTATGTCTTCATTTAAACATTTAGACTACTATTTCCTTGAGAATAGCTCAAACAATATTTGCTGTACTCCACCAACCTTTATGCTTTAGATTCTGTTCAGCCCATATCTCCTTTCGGGTTCTCTCCTATCACTCCTCTCTATGCCCTTCGCATCCTCCTTACCCAACACCCAGCACTTTCTCTTCCTCTGGGCTGTGAGCTGCACGTTATTTTGACAGCTCTTTGCAGCAGCGAGCAGAGCTGGATAACGGTGAGGTTGGAATCCCATTAGTACCCAGCAGCTGTGTGTGAGGCTCAACAGTTTCACCATGGAACCTGAGCAGCAACAGGAAATTCTGATTACCAGAGAGACAGACTGATCTGAGATAGAGAAAAAGCTCTGTCATAGTGAATGAGAGAAAAAGACCCTTTAAGGATGTATAGAAGGCTCTGTCATAAAGAATGAGAGTGTTCAGAATGCATAGAAAGAAATGCACACAAAAGTGGGGCATATGAAGCTTAAGGGACAATGATGTGACGCTCTTCTTTTCATTTATTTAAAAAATATTTAAAAAATGCAATTCATACTCCACTGTTTAATGTTTTTGAAAGACATCTCTTATGACCAAGGCTGAATTTAGTTTCCTATTTTAATATATTTTAAAACAAGTTGTTCATATAATGGCAAAGCTGTATATTATTATCAAAGTTGAAAACACGTGCAACTTAGGATAATATTTGTGTGGAAACTGTATATATAAAGTTCAAAAGAACAGCATTTATTAGAATTTATTGTTAAACAATGGGAAAGTCTTTAATGGACCCTTTGATCAATTTTATGCATCCTTGCTGAATAAATGAATGCATAAAAAAATAACTAACCCCAAACTTTTCAATGGTTGCGTACATACAGTACAATGACTTTTGTATTGACTTTTGAACCATTACTGATTCAATGCTTATTCATTTTTTTTTTTAAATACTGTCCGCATTTAAAATATTTGTTAAAAAAATACACATTTTACCTTGACAGAATATATTTAAATGTTTCACAAGTACATTACAGGTATTCTGGGTGTACGGAAAAATACATTTACACCATAATTCCATTTTAATTACAATGATATCCACAAGTCCAACAATCCTGAAATTCTGTATTTGTTTTTGTCCTATTCTTTATTTATTTTCCATCCATTTTGACATTTTATCTGCTTGTTTTATTCCAGAATGTAAGCCCCTCCCACTCAAATACCTGGAGTGGAGCAGCGTGGAGTCCATCATCGCAGTGGTGTTCTCCTGCCTCGGCATCCTGGTAACTCTATTCGTCACCTTTATCTTCATCCAGTACCGTGACACGCCAGTGGTGAAGTCCTCCAGTCGTGAACTTTGCTACATCATCCTGGCGGGTATCTTCCTTGGCTACATCTGCCCCTTCACTCTCATTGCACGTCCCACTGTGATCTCCTGCTATCTGCAGCGCCTTCTAGTGGGCTTGTCGTCCGCCATGTGCTACTCTGCCCTGGCAACCAAAACCAACCGCATTGCACGCATCCTGGCTGGAAGCAAGAAGAAAATCTGCACACGTAAGCCCCGCTTCATGAGCGCCTGGGCCCAAGTGGTTATCGCCTTCATCCTGATTAGTCTCCAGCTGGCCGTAGTGGTTACGCTAATTGTGCTGGAACCCCCTGAGCCGGTGAAGAGCTACCCGAGCATCAGGGAGGTGTACATCATCTGTAACACAAGTAACGTGGGCGTAGTGGCTCCGTTGGGTTACAACGGCCTGCTCATCATGAGCTGTACCTACTACGCCTTCAAGACCCGCAACGTGCCTGCCAACTTCAATGAAGCCAAGTACATTGCATTTACCATGTACACCACCTGCATTATTTGGCTGGCTTTTGTGCCCATCTACTTTGGATCGAACTACAAGATCATCACCACCTCCTTCTCCGTCAGTTTCAGTGTTACTGTAGCACTGGGCTGCATGTTCACACCCAAGATGTACATCATCATCGCCAAGCCTGAGCGCAACGTACGCAGCGCCTTTACGACCTCAGACGTGGTTCGTATGCACGTGGGCGACGGGAAGGTGGCTCCTTGCCAGAGCAACAGCATCCTCAACATGTTTCGAAGGAAGAAGAAGAACAACAACGCGACCGGCAGTACCAAGTGAGTGACAGATAATAATAGGTTTGAGTCACATATTTGTTTTAATGCACATAGGCTATGAAACGTATGGAAATAAAATAATAGTATTTCTTTCTCAGTAGCACACCAATATGTTGGACTGCAGCGATAGCAATGAAAGTGTTTTTTCTAGCATGTGTGTGTATTTGAGTTGTCTCTCCTATGTTTTTCTACTTGCTGCAAACCAAGCGTATGTATGTACTGTAGCTAGAGCCAGACACTATCCGGCCATCCTTTATCTGTGCTGAATCCTTGTCTAAAATTTAACCTAATTTTCATCTAACTACCCATCCCCTTAGTCCCTCTCTCCTCCTCAGTATTAACCCACTTTTCAGTGTGCCTCCTCCCCCATGTCAAACCTTCTCCTGACTAAAATTTTAACCCAGTTCTCGCAGAGGCTGTAGCTCCCATATCCAGTTCCCTTCTACTGCACTGTTCACACTGATAGCAATTTTACCATTGACGTTCCTACTACTGGACAACTGGATTCTAAAGGGATGCTTGCAAACACAACTCGGCTTTATTTCCTTGTTAAAGTCTATCTGGGTTCAAAACCCCCAAGACATCAGAGCAATTTATTCTAACCAGAAAGATTCTATAACATGAGTCCCTGCTCATTTGCATAAACGTAACTTTTCTTAACTTGACAGATCACTTGGTATTCTTCACATTAAGTCACTGCTCATTTGTTTAAACTTCACTCCTGTTGGTAGCTGCTGCTTTGAGTCACTGCTTATTTGCATAAAATGAATCAACTTGGACACGTTACTAGATGCCTCAAGTCAATGCTCTTTTGCAAAGCCTAAAATTTTGCCCTCCCATTAGTAATTGCTGGTCACCGCATCGAGTTACTGCTAAACATAAACATTTGCAAAACTTTACTATTGTTGGTATTTGGCACATTGCTGCTCATTTGCATAAATTGAAACTTTGCTCTAACTTTGCCTTGCCGCTTCAAATCGCTGTCAGTGTGAACACCCCTTGATTCTGATGCAGCTTTCAGCTCTGAGGCCTCTCTGTCCGGTTACCTTAATTACACTAAGAGCGGACAGCGAATGCCATGTTCATCTGAAACTGAGGGGAATTCCATAAAGCCCTTATTCATACTGCATGACATTCAGTTTGAGCAGAGCAGTGCAGAGAAGGAATGGCAGAGAATGAGCCATCGTGGCTTTCATAATGCTCTGTAAGCAGGCCATTATGAGATACACAATTAGCATGTTTGAGGGATCTCTGTCAGCGACTTCATGAATTAACAATGTTGAGTTACGCATCGTGTGCTAACCCTAATCATGAGCATTTTATGGCTGATAATTGTATGAATTGTATGAATGATGACATGCATAATGATCATTTTTCTGTGATGTTCTTCTCTGTCTCTGTGTCGCATTCTGGCATTTCTTCGTGGGAATAACATGGGGTCTCTGTTTCATTCATAGTCCTAATGGAAAGTCTGTGTCATGGTCTGAATCAGGTGCCAGACCCCAGGGGAGGGGGTCGAGTGTGTTCCACAGACTGTCTGTGCATGTGAGGAGGCAAGCGGTCGGCCAGAGTCAGACGGCGGTCATACGACCCCTAACTAATGCCTCACAACCCCCCGAGTCTGAACATGATGCTGGTCTCAACACAGCCCCCAATGGCTCTCACCCCGACGACAAGGATCTCTACAACCTCAGCGAGGGGCACGATGGGGGTCCCCAACATCCTACAACCCACGAGAGAGGGGTACCACCTTCCTATTCCCCTCCTAATTTAATAGACCACAGCACTGATTATCCTCAAGGGGGGCCAGTGGACACTCTGAGCTCTACGGTTCCTGATTTTGACCAATTTGTATTCGGCACAGGGAACAAGTCAAGCCCCGTCGCCTATAAATCATCTGCCAATCAGCTGCCTCTTTCCCTGCAAGGGGAGGCATTCACTGAGGAAGGTTCAGAAATGGAAGCTCTCAATCTCATTCAGGGGTTTCTGTGTGAGAGTGCCACACAAGAAGAGGAGGAGGAAGAGGAATGTGTGGAGGAAGAGTTAGCACAGAGTAAGCTGACTCTGCTCACTCCACCTTCCCCCTTCAGGGACTCACTTCAGTCAGGGGGGTCCATTCCCGGATCCCCTGGCTCTGATAACAACCCTCCCTTCACCCAAAATATGAACTACACCCCAAAACAGAGCTCTTTTACGCTATAAAAGCAAGTGCTCAGGATGGCGCTGTTTATTAATCGATCACTGCAGGATTTCGCTTGCTTACTATCTTCACAAGTATCTTTCAAAATGTTTCAGAAAGCAGGAAGAATTGTAAAATGAACAAATGGGACGTCCTTTTGAGAATATTTTTCTCCGAGGTAGCGCTGGCAGCATCCATTTTCCAAAATGCTGCAGAAAGTTGGAGTGCCAAATATTATTGTGTTGCTGTGCCCAAAATGCACTGGCTAGTGAAATCACAACAGTCCAGGAGTGATAATGCCAGCTTGCTGCTTTACGATTTCACTCTTGACACACTTTCTGGGATTTTATGTGCTTTTGAACTATGTAGCTGGACTTGGTTCTGATTAAGAAGTTTAGTTACTATTGCTAACACAAAAACAATCATGGGAAAAAATGAGGGTTTTGGATGTCGACGGCACAGACACATAAGTGCATAAGTGCACACAAGTGAATCATATCTCATATTGGGCTGTTGTGTATCTGGTTTTGGTGTGTGATTTCCATTTTTTAAACAGTTTCAGTATCTGTGCACAAGCCAGAGTGAAACACGGAAACCATGTGCACACAACAAATCTCACTTGGTTGACTGGACGAGTAAATGTGGAATTTCCCATCTAAAATGTTTTCCAATTTCCTTGTGGCTCCCAAATGTAAGTTTCAGTGTTTTTGCTTTGAGATTCAAAGGCAAGAATGCTGATTGTAATGTTAGGTATAGAATACTATTTTAGCTTTAATGTGGAGCCAAGGTAAATAAAAGAAATCTTTGAAAAAGGGAGCGCTGTTTTGCAAATGTTTGTATACCGTTCTGCCATCTATTGTTTTCCACAAAGATGGTGTCTTTGTATTTCTGCTATATGTTTCTATGATAAAAAGGTAAGATATTTGTAAGTTTTAAAAACAATGTCTTATAACTTGCTCTTTGTGATAAAGGGATGTACCGTATATGGTGGCACTGAAGCTGGAGTATTATTTCAGCAACTTTTACAAACTTTTAAATGTTCCATTTTAAAATTGTATCTATGAGTAGTTGCTTCTAGTGGTAACTTGTAGCATTTACTGCCAATCTCGTGTAGGATTATCACATGAATTTGCGACTGTAACACTTTAAGTTTCGCAGGACTATTAGAATGCAACTCTCAAAAGAATATTCTTGAATATCTCACATATTGTAATTGTTATAATGGATTGTAATATTAGGTCTTTTAGTGTAAGTTGTTTGGAACAGAATCATTTGTTCAGTATAAATGAATTGACAGATCATCTGTTTACATGGTCAAACTTAAAAATGAGGAAAATGCTCTTTTTGCCAGGACAAATCATGCTGTAAAATAAATATTTTATATCTAAAACTGTCTTTTGTTTTTCACCACCCGTTCAGTTTAAGAGCTTGATGTGTTTATGGCTTTAGAATGTTTATGCACTTGTATCTTATGAATTGCAAATGCAAGTGGTTTTTAATACACTATTAAGAACAGTTTAGTATCAGTTTAGATTTATGTCAGGGTATCACTATCTTCAATATCTTTTAATGTGTTACGTCATAAAAGCATCATTCTCTAACCCCACATCACCATAAATGCGGTTTAAACACTCTAAAATGCCACATCAGGTTTTTATTTTATCTGCTTCTTCGTTTCTGATGTTCGTAATATGATGTTGTGCAATATTTGCAGTCGTGTCTCCTGCTCAGGAACCGCACATGTTGAAATTCAGATTCTTTTGTTTTACGTCTACGACTCATCAGACCGCATCGCATGAGTATATGTGTGTGTTCTTTATTTTCTTTGACCCTAAAGCCCAAGCGGGTGAAAAGCAAAGCAATCCAATCGAGGCGTGATGTTTCCGGATCCTATGACTTATCAGGTGGTTGTCCGGTGGGAGGAGAGGGAGCGTGTGCTTTCTGTTTGAATACTTTCCTTACTCTCGTCCCTGAACCCAAAGCACTTCTCCAAACTGTGTGAGGGAGTAGAGGGGAAGTGGTTGTTCAAAGTTGCCAAAACTTTCCTCTTTCATAACTGACATTTGGCATTATGGCAGGCGGGTCCGTGTCGGAGTGTAAGGAGTATTTGTTTAAAGTTTTGGTAATCGGGGAACTTGGTGTGGGAAAGACGAGCATCATCAAGCGATACGTGCATCAACTCTTTTCGCAACACTACAGAGCGACCATAGGAGTGGATTTTGCGCTCAAAGTCCTCCACTGGGACAGCAAAACACTAGTGCGGCTACAGCTGTGGGACATCGCAGGTAAGGACGTGTAAATGGAAATGTCTTAAATCTAGGTTTCATTAATAAGCCTACACAGATGCAGTTTAAAGTGTTAAAGCCTTATAAAAGTTATACGGTTTGTTGTACTTGTCTCGACATTAAATAAGCCTTAAGGCACGCACACGTAGCACATGACTCTTGATGTTGGGCTTGAGAGACTAATGATGGAAAGTCCGAGTTCATTCCGAGATTCGGTTCCTTTGAACAGTTCAACTTTCCTTATAAATCATGACGTAATTGCGTCGGCGCGTGGTCTCCTAAATCTTGACAATATCGCATGCGATTAACCGTTCCAATAAAGATGATAAACAAAATATAAAGTCTGTAGCATAGTTTGAGTTTGCTTTTTGAACTGTGTTTTAACCTAAAATGTAAATGATTTAATGTAAAATGTAAAGGTTTAATTGCATATGTTGATTCAGTTCAAAACAAAGTCAATTCGAACCCAAATTATTTGCATTTACATTAAACGCAACATGTAGCCTACTATGTTATCTCTCGTTTGAAAAGTTGCTAAAACTGTCAATCAGTTGTAAACATATTTCCAGGTAATATTATTTGTGACATTTTACCACAACATTTTTAGACAAATCCTTTACTATCAGCCCACTCACCGGTTCTCGAATCATTATGTTCAAAAGAATGTTCAAAAGATTATCTGTTCATTAGAATCGTTCAAGTGATTCAAACCACTTTAAAATAAAAAATAAATAAATTATATTTAATTTGAAAATTCTTGACTCAAAAACCTAGGACAGAATCAATCTAATTTGTGAACGAATCGTTCAGACCGCGTTAGTGAACATGTTCAATTGTATCATTGAAAAGATCCGATTCGAAGATCGATTCGGACATCGCTTTGATTCCAGAATCAGTAGCCTATCTGCTCACAGTTAGGTACCCCAAGGCTTCTTAAAATGAAAAAAATAAAAAAAAGGGTGGAATTCCTGGCTATTATGACCTCTAAATAAAAGCAAAAATTCAGTTTGGGAAGAATGCCTTAAACTTTCTGAAAGCCCAGAATAGGTTTGAGATCTAGCTTGCTGTAATCACGTCAGCGAACATAATTGCTACGCAATGTAGGTCATGTTGACACTAGAGAGAAGGGAGGGGAGCGATATGCTTCATACCACTATTATGACTTTGCGAGCTGCCTATATAGACCTAATCTGGGCCAGAACGTGCTTAAATGTTGTCTTAGTAAGCAGCTCACTGGGTTTTAAGACGCAGCCTAAATGTGCATAGGTTTACTAACCAATCAAATTCCACATATACGTTATCTTTGTTGATTCGGTGGCACAAACAGACCCACAGTACCACCAGTGCTGTGTAACTAAAGAGTGAAAAGGGAAGTGAAATCAAGTATCAACTGAAACCTTGACATGACATTATGGAATGCAGGCAAGTCATAAAACAAGAATTTTCTTTCTTTCTTTCTTTCTTTCTTTCTTTCTTTCTTTCTTTCTTTCTTTCTTTCTTTCTTTCTTTCTTTCTTTCTTTCTTTCTTTCTATGTCTCTCACAGCTTTTATTTAACACTGCTCGTGGACTTTTCATGCACTTTACACACATATACAAGTCTGAGATATTCCATATCTATTCTGTTATTTGATTAATGTTCCTATACAACATTCATTTCTTTCCCCACCCATACAATACAGTGTCATACATTTAACCCTGTAATGCCTGACATATGAAATAATAGTAATTATATATATATATATATATATTAACCTTTAGACAAAAAATATGCAATGCAATTATATTCCATCCATATATGGATAAGCAAGTTAACCTAACTTGCTTCAGTCCAGTAAATGTTCATCTTAAAAAAAAATACAGTATGAAACTTATAAAAATATAAGTATAGGGACAGGATTCTAGTATTTAGTTATACTAAAAGGCCTTTTGCTTACTTAAAAAGTATGGAATATCAGTCAGAAGGTGGAAGGCATGTAGAAGATTGATTACAACAAGTTTTTTAGCAAAGGTTTGATCATGTTCATAATTTATCAGATATGATCTAGCTTTATAGGGTTAATAATATACTTAGGAATTCACAATGACTCAGCATTTTCACACTTAAGTGATTGTGAGACATTGGAGAGCTGTCTGTCTGTAATCTATTCACACTCTCTCTCTTCCCATTGGTAGACCCACACTGCAATCTCTATATTTCCCCAAAGACAGATTATGTCTTTCCACTGCAGTATTCATTGAGTACAATAGGACCATGGAGGCATGTGTAATTCAATATACTGTACCAACTGTCCACAGCAAACTAATGGACAACTTTAGCTTTCAATTTAATTTCAGTGTCATGTGTGTCAGCCTCCTGTGAAATTGAATCATGAGGATTTGAAAGGCTGGGTTGTTTTATGTAGGGTGACCAAACGTGCCATTTTCCCAGGATTTCTATATTGCCTAAAATATCCACGTTTTGGCTTTGTTTGCGCTGCGCAGACCACGGTACTTTGATGTCATACACCGATCGGTATGCTCAGTGCTGCTTCAAGTCGAACACTAATATGTTCACGTATTTGCATCGCTTTGACCGCTCTTTGTAGATCCCACCTTCTCACGCACCACGATTGGTAGATTACGTTCAGTGTCTGCATGTTATTGGACAAACGATCATTACCTTCATTAAGTATGAAAACAGGAAACCAACGCCAAAACCTGGATATTTTAGGCAATATAGAAATCCTGGCCAGGACGAGTCCTGGGAAAATGGCACGTATGGTCACCCTACCTTATCTAAACTGCACCCTAAAATCTGTACTCTGGCATGATACAAGTATTTTCAAATTGAAATATATATATATAATTTTTTTATTTGTTAGTTAATAAGAGTTTTTACTTCAGGAAGTTTCAAATAATTTTTTTCTTGTAAAATTACCTGGACATTCTGGTTATTGACTAAGCATTTGGACATTTTGAGTACAATGTCCAGGAAATTATGAACAATTAGTACAGGCCCTACAGCCTGGGAAAAACAACACGTTATGTTACATGAAGTGGAGATTAAATAAATAAGATTAGGTATATTTTATGTCAAATAAAAATATACATATAGCAAATAGAGCATGCATATACGTATATCTGTAAAAAGTATAAAACAAAATTGCAAAACATAGAATGACAAACAAATATTACACAGTCTTCAGCCAAAGAGCTATCAACTTGTTTTTCACCTTTAATAGACATTGACCTGTGTAGTTTCATTTCTGTACATCTCAAATTCATTGTAAACAAGACATTTTTTTTGATAGTTTATATGAGTTTATATTATATATGTATATATTTTTAATTATCAGTAAAATTACCTGTACCAGTCATTTACAAATTATTTGGACATTTTGAGTATAAAGTCCAAGCAATTATGAACAATTAGTACAGGCCATATAGGAAAAACAAGTTATTAACACATACTTTGATAGGAAATACAGATTAAATATATGAGATTAGGTCCATTTATGTATTAAAAATTTGTATGGCAAATAAAAGACATCAAATATATTTCTGGAAAAAAAGTATAAAACATTATGGTAAACCATAGAATGGCAAATATACAATATCTCTAGCCAAAGATATATAAAAGAGCTATAAAAAGCCATTTTTAGGGGTTTGAGGTTTCATCAGCCGTGTATTGACCTTCATTTAGTCGCAGTATTCCTTTAAAATAGAGATTATGTTCCACTCTTCATTTCTTTCTCTCTCAGCCTTGTATTCTCTCACCCGAGTCTTGGTTGTCACAGTGAGCTGCAAGGACAATGTCAATGATGTGTGAATTACACAGGTTGCATTCTTTCAGTCAGTATGTGGGTGCATGTGTGAATGTGTCTGGAGAAAAGCTGGAATACTTTACTTTTACTGTGTGGTATACCATATCAATGATGTACAATTAAAAAACACAGGCATCTCAACTGCTCACTGTGACATCCTGGCCCAGTTCCCAAAACTAGTCCAGACCTGTATGATCCTGGATAAAGTTGATCAAAGTCTGCCCCATTTACGCATTTACTTCTACACTGATAATTAACCCTGTTAATCATGCACATAATTGGTAGCTCAGTGGTACTTATCAAGTACGCTGTTTTTCTATACCCGCACCGACTAGTGATTACGATAATGACCCTGAACTGGATGACTGTAATCAAGGCCTTCTGCAAATACATATGTGTCGGACCCTGAGTGAAGCCAGGGGCTCACCCGCCTACCTTGGCCCAGAATAGCAGTGCTCCAGTGGGGCTGTCTGAAAGGAACACGCTTATTGCAGACATAGAGCTTTAAAGAAACTCTTAACCTAGATGTGTTAGAACATCTATATCTATCTATCTGTCTGTCTATCTATCTATCTATCTATCTATCTATCTATCTATCTATCTATCTATCTATCTATCTATCTATCTATCTATCTATCTATCTATCTATCTATCTATCTATTGTTCTATCTATTGTTCTATCATTCTATTGTTTTATCTATCGTTTTATCTAGCGTTCTATCTATCGTTCTATCTGTCTCTCTGTCTTTTTATCATTCTATCTCTATCGATCATTATGTCTGTCGTTCTATCTGTCTATCTATCATTCTATCATTCTGTCTGTCATTCCATCCATCCATCCATCCATCCATCCATCCATCCATCCATCCATCCATCCATCCATCCATCCAGCATTCTACATGTACCTGTATCTATAACAATCTTTTTTATATATCCATAAAAGTATTCAATTAATTTATTAAATCTTCCCTTTACATGTTGTTAACTTGTCTTCTACATATGTATTGATATTTGAATTGTTTTTGACAGAAATGCCTTATGCTCAACAAGGATGCATTTATTTCACCAAAATTACAGTAAAAAAATAACAGTAATATTGTGAAATATTATTATATTTTAAAATATAATTTAATACTGTGATGGAAAAACAGAGTTTTCATTAGCCATTACTCCAGTCTACACTGTAGCATATTCATTCAGAAATCAATAAAGCCAATCAAATTCATTTATTAGTTTTATTTTAGTTTATTTATTTATTTATTTTGGTCAAGAACTTTTCTAAAATACAGCTACAGTGGTCTCTGTCAGTATTGGGTGATCTTTGGCGGTGCTGATTGCAGATAGCCTTTGTCCCAGTGCCTTGAAGCCTCTGTCTCTGGTCATTAGCTGTACTGTTGGTTGGGGAAGTAATGGCGGCCCAAAGCGTCTGAAGTGTGTTGATGTTCCACTGAGTGCCAAAAAAAAAGAAAATATGCAGCTGGCTCGTCTGGCTTGGATTGTTGCCATAGCAACACACCCACAAGATTGTTATCTTGATGAAGGCCATGCAGGAGAAACTTCAGGTTGCCATGGCTATGGACAGCGAGTATCCCTGTCTCCCTATATGCCACAACCCCCTCTTTTCTCTCACTGTCTCAAGCTTTTAAGTGATTTTCTTTTCATAATCACCATAATTCACATTAGCAGTCATATTTAGAAGTACACAGATTTGTTGTGATGTCTAACCAAGAAATTAAACAATAGTCAGGTAGGGTACTATAATTGTTTCAAAGTTACAGCATGTGGGTCAGTGACATACATTTTTTGTGCTATACATTAATTCATTGAATAATACGTTAAAATGTAATTGTACAGTTACTTTAATCCATATGTTTTATGATAGGCATGTTTTTCATTTCTGAATTTCAAAATGCTTACTTTATTATTATTTTTTAAATGATCAGTTTTACTTTGTTACATTGCACACTGTTTCCTAAAGATGCAAAGTTCAATTGTCTATAGAGTCTGATAGAATTTCTGTTTCACATATGCGAATGCAATTATTCCTCATTCAACTGATATAGTGCATTTCATAAAGCCAGTGCCACTTTTTGTGGTTTTAAAAGGAAGCAATAGAAACAGAACTAGACACTGAATAAACCTTCACTATCATTAAGACTCACTCAATGTTGTCAAAACAGTTAATTGTTAATCATATTTATTGTAAATCATTTGCTGCTATTGACCTCTCAAAATGTTGATTGGCCCATCTCTATTGCCATCATGCATTCAAAGCTTTTGTTTACCTCGGGTCCCCTTTTGCTGTTGAGAAACTGTCAGTTTGTGTTGTGCTATATTTGCACATGCTATAGGCGGGTCGACATCCCATCGATTCTTTTGTGAGTTGTAAAGACAAGTCCATGGATTGGTGATAAATGGAGATTGATTCTTGACATTGCTTCCCCAGAGGGGAGAATAAGGTCTCCCACTGCACAATTATTGACACCATCATTTCTGACTCTCTCTTTCCCTGCATGGCCAGTTTAGGGCGTCTACATTATTGATCAGAAGCACTCAGAAAATGACGAAAAATAATAAAAATGACCTAAAACCTCACCATCACTGTACCTCGCCTGTCAAAAAGGGCCTTCATTAAAAACCCAAAGGGCAGACCTATTGTGGTTGTGCTGCATAATGAGCCCTGTTTTGTCTACCATTATAATAATCATGAATTTTAGTGTAGTAAAGGTTTGATCACATAGGAGAAGAGCAAACTTTTGCCCAATTGACCCTATGCTGAGCTGCCTTTGATTATTGTTGCTACCTCAAGACAAGTTTTACAGAACATGGAATGAACTGGATATTTCCATAAACATTCCCATAAAATGCGTTCATATAGTGGTAAAAACTGACATTAACATGGTCTGGAATTAATTTGAATGTTTATTT